>NC_091977.1:281051564-281651564 GCF_044704955.1 Pristiophorus japonicus | reverse complement strand
ATCCTGAGAATCCAGATGGGTGTACTCCAGACCAAGGCGGGTGGGGGGAGGAGGGGTCCATGGAAATGTGTGCTCAGGAGAATGATGACCGCAATATCGATGAGGACATATCACAGGGCATCACACAGCTAGAGCCCTCCATTAGCTCCTCGGCAACCTTCCTTGGGTTCACACCTTCTAAGAGCACAGGTCCGAGTGGCGGTCGGGAAATACATCTTGGGACACCCAGTCCCCCACCGTCCCAGCCTGTGCCTCACACTGGAGGGATGCCACTAAGTAGACCCACGGCGAGGGGAAGGAGAAGCTGACCAGTCTCTCCTGAGAGGCAGCCCTCAGCAGAAGTTAATCAGGTTTTTTCATTGGGTGAGGAGACCAATGCCCTCACAAGATCACTCGTGGCGGCCATCAGTGGGGTGCCGCACTATCGGGCGTGACATATGAGACTCAAATGTCACTCCCACTTCACTCCATGCACCAGCCACCGGTCAGATCCAAGGCGGGCCCCCAACCCTCCCCATCACCATCACCGACCTTATAAGGAAGTGCACTTTCCCCGAGATGTGGGTGAGGGATGGGTGCAGACTTTCTTTCCTGTTGTGGCTGTTGTTGTTGTTGTTGGTATCGTTGAAGTGCACTGTAAAATTCACAATAAAAATATTTTGCATCAAAACTGAATCATCCTCCATTAGGACTGTCATGTATTCAACCAGCATTGTAACCCATGTATAAACTGACCTAAGTTGTACACCGTGAGAACACTGACCACTAGTGGGAGACACTCCGAACCTGGACCTTCAGGTATAAAAGGGGAAGCTCCACCCACCTTCATCACTTGAGTGCTAAGGAATAAAGGACAGATCACAGACTGACCTTCTCTCAAGCATGGGCCTCGTGTGCATTTATACTGTGTAGTAAGGACGTATCAATGCTGACAAGAAACTGGGATTTAAACCACGCGAGCATGGCCACTAGCAGAACAGATGAGAGGTACTGTGTTAAGGAATGGTTGAGACAGAGATTCAACATTGTTAAAGCAGCACACAGTTCTCCAGACAGACAAGGGCAGTCAGACATGCCCCAACATGTAGTCGAACCCGGAGGGGGAGTTCGACAGAGACAATGGCAAGCTGAACAGCGATTCACGCCATTGCAAGGGACAATGCGGCCAGTAATGGGGCCATCAACACCTGTTAATGGTGCACTCAAGGACAATAACAGGGGCAGTCAGGGACGATCGACTGGCAAGGGACCTTTTGTTTCAAACCGCAACTCATGCTGGAGGCGTGGAGGCATACATTCAGCCGGAGTTTGCAGAGATTAGCAAAATACCTGCAGAAATTGCAGAAATGGACAATGGGGGAAATCGCTGGAAGTTGAAGTTCAGCGAGTTCATCTGGAGCACGTATACAGTTCATACACCAGGACGCCACCGATAATGATGAAAGTGCTCCTCAATGGCATCCCAGTATCAATGGAGTTAGACACGGGTGCCAGCCAGTCCCTGATGGGTATCAAACAGTTCGAAAAGTTGTGGGCATCCAAGGCCAGGAGGCCAAAATTATTGCCGATTGACGCACAGCTACAGACATATACAAAAGAGATCATTCCGGTGCTAGGCAGCGCCACGGTAGTCGTGATCCACAAAAATTCGGAGAGCAGGTTGCCACTCTGGATTGTCCCAGGGGACGGTCCCGCACTACTGGGGAGGAGTTGGCTTGCTGTCATGAACTGGAAATGGGGCGATGTCAATGCAATTTCCTCCGTGGAGCGAGTATCATGCTCACAGGTCCTGGACAAATTTGACTCATTATTTCAACCCGACATTGGCACTTTCGTGGGGGCCAATGTAGTGATTCACATAAACCCGGACGCCAGACCAGTACACCACAAGGCCAGAGCGGTGCCGTACGTGATGCCGGAAAAGATAGAAGGCGAATTGGACCGCCTGTTGAGGGAAGGCATCATCTTGCCAGTCGAATTCAGTGACTGGGCGAGCCCGATTGTGCCGGTGCTCAAGGCGGATGGGTCGGTCAGGATATGTGGCGATTACAAGGCCACCATCAATCGGGTGTCACTCCAAGACCAGTACCCGCTACCGAGAGCGGAGGACCTCTTTGCGACGCTATCCGGTGGCAAACTTTTTTCAAAATTGGACCTGACCTCAGCTTACATGACCCAGGAGCTGGCGAGTGAGTTGAAGAAGCTGACCACCATCACGACACACAAGGGGTTGTTTCAGTACAACAGATGTCCGTTCGGGATTCGCTCGGCCGCCGCGATCTTCCAACGAAATATGGAAAGCCTCCTCAAGTCGATTCCAGGGACGGTGGTTTTTCAGGACGACATCCTCATTACGGGTTATGATACTGAAGAACACCTCCACAACCTGGAGGAGGTGCTACGCAGACTGGACCAGGTAGGTCTGCGACTGAAAAAGGCGAAGTGCATCTTCCTAGCTCCAGAGGTAGAATTCCTGGGGATGAGGGTAGCAGCAAACGGGATCAGCCCTACTGCATCCAAGACGGAAGTGATCCAGAGAGCACCCAGACCCCGTAACACGACGGAGCTGCGTTCGTTCCTGGGGCTCCTGAACTATTTTGGTAACTTTCTTCCCAAATTGAGCACACTGCTAGAGCCGCTACACGTGCTCCTACGCAAAAGTCGCGAATGGGTCTGAGGGGACAGCCAGGAAAGGGCTTTTAATAGAGCACGCAATTTGTTATGTTCCAACAATCTGTTAACGCTATATCACCCATGTAAGAAACTTGTGTTAACGTGCGATGCATCGTCCTATGGTGTTAGGTGTGTGTTGCAGCATGTCAATGCCAAGGGTCAGTTACAGCCGGTAGCTTATGCCTCCAGGAGTCTGTCCCAGGCAGAAAGGAGCTACGGGATGGTGGAAAAGGAGGCGCTTGCATGTGTATATGCGGTAAAGAAAATGCACCAGTACCTGTTTGGCAGGAAATTTGAGCTGGAGACAGATCACAAACCCCTAACGTCCCTTTTGGCCAACAACAAGGCCATAAATGCAAACACATCGGCCCGCATACAGAGGTGGGCACTCACGTTAGCTGCCTATGACTACACAATTCGGCACAGACCGGGCACCGAAAACTGCGCCGATGCACTCAGCAGGCTCCCACTAGCCACCACTGAGGGGGCTACCGAGCATGGTGCTGAGATGGTCATGGCTGTTGAAGCTTTCGGAAGTGAAGGCTCACCCGTGACAGCCCATCAGATTAAAGTCTGGACAAATAGAGACCCGCTATTGTCTCTAGCCAAGAAATGTGTCCTGAATGGGGACTGGGCAGCCACGTACAGGGCATGCCCTGAGAAATTTAAACCATTTCACAGGCGCAAGGATGAACTCTCGATTCAGGCCGATTGCCTACTGTGGGGAAACCGCGTAGTCATGCCCCAGATGGGCAGAGAGGTGTTCATCAGAGAACTCCACAATGGGCACCCGGGCATTGTCACGATGAAGGCAATTGCCAGGTCACACGTTTGGTGGCCAGGGATAGACGCAGATCTGGAACTTTGTGTTCGCAGGTGCAACACGTGTGCCCAGCTGGGCCATGCGCCCAGGGAAGCCACCCTTAGCCCCTGGCCATGGCCTGCCAAGCCTTGGTCACGCATCCATGTGGACTACGCAGGTCCTTTCATGGGGAAAATGTTTTTGGTTGTAGTAGACGCCTACTCCAAATGGATCGAGTGTGACATTTTAAATTCAAGCACATCCTCTGCAATGGTAGAAAGTCTACGGGCAATGTTCGCCGCCCACGGTCTACCTGACATCTTGGTCAGCGACAATGGCCCGTGCTTCACAAGCACTGAATTCCAGGACTTCATGGCAGGCAATGGAATTACCCATGTTAGAACGGCACCATTCAAGCCGGCCTCAAACGGCCAGGCAGAATGAGCAGTGCAGATAATCAAACAGGGGATGCTCAGATTCCAAGGGGGTTCCCTACAAACCCGCTTATCACGCCTCCTGTTGGCCTATAGATCCCGACCACACTTGCTCACAGGGGTTCCACCCGCAGAGCTACTAATGAAAAGGACGGTCAAAACCCGATTATCCCTTATACACCCCACCATGAAAGAAATTGTCGAGAGCAGGCGCCAGTCACAATATCACTACCATGACAGGAATGCGAGGGCGCGATGTATTGATGTAAATGATCCTGTTTTTGTCCTCAACTACACTGCAGGGCCCAAATGGCTCGCAGGCACTGTGGTTGCCAAAGAGGGAAATAGGATTCTGGTAGTTAAACTTACCAATGGACAAATCTGCCGCAAATATGTGGATCAAACAAAAAGGAGGTTCAGCAACCCCATAGAAGAAGCAGAGGAAGAACACGATATAGAGTTCACTCCACCACAGGTGACCGAACACCGGAACCAAAGGGAGGAGAGCCCAGTCACTGTGGGCAGTCCAGACAGGCCTGAGGCACTGCAAACAGCAGACACTCAGGCCAGCGCCAAACAACCGGAGCCCCAACTCAGGCGCTCTACAAGGGAGCGTAAACCACCAGAGAGACTCAACCTGTGATCCCAATAAGACTTTGCGGGGGGAGGTGATGTCATGTATTCAACCAGCATTGTAACCCATGTATAAACTGACCTAAGTTGTACACCGTGAGAACACTGATCACTAGGTGGGAGACACTCCTAACCTGGACCTTCAGGTATAAAAGGGAAAGCTCCACCCACCTTCATCACTTGAGTGCTAAGGAATAAAGGATAGGTCACAGACTGACCTTCTCTCAAGCATGGGCCTCGTGTGCATTTATACTGTGTAGTAAGGACGTATCAAGGACCATGCAACATTTAGGGTCAACTGTAAAAAGTAAAAATCTCTCACCCCTGCAGTCATGCATGCCTGCCGCCCCTAGCCCTGGTGGGAGGGCTAGCCGGTGCATTCTGCAGTCAACAAGGTAGGACTGCTCTATTTTCTGCAGCTGAGTTATCTTTCATTTATTTGTGGTGATGTTGTGCAGCTGTTGTGCTGAAGATGTTGTGCTGAAGATGTTGTGATGTTGTGCTGATGTTGTGAAGGTCTTTAGAGCTTTGGAATCCTCTAACTCATCTTCCCTCCCCCCTATCTCTGGTTACCTGCGCTGATTTCTTAAATGAAGATAAGGTTTTTCTGTGCCTACAAAAGTGACCACATACACTGGCCTAAGTTAGTTTGGAGTAACTTTCAGTTGGCCAAATTTGCTTCTATGGCCAGAGAGGTGTAAATGGCCTGCCACGCCCCCTCTTGGAGAGAACAAACTAAACTAAAAAAAAACCTAACTAACTGACATACATTGGAACAAGTTAAATGAGGAAATTTGCGATTTTTACGTTACTCCAAAAAAAGCTACTTACTCCAAAAAAAACGTGGCAACTCTTGCAGAAATTTGGGCCCATAGAGGGTAATCTTTGTGTGGAGGCGGAAGATATTGGTAGGATTCTTAATGAATATTTTGCATCTGTTTTCACAAAGGAAAGGGGTAATGCAGATACTGCTATCAAGGAGGAGTGTGATATTCTGGATGAAATAAATATAGTGAGAGAGGAAGTATTAAGGGGTTTAGCAGCTTTGAAAGTAGATAAGTCCCCAGCCCCGGATGAAATACATCCCTGGCTGTTGAGCAAAGCAAAAGAGGAAATAGCAGAGGCCTTGACCATCATTTTCCAGTCCTCTTTGGATCTGGGCATGGTGCTGGAGGATTGGAGGACTGCTAATGTAATACCCTTGTTTAAGAAGGGAGAAAGGGATAGGCCGAGTAAGTACAGGCCTGTCAGCCTAACCTCAGTGGTGTAAAAATTATTGGAAAAAATCGTGAAAGACAGGATAAATCTGAATTTGGAAAGACAAGGATTAATTAGGGACAGTCAGCACGGATTTGTTAAGGGAAGATCGTGTTTGACTAACCTGATTGAATTTTTTGAGGAGGTAACCAAGAGGTTTGATGAGAGTAGTGCTTACGATGTAGTATACATGGACTTTAGCAAGGCTTTTGATAAGGTCCCACAAGGTAGACTGGTCATGAAGGTTAAAGCCCATGGGATACAGGGCAAAGTGGCAAGTTGGATCCAAAATTGGCTTAGAGGTAGGAAGCAAAGGGTAATGGTTGATGGATGTTTTTCTGACTGGAAGGATGTTTCCAGTGGGGTTCCGTACGGCTCAGCTCTGGGTCCCTTGCTTTTTGTGGTAAATATAAATTATTTAAATTTGAATATAGGGAGTATGATTAAGAAGGTTAGAGATGACACTAAAATTGGCTGTGTGGTTGATAATGAAGAGGAAAGTCATGGGCTGCAAGAGGATATCAATCTACTGGTCAGGTGGGCAGAGCAGTGGAAATGGAATTTAGGAGGACTAATAAGGAAAGGTAGACACATTAGGCGGTAGGCCACTTAATAGTGTAGAGTGCTTGTCCACAGATCCCTGAAAGTAGCAGAAGGCATACGGATTGCTTGCCTTTATTGACCGAGGCATAGAATATAAGAGCAGGGAGGTTATGATTAAATTGGATAATACTTTGGTTGGGCCACAGCTGGAGTACTGCGTGCAGTTCTGGTCGCCGTATTATAGGAAGGACGTGATTGCACTAGAGAGGGTGCAGAGGAGATTTACTAGAATGCTGCCTGGAATGGAGAATCTTAGTTAATAGGACAGATTGGATAGGCTGGGTTTGTTCTCATTTGAACAGAGGAGGTTGAGTGGAGACCTCATTGAGGTGTACAAGATTTTGGAGGGCCTGGACATAGTGGATAGTAAGGGCCTTTTTCGATTGGTAGAGGGGTCTATAATGAGGGGACATAGTTTTAAGGTAGTTGGTGGAAGGTTTAGAGGGGATTTGAGGGGGTGGGGGCTTCTTTACATCCAAGGTTGTGGGGTCTGGAACTCATTGCCTGGAAGAGTGGTAGATGCAGAAACTCTCACCACTTTTGGATGGGCACTTAAAGTGCAGTAACCTGCAGGGTTACGGACCTAGAGCTGGTAATTGGGATTAGACTGGATGACCTTTTGTTGGACGGTGCAGATATAATGGTAAGTACTGCAGGGAATAGAATATGACCAGCATGATCTCCTGGACTAGTTTTGATCACCTGGATGGGTCGGAGAGAAATTTTCCCAGATTTTTTCTCCCTAAATTGGTCTGGGTTTTTATCTGGTTTTTGCCTCTCCCAGAAGATCACATGGCTCCGGTTGGGGTGGAGTGTAGAATGTTTCAGTATAAGGGGTGTCGCAGTTGTGTGAGGTGGACTGGTTGGGCTGGGTGCTCTTTGCCTTTCCGTCATTGTTCATAGGTTTATATGTAGCCTTTAGGGCTGCTGGCCAAGGGCTATGCGGCTCTTTGTCGGCCAGCGCAGACACGATGGGCCGAAATGGCCCTCTTCTGCGCTGTAAATTTCTATGTTTCTATGTTTCTATGCATCCTGCAGTCCGCAGCCTTTTTCTTCATTATTGACCACAGCCTATTTTAATGTCATCTGCAAACTTCTTAATCATACTCCAAACATTCAAGTCCAAGTCATTGATATTTACCACAAAAAGCAAGGGACCCAGCACTGAGCCCTGCGGAACGCCACTGGATACAACCTTCCAGTCACAAAAACACCCATCAACCATTACCCTTTGCTTCCTATCTCTGAGCCAATTTTGGATCCAACTTGCCACTTTGCCCTGGATCCCATTGGCTTTTACTTTCCTGACAGTCTGCCATGTGGGACCTTATCAAAAGCTTTGCTAAAGTCCATATACACTACATCATATGCACTGCTCTCATCGATCCTCCAGGTTACCTCCTCGGAAAATTCAATCACATTAGTCAGACACAGCCTTCCCTTAACAAATCCATGCTGACTCTCCTTGATTAATCCATGTCTTTCCAAATGAAGACTTATTCTGCCCCTCAGGATTGTTTCCAATAATTTTCCCACCACTGAGGTTAGGCTGACTGGCCTGTAATTACTCAGTCTATCCTTTCTCCCGTTTTAAACAAAGGTACAACATTAGCAGTCCTCCACACCTGTAGCCAAAGAGGATTGGAAAATGATGGTCAGATCTTCTGCTATTTCCTCTTTTGCTTCTATTAACAGCCTGGGGTACATTTAAGAATGTAAGAAATAGGAACAGAAGTAGACCATACGGCCCCTCAAGCCTGCTCCACCATTCAATAAGATCATGGCTGATCTATTATGGACTCAGATCCACTTCCCTGCCCGCTCCCCATAACCCCTTATCCCCTTATCATTTAAGAAACTGTCTATTTCTGTCTTAAATTTATTCAATGTCCCAGCTTCCACAGCTCTCTCTGGCAGCGAATACCACAGATTTACAACCCTCTGAGAGAAGACATTTCTCCTCATCTCTGTTTTAAATGGGCGGCTCCTTATTCTAAGATTATGCCGTCTCGTTCTAGTCTCCCCCATCAGTGGAAACATCCTCTCGGCATCCACCTTGTCAAGCCCCCTCATAATCTTATACTTTTCGGTAAGATCACCTCTCATTCTTCTGAAATCCAATGAGTAGAGGCCCACCCTACTCAACCTTTTCTCATACGTCAACCCCCCTCATCTGCGGAATCTACCTAGTGAACCTTCTCTGAACTGCCTCCAAAGCAAGTATATCCTTTCGTAAATAAGGAAACCAAAACTGCAAGCAGTATTCTAGGTGTGGCCTCACCAATATCCTGTATAGCTGTAGCAAGACTTCCCTGCTTTTATACTCCATCCCCTTTGCAATAAAGGCCAAGATTCCATTGGCCTTCCTGATTACTTAGCTGTACCTGCATACTATCCTTTTGTGTTTCATGCACAAGTACCCACAGGTCCTGCTATACTGCAGCACTTTGCAATCTTTCTCCAATTAAATAATAACTTGCTCTTTGACTTTTCTGCCAAAGTAATCTCACTTTCCAACATTATACTCCATCTGCCAAATTTTTGCCCACTCACTTAGCCTGTCTATGTCCTTTTGCAGATTTTTTGTGTCCTCCTCACAACATTGCTTTTCCTACCATCATTGCATCATCAGCAAACTTGGCTACGTTACACTCAGTCCCTTCTTCCAAGTCGTTAATATAGATTGTAAATAGTTGGGGTCCCAGCACTGATCCCTGCGGCACCCCACTAGTTACTGGTTGCCAACCAGAGAATGAAAACTCTCTGGTTTCTGATAGTTAGCCAATCCTCAATCCATGCTAATATATTACCCCAACCCCGTGAATTTTTATCTTGTGCATTTCATCCAGACCTGGGGATTTATCCACTTTCAATGTTGCTAAGCCTCTTAATACTTCCTCTCTCACTATGTTTATCTTGTCTAATAGTTCACACTCCTCCTCACTCATTGCAAAGTCTGCATCGTCCCTCTTGTGAAAACAGAAGTAAAGTATTCATTAAGAATCACACCCACATCTTCTGCTTTCTCACACAGATTTCCTTTGTGGTCTCTAAAAGGGCCCACTCTTTCTCTAGTTATCCTCTTGCTCTTAATGTATTTATAACACATCTTTGGGTTTTCCCTTAATTTAATTGCCAACATTCTTTCATGCTTTCTCTTTGCTTTCCTGATATATTTTTTAATTGCACCCCTGCACTTCTTATACTCCTCTAGAGTCTCTCCAGTATTGAGTTCTCGGAATCTGTCATAAGCTTCCCTTTTTTTATTTACTTTATCCTGTATGCCCCTTGACATCCAGGGGGCCCTAGATTTGTTAGCCCTGAAGAATGCAAAATTCACGAGACACCCACGCCCCATCCCCCTAACCCC
This sequence comes from Pristiophorus japonicus, assembly GCF_044704955.1. Taxonomy (NCBI): domain Eukaryota; kingdom Metazoa; phylum Chordata; class Chondrichthyes; family Pristiophoridae; genus Pristiophorus; species Pristiophorus japonicus. Next base: position 281,641,792 of record NC_091977.1, on the reverse strand, counting down.
CCCTCCCCCACCGCCCCTCCCCCCCCCCACCACCAGTGTTTGGGCTCATTCGAAAGGAAATTTAATTTGGGACCATCTACCAGAAAGTTTGAAATCCTAAAGTGCTTATGGAAGAAACTACGAACTTTAATCGAATTTTGGACTTTTACAAGACAAATTCAAGCCTGTGGGTCGGCCTAAAAAACTAAGGAAGCCCACTTGATTATTGGAACTATCTAAGTGTTGAGACTAAGTTAACTTGTCTGGAAGAATGGACATTCGAAAACCCTTCTCCACAGGAGACATTTACATTAAACAATAATTCAGAGATGGCCAGCCATCAAACCAAACTGAGAAAAGCCATCTTTAACATGAATAAGAACAAAGGGCCCACTACAGCCTGTATGCAAAAAACCAAGCACAAAAGAACATTGCAATTAGCAAGCTAATATTTCCATTAGGAAATAGATTTAGAATTGCAACCCATCCTAGACATATTAACTTTTAACGAGCCCGCCAAAATATTACAAAGAAGAGTCAAGCCCGCCAAATTTAAACAAAGAACTCTGAACTGCTTTGGCACAAAGATTAGAACAACTCAAACCGTATAACTGGCCCCCTGTTTTAACAGAGGGTATGCCATATTGCTTGTGCTATACTACCACTATGCCATCAAGACAAGGAGAGAAACCAACGCGACAGTTGTAAACTAACTTTTCTAGCCTCGAAGTCCTGAAGTCCTGAAGGAAGGAAGAACATCACCATCGCGGTAGCAACTCACCACAGCCAAAGTGGTCCCAACGAAAAACCACCGCGATCGACCAAACCCGAAACAAAACTCCAACAGGAAGAAACCGAAGAATCGAAAAGTTTCCACTCTACAATCTAAGCCCTGATTACCAACAGGTGAAAACATTACCTAAAGAGACTTTGAACCTATTTCTAACGAAGAAAACCGGGTACTTACCCCATAGATCCAAAACGCACCTTACCGCATCAGTTGCCTCAACCAAACTGAAGATTGCGCAGCAAGAAGTCTTCTCCAACATTAGGGGTACGGCAAGCAGAACCTACAGAATTCAATGAACTCCGAAATCGTGAACTGCCGCTAACTGACCAGAAAGGATTGGTAAGTATTGTCCCTCTCTGCCCTGGAGTCTAACCTAGCTAGAATTAGGTAATGGGAGGTGGAAGGTGTAATTTTTACTGTAACCCCCTTTGAATGTGTAATGTATTGTTCTTTATTCGAGTGATTATAAGTTTTTCTTGTCTGTAATAAAGTCAAAATTCTTTTGCACCAAACCAGTTGTCCTTTGCACTTTGTCACATCCTCCAAATAAACCCAGAGTCTAGAACCCAAGGGAGTGGGAGCGATTCGAACCGCTCAAGTAGGTCAGAGGTGAACCTGACCACCGGGACCACCTCCTTACAGCCCCACCTTTTTTTTAGGATTCGAGACGCATATGCAATTGGCTGTGGTCGATCTGCTTGCAAGTGGCACAGAACTGCAATGAGGCTTTCTTCTCTGGCCCTGACCTCCAAATGGAAGGGCTGCGTGGGATCAGGAGAGATCAGACATGTGGCCTGTATCACTGCAGTTTTTAATTTAGCCAGGGACTGGATGTGAGCATCAGTCCAATCCAGGCGTATGTCATCACCCTGCAGTTTTATCAAATTATACAGGGGCTTTGTGCACTCTGCAAAGCCTGGGATAAAGTTCCTTTGATACCCCATCAAACCCAAGAATGATCGTAGAGCTGTTTTGGAAGTGGATAATGGCAGTCACTGTATTATCTCCACCTTGTGAGAGTCGGAGGATGATCCTTCTGGAGAAATAGGCACTCCTAGAAAGGTGACCCTTTCTTTTACTAATTGAGCCTTATGGGATTCACCTTTAATCCCACATGAGCCAACTTTGTCAAAAGTTCGTGCAAAAGGGACAGATGCTCCTCCATGCTATCAGTTGCCAGCAGTAAGTCGTCTACATACTGTAGCAAGCAGATAGGGTGGAAAAGTCTTTTGAAATTGCAGCCATTCTTTTGTGGAAGATCATGGGGGCATTGTTAAACCCCTGAGGCAGGTATGTCCAGCTGTACCTCTGGTCCTCAAATGTGAATGTGAATTTGTACTGGTCTTCCCTTGTAACAGGGATACTCCAGAATCCATTGGCTATGTTGAGGGTCAAGAAGTACTTGGAACCAGCAGGAATTTGAGATAATATGGTGAGAGTTTGTTTTACTACCAGTAAGTAGGCTGGTGTTACAGAATTTAACTTTCTGTCATCAATAGTCAATCGCCAGCTGCTATCAGGCTTTTTAACCAGCCATGTGGGTGAATTGGTTGTGAAAGTACCTATCCTAAGAACACCCTGCTCAACTAGGGATTTTATGGTGTCTCAGATGTAAGGGTGACTCTCCCTTGGGATGGGGTACTGTTTAGTGAATGAGTGGGGGGGGGCCCAATAGACTCTTAACCTGCCATTTTTCCACAGTCATGCTTGCAAGTGGCGAACACCACTAGGTGTTCCTAAATTAGTTTTACCACAGCTTAATTTTTGCTGCCCAAATGGTCATACTCAGATGGCTTTTTAATAGCAAAAACTGAGTGAGCATCTGAAATTTCTATCACTCCTGCCTTATCTCTCAATCCCATCCAATCACAGTCCCGATTGTAATCTATCACCGCACCATACTGATCCAATACATCAGTCCCTACAATTCCCCTTCCATCGGGGATGGTCATCAGCATCGGCGCTGGGACCTTACAGGTGAGACCTCCCAACTGAAGTTCAGTGGCCTTCCCTATATACGCGGTGGCTATATCACCATTAAGCGGCGGCATGCCATTTCAGGAAGTAGCGCATGCTGCTGCAGGAGGGCGATAGCTGTGAAACCAGGTCGCTATTTGAAGTGCAGGCAGGCACAGCAGGAGGGGTGAAGGAGCGGCAAGAGTTTGTAGATGAAAGTGACTGGGGCCCAGGAGAGGCGTGAGTTTTGGGGCTCAGAAGAGGCAAGGGCCCAGGGGCAGCACGGGCCAGCCCACACTGCGATATGTGTACGCACTAGATCCATGCAGCAGAGCTGGTCTCCAGTCGTCTTTGTCACTGGATCAAGACCTAGCTCTGTCAAGCCCGTGTGGTGGCTGGTGTGCAACGGCCACCACATGTTAAAAAAATGTGTTATAATTTGTGTTTTAGTGCCCTCAAAAAAAAATACAAAACAAAAGAAAAGGGGCACTTGAAAAGTTTTTTTGGAGTGTGCCCCACCCGCCCCTTTAATCAGGGAGCACTTGAATATTTGTTTTCTACAAAAATAGTTGTAGAGCTGTTGAGTTGTGAATGGCTTAGCCAGTCACATGATGTTCACAAGATGCAGTAAAACCCCAGCCAGGGGATCCACAATGAGGCAGGTGATTGTGAGCCTGGTGGATGAACTGGCAATGTGTAGTATGATTGTATAAACCTTTGCTAATAAACCAACTAGTTCTTAATAGCAATGTGTTGCTATGCGTTCTTAAATAAAGAACCCATGAAGCAAATACATTACATCTGTCACATTTTCCTCCTTTTGACAGGGCTTTCTGCACACTACCTCCTGGTAGAACATGTAATGTATTTGCTGCAAGAGAAAGGGAAGTGTAATGTATTAGCTTAATAGCTGCTAATCACTCTTAATAATCTTGAATTGCTTTTCAATGACTTAAATGGCTTTCCACAAGCTCTTTTTGTCAGTTCAACACTGTTCAGTAATCACCAAAAAAAAGATGCTACCAGACTTTCATTCGGGAATCACGCTGTCAGTATATCTTCTTGAGGTGCTCCACTTGCATTTGCCTTCTCATAAATGGAAATTCCACCAAAAATGTCTTCATGAAGAAATCTCATTTCCGGCGCCATTTTGTAATGTATTTGCTTCATGGGTTCTTTGCTTAAGAATTCATAGCAACACATTGCTATTAAGAACTAGTTGGTTTATTAGTAAAGGTTTAACAATCACACTACACATTACTAGTTTCTTGGCTGTGGTTGCTACATTTACTAACCTGCTTTATACCAATCAGAATACATGGTGCTAAGAATTGGGATGTCATGTTTGTATGAAGGACTATGAATTTGACACTTCTACATTATTGTTTTAACAATTATAGCTTCGACAATCACACTACACATTACTAGTTCATCCACCAGGCTCACAACCACATGCCTCATCGTGGATCCCCTGAACCCAACTGGCTGGGGTTTTATTGAGTCTTGTAAACAGCACATGACTAGCTAAGCCACTCACAACTCATCAGCTCTAAAAATCTGTGAGCATACTCACAGGTGCCTACATTACAGTGGGGCTCCTTCATATTTAACAAGGTCCAAGGAGGAAAGTTGAACATGGTCATTGCCGGGTCAGGCCAGCAGATGGAGGTCCAATGGGAGGTGGATCATACAGGCCCAATTCACTTGCTGTTTATTGATATGTAGTAGGTGAGTTGAGGCTCCAGTTACTATCCATTGTGGCTGATGTGCCTGTAAGGAAAGGGTGCTTTTTATATTAATTTATTTTTATTTGCTTGTAACTTTTGCCAGTGAGTTTCTGTTAGAAGAATGGAAATGTAATCGTACGACTTGAGCTGGAAAATTAGTGAGTTAAGGGAGTACAATCTATGGCTACAAGACAATCAGTGTTGAATTATAAACGTGGATTAGGTAATATAGAAACATGGGATTTCTCACATAGCAAGGTGCAAGACAATGATTAAGAAGTGGGTGTTAGAACAGACACTTTGGAATTGGTTTAAGGTCGAGCCAATCAAGAACCTTGAACTCGGGAACTGCAACGTGTTTTGAATTTCCCGGTGAACTCGCAAGGTATGGCTGTAAGTGTAGTGTTACGTGTCTCTATAATTATTGTCAATAATGGTTATCAATGTCATGTATGTAACCTTCATGTAACTGTAACCTTCATAACACTGCATACTGGATACACCTAAGAAATGCACACCTTGACCACAGGGGGTGAACTTGTGAGAGACACTCCTCACCTGGTCATCCAGGTATATAAAGAGAGGTCCCACACAGGGTCATCACTTCTTGGTCCTGTGAATAAAGGTTCAGGTCACAGAGTGACCTTGTCTGCAGAATGTGCCTCATGTGAATTTATAGTAGTGTGTAAGGACATTACATTTGGCGACGAGAAACGGGAATCAACGACTCATGAGAATGGCCACCAGTAGCACAGAGTAACGGTACTGTGTTGGTGAGGACTGGGATGATTTCGTTGAGAGGCTCCAGCAGAGCTTTGTCACTAAGGACTGGCTGGGAGATGCAGTGGCTGACAAGTGAAGGGCGCATCTACTGACCAGCTGTGGACCTAAGACGTACACGCTGATGAAAGACCTGCTCATGCCCGAGAAGCCGGTGGACAAACCCTTTGATGAGCTCAGCAAACTGATCAGTGAGCACCTCAAACCGGCGAGCAGTATACACATGACCCGACACCGATTCTATACACACCGACGTCGGGAAGGACAGAGCATACCGGACTTTGTTGCGGAACCTTCGGCGCTTGGCCAGCCTCTGTAAGTTCACAAACGCCTGCAGGGGGGAGATGTTAAGGGATTTCTTTATTGAGGGCATTGGTCATTCCGAGATTTTCAGAAAGCTAATTGAGACCAAGGACTTGACCTTGGAAGCGGCGGCATTGATGGCTCAGAACTTCATGGCGGGGAGGAGGAAACGAAAATAATATACGCACGCAACTCTGCTTCCAACATGGCGATGGATCAGGGAGTTAACATTGTAAACGCGACTCAGAAACCCACAGGCAGGCAAGGGCAATTCGACACCACCCAGGCAGCAACAGACTCTAGAGTGGGTCCTCAACAGAGACAATGGCAGGTTGAACGGACATTTACGCCATCACGGTGGACAATGCGTCCTGATATATAAAACGGAAAAGAGTGACTAAAGTAAATGTTGGTCCCGTAGAAGATGAAAAGGGGGATTTAATAATGGGAAATGTGGAAATGGCTGAGACCTTAAACAATTATTTTGCTTCCGTCTTCACAGTGGAAGACACAAAAACCATGCCAAAAATTGCTGGTCATAGGAATGTGGGAAGGGAGGACCTTGAGATGATCACTATCACTAGAGAGGTAGTGCTGGACAGACTAATGGGACTGAAGGTAGACAAGTCCCCTGGTCCTGATGAAATGCATCCCAGGGTATTAAAAGAGATGGCGGAAGTTATAGCAGATGCATGTGTTATAATCTACCAAAATTCTCTGGACTCTGGGGAGGTACCAGCGGATTGGAGAGCAGCTAATGTAACGCCTCTGTTTAAAAAAGGGGGCAGGCAAAAGGCAGGTAACTATAGGCCGGTTAGTTTAACATCTGTAGTGGGGAAAATGCTTGAAACTATTATTAAGGAAGAAATAGCGGGACATCTGGATAGGAATAGTGCAATCAAGCAGACACAGCATGGATTCATGAAAGGGAAATCATGTTTCACTAACTTACTGGAATTCTTTGAGGATATAACGAGCATGGTGGATAGAGGTGTACCGATAGATGTGGTGTATTTAGATTTCCAAAAGGCATTCGATAAGGTGCCACACAAAAGGTTACTGCAGAAGATAAAGGTACGCGGAGTCAGAGGAAATGTATTAGCATGGATAGAGAATTGGCTGGCGAACAGAAAGCAGAGAGTCGGGATAAATGGGTCCTTTTCCGGTTGGAAATCAGTGGTTAGTAGTGTGCCACAGGGATCAGTACTGGGACCACAACTGTTTACAATATACTTAGATGACCTGGAAGAGGGGACAGAGTGTAGTGCAACAAAATTTGCAGATGACACTAAGATTAGTGGGAAAGCGGGTTGTGTAGAGGACTCAGAGAGGCTGCAAGGAGATTTGGATAGGTTAAGCGAATGGGCTAAGGTTTGGCAGATGGAATACAATGTCATCCACCTTGGGAAAAAAAACAGTAAAATGGAATATTATTTGAATGGGGAGAAATTACAACATGCTGTGGTGCAGAGGGACCTGGGGGTCCTTGTGCATGAATCCCAAAAGGTTAGTTTGCAGGTGCAGCAGGTAATCAGGAAGGCAAATGGAATGTTGGCCTTCATTGCGAAAGGGATTGAGTACAAAAGCAGGGAGGTGTTGCTGCAACTATATAAGATATTGGTAAGGCCGCACCTGGAGTACTGCGTGCAGTTTTGGTCACCTTACTTAAGGAAGGATATACTAGCTTTGGAAGGGGTACAGAGACGATTCACTAGGCTGATTCGAGAAATGAGGGGGTTACCTTATGATGATAGATTGAGTAGACTGGGTCTTTACTCCTTGGAGTTCAGAAGGATGAGGGGTGATCTTATAGAAACATTTAAAATCATGAAAGGGATAGACAAGATAGAGGCAGAGAGGTTGTTTCCATTGGTGGGGGAGACTAGAACTAGGGGGCACAGCCTCAAAATACGGAGGAGCCAATTTAAAACCGAGTTGAGAAAGAATTTCTTCTCCCAGAGGGTTGTGAATCTGTGGAATTCTCTGCCCAAGGAAGCAGTTGAGGCTGGCTCATTGCATGTTTTCAAGTCAAAGATAGATAGATTTTTAAGCAATAAGGGAATTAAGGGTTACAGGGAGAGGGCGGGTAAGTGGAGCTGAGTCCACGACCAGATCAGCCATGATCTTATTGAATGGCAGAGCAGGCTCGAGGGGCTAGATGGCCTACTCCTGTTCCTAATTCTTATGTTCTTATGTTCTTATGTATGGGGCCATTGACACCCATTAACAGAGCGCTCAAGAGTAATCAAAGAGACAGTCAGAGAGGAATGCCTGGTAACAGCCCTTTTGTTCACAATGATTTCAACTCATGCTGGAGGTGGGGGGCAGACATGCTTCAAAAACCTGTAGGTTTCAACAATTTATCTGTAGAAAGTGTTACTTCAATGGACATTTAGCCAGAATGTGCAGGAAGCCCACAGCGAGGCTAATTTACGAGGCAGATGAACTAGAAGAGGGGTCTGCAAGGCAGGTTGATGCTTAGGACAAAGCAATGGACGCTGAAGCTCAGCGGGATCATGTGGCAAACATCCACAGCTCATATACCAAAACGCCACCTATGATGATGTAAGTCCTGTTGAACGGCATCCCGATACGCATGGAACTGGACACAGGGGCCAGCCAGTCACTTATGAGTGTCCAACAATTCGAGAAACTATAGCCACTCAGAGCTAGCAGACCCAAACTAGAACGCATTGACACGCAATCACGGACGTACACCAAAGAGATCACCCCAGTGCTAGGCAATGCAATGTTGGTGGTCACACATAATGGATCAGAGAACCGGCTGCCACTCTGGATTGTCCCGGGAAATGGTCCCGCGCTTTTGGGGAGGAGCTGGCTAGCCGAGATGAACTGGAAATGGGGGGATGTGCACGCCATTTCATCTGTGGAGCGAAGTTCATGCTCACAGGTCCTACAGAAATTTGAGTCACTATTTCAACCTGGTGTCGGGACTTTCAAAGGTACCAAAGTAGTGATACGCATCACCCCGAATGCCAGACCAGTGCACCACAAAGCCAGAGCTGTGCCGTATGTGATGCGGGAGAAAATTGAGAGTGAGTTGGACAGGTTGCGAAGAGAGGGCATAATTTCGCCCGTTGAATTCAGCGACTGGGCAAGCCCCATCGTCCCTGTCCTAAAAATGGATGGCTCGGTCAGGATCTGTGGCAACTACAAGGCCACTATCAACTGAGTGTCACTACAAGACCAATACCCGCTTCCGAGAGCGGACGACCTTTTTGCCACGCTGGCAGGCAGCAAGCTGTTCACCAAGTTGGACCTCACTTCAGCCTACATGACCCAGGAACTGACCGAAGAATCCAAGCTACTGACCACCATCACCACACACAAGGGACTGTTTGTCTACAACAGGTGTCCATTTGGCATTTGATCAGCAGCCGCTATCTTTCAAAGGAACATAGAAAGCCTGCTCAAATCCATCCCTGGAACAATCGTATTTCAGGACGACATCCTCACCACGGGTCGAGACACCGAGGAACACCTCCACAACCTGGAGGAGGAACTACACCGACTGGACCGGGTAGGCCTGCGACTAAAGAAGTCCAAGTGTGTGTTTTTGGCCCCAGAGGTCGAGTTTTTGGGCAGGAGGGTTGCCGCAGACGGGATCCAGCCTACCGAATCCAAAACGGAGGCGATTCGTCGTGCGTCCAGGCCCGGCAACACGACGGAGTTGCATTCATTTCTGGGACTCTTGAACTATTTCAGGAACTTTCTGCCGAACTTAAGCACATTGTTGGAGCCGCTACACGTGCTCCTGCGTAAGGGTTGCGATTGGGTTTTGGGGGGACTGTCAGGAACGAGCTTTCAATCGGGCGCGGAACCTACTTTGTTCTAATAAGCTGTTGACTCTGTACAACCCCTGTAAGAAAATGGTTTTGACATGTGATGCATCATCCTATGGGGCTGGGTGCATGTTGCAGCAGAGTAATGATGAGGGCCAAGTCTAACCTGTGGCTTATGCCTCCAGGTCGCTCTCCCAAGCAGAACGGGGATATGGGATGGTTGAAAAGGAAGCACTCGCATGTGTCTACGGGGTGAAAAAGATGCACCAGTACCTTTTTGGAAGAAGGTTCGAGTTAGAAACGGAGCACAAGCCATTAACATCCCTGTTGTCAGACAGCAAAGCTGTCAATGCCAATGCGTCAGCTCGCATACGGCGATGGGCTCTCACATTGGCTGCATATGACTACACCATACGGCACCGGCCAGGCACTGAAAATTGCGCTGACGTGCTCAGCAGGCTTCCACTGGCCACCACTGAGGGGGCAGCGGAGCAAAGCGCTGAGATGGCCATTGAAGCCTTTGACAGCGCAGACTCCCTCATCACAGCTCGCCAGATCAAAATCTGGACCAACAGAGATCCCCTCCTATCCTTGATTAAGAAATGTGTCCTGACTGGGGATTGGGCGCCCGCACACGGTGCATGCCCCGAGGAGGTCAGACCATTTCACAAATAGATGGATGAACTCTCCATCCAAGCCGACTGCCTACTATGGGGCAGCCGGGTAGTCATGCCCCAGAAAGGAAGGGAAGCATTCATCAGGGAGCACCCAGGCATCGTGCTAATGAAGGCCATTGCCCGGTCACATGTATGGTGGCCGGGAATTGACTCAGACCTGGAACACTGTGTTCGCAGGTGCATGACTTGTGCCCAGCTGGGCAATGCCCCAGGGAGGCCCCATTCAGCCCGTGGCCCTAGCCCACCAGGCCATGGTCACATATTCACGTAGACTACGTGGGCCCGTTCATGGGAAAAATGTTCCTCATTGTTGTTGATGCGTACTTGAAATGGATCGAGCGCATCATATTGAATTTGTGCACGACATCCACCACTGTGGAGAGTCTGCGTGCGGTCTTTGCGACCCATGGCTTGCCGGACATCCTGGTTAGCGACAACGGGTCGTGTTTCACTAGCTATGAATTCCGGGAGTTCATTTCGGGTAATGGCATCAAACATGTCAGGACGGCACCATTCAAGCCGACTTCCAATGGCCAGGCGGAACGTGCAGTCCAAATCATAAAACAGGGCATGCTCCGGATTCAAAGACCCTCCCTTCAATGCCGCCTATCGCGCCTCCTGCTGGCCTATAGGTCCCGACCGCATTTGCTCACGGGAGTCCCGCCGTGGAACTACTCATGAAACATACACTTAAAACTCGGCTGTCCTTCATTCATCCTGTCCTGTCAGACATTGTTGAGGGCAAGCGCCAGTCCCAAAATGAATGCCATGACCGTAACTCAAAGGGGAGATGTATAGAAATCGATGACCCTGTATTTGTTCTTAATCACGCTTTGCGGCTTGAGGGTACTGTAATTGGCAAAGAGGGGAATAGGGTCATAGTGGTCAGACTTAACAATGGACAGGATTAACAATGCCGCAAGCATCTGGACCAAGTTAAAAAAAAGGTTCAGCGTGGACACTGAGGAACCTGAGGAAGATCATGAGATGTTGCCCACACCACCACCAGTGAACGAGCAACAAGAACATTCAGCAGCATGCACAGTCCCTGCGGCCAGCCCGGACAGGCCGGTGACAGAGACACATGCCAAGGCTCAACAACCAGAGCCCCAACTGCGGTGCTCCACGAGAGAGTGTCGACCGCCTGAAAGACTTAATCTTTGACCCCATAAGACGTTGGAGGGAGGTGATGTCATGTATGTAACCTTCATATAACTGTAACCTTCGTAACAACACTGCATACTGTATACACCTAAGAAATGCACACCTTGACCACAGGGTGTGACCTTATGGGAGACACTCCTCACCTGGTCATCCAGGAATTTAAAAGGAGGTCCCACGCAGGGTCATCACTTCTTGGTCCTATGAATAAAGGTTCAGGTCACAGAGTGACCTTGTCCGCAGAATGTGCCTCGTGTGAATTTATAGTCGTGTGTAAGGACATTACAATCAATATATGCTTAATTTCTATGATTCTCTTGAAAAAAGAAGGCTGAGGGGATGATGTAATAGAGGTCTTTTAAAATTATAAAAGTTTTTGACAGTGTGTATACAGAGAGAATGTTTCAACTTGTGGGGAAGAGCATAACTAGAGGCCATCAATATAAGATAGTCACCAACAAATCCAATAGGGAATTCAGAACAAAATTCTTTACTCAAAGAGTGATAAGAATGTGGAACTCGTTACCACAGTGGGTGGTTGAAGCGAATAGTTTGGCTGCATTTAAGGGGAGTCTAGACAAGCATTTTGGGAGAAGGGAATAGAGGGTTATGCTGATAGATTTAGATGAGGAAAGGCAGGAGGAGGCTCGAGCAGAGCATAAACATCAGCATGGATTGGTTGGGCTGAATAGCCTGTTTCTGTGCCATATATCCGATGTAATCCTATGTATAAATGTTTTTGAACCCTATTATTTTGAAGAGCAACTTATAAGCAAGAACATCCATCCTCCAACATGCCCTTTTCTCTGATTTAGGTCCTTCTGCTGCTGTCCTTTGTACCTTCAGAGGCGACTCTGTGAGGTTTTCGCTTCAGGTCTTTTTGTTGCTTTCAGGAAGTTGGCCGTGATGAACATTTTTGACTCTTTCCTTCTCCTCAGCATTTCATCAGTCACCTCTGTTATGTCTATAGTGTACTTGAGCTGTAGTGAACTTGGTCCTTTATACCAAACTCCAGAGTGCTGAGCAAGCATGGTGTGCAGCCTTTTATACAGGGCCCAGCCACCAGGGCAGGAAACCCCCAGTCTCCACCAGTTGCACCCTCTAGTGGTGCCAGCATGTATGTACACGGTGTGAGCCTTATTGACAGTGCATCAGGTCTCCATCTTATACATTCTCATAGTGACTACACATATACTTCCATAGTCAGCATATACAACATCACTCTCCCCCAAGTCCTTTGTGCCAATTACTTTTGCATTATGTGCTCTGGCTTAGCTCTCCCCAAACTTAAGTTCCAATAGCCCTTGCACCTTGGCGGTGCTTTGACTTGGCTCTCTCCCTGTTAACCCCCAAGTCCTTTTGCCACAACGTTGGGTAGTGGTTATCTGATTGGATGGTTCAATGATGCGGTGGAGGTTCCAGTGGGTTCTGGGTGTGATCCATGTGTCTGTCCATGGCTACATACATCCATTCCGCCCCCCCACCCGCACCACAGCGAGATCATGCAGCTGGCCCGTTACATTAACATATAGGATCAGACAGTGCAAGTACAAAGAAAAGAAGAAAAAATAATGTTTTCAGTTTGTATCGTGACACCTTGGTTCCGTGACTTACATTCGTTACGTTTGACGGTCGTGCGCCAGGATTGGGTAGATTGCATTCATGGTTTAGTCATGGTCAGTACTGAGGTAGCAGTACAAGTATGTGAGGACGCAAGTTCGAGAGCAACCGGACGGGGTCCTATTCGCCTGATGGCAGCGCTGTGCTCCATGCTAGCGGGATGGGCTTGGTTCGCTCACCGAGCCAGGACTCAGGGCCTTTGCCATTGCCTAGTGGTGGGCAGAGGCACAGATGTGTGTAGCCTCCCTGTCCTCCTTTGAGGACTGCAGAGTCTTCTGCCTTCCCTCTAACGATGTTGGGAACCTGGCTGTTCCAGGACCCGTTTGGGGAACTCATTGGTCCTAACCTTTCGCTCCCGGACATGGCCGAGGTAGCGTCTGGGTCTGGGGACTGTGCCGTCTCCACCTGGGTGGTGGGCCAACTGCACGTATTGGCACCATTTTTGTTTCCAGGTCCATGGCGAATGGTGCCCTCGGGTGCCTGCAGCGTGGGATAGACCTGGGGCAGGGTATCAGGCTCCGCACCTTTACCCTCCCGAATTTGCTTGCTTGCTGCTCTGGGGGACATTCTATTCACGACATCTCGCAACAACATTTGGTTCTTTGCATTAGGACTGGTACTGACATCTCACAACAACATCTTTTTCATTATATTAGAACTGGTGCCGACATCTCGCAACAACATTCTGTTCTTAATCTTAATTGGTTCGTTACATTGATTATCATGCATACAATGTCTCTTTAAGTTCAGTTGCTTGCAGGTCTCCTTTAAGAGAACCCTGCTGGCTTTACCCCAATCAGAACCTTTGTTGGACCCCACGTGTTGGTCCCTCAGCGTTGCACCTCGTGATGTTGCCATGGCCATCTTTGTTTTTAGCCACGCTGCTCCTCACTACAGCAGGAGCGCCACCTTGCCTCGATCCTTGAGGTCGACTGCTTTGATCCTTATCTCCTGCTATTCTGCCACAAACGCTCGCAGGGTACCTGTGAATTCGGTCCTCCTCCCCAGGAGTCCTGCCACTGGAGCCGGGAAGCTATTTTTTGATCATTCCAGTCGGATCATTGCCACACAGTCGAGATGGACAGTCTGTGCCTCAGGTGGTGCACTGGTCTATTCTCTGGTGCCTGGCCCAAGCGAAGGTGAGGTTTTGTTTTGCCTCTGAGCATGGGAGACAGCGATTGCTGGAGTGAAGAGGTCTTCCCATTTCCACTGGATCTTCCCCATCCACCTTCTTCCGAGTAGCATTGGACCATCACCTGCAACAATCCACAGAGGTAACTTATGCATCACGCCATTATGGATTACACTTACATATGCACTACCAAAGACTGGGATCGGCTCCTTGGTGTAGGTGCGCAACTTTTCCTGCACTGGAACCGGTTCGGGTCATTTTTCATTCCACAGCCTCTCAAAGGCATCCTGGCTCATCACTGACTGGCTCGCACCCATGTCCACTTACATGAAGACTGGAACGCCGTTTATCTCGACTTCCATCTTCACTGGAGGACAATCAGTGGTGCAGGTATACACTCCATACACTTCTTCTTGGGGTTGAGCTGCCTCTCTGGCCAAATCATCGTACTCCTCACTGGATTCAAAGTCATCTACCGATTCCTCTGCTAGACGGTGAGTCGTATTTCTTTTACACATGCGCTGGAGGTGGCCCTTTGTGTTACAGGCTTTGCATACAAACTCAGCAAACCGACACTGATGAGCACTATGGTTTCCTCCGCAACACCAGCATGGTGCTACTCGATTAGCACCCCTCGGCAGACTCTGAGTTCTCGAACCCTGAGGTCTGTGCTCTCTGCCTTGGAGAGAGCTACGTTCTACAGTCTTTCCTGTGAAAGGCACCATTCTGTGTACAGTACTTGCCAGGTTTGAATCCACAGGCTGAATGATTTGCTTGGGGCTGCAGGTCGAGGTCATGAATGCCTGACTGATGCTGATGGCCTTCTGCAGGTTGACTGTGGTGTCGACAGATAATAGCTAATGAAGGAGGCCCTCGTGGCCAATTCCTATAACGAAGATGTCTCGCAATGCTTCATTGAGGTGCGTGCCGAAATCACATGGTGCAGCACATCTCCTGAGGTTGGCAGCATATTTTGCAATCTCCTGGACCTCAGGTCTGCAGTGAGTGTAGAATCTGTGCCTGGCCGTGAGGATGCTCTCTTTTGGTTTTAGTTGGTCGCGAATTAGATCACTCAGCTCATCGTCTGTCTTATCCTTGGCCCTAGTGGGTGCCAGCAAGTCCCTGACAAGTCGGTAGACTTCAGGCCCACAACTGGTCAGCAGTATAGCCTTGCGCTTCTCCGCCAATGTGTCTGTCTCCCCTGCCAGGTCATTTGCCACAAAATATTGCTCAAGCCTTTCCGTGAAGGCATCCCAATCATCACCCTCTGTAAAGTCTTTTAGTGTGCCAAAGGTAGCCATGATCGCGTGAAAGTCCTTATTCTCGTCACCAATTGTTATGTCTATAGTGTACTTATGAATGACTCCACAAGGCAATGTGTTGTACTTCAACTGTAGTGACCCTGGTCCTTTATTCCAAACTCCAGAGTGCTGAGCAAGCATGGTGTGCAGCCTTTTATACAGGGTGGTGCCACCAGGGCAGGAAACCCCCAGGCTCCACCAGTTGCACCCTCTAGTGGTGCTAGCATGTATGTACACGGTGTGAACCTTATTGATAGTACATCAGGTAAACAAGTCTCCATCTTATACAATCTCACAGTGACTCCACATAGAGTACATCCATAGTCAGCATATACAACAACCTCTCTCCTGCTCGGAAGGGGCATCAGCGTCTACTTATATGGACTAATCATCTGTACGGCTCAGAACATAAAAATAATGAGTTTATGATATTCAGAAGATTATCATCTGTGAACCTTCATTATTTAATCAAGTCTATACTGCAGTCGATTTCAAATTCAATGCATCTGGTACAGCAGGTATCCAGTGTTAATCCACATTTACCACCCAAAGCTCTATACTGACCCCACACAAGGTGGGTCCCCAATTAATGATTGCTTTTCCATCGTATTCAACCCCCAGGTTTAAATATTTTTAATCATATAAGGGGATTTTCAAAAGGTTCATAGTTGGTTATGATCAAACTACTGAGTTGCAACAGGAGAACTGTCTTACTTAAAGGGAGAAAGATTCACAGGAAAAGACTACAGGGGGAAAAAACTGTTGACAGTTATTGGAATGGGTAAGTATGATTAAAGAATTCTCAGAGACATTTCAGAATTGAATTCTGGTGAAAGATCTTCACCACTGCTTCAATCCAACCTTCATCCTGTCATGCAGTCACAAGACACTGTCCATATTAATTTATGATTGTAGAGTTATTGCGATAGCCGAGAATTAAAAGAGCAGAAAGAAGACCATCATATGCATTTGTAAGGCATTCATCTGTTAACATCAACAACAGTCATTTTTAGGGCCCTGGGTGTGTATCTTTTCAATAAATAAAACAACAGTGCAAACTGGGGGGTGAGGTGGAAATTGGTGATCGCCAGCAAAGCAGTCGGCATTACCGCCAACCATCATTAATAGCCACCCAAAATGGCCGCAACGCTAATGGACCTAAATTGGTGTGGGGGGGGGGGCATGGAGGTAGGTTGCGCAGCGCTAACCTCAGGTGCAATGCCATCCCGGTGGTGCTGCATGGGGGATCCAGGACCAATTTGTAGTCCTGGTGTGGCGATGTTGCTTCCCCGAGAGTCTGTGTGTGAGGCTTTGAAGCTCATAATGCATTGTGGGCAGTGAGGAGCTCTGAAATTTAAAGGGCCATGCACATTGCAGCAATAGAAAATAAAATGCATGGATTCAATATATTTTTCAGCCCTTTCAGTCTTTTTGCAAATATTCAGCAGTTAAAAGAAGTTCCAAATTTCAATGTTCAACCCTTAAATTAAAAACATGGGGAAACTGCCTCAGCTCAAACACAAATGCCTCAGCAAGCCAGGGAAAGGGCACCCAGGGTCTCGCACGCAGCACTCCATGTTTGTCCAGGGGTTCAACACTGCAAGACCAGCCCTCTACCCACAGGGCCCAGGAGCCCCTCCAGATAGAACCATGTGGGAGTACATCACTGAGGCCATCACTAACATCAATGTCGTCCCCACCACATGGCTGCAGTGCCAAAAGAAGCTTCATGACCTCAAACCACTGGTTAAGGCCAGCGAATGCATCTTCAAAAGCCATCACCTACCAACTGTGCCACTAGCCTCACAGGCCTCAATGCCGGACTCCCAATCACTCACCTAGCAACAATCCACACCAACCCTCATAGAAACTTGGAAACATAGAAACATAGAAAATAGGTGCAGGAGTAGGCCATTCAGCCCTTCGAGCCTGCACCGCCATTCAATGAGTTCATGGCTGGACATGCAACTTCAGTACCCCATTCCTGCTTTCTCGCCAAACCCCTTGATCCCCTGAGTAATAAGGACTACATCTAACTCCATCTTGAATATAACTAGTGAACTGGCCTCAACAAACCTCTGTGGCAGAGAACTCCACAGGCTCACCACTCTCTGGGTGAAGAAGTCCCCCCTCAGCTAAGTCCCAAATGGCCCACCCCCCATTCCTAGACTGCGACCCTTGGTTCTGGACTTCCCCAACATTAATAAGAACATAAGAACATAAGAATTAGGAACAGGAGTAGGCCATCTAGCCCCTCGAACCTGCACCGCCACCCAACAAGATCACGGCTGATCTGGCCGTGGACTCAGCTCCACTCACCTCACCCCTTTGGAGGAGACAGCGTAGACATTCTTGGCAGAGGCATTACTGAGCCCTAGGCCAGCAACAGGACAGAAAGAATACAAGCTGCAGGTATCCTCATGCATTAACTCCCTTCAGGCATATACCTCGAGGTTTCCTGCCCTCCCATCAGCACAACTCCTATCTTGTGCCTTCCTCATTTCACACACCCAAGAAATACAGCCTGCCCAGCCAATGGGTCAACAAGAAGAGGCAGCCTGCCCAGACAGTGGGACTGCAGGCAGATAATTCCATCCCGGATATCCCAGCCACAAAGCAGATCTCTGGGATACATCCTTCCGTCTGATTCCTCCTCTACTGCGCCTTCCTCTTTCCTCTGAAAATGGATGCTGTAAATCTGAAATGACAGCATAAGATGTTGCAAATACTCAGTTGGTCAGGCAGCCTGTTGACCTGAGACGTGAACTCCACGGATGTAGCATGACGTGCTGACTATCCGTAGCATGTTCTGTCTTCTCAAAGTAGTGGAGTTGTAGTAGTGATGTTGGGGAGGGCATCAAACTGGAAATTAGGGGTGCATGCAATAAAGGTGCAGCAGTTATCATGGGTGACTTTAATATGCATATAGATTGGGCTAACCAAATTGGAAGCAATACGGTGGAGGAGGATTTCCTGGAGTGCATAAGGGATGGTTTTCTAGACCAATATGTCGAGGAACCAACTAGGGGGGAGGCTATCTTAGACCGGGTATTGTGTAATGAGAGAGGATTAATTAGCAATCTCATTGTGCGAGGCCCCTTGGGGAAGAGTGACCATAATATGGTGGAATTCTACATTAGGATGGAGAATGAAACAGTTAATTCAGAGACTATGGTCCAGAACTTAAAGAAGGGTAACTTTGAAGGTATGAGGTGTGAATTGGCTAGGATAGATTGGCGAATGATACTTAAGGGGTTGACAGTGGATGGGCAATGGCAGACATTTAGAGACCGCACGGATGAACTACAACAATTGTACATTCCTGTCTGGCGTAAAAATAAAAAAGGGAAGGTGGCTCAACCGTGGCTATCAAGGGAAATCAGGGATAGTATTAAAGCCAAGGAAGTGGCATACAAATTGGCCAGAAATAGCAACGAAACCGGGGTCTGGGAGAAATTTAGAACTCAGCAGAGGAGGACAAAGGGTTTGATTAGGGCAGGGAAAATAAAGTACGAGAGGAAGCTTGCAGGGAACATTAAAACGGACTGCAGAAGCTTCTATAGATATGTAAAGAGAAAAAGGTTAGTAAAGACAAATGAAGGTCCCCTGCAGTCAGAATCAGGGGAAGTCATAACGGGGAACAAAGAAATGGCAGACTAATTGAACAAGTACTTTCGTTCGGTATTCACTAAGGAGGACACAAACAACCTTCCGGATATAAAAGGGGTCAGAGGGTCTTGTAAGAAGGAGGAACCGAGGGAAATCCATATTAATCGGGAAATTGTGTTAGGGAAATTGATGGGATTGAAGGCCGATAAATCCCCAGGGCCTGATGGTCTGTATCCCAGAGTACTTAAGGAGGTGGCCTTGGAAATAGCGGATGCATTGACAATGATTTTCCAACATTCCATAGAATCTGGATCAGTTCCTATGGAGTGGAGGGTAGCCAATGTAACCCCACTTTTTTAAAAAGGAGGGAGAGAGAAAACAGGGTATTATAGACCGGTCAGCCTGACATCGGTAGTGGGTAAAATGATGGAATCAATTATTAAGGATGTCATAGCAGTGCATTTGGAAAGAGGTGACATGATAGATCCAAGTCAGCATGGATTTGTGAAAGGGAAATCATGCTTGACAAATCTTCTGGAATTTTTTGAGGATGTTTCCAGTCGAGTGGACAATGGAAAACCAGTTGAAGTGGTGTATTTGGACTTTCAAAAGGCTTTTGACAAGGTCCCGCACAAGAGATTGGTGAGCAAAATGAAAGCACATTGTATTGGGGGCAGTGTACTGATGTGGGTAGAGAACTGGTTGGCAGACAGGAAGCAGAGAGTCGCGATAAACGGATCCTTTTCAGAATGGCAGGCAGTGACTAGTGGAGTGCCGCAGGACTCAGTGCAAGGACCTCAGCTCTTTACAATATGCTTTAACGAGTTAGATGAAGGAATTTTGTGTAATATCCCCAAGTTTGAGGATGACACGAAACTGGGTGATGGTGTGAGCTGTGAGGAGGACGCTAAGAGGCTGCAGGGTGACTTGGACAGGTTAGGTGAGTGGGCAAATGCATGGCAGATGCAGTATAATGTGGATTGTGCACAGACCACCAAACAGTAGTAGTGAGGGTGGGGACAGCATCAAACAAGAAATAAGGGATGTGAGCACTAAAGCTACAGCAGTAATCATGGGCGACTTTAATCTACATATTGATTGGACTAACCACACTGGTAGCAATGCGGTGGAGGAGGATTTCCTGTAGTGTATTAGGGATGATATTCTAGACCAATATGTCGAGGTACCAACTAGAGAGCTGGCCATCCTAGACTGGGTGATGTGTAATGAGAAGGGACTAATTAGCAATCTTGTTGTGCGAGGCCCCTTGGAGAAGAGTGACCATAATATGGTAGAATTCTTTATTAAGATGGAGGGTGACACAGTTAATTCAAAGACTAGGGTCCTGAACTTAAGGAAAGGTAACTTCGATGGTATGAGGCGTGAATTGGCTAGAATAAACTGGCAAAGGATACTTAAAAGGTTGGCGGTGGATAAGCAATGGCAAACATTTAAAGATCACATGATGAACTTCAGCAATTTTACATCCCGGTCTGGAGTAAAAATAAAACGGGGAAGATGACTCAACCGTGGCTAACAAGAGAAATTAAGGACAGTGCTAAAACCAAGGAAGAGGCATATAAATTGGCTAGAAAAAGCAACAAACCTGAGGACTGGGAGAAATTTAGAATTCAACAGAGGCGGACGAAGGATTAAGAGGGGGAAAATAGACTATGAGAGGAAGCTTGCAGGGAACATAAAAACTGACTGCAAAAGCTTCTATAAATATGTGAAGAGAAAAAGATTAGTGAAGACAAACATAGATCCCTTGCAGTCGGATTCAGGTGAATTTATAATGGGGAACAAAGAAATGGCAGACCAATTGAACAAATACTTCGGTTCTGTCTTCACGAAGGAAGACACAAATAACCTTCCGGATGTACTAGGGGGCAGTGTGTCTAATGAGAAGGAGGAACTGAAGGAAATCCTTATTAGGCAGGAAATTGTGTTAGGGAAATTGATGGGATTGAAGGCCGATAAATCCCCGGGGCTTGATAGTCTGCATCCCAGAGTACTTAAGGAAGTGACCCTAGAAATAGTGGAAGCATTGGTGTTCATTTTCCAACAGTCTATCGACTCTGGATCAGTTCCTATGGACTGGAGGGTAGCTAATGTAACACCACTTTTTAAAAAAGGAGGGAGAGAGAAAACGCGTAATTATAGACCGATTAGCCTGACATCAGTAGTGGGGAAAATGTTGGAATCAATCATTAAGGATGAAATAGCAGCGCATTTGGAAAGCAGTGACAAGATTGTTCCAAGTCAGCATGGAATTATGAAAGGGAAATCATGCTTGGCGAATCTTCGAGAATTTTTTGAGGATGTAACTAGTACAATGGACAAGGGAGAACCAGTGGATGTGGTGTATTTGGACTTTCAAAAGGCTTTTGACAAGGTCCCGCACAAGAGATTGGTGAGCAAAATGAAAGCACATTGTATTGGGGGCAGTGTACTGATGTGGGTAGAGAACTGGTTGGCAGACAGGAAGCAGAGAGTCGCGATAAACGGATCCTTTTCAGAATGGCAGGCAGTGACTAGTGGAGTGCCGCAGGACTCAGTGCAAGGACCTCAGCTCTTTACAATATGCTTTAACGAGTTAGATGAAGGAATTTTGTGTAATATCCCCAAGTTTGAGGATGACACGAAACTGGGTGATGGTGTGAGCTGTGAGGAGGACGCTAAGAGGCTGCAGGGTGACTTGTACAGGTTAGGTGAGTGGGCAAATGCATGGCAGATGCAGTATAATGTGGATAAATGTGAGGTTATCCATTTTGGGGGCAAAAACAAGAAGGCAGAATATTATCTGAATGGTGGCAGATTAGGAAAAGGGGAGGTGCAAAGAGACCTGGGTGTCATGGTTCATCAGTTATTGAAAGTTGACATGCAGGTACAGCAGGCGTTGAAGAAGGCAAATGGTATGTTGGCCTTCATAGCTAGGGCATTTGAGTATAGGAGCAGGGAGGTCTTATTGCAGTTCTACAAGGCCTTGGTGAGGCCTCACTTGGAATATTGTGTTAGTTTTAGTCTCCTAATCTGAGGAAGGATGTTCTTCCTATTGAGGGAGTGCAGCGAAGGTTCACCAGACTGCTTCCAGAGATGGCTGGACTGACATATGAGGAGAGACTGGATCAATTGGGCCTTTATTCACTGAAGTTTAGAAGAATGAGAGCGGATCTCATAGAAATGTTTAAGATTCTGACGGGACTGGACAGGTTAGATGCAGGAAGAATGTTCCTGATGTTGGGGAAGTCCAGAACCAGGGGACATAGTCTTAGGATAAGGGGTAGGCCATTTAGGACTGAGAGGAGGAGAAACTTCTTCACTCAGAGTTGTTAACCTATGGAATTCCCTGCCGCAGAGAGTTGTTGATGCCAGTTCATTGGATATATTCAAGAGGGAGTTAGATATGGCCCTTACGGCTAAAGAGATCAAGGGGTATGGATAGAAAGCAGGAAAGGGGTACTGAGGGAAGGATCAGCCATGATCTTATTGAATGGCGGTGTGGGCTCGAAGGGCTGAATGGCCTACTCCTGCATCTATTATCTATGTTTTTATGTGACAATCCACATCCAGACCGGGGTCAAATTGGGCTGCGTCATCACGCCAACCCTCTTTGCAATCATCCTCGCTGCCATGCTCCACCTCAGTTGACAAGATCCCCGCTGGAGTGGAACTAAACTACAGAACCAGTGGGAACCTGTTGAATCTTCACCGTCACCAGGCCAGGTCCAAGACCACCCCAACCTCTGTCGTCGAGCTACAGTACGCGGATGATGCCTGCGTCTGCGCACATACAGAGGCTGAACTCCAGGACATAGTCGACATATTTAATGAGGCCTACAAATGCATGGGCCTTACGCTAAACATCCGTAAGACAAAGGTCCTCCACCAGCCGTATCCTCATCGCACAGCACTTCCCCCCAGTCATCAAGATCCACGCGCAGCCCTGGACAAGGTGGACCATTTCCCATACCTCGGGAGCCTCTTATCAACAAGAGCAGACATTGATGACGAGATTCAACACCGCCTCCAGTGCGCCAGTGCAGCCTTCGTCCGCCTGAGGAAAAGAGTGTTCGAAGACCAGGCCCTCAAATCTGCCACCAAGCTGTAGTAATACCGCCCTCCTGTATGGCACAGATACATGGACCATGTACAGTAGACACCTCAAATCGCTCGAGCAATACCACCAATGATGTCTCCGCAAAATCCTACAAATCCCCTGGGAGGACAGACACACCAACATTCGCATTCTCAACCAGGCCAACATTCCCAGCAATAACATAGAAACATAGAAACATAGAAAATAGGTGCAGGAGTAGGCCATTCGGCCCTTCTAGCCTGCACCGCCATTCAATGAGTTCATGACTGAACATGCAACTTCAGTACCCCATTCCTGCTTTCTCGCCATACCCCTTGATCCCCCTAGTAGAAAGGACTTCATCTAACTCCTTTTTGAATATATTTAGTGAATTGGCCTCAACAACTTTCTGTGGTAGAGAATTCCACAGGTTCACCACTCTCTGGGTGAAGAAGTTTCTCCTCATCTCGGTCCTAAATGGCTTACCCCTTATCCTTGGACTGTGACCCCTGGTTCTGGACTCCCCCAACATTGGGAACATTCTTCCTGCATCTAACCTGTCTAAACCCGTCAGAATTTTAAACGTTTCTATCAGGTCCCCTCTCATTCTTCTGAACTCCAGTGATTACAAGCCCAGTTGATCCAGTTTTTCTTGATATGTCAGTCCCGCCATCCCGGGAATCAGTCTGGTGAACCTTCGCTGCACTCCCTCAATAGCAAGAATGTCCTTTCTCAAGTTAGGGGACCAAAACTGTACACAATACTCCAGGTGTGGCCTCACCAAGGCCCTGTACAACTGTAGCAACACCTCCCTGCCCCTGTACTCAAATCCCCTCGCAATGAAGGCCAACATGCCATTTGCTTTCTTAACCGCCTGCTGTACCTGCATGCCAACCTTCAATTACTGATGTACCATGACACCCAGGTCTGGTTGCACCTCCCCTTTTCCTAATCTGTCACCATTCAGATAATAGTCTGTCTCTCTGTTTTTACCACCAAAGTGGATAACCTCACATTTATCCACATTATACTTCATCTGCCATGCATTTGCCCACTCACCTAACCTATCCAAGTCACTCTGCAGCCTCATAGCATCCTCCTCGCAGATCACACTGCCACCTAACTTAGTGTCATCCGCAAATTTGGAGATACTACATTTAATCCCCTCGTCTAAATCATTAATGTACAGTGTAAACAGCTGGGGCCCCAGCACAGAACCTTGCGGTACCCCACTAGTCACTGCCTGCATTCTGAAAAGTACCCATTTACTCCTACTCTTTGCTTCCTGTCTGACAACCAGTTCTCAATCCATGTCAGCACACTACCCCCCATCCCATGTGCTTTAACTTTGCACATTAATCTCTTGTGTGGGACCTTGTCGAAAGCCTTCTGAAAGTCCAAATATACCACATCAACTGGTTCTCCCTTGTCCACTCTACTGAAAACATCCTCAAAAAATTCCAGAAGATTTGTCAAGCATGATTTCCCTTTCACAAATCCATGCTGACTTGGACGTATCATGTCACCTCTTTCCAAATGCGCTGCTATGACATCCTTAATAATTGATTCCATCATTTTACCCACTACTGAGGTCAGGCTGACCGGTCTATAATTCCCTGTTTTCTCTCTCCCTCCTTTTTTAAAAAGTGGGGTTACATTGGCTACCCTCCACTCGATAGGAACTGATCCAGAGTCAATGGAATGTTGGAAAATGACTGTCAATGCATCCGCTATTTCCAAGGCCACCTCCTTAAGTACTCTGGGATGCAGTCCATCAGGCCCTGGGGATTTATCGGCCTTCAATCCCATCAATTTCCCCAACACAATTTCCCGACTAATAAGGATTTCCCTCAGTTCCTCCTCCTTACTAGACCCTCTGACCCCTTTTATATCCGGAAGGTTGTTTGTGTCCTCCTTAGTGAATACCGAACGAAAGTACTTGTTCAATTGGTCTGCCATTTCTTTGTTCCCCGTTATGACTTCCCCTGATTCTGACTGCAGGGGACCTATGTTTGTCTTTACTAACGTTTTTCTCTTTACATATCTATAGAAACTTTTGCAATCTGTCTTAATGTTCCCTGCAAGCTTCCTCTCGTACTCCATTTTTCCTGCCCTAATCAAACCCTTTGTCCTCCTCTGCTGAGTTCTAAATTTCTCCCAGTCCCCGGGTTCTGGCCAATTTGTATGCCACTTCCTTGGCTTTAATACTATCCCTGATTTCCCTTGATAGCCACGGTTGAGCCACCTTCCCATTTTTATTTTTACGCCAGACAGGAATGTACAATTGTTGTAGTTCATCCATGCGGTCTCTAAATGTCTGCCATTGCCCATCCACAGTCAACCCCTTAAGTATCATTCACCAATCTATCCTAGCCAATTCACGCCTCATACCTTCAAAGTTACCCTTCTTTAAGTTCTGGACCATGGTCTCTGAATTAACTGTTTCATTCTCCATCCTAATGCAGAATTCCACCATATTATGGTCACTCTTCCCCAAGGGGCCTCGCACAACGAGATTGCTAATTAATCCTCTCTCATTACACAACACCCAGTCTAAGATGGCCTCCCCCTAGTTGGTTCCTCGACATATTGGTCTAGAAAACCATCCCTTATGCACTCCAGGAAATCCTCCTCCACCGTATTGCTTCCAGTTTGGTTAGCCCAATCTATGTGCATATTAAAGTCACCCATTATAACTGCTACACCTTTATTGCATGCACCCCTAATTTCCTGTTTGATGCCCTCCCCAACATCACTACTACTGTTTGGAGGTCTGTACACAACTCCCACTAACTTTTTTTGCCCTTGAAGCAGGCCATATTGTCCGCATGCCAGACACGAGACTCCCAAAGCAAGCGCTCTACTCGGAACTCCTTCACGGCAAACGAGCCAAAGATGGGCAGAGGAAATGTTTCAAGGAAACCCTCAAAGCCTCCCTGATAAAGTGCAACAACCCCACTGACACCTGGGAGTCCCTGATCAAAGATCGCCCTAAGTGGAGGAAGTGCATCCGGGAGGGCGCTGAGCACCTCAATTCTCATCGCCGAGAGCATGCAGAAATCAAGCGCAGGCAGCCGAAAGAGCGTGCAACAAATCTGTCCCACCCTCCCTTACTCTCAACGACTATCTGTACCACTTGTGACAGGGACTGGTTCTCGTATTGGACTGTTCAGCCACCTAATGACTCATTTTATGAGTGGAAACAAGTCTTCCTCGATTTCGAGGGACTGACAATATATACCAGTGCCTCTCTATCCTATTATAAAAGGGATGTAGAGGCATGGAGAAGGTGCAGAGAAGATTTACAAGGATGATACCAGAAATGCGAGAGTATAGATATCAGGAAAGGATGAACAGGCTGGGTTTCTTTCCTCTTGAAAAAAGAAGGCTGACGGGTGACCTAAAAGAGTTCTTTAAAATTATGAAAGGTTTTGATAGAGTAGCTACAGAGCGAATTCAGAAGAATGAGAGGTGATCTCATTGAAATCTATAAGATTATGAGGGGGCTTGATGAGGTGGATGCAGAGAGGATGTTTCCACTGATGGGGGAGACGAGAACTAGAGGGCATGATCTTCGAATAAGAGGCTGCCCATTTAGAACTGAGATGAGGAGAAATTTCTTCTCTCAGAGGGTTGTAAATCTGAGAGCTGTGGAAGTTGGGACATTGAATAAATTTCAGATAGAAATAGACAGTTTCTTAAACGATAAGGGAATAAGGGGTTATGGGTAGCGGGCGGGAAAGTGGACCTGAGTCCATGATCGGATCAGCCATGGTCATATTAAATGGCAGAGCAGGTTCGAGGGGTCGTATGGCCTTCTCCTGCTCCTATTTCTTCTGTTCTTATGTTCTTATGTAGAATGTTTCCACTTGTGGGGAAGAGCATAATGAGAGGCCATCAATATAAGATAGTCACCAAGAAATCCAATAAGGAATTCAGATTGAAGTTCTTTACCCAGAGAGTGGTGAGAATGTGGAACTCGCTACCACAGGGAGTGGTTGAAGCAAATACTGTAGTTGCATTTATGGGGAGGCTTGATAAGCATATGAGGGAGAAGGAAATAGAGGGTTATGCTGATATGTTTAGATGAGGAAAGACAGGAGGAGGCTCGAGTGGAGCATAAACGCCGGCATAGACTGGTTGGGCTGAATAGCCTGTTTCTGTGCCGTATATGCTATGTAATCCTATGTAATATTGGATGCTTCATGGTAAAGTCCATGCCCAGCGCTGGGATGTGCTTGATTTTGGTGCGGTCACGGCACTTCCAATTTTCCGGTGATTAAAATAAATAACCAGAATTAGTAATCATACATGCTGACCTTCGTACTCTGTGATATGTCTTAACATTGAACAAGACTCCACATTGGCTGCACTAACTCACATAATTTATCCCAAATATATTATAGATTATTGAAATGATAGTATTGATTGTTAACTTTAACCTCCACTTGGTATTCCACAACAGTTGCCGTCATTATGATTTTTTGATGTAAATCTCTCTCGTTCTGTGCATTTATTTATTTCCAGTTTGTCACGCAATTTGTAATATGGAGCTCAACCTAGTGGACTACTGCTCTGCCTAGTGGAATACTGAGGTAATGCAAATACTGGTGCAGAATATAATAAAAGTCACATGATGTAATGGAGCCATCTGGTGTGTATATACTTTAGTGATGTCGTAAGAATATATCACATTTGGCGATGCGGTTGGAATAATCGGATTTCCTAGCTGAAATTTTTGTTAGTGGATGATCCAGCCAAACAACAGAAAGATGTTGAGATATTCTTTGTTTTGCAGCACAGCTAAAAAATCTAAAGTAAATTACAAACACACTTGGCAGAACTGAAGAGTCCAGATGGCTGCGCCAATGGGACTATTTGGGCACTTGTGTGAGTTCCATCATGTAAGAGAAGGGTAAGATTCATGGGAAAGCCCCCCCCCCCCCCCCCGCAGTGTTTGGACTCATTGGAAAGGAAATTTAATTTGGAACTATCTACCAAAAAGTTTGAAGTCCTAAAATGCTCATGGAAGAAACTACGAACTTTAATTAAATTTGGGATTCTACAAGACAAATTAAGTCTGTAGGCAGGTCTAGAGAACTAAAGAAGTCAGTTTGATTATTAAAACTGTCTGGGGTATTGAAACTAATGTAAATTGTCTGGAAAATGGATACTCGAAAACTCTTCTCCACAAGAGACATTAACATTGCAACAATTAACTCAGGGAAGGCCAGCCATCAACCTGAACCTGGAAAGCCATTTTTAGCCAATGCATAAAAACAAAAGGCCCACTCCAGCCTGCATGGAAAAACCAAGCACAAATAACATTGAGATTACCAAGCTAATATTTCCATCAAGAAACAAATTTAGAAGATCAACCCACCAGAGACATATTAACTTTTAACGAGCCCACTAAAATATTACAAAGAAATGGCGAGCCCACCAAAATTAAACAACGAATTTTGGTCTGATTTGGAGCGAAGATTAGGACAGCTCCTACAGTATAGCAGGCCCCTGTTTTCACAAAGTGTATGCCATGCTACGCCTATGCCATCCAGAAGGGAGAGAAACCAATGCGACAGTTGTAAACTAACTTCTCCAGCCTCGACGTCCTGAAATCGAAAAGGAAAGAAGAACATCACCATCGCGGCAGCCATGACTACAGCCAACATGGTACCACTAAAACTACCGCAATCAACCAACCTCGAAACAAAACTTTACAAGGAAGAAACCGAAGAATCGAAAGTTTCCACTATACAATCTAGGTCTGACTACCAACAGGTGAAAACGTTACCTAAAAGGACTTTGAAACCTATTTCTAACGAAAGAAAACAGGTACTTACCCCACAAATCCAAAACATGCCCTACCGCATCAACGGACTCAACCCAACTAAAGATTGCGCAGTAAGAAGTCCTCTCTGACATTCGGGGTACGGCAAGCAGAACCTACAGAATCCAATGAACCCCGAAACCGCGAACTACCGCTAATGGACCAGAAAGGATTGGTAAGCATAGTCCCTGTCTGCCCTGGAGTCTAACCTAGCCAGTATTAGGTATTTGTGAGGTGGGAGTTGTAATTTTCACTGAATGTGTGATGTATTGTTCTTTATTAGTGTAATTATAAGTGTGACATTGTATTTTCTTAACCTTAATAAAAATCAAAGTTATTTTGCACCAAACCAGTGGTCTTTTGCACTTTATCACATCCTCCAAATAAATCCAGAATCTAGAACCCAAGAGAGTGGGAACGATTTGAACCATTCAAGTAGGTCAGAGGTGAACCTGACCCCCGGGACCACCCCTTACAAAATGGCGACCGCGGAAGGACTCTAGTATCAGGGTTGTGATGCAGCGAGTGCTAGCTTGGGAGAAAGAACCAAGATGGAAGAGAGGATTTCCTCCTGTGTGTGTAAGAAAGTCAATGTCACTAAAGAATGGGTGCTTGGTCTATTGTGCGCTGAGCGTCCAGTTGACGCTGCAGCCCAGTGGACAGCAAGCAAGGATCACAAAGAGTCAGTAGAGAAGGCAATTTGGTTGGTCTGTCTACACCGATGGGTCCAACTCCGAGACCACACCGTTGAGTCACTACATGCAGAATTATGGGAATGCGCAGAGACATCACAAGAAACGGCTATGGCAGAAGAAATGTTATGGAGAGAATTCCGTAAGCTAAAACAGGGAAAGACCAAGCTAATGGAAAGGTTTAAAAACAGTCAGGACTATTTTCAATGTCAGGTTACCGAGGCTAAAAATAATGAAAAGATACTGCAGGAGGAAAGCGCTCGCCTCACCCCACAAGTAAAAGAGCTGGAGGAAAAATTAAAAGACATGCAGGCAGCATTGCAAATAGCTAGCTCTAACGGGTTTGAGTCAGGAGACCACGGTCCCTGCCAGCAACAAATCAAAAGTTTAAACTTTGCTCTGTCCATGGCAAATGGCATGGTATGCTTAATAAACCCGGGTACGGCCCAGGTAAGCATGGAAGAGAAGGAAGAATCTGTTCAGCCACCACCTGTGGCACCAGTGACTACACCGGTTCAGCAGCAGGAGGGGCGAACGAGCTGTGAGGCAGACAGGGATAGTGAACCACCACCGCCTGTGGTGCCGAGTTTCAGCTCGGTTTGGCAGCAGGGGGGAGGGGTAGGCGAGCCAGAACTGGAAGAACCAGAGCTGGGTCCAATGTGCCTCGTCCGGCAACAGAGGTTTGGCCCGCCCACCAGTGCCGGGGATCAAGAGCCCCTGGAAAGTCAGTTTGTGGTCCCCCACACTCCTCAACAGCTTAGGGCTATGATAAGCCACCTGGGAAAGCTAACTCCAAAGGGAGACCCCTCGGTTCACTTTATGGAAGTGGAACAGGCAGGGGATATTAATGGGTGCGATGATGCCGAGATAGCAAAATTGCTCCTCCTATTCCTGTACGGCAAGCTTTACAGTCCCTCTCTACCGAGAGCAAAAGGGGACAGAGAACATTTGCCGCCATCCAGGAAGACATTTTAGAAGCCATGGGCTGTAATGACAGGAGTCCCTTCTCCAGAGTAGAGAAAACGGTGCAGCTCACAGGGGAAACCCCACAGGCCTTCGCAGACAGACTGTGGCCCGTGTACCAGAGCGCCTGTGCAGGGGACCCCAACCGAAATCACTTAAGCGAGGACGAGAGAGCCCATTGGAACCGAAGCCTGGTAGCAAACAGCTTACCCCAAATAAGAACCAAGGCTGTGGCCTGGTTTGACCCAAGAGATCCCCAGGCCACCAAACAGGGAGTGGTCAGGCAACTGACCCGAGCCTACCGGAACGGCCGGGGGACGGAAGAGCACCCACCCAAGGGAAGGGTCCACAAGGTCAGGCCTAGTCAGGATAAGAGGGAATGGCACCACGAGGGGGGAAACCCCTCCGATACAAAATGTACCTGCTTCGGGTGTGGAAAGAGTGGGCACTGGAGAAAGGATTGTAGAAATCCATGGAAGAGTAGCGCAGGGAAGAGTTCTCCAGCCCCTGCCCAAAAGACTGAGACCGAGGAGCCAGTCCCTTCCACTCGTTTGATACCTTCCTAACTGCGCTCTGTACAATGCTAGATGGCCCTGGGAGGATAGCCATCGCCACCGGTACCGAAACCCTATCTGCCCCATCCCAACCAAAACAGTGACTAGGACAGGCACACCTGTGTGCCCTGGAGTATGATGTGTGGGGGAGACCGACCGTTCAGATGGAAGTGGAAAAGGTGAAAGGGACTTACCTGCTGAAACCCGGTGCCTCAAACACCCTTGTCTATGCAGCTAACCCCGCCGCCTCACTTCTGTCTAGCGGGGTCCCCTACAGCTTGGTGGGTTTCACAGGCACGGAGCAGACTGGCTCATTCTCCGTTCTGCTCTCCATTCATTTAGGTACACTCCACACTAAGTGGACTTGTGTCCTAATGAAGTGAGAACAAGAAGGGAGAGTGATCCTGGGGGCTGACTTCATCCTAGGCTACGGGATCCTAGTGGATTTAAGAAACCACTGTCTTTGGGGGTCAGTCTGCACAGGACAGGAGAGTGAGGTGATCGTTATCCCAGAAAAACGAGGTAAAGGGACGGTGTGCACCATGAAACCAAAGGAGGGTTACGACCTTGAATCATTGGTCAGTAACACTCCAATAGAGTAACAAGAGTATGTGAGGGCAAACCTTGCAGCTTTTGTCACTCACAAACACGGCTGTGGAAGAATAAACGGGGTCGAGATTAGCATAGATGGGGATCCATGACCCAACCACAGAAACAGTATAACTTACCCAGGGAGGCGGAGGCAGACATGGAAACAGCCTTGGGTTCGTTGGTTAAACAGGGGGTATTGAGACCAATAGCTACCCATGTGAACTCTCCATTGTGGCTGGTTAAGAAACCGGACAACTCTTGGAGAGCCACGGTGGACTATCGAGTACTCAACTGTAACATCCCCACCTGTGCACCCACCATTGCTGCTGTCGCCGATCTCATTGGAAGTATCCCAGCCTCCGCGACCGCCTTCACAGTGCTGGATATTTCCAACGGGTTCTGGTCCATACCTTTAAGAAGGGAAGATTAGTACAAGTTTGCGTTTACCTTTAAAGGACAGCAATACACTTGGAACTGTCTCCCTCAGGGCTTCCAAACAGCCCCAGTATTTTCCACCAGTGTATGGCCATCTGTTTAAAGAGCTTCAGCAGACCCCAGCAGCTAGTGCAGTATGTAGATGACCTACTCCTGTTCACTGATGAGGGGGAGGAGCATGGTCCACTGCTGGCTGAGCTGCTGGAGCTGCTGAAAGAAGAAGGGTTTAAAATAAATCCCAAGAAGGCACAGATTGGCCTGAAGGAATTCCTGGGACAGGCTGTGCGCGCTGGGGAAAGGGCCATTGACAAAGCTAGAAGGGAAGCAGTGCAGAAGTTACCAGCCCTCAACACATTAACAGGAGTAAGATATTTTCTGGGGCTAACCGGGTACTTCAGAGATTTCATTGAGGCTTATGCAGCCACCACAGACCCTCTGCTCTGACTCCTACACAAGGGAGTGGAGTGGGAATGGGACAAAGGTTGTGAGGCAGCATTTATCCAACTCAAGAAAGACCTGCAGACCGCACCTGCTCTAGGGGCCATCAATGGGGGGTAAAGAGTTTTTCCTGGAGGTAGCAGCCAGTGGGGACAGCATGAGTGTAGTACTGCTCCAAGAGCGGCACGGCCGGCTGAGACCAGTGGTCTACTCCTCCAGGATACTCACAGACATGGAGAAGGGATACTCCAACCATGAGCAGTACCTCCTAGCCATTCACTGGGCTGTGAAAAGATCACTGATCTTCACAGGGGGGTCCCCTATCACACTCCTTACCCACCATACGACTACCCAAATGCTCCTGGATGGGAGAATCAAGGACGGGACAGTGAGCAGTGCCCGCATTGCTCGCTGGACCCTGCTCCTCTCTCAAATGGACCTAAGGGTAAAGGGTCTCTGCGAGCCAGACTCGCAGCCAACATGATCTATCCAGGGACAGCCCACCGCTGTTCCATAGAAGGGATATGGGAAATTAACATAGGCTTTCGGGCTGGGTTACATCCCACAGGCCAAGAGATCTATGTGGACGGTTCAAGCACGGTATCTGCAGGTGAACGATTCACAAGCTGCGGAGTTTATGACCCAGAGGCAGGCATTGCCCTGGCGATTAAACTCCCCAGTACTATGAGTGCCCAGCACACTGAACTGTCTGCGGTGGTGTGCATGGTCACACACCCTGAAGAATTCCCTACCCCACACACGATTTGCTTGGACAGTATGTTCACATGCAATTCGTGTACGGAGTACCTGGCTATCTGGTCCCGCATCCGCAGACGGGAGACCCCTAGCAATTAAGCCCTTACTGGAAAAGATCATGACAGCATTAGGGGAGGAAGGGAATATTGACATACATAAAGTGAAGGCACATACCACCACAGAACCCCGTAGCGAGGGAAACCAGCAGGCTGACATGTTGGCCAAGCAGGGTGTCCGCACGGGCAAGCTCTGAGATCCGTACAACCCAGGACCCATCGCAGCAGTTAGGGGCAGTATTGGGATGACAGGGAGGGCAGGGGTAGCTTTGCCCCCGGTTCAGACCCTAAAAATGGTTCAGACCCAAGACCCCGTCCTCAAAACTGTCCTGAACATGTTAGCTAAAGGAGAAAGGGTAGAAGGGCTGTACGGCACCGCGGCAATTGCCATTAAAGAAGGCATGCTGTTCAGGGGGGAGTAATGGGCAGTACCACAACAACACCGGAAAGAATTCCTCCAGCTGGTCCATGAGGGTCCAGGAGCAGAACACCCCGGACCTGAGACCACTTGGCAATGAGTGGAACAGGCAGGTTAGTGGCCAGGACTCAGGGAAGACATCCGCGAGTTCTGTGCTAGCTGTCTGGTGTGCGCGGCCAACAACCCCGACCCCCAGAAAAGAAAGGTGTCCATGGGACATATCAGGAGGGTAGAGGGACCCTGGCAGTCGATCCAGCACGATTACTTTGGGCCCCTACCCACTGCCCAAGGAGGCTACAAGTACTGCCTAGTCTTGGTGGACGTATTCACCAAATGGGTGGAAGCCTTCCCATGCCAAACAGCCACTGCCCTGGGAACAGCTAAGATCCTGGTCAGAGAAGTGTTCTCCCGATGGGGACTACCACAATATGTGGAGTCCGACCAAGAGAGTCACTTCACCGGGCAGGTGATGCATGAGACCCTTAAGGTACTTGGCATCAAAGGGAAATGGCATGTCGCCCACAACCCGCAGTCATGCGAGTCTGTGGAGCGTTTAAACTGCACGATCAAAGAAAGGCTGCGCAAAGAGACAGGGGACTCACCCAAGGGGTGGGTAAAGGTCCTACCACTAGTCCTCATGGGGATCCAGGCCAGCCAGTCAAAGAGCACGGGATACTCCCCATAGGAGTTCATGACTGGCAGAGCCATGCGAACCCCCACCAATGTATTAGCCCCGGTACTCACGGAAGGTCAGCTTAGGGAAACGAGCCAGACAGCTTTGTCAGGAATCTGTTTGAACACCTTAAACGCTGTACATATATATGTGCTTTTATGAATTTAAGTGCGTTTAGTGAGGATCTAGCGTAGTGTAGGATTATCTGTGTAATGATAGTGACATATGTAATAGTTATTGGGGAAAACGTGTAAAAGCCCATCCAAGGGTAAGAGAAAGAATCCACCTGATGCAGCTATTAAAAGAGGCACAGGCCGGGTAACACCCGGGAGTAGGAAGAATCTACCGGTATAGCAATTAAGGAAGCACCGGTGAGATGAGAGTAAAATGGCTGTGAGACAAAAGTTAAAGGCAGACACTAGTTCCATAGGGAACCAAATAAGAGAGCCAGTTAATTAAAGACTGTATTGTGTGTCTGAGAAGAAATGAGCCCAAATTGGAACTCAGTCACCTTTGTCAAGCCAGAGAGCTTTTCTCAGGGCTGGACAATCTGTTTATGTGCCCCTACAGGAAAGAGAACAACATGAGAAGGGTCCTGTTCCTGCTCGCCGTGATAAGGATGAGCAGCAGCGGCCGAGGAGACGTGGAGGAATCCCTCATTTATAGGTGCTCAGGAGAGAGAGCACCGATCGTGACTGCGGGGGGCGGCACACCGGGTGTGGAAGATCTCGCTGTTTATGCCCACAAGATGGCCAGGGTGGATGGGATCTAATTCTACCCGCTACTCCAGCCAGGAAGGTTTTACCTATGGGGAGGCCTCCGTTCCATGCCCCCGGATACGGATCGTCGCTGCCCGAGTCAGTGTTACAGAGGGAAAACGTGTATGTTTGACTTGCAAAGGAAAGATTCCCCTGGGAAGATGGTGGTGGCTCAGAAAGCTCAGCAATGACGCGTAGGACCAGGAATCGGACTGGGACAGACTCAGTAATGATACATACTGCACCATCATGGGGACACAGGGAGGAGTAAAAGTATGTTGGGACAGGTGGTGGGAATCTGAACAGGGAATTTACGTTTGCATGTAGGGATCAGAGAGTATTTGTCCCGCAGGCATATCAATCGCCTTCGCTAGGCAATGGCAAGATGAAGGGGAAGGGATGGGGTGGGACTCCAGCCTACACGGGTGTGCGGCCCCACACTCCCCACTCCCAATTAACGCCAACGAGCTAAGAGCACACATTAAGAAACCCCTGCCCACGACTCCGCCAATATTTACAATAATAGAAAGGTGTCCTACCACCACCAAGGGACCAAGGAACGGATTAGTATTGGTACCGACCAAAAAGGTGTTATACCAGGGGGTACACTATGCAGTTTCTTCAGTAATTTTAAACTTTACTGAGTTACACTTACCTGCATGGTGCCCAAAGGAAACAGAACAGCTATACCAGGCCCTACTTAGAGAAATGTTCAAGAAATTTTACGAGTTAGACTTTGGGAATGTAGACAAAGCAAATTTATACACCCTAAACACTAGGGACACCATGGGCTCGGGGAGACCTAGAAGGGGCATCACAGATGATGTTTTTACTGCCTACAATACAGGATCCTCTGTAATAAATAGCCTAGATGATATAGAACTGCAAACACAGATAAACAGTCTAAAGAACCAATTGAGGAAAATCCTGAAACAAGAAAACACAGTAGTAGGCTCAGAGCTACAAGAGGACCAGGCTATGACTGTCCATTTAAAATAAATTGTGGCTGAGCTGGAAAAACATGCACAGTCAGTGAATGCACTCATATGGGAGGATAGAAATACTTCAGACCAGGCTGCACAGAACGAGGTGTGCGCACTGTATGGAGCATGGTTGTTGGGCGGGGGCCGCAACAACCTGGAGGATTTAAAACAAGGTTCAGTCCCCTCCTGGATCAGTAACAAGCATCTCACAGCTCTCCACCCATACAGCAATTCACTAGCCTAGCCTCTGAAGCCTACCCTGTCCCAGTAGACTGTGGGAAATCTAACCACACCATTATGGGAATAGTACTAAGGATGTCGGTCATGGGTGGGACAGCCCAACTCGTACCAGTATACCAGGTGGAGAACATTGGAGTTATTCTGGGAGGTGCCCACATTTGTTTCGCAGCGGTCCCACCCTATGTCATAAAGTGGGAGCACGCTGTAATGGGTACTGACCTCTCCAGGTGCCAGAGCCGGGGTGTACACATAATACTGTGTCCCCAGTACTTGAGCGCCCATTCAAAGTCACAGTGTGGGTTTAAAGCTGCTGGAGCACAGCCTATTAACTGCACCATGGAGGTAATGGCACAGGACCATGTCCCTCCACAGGTAGCATACATAGTGGGTGGGACATATTGTGTCACCACCAGTGCGCCCCACTACCAACATGGACATTTCTGGTGTCCGCTGAGTGACAGCAGTTTTTGCTTCAAACCTGAGCCATCAGTTCAAGTGGCCCAGGAATGGATTGTCCCCATTCCTGAACCCTCCACTGTCCACCTCACTGTGAAGAAAAACATTACAAACCTGCAGGATTATGTTGTACATTTTGGCTATGCAATTCCCCCTCTACCCGAACATCTTACCGCTCTGCTAAAAGCTGTAATAATCTCGCAAAAATATTTCCATACTCTAGAACAGAAAAAAATTGAGATAGGGAGAAAGATTCTCGAAATTACAATTCCACCTTGGTGAGACATTTTCAGAAATATCGAAGTCCCAGTCTGGATCAGAATCGCTTCCCACACTTTAGTTATCTGTCAACTCACGATTATTCTTTACTTATGGTGTCTCGCTTGCCGAGTGAAACGCAGAGGCCTTCAGGTCAGGCACCACACTCCCTGGTCGAACTTGGGAATCGCGCAGGGAGGGGTGACACCATACTACCATGTTTAATTTGAGTTTAATTTTACCTGCTGTGGAACGCAAATATCAAGTGTTGTAAGAGCGTTACTTAAGATTGTGTTTGACTATGTACCTTTTATTTTTACTGTACTAAAAGTTGTGTTTGAGTATATATCGTTATTTTACTGTGAAAACAGAGTAAAGGATGGGAGTCAGCCCCCTCTAGGCTGTGACCTAATTGTAATGACTGTATTCGTCTGTAAACGGCATTGAATTTCAAAGGGGGATACACGTTAATGTTTAGCTAGGTAAATACGGGGGAGGTTGGCTCTCGGGTTCAGGAATTTTGCTTAGCTTGCACTCAAGTGTGTCACAGGGGGGACTGTAAGAGAAGGGCAAGATTCATGGGAAACCTCCCCCCACCCCCAGTGTTTGGACTCATTGGAAAGGAAATCTAATTTGGAACTATCTACCAGAAAGTTTGAAATCCTAAAATGCTCATGGACGAAACTATGAACTTTAATCGAATTTGGGATTCTACAAGACAAATTAAGTCTGTAGGCAGGTCTAGAGAACTAAAGAAGTCAGTTTGATTATTGAAACTGTCTGGGGCATTGAGACTAAAGTAAATTGTCAGGAAAATGGATACTCGAAAATCCTTCTCCACAAGAGACATTAACATTGCAACAATTAACTCAGAGATAGCCAGCCATCAACCTGAACCTGGAAAGCCATTTTTAGCCTATGCATAAAAACAAAAGGCCCACTCCAGCCTGCATGCAAAAACCAAGCACAAAGAACATTGTGATTACCAAGCTAATATTTCCATCAAGAAACAGATTTAGTAGATCAACCCACCAGAGACATATTAACTTTTAACGAGCCCGCCAAAATATTACAAAGAAATATCGAGCCTACCAAAATTAAACAAAGAATTTTGGTCTGATTTGGTGCGAAGATTAGGACAGCTCCTAGAGTATTACAGGCCCCTGTTTTCACAAAGTGTATGCCATACTATGCCTATGCCATCAAGAAGGGAGAGAAACCAATGCGACAGTTGTAAACTAACTTCTCCAGCCTCGACGTCCTGAAATCGAAAAGGAAGGAAGAACATCACCATCGCGGCAGCAACCGACCACAGCCAATGTGGTACCACGATCGACCAATCTCGAAACAAAACTTCACAAGGAAGAAACCGAAGAAAAGAAAGTTTCCACTCTACAATCTAGGTCTGACTACCAACAGGTGAAAACGTTACCTAAAAGGACTTTGAAACCTATTTCTAACGAAAGAAAATGGGTACTTACCCCACATATCCAAAACATGCCCTACCGCATCAGCAGACTCAACCCAACTGAAGATTGCGCAGTAAGAAGTCCACTCCGATGTTTGGGGCACGGCAAGCAGAACCTACAGAATCCAACGAACTCCGAAACGCGAACTACCACTAACTGACCAGAAAGGATTGGTAAGCATAGTCCCTGTCTGCCCTGGAGTCTAACCTAGCTAGTACTAGGTATTTGGGAGGTGGGAGGTATAATTTTCAATGCAACCCCTTTGAATGTGATGTACTGTTCTTTATTAGTGTAATTATAAGTGTGACATTGTATTTTCTTATCCTTAATAAAATCAAAGTTCTTTTACACCAAACCAGTGGTCTTTTGCACTTCATCACATCCCTCAAATAAATCCAGAGTCTAGAACAAAGGGAGTGGAAGTGATTTGAACCACTCAAGTAGGTCAGAGGTGAACCTGACCCCCGGGACCACCCCTTACAATCATGACCAAGAGACTTTCAGAGCGTATGGGGAGTAGCTAGAAATGTTTTTCACCACAAATAGTATCGCCGGAGTCTCCAATTATGAAAATTGTAACCGGCTGGTGTTAGAAAGAAAGCGGGCTATTTTCCTGGCTGAAGCAGGCCCCAAGGTATATGAAACCCTGAAAAATGTGTCTGTTCCTGTCAAGCCAAAGGAAATGTCACTGATGGAGATTTTAACCAAGCATTACAGTTCTGGGCCCCTGGAAATTGCTGAAAGTTATTGTTTTGGAATACGAGCTCAATTAACTGACGATCAATTAACATCCATTTACTGTCATTTCAGAAACTTTCAAGACCGAGTATTGCATGACCGCTTTGTTTGTGGGATGAAAAATGAAGCAATCAGAAGAAAATTGTTGATAACTCCTAACTTGACTTTTGACCCGCTAGGTCAATGGATATGGCCGACCAATACTCCCAAGAATTTTGTGCTATTTCCAGTCATCAGACAACTGAGTTAAATCACCTGTAGGTTAAAAGTAAAAGTAGTTTGGCTCCAAGTCCTCAGCAACTGGCCAAGGTAACAGAACATTGAAGTCATGCTATCAGTGTCTGGAATAACACATTGCTCAAAGTTGTCCATATGTGAAAGCAAAGTGTTTCTCCTGCAAGAAAACTGTGCATCTTTGCGAAGGCATGCCGACTGAAGAGTAACCAGACACTACATAGCATTGAAGAGAAGCAACAGGACGAAGAGGTTCTGGAGATACATGTCATCAGGAGCACAAGGGTACCTAACAACGATTCGCAAAGTACCGTCATCCAAGTAGACTTTGCAGAAACAAGGATACCAATAGAAATCGACATTGGTGCATCTGTGACCATAGTACCGGAATTGCTATATCTCGACAAGTTGAGCAATTTTCCATTGGAAAAGTCAAAGATAGAGCTGCGAGTCTACACAGATGACTAAATTCCTGTGGTAGGACATATCACCTTACCGGTGGAATATATGGATCAGTTTCAGAGCTTGCCTCTCTTCGTAGTTGCAGGAGACAAGCCTGTCTTAATAGGTAGAAATTGGCTGAGAACATTATCTATAAGGTAGATATCAGTAAGTGGGCTCCACCCATTGTTGTTGTACCTAAGTCAGATGGTAATGCTGATGCTATGTCCAGGTTGCCATTCCCATCACAAGTTAGACCCAAAAGGGAAGAAGTGTTCTATTATTCATACATTGATGAGCTGTCAGTCACAGTTGAAGAGATTGCTGGAGCAACCAAACGTGATCCAGTTATGTCAAAGGTGTATGATTATACCACAAATGGCTGGCCAACCATTTATCCGAGTAAGATATTCATCCATACTTCATTCATAGGAATGAATTATCAATGAATAAAGATTGTATCATGTGGGGTGCAAGAGAAGTTATCACAAATAAGTTCAGCTCCAAATTATTAGAAGATCTTCATGACCAGCACCTGGGCGTGTACTTGACCAAGTGTTTTGCACGCAGTTACTTATGGTGGCCGGGTCTAGATAAAGATATAGAGTACATTGTTAGTCAGTGTACAACATGTCAATCGGTAAGCAAGAAACTACAATCAGTACCATTACTGCCATGGAAATGTCCTCCCAGGGTGTGGCAAAGGTTACATGTAGATTTTGCTCAGATAGAAGGACAACAATTGTTCATTGTGATTGATAGCCATTCGAAATGGGTAGATGTGTTTCCGATGCAGAAAATAACAACCAAGTAAAACAATGGACAATTTGCAAAGATTATTTTCTCCACATGGCCTCCCAGAAGAAATTGTTTTTGATAATGGGCCACAATTTTATTCAGAAGAATTTTCACAGTTCACGAGCAGAAATGGTGTGAAACATACCAAAGTTCCACCGTACCACCTGCTTCAAATGGTGCAGCAGAGCGCAATGTACAAGTTGTAAAATGTGCC
The DNA here is from genome assembly GCF_044704955.1 of Pristiophorus japonicus. Taxonomy (NCBI): domain Eukaryota; kingdom Metazoa; phylum Chordata; class Chondrichthyes; family Pristiophoridae; genus Pristiophorus; species Pristiophorus japonicus. The sequence goes on along the minus strand of NC_091977.1, from coordinate 281,600,881 downwards.
CTCATCAAGCAAATGTTGGATCTAAATCCAAAGAAACAGCAGTTGTCATTGGACCACAAATTGGCAAATTTTTTAATCACATCATAATAGTCCTCATACAACTACTGGTAGAACACCAACAGAATTGTTTCTCAAATTACAGCCATGAACCAGGTTTTCGTTGTTAAAGCCAAACTTGGCAAAGTCAGTAGAAGAGAAACAAATAAGACAGAAGGAGATTCATGATAGAGGTAGAGTAAAAGAGAGCAGTGTGAAATTGAATCAGCAGATTAGAGTGAAGAACCATCACCATAAATGGTTAAAGTAGTTGCCAGATAGATTAGTGAAGATATGAGAACATAAGAACATAAGAAATAACAGGATTGGCCATAAGGCCCCTCGAGCCTGCTCCACCATTCAATAAGATCATGGCTGATCTGATCATGGACTCAGATCCACTTCTGTGCCCGCTACCCATAACCCCTTATCCCCTTATCTTCTATTTCTGTCTCAAATTTATTTAATGTCCCAGCTTCCACAGCTCTCTGAGGCAGCGAATTCCACAGATTCACAACCCTCTGAGAGAAGAAATTTGTGCTCATCTCAGTTCTAAATGGGCGGCCCCTTATTCTAAGATCATGCCCTCTAGTTCTAGTCTCCCCATCAGTGGAAACATCCTCTCCGCATCCACCTTGTGAAGCCCCCTCATTATCTTATACGTTTCTATAAGATTACCTCTTATTCTTCTGAATTCCAATGAGTAGAGGCCCAACCTGCTCAACCTTTCCTCATAAGTCAACCCCCTCATCCCTGGGATCAACCTAGAGAACCTACTCTGAACTGCCTCCACAGCAAGTATATCCTTTTGTAAATATGGAAACCAATACTGCATGCAGTATTCCAGGTGTGGCTTCACCAACACCTTGTATAATTGTAGCAAGACTTCCCTGTTTTTATACTCCATCTCCTTTGTAATAAAGGCCAAGATTCCATTGACCTTCCTGATCACTTAAATTCTGACTTTCTCTTGGACTTGTTTCTAGTACATCTGATGTAGGATTTGCGACTGGTACTCTACTTGTAATAACACTATCTGACTCATCAGAAATAGTCGAATCATTCCAACATTCAACTCCTTCCACATTTGTAGTAAAATATGATCAATGTGAACAAACCTAACCTTTCCATGGTCAAACATCTTGTCCAAATATGTGTGAGTGGGATGGTATGCAGGATCACCTGCATACCATCCCACTGTGTTTCATGCACAAGTATCCCCAAGTCCCGCTGTACTGCAGTACTTTGCAATCTTTCTCTATTTAAATAATAACTTGCTCTTTGATTTCTTTTCTGCCAAAGTGCATGACCTCACACTTTCCAACATTATACTCCATCTGCCAAATTCTTGCCCACTCACTTAGCCTGGCTATGTTCTTTTGCAGATTTTTTGTGTCCTCCTCACACATTGCCCTTCCTCCCATCTTTGTATTGTCAGCAAACTTGGCTACGTTACACTCAGTCCCTTCTTCCAAGTCGTTAATATAGATTGTAAATAGTTGGTGTCCCAGCACCAATCCCTGTGGCACCCCACTCATTACTGATTGCCAACCAGAGACTGAACCATTTATCCCGACTCTCTGTTTTCTGTTTGTCAGCCAATCTTCTATCCATGCTAATATATTATCCCCAACCCCGTGACCTTTTATCTTGTGCAGTAACCTTTTGTGTAGCACTTGTCAAATGCCTTCTGGAAGTTCAAATACACCACATCCACTGGTTCTCCTTTATCCACCCTGTTCGTTACATCCTCAAAGAATTCCAGCAAATTTGTCAGTATGCCCCTCACACATATTTGGACAAGATGTTTGACCATGGAAAGGTTAGGTTTGTTCACATTGATCATATTTTACTACAAATGTGGAAGGAGTTGAATGTTGGAATGATTCGACTATTTCTGATGAGTCAGATAGTGTTATTACAAGTAGAGTACCAGTCGCAAATCCTACATCAGATGTACTAGAAACAAGTCCAAGAGAAAGTCAGAATTTAAGTCTGAGTCCGAGTCAGGCAGACAAAGAGTCTGAAGTTTTAGAGAGTAAAAATGTAGATCCCTTGGAGAAAATTTCTCCTCATGCTGGGCCTAGAATGAATCTAGGTTCGACGCCAAGTTTGGAAAGTTCTGTTTGAGAGCAAAGGTATCCTCTTTGAAACAGGCAACCATTGGTTAAATTTGAATTGTAAATATGGCAAAATAAGTCCACATCTTTTGTATAATCATGCAAGTTATGTATAATGATTATTTTGTTATAATTACATCTTCATTAAGGAGGGAGAAGTGTAATATAGAGCTCCACCTGGTGGACTACTGCTCCATCTAGTGGATTACTGTGGTAATGCAACTACTGTTATGGAATACAATAAAAGTCACATGATGTAATGGAGCCAACTTGTGTGTATGTGCTTTAGTGATGTGGTAAGAATATATCACACAATTGATCTAGCATTATAAGCACTGCCTCCGAGGACCAAACAACAATGCTATATAAATACTGTGCATTACAAAGGGGTGTGTATAAATGTTCCCAATTTATCAAGGAGACACACACAGGCATATATCATGCCAGAAAGATTGCAGTGATATCACTGAGCCATATAATAAATGAAAATAAATTATTTTGTTCAAAGCATTTAGCAAAGATTAGAAAACAAATATTTTACACCAGGGTGAATTAAGAATTTATATGATTAAAACGTGTCTCCTCAGTGTTAAAAGGAAATCATTAATATAGACTAGATACATTAAAATCACGGAACCTTTTCAAATACTAATGGTTTGAAAAGCTCAGCTTTCCGATTCACTGGACTGGTTAATTTGAAAGTCGCTAACTGTGTTTAATAACATATGCTGTGCAGCTATCTGGCTATCAAGCCTTTAAATACCTCAAAGAAACTGGAGGAAGAAAATGACTTCAGCTTTTGTTAATTGCTGTGATGAGCAAGTCATTAGAGTCACGTTAAAAGTTGCACTTTTTTTAATTGGATTTTTTTTTTGTTCCAGCCACCTTTTCATGCAGTTGAAACCGTATTAATATTCATTACAAACGTGTGCAAACAGTTGTATGAATTTCCTCCATTCATTATTCTAATGAAAGCATAGCCCCATATATTAATCTATACTCCCATTCAAAATCCTCTACTATATTTCATAAAGTTGTTTCCTACATATGTTATAACCACGCTGTCAATTTTATGATTACTTGCTCTCAGGGCATAGCCACAGCGCGTATCAGGACATTTTTGGCGTGTTCCCCACGACTTTCTGCCCATCATTTTAATGAGCTTGCCCACAAAATTGCTGTCCTCACGCATCTTATGTGCAATGCATTAATCTTTCTCAGAAAATAAGTTTTGGAGGATCAGGCAGGTTCCCACATGCCAGTACTCAGAAGACAAGTACATCAGTTTTAATGTGATTTTTGCAGTCAGAAAGTTCATGATAATGGGGATTAGCTTGCATTGCTCGCCTGTCACTTAAGGGGAACAGATGGGGTAGATAGAGAGAAACTATGTCTGCTCCTTCAGGATTCTAGGACTAAGGGGCAGAGTCTAAAAATTAGAGCCTGACCTTTCAGGAGTGAAATTAGGAAAACTTCTTCACACAAAGGATGGTAGAAGTTTGGAACTCTCTTCCACAAATAGCAATTGATGCTAGATCAATTGTTAATTTTAAATCTGAGATTGATAGATTTTTGTTAACCAAAAGCATTAAGAAATATGGGGCAAAGGCGGGTGTTATGTCTTGAATAAAGAGTCTGACCAGATACTGTAAGCTCAAAGTAGTGTGTGACTGTAGTCCTTTATTGCAGGTCTCCAGAGTGGCTCTCCAGCCTGTGAGGCCTCCTTATGTACAGGTGCTCCCAAAGGATTGTGGGATCTCTTGGGATTCTAGGAGATGAGCCCTCTGGTGGTTAAACATTGTATTTACAGGTTTACATATATAACAACACTTCTCCACAAAGTCAATAGTGTAACTATTTACAATGTGAGTCAATCTGGGGCCTTCCTTTCCCTGGATGATTGTCTCGGTGCAAATGCTGGTTTTGGTGAGTCGTTTGTTGGGCCCTCGCTGGCGTGCTGCACAGCTAGCCTTGCAGGGCTGCTGGGTGTGGTGAGTCCTGCTGGGCTGCTGCAGGTGATGGGTTCTGCTTCGTGATCAACCGCTGGGTCAGTTGCCACTTGTATGTGTGTTGGAGGGTCAAAAAAGGTTGCGTCTATTGAGGGTTGTTCTGGATTGTCCTTGAATCTCAGTTTGGTTTGGTCCCCAAGTGTTTCCTGCAGGTGAGTCCATTTGAAAGTTTGACCTGAAACACCCTACTCCCCTCTTTGGCAACGACAGTGCCGGGAAGCCACTTGGGACCTTGTCCATAGTTTAACACAAATACAGGATCATTAATCTCAATTTCGCATGACACATTCGCGCGATCATGATATGTATTCTGTTGAAGCCGCCTGCTCTACCTGTTCATGTAGATCAGGGTGGACTAACGAGAGTCTTGTCTTTAGTGCCCTTTTCATGAGCAGTTCAGCAGGAGCCCCCATGAGCGAGTGGGGTCTTGTGCGGTAACTAATCAGGACTCGGGATAGGCGAGTCTGCAGTGAGCCTTTAGTTACCCTCTTCAAGCTCTGCTTGATTGTTTGCACTGTTCACTCTGCCTGACCATTGGACGCTGGTCTGAACAGGGCCGAAGTGACATGTTTGATCCCATTGCGGGTCATGGACTCCTTGAACTCGGCACTGGTGAAGCAAGGCACATTGTCACTGACAAGGACATCAGGCAGGCCATACGTGGCAAACATGGCCCGCAGGCTTTCAATGGTGGCAGCGGATGTGCTTACCGACATTATCTCACATTCAATGCATTTGGAGTACGAATCTACAATCACAAGGAACATTTTACCCAAGACTGGACCTGCATAGTCGACATGAACCCTGGACCACGGTTTTGAGGGCCAGGACTAATACGTCCTTACTATACAGTATAAATGCACACGAGGCCCATGCTTGAGAGAAGGTCAGTCTGTGACCTGTCCTTTATTCTTTAGCACTCAAGTGATGGAAGTAGGTGGAGCTTCCCCTTTTATATCTGAGGGTCCAGGTTAGGAGTGTCTCCCACAAGTTCACCACATTGTGGTCATTGTTCTCACAGTGTACAACTTAGGTCAGATTATACATGGGTTACAATGCTGGTTGAATACATCACAAGGACCATAAACTTAGTGACGCCTCTCTGGGTGCATTGCTTAACTGTGAACATGTGTTACATTTGTGCACACAGGACTCTAAGTCTGCATCGATACTGGGCCACCACACGTGGGATCTGGCTATTGCTTTCATCATTACAATGCCTGGGTGGGTACTGTGGAAGCCACTGATGAAAGTGTCCCTGCTCTTTTTAGGCACCACTACCCGATTACCCCATAGGAGGCAGTCTGCCTGTATGGACGTTTCATCTCTGCGCCGCTGGCACGGCTTTATTTCTTCCTGCATCTCTAACGGGACACTAGACCACTCCCGTGGAGCATACAGTTTTTTACCAAGGACAGTAGGGGTCCTGGCTCATCCAGGTTCTAATCTGTCAGGTGACAACAGGTGATTGATCACTTTCGAATGCTTCCATTACCATAACTAAGTCTGCGGGCTGCGCCATCTCTATCCCTGTGGTGGGCAATGGTAGCCTACTGAGAGCATCGGCACAGTTTTCTGTGCCTGGCCTGTGGCGGATGGCGTAGTTGTATGTGGACAACGTGAGGACCCATCTCTGGATGCGGGCCGATGCATTCGTGTTTATCCCCTTACTTTCAGTGAAGAGGGATATAAGTGGCTTATGGTCAGTTTCCAATTCAAATTTGAGCCCAAACAGATATTGATGCATTTTCTTTACCCCATAAACACATGCAAATGCTTCTTTTTCAATCATGCTGTAGGCCCTCTTGGCCTTAAACAGACTTCTGGATGCATAAGCAACCGGTTGCAATTTCCCAGATTAATTAGCTTGTTGCAATACACACCCGGCACCGTATGATGATGCATCACATGCTATTACCAAACGCTACATGGATCATACAACACAAGCAATTTGTTTGAGCATAATAGTTTTCTAGCTTTCTCAAAGGCATTTTCTTGGATTTTACCCCATACACATTCATCTCCTTTATGCAGTAAAGAATGCAGGGGTTCTAACAGTGTGCTTAGACCCAGTAAAAACTTACCAAAGTAGTACAGGAGTCCAAGACATGACCGCAGCTCTGTCACGTTTGTGGTCTCGGTGCGTTCTTGATGGCCTCCGTCTTCGAATTGGTGGGCCCGATGCCCTCCGCCGCCATTCTTCTCCCCGGGAACTCCACTTCAGGCGCCAGGAAAACTCACTTCGAGTGTGTTAACCTGAGCCTCACACGATTAAGCCGACTAAGGACCTCCTCCAGGTTCTGCAGTTGCTCGACGGTGTCCCGACCTGTAACCAAGATGTTGTCCTGGAAGACCACGGAGCGTGGGACCAACTTCAGCAATTTTCCATGTTCCTCTGGAATATCGCCGCGGCTGATCAAATCCCAAACGGGCATCTGTTGTAAATGAAGAGACCTTTGTGCGTGTTGATGCAGGTGAGGCCCTTCCATGATTCCTCCAGCTCCTGCGTCATGTAGGCCGAGGTCAAGTCCAGCTTCGTGAACGTTTTTCCTCCTGCTAGTGTCACGAATAGGTCATCTGCCTTTGGTAGCGCGAATTGATCCTGCAGGGAGAAACGATTGATAGTTACTTTGTAATTGCCACAGATTCTGATGGTGTCATCTCCCTTGAGGACTGGAACAATCGGACTGGACCACTCGTTGAATTCGATCGGCGAAATGATGCCCTCTCGTTGCAGCCGGTCCAGCTCGATCTCCACCCTCTCTCTCATCATGTACGGTACCGCTCTCACCTTGTGATGGATGGGTCATGCCCCCGGAATCAAATGGATCTGCACTTTTGCTCCTCGAACAGCGAGGCAAGCTTGTTTAAGACGTGGGCACATGAAGTGTTGTCGATGGACGAGAGCACTCAGTCGTCCTCCCAGCTCCAGCGTATCTTTCCCAGCCAGCTCCTGCCGAATAGCGTAGGGCCATCGCCCGGTACCACCCAGAGTGCTAATTTGTGCACCGCTCCATCGTAGGAGACCTTTACGGTAGCACTGCCGATTACGGGAATCAATTCCTTTGTATACGTTCTCAGTTTAGTACGAATTGGAGTCAGGACTGGCCTTGAGGACTTGCTGCACCACAGTTTAACGAAAGTCTTATGGCTCATTATGGACTGGCTCGTGCCTATGTCCAGCTCCATTGACACTGGGAGTGCTTTTATTTCAACCTTCAGCATTATCGGGGCAAACTTTGTGATAAATATGTGCACCCCATATACCTCTGCCTCCTCAGCCTGAGGCTCTGGTTCATCGTGATCCACCGTGGATCTGTCCACCTCTGCAACATGGTGGTTTGCAGGATTAGCAGGGTTTGCAGCTCGCCTGCACATACGTTGGAGGTTTCCCATTGTTCCACAGCCCTAGCAATTGGGGATCCCTTGGGACCCCAGGGGATGAGCCCTCTTTTGGTTAAACATTGTATTTACAGGTTTACATATATGACAGCGAATATATGGAGTTAGGCCACAGGTCAGCCATGCTCTCATTGATTGGCAGAGCAGGCTCGAGGGATTGAATGTCCTACTCCTGTTTCTATGTTCCGACTTGATTTAGTGGAATGCACTAAAGGACTGCCAGGGATGACATGTGTCGATTCCCACCAATAGGCTCTGCACTGAATCAACAGACCCAGGGCTGCTACGTAGCAATCCCTGAAGATCACTGGCTCTGGAATCTCATGTTTAGCAGGGAGGTAATACAGAGGTGTGCCGTCTGCTTCAAGAAGACCTATATAGGACTGGCACTGCCAGTGGCCATTGAACCAGACTGTTCGCAACCTTGATGTCATATTTGGCCTTGAAATGAGCTTTCGACCACATATCTGTGGAATAACTAAGACCGCCTATTTCCATCTCCGTAACATCGCCTGTCTCCATGCTTTTGTTACCTCTAGAATTGACTATTCCAATGCACTCCTGGCTGGCCTCCCACATTCTATCCTACATAAACTAGAGGTGATCCAAAACTCGGCTGCACGTGTCCTAACATGGACCAAGTCCTGCTCACCCATGACCCCAGTGCTCGCAGACGTACAATGGTTCCCAGTTAAGCAACGCCACGATTTCAAAATTCTCACCTTCTTTTCAAATCCGTCCATGGCCTCACCCCTCCCTATCTCCTTCAGCCCCACAACCCACGAGATATCTGTGCTCCTCTAATTCTGCCCTCTTGAGCATCCCTGATTATAATCGCTCAACCATTGGTGGCTGTGCCTTCTATTGCCTAGGTCCTAAGCTTTGGAATTCCCTGCCTAAACCTCTCCACCTCTCTACCTCTCTTTCCTCCTTCAAAACCTACCTCTTTGACTAAGCTTTTGGTCGCCTGCCCTAATTTCTCCTTATGTGGCTCGGCGTCAAATGTTTTGTCTCATAATACTATTGTGAAGCGTCATGGGACGTTTCACTACATTAAAGGCACCACATAAATACAAATTGTTGTTGTTGTAGGAAACAAAATAGCCAATCTGCTCACAGCTATGTCCCACATAAGGCAATGAGATAAATGACCAGATAATCTGTTTTTCAAATGTTGGTTGAAGGATAAATATTGACCAGGACACCGGGAAAATTCCCCTCCTCTTCTGCGAATAGTGCCATGGAATCTTTTACATCAACTTGAGAGGTCAGACGGGGCCACGGTTTAATGTCTCATTCCAAAGATGGCAACTCTGACAATGCAGCACATCTTCAGTACTGCATTGGAGTGTCAGCCTAGACTATGTGCTCAAGTCTCTAAAGTGAGGCTATCTAATTCATAGGCGAGAGTGCTAACAACCATCACAGATGGCTCTGAAGCACATTGAGAAGGTGGACTGCCACTGTGAACATGGGAGGGGGGAACTGGAGAGGGCGATTACTTCGATGAACTGTGTCCCAGCCCGAGCCAGGCAGATTGAGAGGCTGGCTGGCTGTCGGGTGGATAGGCCGTTGCTGGAAGGCTGCAGCCGGGGACTGGAGAGGAGGGAAGAAGATATTGTGGGTCGGGGGAGAGCATGGATGGAAGGTTGGGAGAGATCGGAGGTTGTGGGGGGGAGGTGGATGGGGGATCATGGAGGTTGGGGGGGAGGGGGGGAGATTGTAGAGTTCAAGATGGATATCGTGGAGGTAGAGGGAGATTGTGTAAGCCGGAGGGGCAGAGGTTGGGGGTTGATCGCAGAGGTTGGGGGGGCAGATCGTGGAGGTTGAACATAAGAACTTAAGAACATAACAAATAGGAGCAGGAGTAGGACATACGGCCCATCGAGCCTGCTCCGCCATTTAATACGATCATGGCTGATCCGATCATGGACTCAGATCCACTTCCCTGGCCATTCTCCATAACCCCTTATCCCTTTATCGTTTAAGAAACTGTCTATTTCTATCTTAAATGTATTTAATGTCCCAGCTTCCACAGCTCTCTGAAGCAACGAATTCCACAGATCCACAACCCTCTGAGAAGAAATTTCTCTTCATCTCAATTTTAAATGGGCGGCCCCGTATTCTAAGATTATGCTCTGTAGTTCTAGTCTCCCTCATCATTAGAAACATCCTCTCTGCATCCATCTTGGCAAGCCTCCTCATAATCTTATACTTTTCGATAAGATCACCTCTCATTCTTCTGAATTCCAATGAGTAGAGGCCCAACCTACTCAACCTTTCCTCATAAGTCAACCCCCTCATCCCCGGAATCAACCTAGTGAACCTTCTCTGAACTGCCTTCAAATCAAGTATATCCTTTCGTAAATATGGAAACCAAAACTGCACGCAGTATTCCAGGTGTGGCCTCACCAATACCGTGTACAACTGTAGCAAGACTTCCCTGCTTTTATACTCCATCCCCTTTGCAATAAAGGTCAAGATTCCATTGGCCTTCCCAATCATTTGCTGTACCAGCATACTAACCTTTTGTGTTTCATGCACAAGTACCCCAGGTCCCGCTGTACTGCAGCACTTTGCAATCTTTCATCTTTCTCCATTTAAATAATAACTTGCTCTTTGATTTTTTTCTGCCAAAGTGCATGACCTCACACCTTCCAACATTATACTCCATCTGCCAAATGTTTGCCCACTCACTTAGTCTGTCTATGTCCTTTTGAAGATATTTTGTGTCGTCCTCACTCATTGCTTTTCCTCCTATCTTTGTATCATCGGCAAACTTGGCTACGTTACACTCAGTCCCTTCTTCCAAGTCGTTAATATAGATTGTAAATAGTTGGGGTCCCATCACTGATCCCTGCGGCACCCCACTAGTTACTGATTGCCAACCGGAGAATGAACCATTTATCCCTACTCTGTTTTCTGTTAGTTAGCCAATTCACTATCCATGCTAATATATTACCCCCAACCCCATGAACTTTTATCTTGTGCAGTAACCTTTTATGTGACACCTTGTCAAATGTCTTTTGGAAATCCAAATATCCACTGGTTCCCCTTTATCCACCCTATTCATTACATACTCAAAGAATTCTAGCAAATGTGTCAAACCTGGGAGTGGGAGATCATGGTGGTCAGAGGGGAGATTGTAGAGCCTGTGGGGGGTAGAGAACAGAGGATGATTAAGGCAGATTAGAGGTCAGGAGGAAAGACGCAGGTTGGTGGGGAGATTGGACATCAGGTAGGACACTGAGAAGTGTAAAGAAACAGATGGACCTTGGAGTGGAAGTCCACAGATCCCTGAAGGTAGCTGGCTAGGTAGATGAAGTGGTTAAGAAGGCATACGGGATGCTTTCCTTTATTAGCCAAGGTATAGAATACAAGAGCAGGGAGGTTATGCTTGAACTGCATAAAACACTAGGTCGGCCACAGCTGGAGTACTACGTGCAGTTCTGGTCACCACATTACAGGAAAGATGTGATTGCACTAGCGAGGGTACAGAGAAAATTTACGAGGGTGTTGCCTGAACTGGAGAACTTTAACTATGAGGAAAGGCTGGGGTTGTTTTCTTTGAAACAGAGGAGACTGAGGGGAGGTTTAATTGAGGTGTATAAAATTATGAAGGGCCTAGATAGAGTGGATAGGAAGGACCTATTTCTGGATTGAATTCCATTTGCCACTCTTCTGCCCACTTGACCTATCCATCAATATCTTCCTGCAGTTTACAGCTTTCTGCCTCACTATCAATCACACGGCCAATTTAGTACTGAGCCTTCCAGTCACAAAAACACCTGTCAACCATTACCCTTTGCTCCTTCCACTGAGCCAATTTTTGATCCAACTTCCAACTTTCCCTTGGATCCCACGGATTTTTACTTTTCCGACCAGTCTGCCATGCTAAAACCAATGTAGACTACATCAAATGCATTGCTCTCATCGATCCTCCTTGTAACCTCCTCAAAAAATTCAGTCAAGTAAGTCAGACACGACCATCCCATAACAAGTCCGTGCTGACTGTCCTTGATTAATCTGTGCCTTTATAAATGACGATTAATACCATCTCTCACAATTTTTTCCAATAATTTTCCCACCACTAAGGTTAGGCTGAATGGGCTGTAATTATTCGGTCTAACCCTTTCTCCCTTCATAAACAGCATCATCATAGGCAGTCCCTCAGAATCGAGGAAGACTTTCTTCCACTCTAAAAATGAGTTCTTAGGTGACTGAACAGTCCAATACGAGAGCCACAGACTCTGTCACAGGTGGGACAGACAGTCGTTGAGGGAAAGGGTGGGTGGGACTGGTTTGCCGCACATTCTTTCCGCTGCCTGTGTTTGGTTTCTGCATGCTCTCGACGTTGAAACTTGAGGTGCTCAGCGCCCTCCCGGATGCACTTCCTCCACTTCAGGTGGTTTTTGGCCAGGGACTCCCAGGTGTCGGTGGGGATGTTGCATTTTATCAAGGAGGCTTTGAGGGTGTCCTTGAAACGTTTCCTCTGCCCTCCTTGTTTGCCGTGAAGGAGTTCCAAGTAGTGCGCTTGCTTTGAGTCTTGTGTCAGGCATGCGAACAATGTGAACAAAGGCATGACCTTCATAAACAACGCTACAACCTTAGCAGTCCTCCAGTCCTCCGGCACCACATCTGTATTGGAGACGATGGGAAAATAATGGCCAGAGCCTTCGTGTGTAAAAATACGTGAAAGCTGCATAAAAACAGGAGCGAAGCATTTAACCTACAGCAGTCCTGCTGCACACTTCACCATCAGACTGGGCGACAAGTAGATAAAGAAGGAACAGTGCTTAGCTCACTCACTAGGCTCTCAGATAAACTTCACTGCTTGTCTCGTCAATCTCTGTCTCATTTTTTCAGGGCTGTCCACAGCAGGAACCGCTGGAGTGAGCAGACAAACAAGGCAGTGGGAGAGGCAACCAGGCACAGGAGAACCAGAGCTTTACACGCTCGGACCTCCGAGCCCTCCTAGAGAAAACAGAGCTAAGCAAATAGCGGCTCCTGGGTGCTTGTGCCAGCAAACCTGCCAGGAATCTCATTTGATTTGTGGGGGAGGCAAAAAGTTGGTATAACCTCATTAAATTCATCATTAACTGGAATGCTAGCCTCTGTAAGACTTTCATGACTCGGAATGGCAGCTGACTGCCTAGCCTCTATTTACTGCGCGGGAGTCAGCAATATGACAGAAGATCATCTGCTGCAGGGTAAAAACATGCTGTGTATTAATATGCAGAGATTGGAGCAGAATAATATTATCGGAATGATGAAAGTTCTTGCTCATCACAAGTGCATACATTAGTTCATTTTCACCACAGGGAAACATTTCTTCTGTGTGCTACCTGTGCTACACTTCACACCCAGACGAAATTGTTCTTTGTGTGGTGATTGCTGCTAGTTCTCGGCTTTGATAGCGAGGATGTGCCCTGTCACATTTTCAATGTAAGGTGTCAGATTTTGATTTTTGCACAGCATCAGTCAGAGATTTTTACAATAAAGGAATTCCATTCTGAAGCAAAGGAAATAAATTAGAGTAGTGAATGATATAAAAAAAGCTGCAGTATTTTCTTCACATGCACATTTAGCTCAGCCTCAGCAACATGCCCAGAAACTAGGGTGTCCCTATTATCTTTATTTATTTAATTAATTATATCAGTTTGATAGATTAGTTTATAATTAGAATTAGATTGTGCAAAGTAAATTTGATAATTATCTTAAATTCCTCGGGTTCTGCCATTCCTCTTGATTTGCGCTGATTTTGAAATCACTTTTACATAAGAACATAAGAAAGAGAAGCAGGAGTAGGCCATCTGGCCCCTCGAGCCTGCTCCGCCATTCAATAAGATCATGGCTGATATAATCTTGGCCTCAACTCCACTTCCCTGCCGGCTCCCCATAACCCTTGACTCCCTTATCGTTCAAAAATCTGTCTATCACCACCTTAAATATATTCAATAACCCAGCCTCCAATGCTCTCTGAGGTAGAGAATTCCAAAGATTCACGACCTTTTGAGAGAAGAAGTTCCTCTTCATTTCTGTTTTAAATGTGCGACCCCTTATTCTGAAACTATGGTCCCTAGTTCTAGATTCCCACAAGAGGGGAAACATCCTCTCTGCATCTACTCTGTCAAGCCCCCTCAGAATCTTATATGTTTCAATAAGATCACCTCTCATTCTTCTAAATTCCAATGAGTATAGGGACAACCTGCTCAACCTTTCTTCATAAGACAACCCCTTCATCTCAGGAATCAAGCTCGTGAATATGGCAGGACTGACATATGAAGAAAGACTGGATCAACTAGGCTTATATTCACTGGAATTTAGAAGAATGAGAGGGTATCTCATAGAAACATATAAAATTCTGACAGGTTTGGACAGGTTAGATGCAGGAAGAATGTTCCCGATGTTGAAGAAGTCCAAAACCAGGGGTCACAGTCTAAGGGTAAGGGGACATTTAGGACCGAGATGAGGAGAAACTTCTTCACTCAGAGAATTGTGAACCTGTGGAATTCTCTACCACAGAAAGTTGTTGAGGCCAGTTCATTAGATATATTCAAAAGAGACTTAGATGTGGCCCTTATGGCTAAAGGGATCAAGGGGTATGGAGTGAAAGCAGGAATGGGGTACTGATGTTGCATGATCAGCCATGATCATATTGAATGGCGGTGCAGGCTCGAAGGGCCGAATGGCCTACTCCTGCACCTATTTTCTATGTTTCTATGTGAACCTTCTCTGAACTGCCTCCAATGCAAGTATATCCCTCCTTAAATAAGGAGACCTAAACTGTATGCAGTTTTGAGGTAACTTATTCAATTTTATTCCCAATCTTTGTCTGGGTCTCCACTCTCACCACTTGGGAACTATTCATTTGAAATTTTAGAGTTCACATCGCATTGGCTGCAATTCTTCTGCAGTGAATATGACACTCCTTCAACAAGGTGTCCTCAGCCCCCAAAGCCGAAATCTGAAGCCGTGCCGATTTGGCTGCAATTACCCTGGATATTTTACACTGCAGGGAAAGTGAAACTCTACGTGTGATTTGAAGTCAACCGCAAGGTAAAATCAGGCCGGTGGGCATTTAAAGAGTCCCGGCTGACTTCTCCATAGATTTCATGCCTGTTTCACACCCAATCTGATTTTAACCTATTCTCCTCAACAGGCAGCAAAGGCACCCGACTGACAGTGCGGTCGTAGAACATGCAGATTCGGATCGAATGGGGTCATCGAGCAGAAGAGGCTACTTAAGGTCGGTTATAATTTCCTTGTGCGGCTAGAAGGAATAGGAACATTACTCAGGGCCCAACAAGGTAGGTGAGGCCTCCCCTGTCCACATACACCACCCACCCATCCCCCGCCCCACACACACACCCCCCCACATCCCACCACCACTGCGCCCCCCCCCCCACACATACACGCCTTCCCCCGCACCACCGCCCCCACATACACACACACCTCTTCACAACCACACAGCCCTTGCACACCCCTCCCTCCTACCACCACCACCACACACACACACACACCTTCCCCCCACACACCCCTTGCCGCCTTCCCCCCATCTCCATCCCCACACACCCCCACAATCCCCCACCACCGCCCCCCCCACACATACACATACACCCCTTCAAAAACCACACACTCCCCAAACACCCCTTTCCCCCCGCCCCCCCACACACACACCCCTTCACACCCCTTCCCCCTTCCCCCACACCCCACCCCCACACCCCTTCCCCCACGCACCACCCCTCCCATTCTCCCCCCACACACCTTCCCCCAACCCCCAACCCCATACCCACACACCCCTTCCCCCACGCACCACCCCCATTCCCCCCACACACCCCCTTCCCCCACATCTGCCCACACACACACACCCCTTACCCTCGGCAACACCCTCCCAGTAAGTTACTTTCTTGCTAGAAAGCTTTCCTCTGGTGCCGGCCCGAGGCCCCTTCCAGCTGAACATCAGTCACTGCTTTGGGTGCTGTTGAGGGGGATGACTCATCAGGGGAGGGCAGCAGCAGCCAAGTTCATGGCACTGTGGCTGGCTCTGTTGCACAGGAGGGCAGGAAAAAGAGTGGGAGAGCGATAGTGATAGGGGATTCAATTGTAAGGGGAATAGATAGGCGTTTCTGCGGCCGCAACCGAGACTCCAGGATGGTATGTTGCCTCTCTGGTGCAAGGGTCAAGGATGTCTCGGAGCGGGTGCAGGACATTCTAAAAAGGGAGGGAGATCAGCCAGTTGTCGTGGTGCACATTGGTACCAACGACATAGGTAAAAAAAAGGGATGAGGTCCTACGAAACGAATTTAAGGAGCTAGGAGCTAAATTAAAAAGTAGGACCTCAAAAGTACTAATCTCGGGATTCCTACCAGTGCCACGTGATAGTCAGAGTAGAAATCGCAGGATAGCGCAGATGAATACGTGGCTTGAGCAGTGGTGCAGCAGGGAGGGATTCAAATTCCTGGGGCATTGGAACCGGTTCTGGGGGAGGTGGGACCAGTACAAACCGGACGGTCTGCACCTGGGCAGGACCGGAACCAATGTCCTAGGGGGAGTGTTTGCTAGTGCTGTTGGGGAGGAGTTAAACTAATATGGCAGGGGGATGGAAACCAATGCAGGGAGACAGAGGGAAACAAAAAGGAGGCAAAAGCAAAAGACAGAAAGGAGATGAGGAAAAGTGGAGGGCAGAGAAACACAAGGCAAAGAACAAAAAGGGCCATTGCACAGCAAAATTCTAAAAGGACAAAGGGTGTTAAAAAAACAAGCCTGAAGGCTTTGTGTCTTAATGCAAGGAGTATCCGCAATAAGGTGGATGAATTAACTGTGCAAATAGATGTTAACAAATATGATGTGATTGGGATTATGGAGACGTGGCTCCAGGATGATCAGGGCTGGGAACTCAACATCCAGGGGTATTCAACATTCAGGAAAGATAGAATAAAAGGAAAAGGAGGTAGGATAGCATTGCTGGTTAAGGAGGAAATTAAGGCAATAGTTCGGAAGGACATTAGCTTGGATGATGTGGAATCTATATGGTTAGAGCTGCAGAACATCAAAGGGCAAAAAACGTTAATGGGAGTTGTGTACAGACCTCGTTACAGTAGTAGTGATGTTGGGGAGGGCATCAAACATGAAATTAGGGGTGCGTGCAATGAAGGTGCAGCAGTTATAATGGGTGACTTTAATATGCACACAGATTGGGCTAACCAAACTGGAAGCAATACGGTGGAGGAGGATTTCCTGGAGTGCATAAGGGATGGTTTTTTAGACCAATATGTCGAGGAACCAACTAAGGGGGAGGCCATCTTAGACTGGGTGTTGTGCAATGAGAGAGGATTAATTAGCAATCTCGTTGTGCGAGGCCCCTTGGGGAAGAGTGACCATAATATGGTGGAATTCTGCATTAGGATGGAGAATGAAACAGTTAATTCAGAGACCATGGTCCAGAACTTAAAGAAGGGTAACTTTGAAGGTATGAGGCGTGAATTGGCTCGGATAGATTGGTGAATGATACTGAAGGGGTTGACTGTGGATGGGCAATGGCAGACATTTAGAGACCGCATGGATGAACTACAACAATTGTACATTCCTGTCTGGCGTAAAAATAAAAAAGGGAAGGTGGCTCAACCATGGCTATCAAGGGAAATCAGGGATAGTATTAAAGCCAAGGAAGTGGCATACAAATTGGCCAGAAATAGCAGCGAACCCGGGGACTGGGAGAAATTTAGAACTCAGCAGAGGAGGACAAAGGGTTTGATTAGGGCAGGGAAAATGGAATACGAGAAGAAGCTTGCAGGGAACATTAAGACGGATTGCAAAAGTTTCTATAGATATGTAAAGAGAAAAAGGTTCGTAAAGACAAACGTAGGTCCCCTGCAGTCAGAATCAGGGGAAGTCATAACGAGGAACAAAGAAATGGCGGACCAATTGAACAAGTACTTTGGTTCGGTATTCACTAAGGAGGACACAAACAACCTTCCGGATAAAAATGGGTCAGAGGGTCTAGTAAGGAGGAGGAACTGAGGAAAATCGTTATTAGTCGGGAAATTGTGTTGGGGAAATTGATGGGATTGAAGGTCGATAAATCCCCAGGGCCTGATGGACTGCATCCCAGAGTACTTAAGGAGGTGGCCTTGGAAATAGTGGATGCATTGGCAGTCATTTTCCAACATTCCATTGACTCTGGATCAGTTCCTATGGAGTGGAGGGTAGCCAATATAACCCCACTTTTTAAAAAAGGAGGGAGAGAGATAACCGGGAATTATAGACCGGTCAGCCTGACATCGGTAGTGGGTAAAATGATGGAATCAATTATTAAGAATGTCATAGCAGTGCATTTGGAAAGAAGGAATATGATAGGTCCAAGTCAGCATGGATTTGTGAAAGGGAAATCATGCTCGACAAATCTTCTGGAATTTTTTGAGGATGTTTCCAGTAGAGTGGACAAGGGAGAACCAGTTGATGTGGTATATTTGGACTTTCAGAAGGCTTTCGACAAGGTCCCACACAAGAGATTAATGTGCAAAGTTAAAGCACATGGGATTGGGGGTAGTGTGCTGACATGGATTGAGAACTGGTTGTCAGACAGGAAGCAAAGAGTAGGAGTAAATGGGGACTTTTCAGAATGGCAGGCAGTGACTAGTGGAGTACCGCAAGGTTCTGTGCTGGGGCCCCAGCTGTTTACACTGTACATTAATGATTTAGACGAGGGGATTAAATGTAGTATCTCCAAATTTGCGGATGACACTAAGTTGGGTGGCAGTGTGAGCTGCGAGGATGATGCTATGAGGCTGCAGAGCGACTTGGATAGGTTAGGTGAGTGGGCAAATGCATGGCAGATGAAGTATAATGTGGATAAATGTGAGGTTATCCACTTTGGTGGTAAAAACAGAGAGACAGACTATTATCTGAATGGTGACAGATTAGGAAAAGGGGAGGTGCAAAGAGACCTGGGTGTCATGGTACATCAGTCATTGAAGGTTGGCATGCAGGTACAGCAGGCGGTTAAGAAAGCAAATGGCATGTTGGCCTTCATAGCGAGGGGATTTGAGTACAGGGGCAGGGAGGTGTTGCTACAATTGTACAGGGCCTTGGTGAGGCCACACCTGGAGTATTGTGTACAGTTTTGGTCTCCTAACCTGAGGAAGGACATTCTTGCTATTGAGGGAGTGCAGCGAAGGTTCACCAGACTGATTCCCGGGATGGCGGGACTGACCTATCAAGAAAGACTGGATCAACTGGGCTTGTATTCACTGGAGTTCAGAAGAATGAGAGGGGACCTCATAGAAACATTTAAAATTCTGATGGGGTTAGACAGGTTAGATGCAGGAAGAATGTTCCCAATGTTGGGGAAGTCCAAAACCAGGGGACACAGTCTAAGGATAAGGGGTAAGCCATTTAGGACCGAGATGAGGAGGAATTTCTTCACCCAGAGAGTGGTGAACCTGTGGAATTCTCTAGCACAGAAAGTTGTTGAGGCCAATTCACTAAATATATTCAAAAAGGAGTTAGATGAAGTCCTTACTACTCGGGGGATCAAGGGGTATGGTGAGAAAGCAGGAATGGGGTTCTGAAGTTGCATGTTCAGCCATGAACTCATTGAATGGCGGTGCAGGCTAGAAGGGCCGAATGGCCTACTCCTGCACCTATTTTCTATGGTTCTATGTTTCTATGATCTTATTGAATGGCGGTACAGGCTCAATTGGCCAAATGGTCTACTCCTGCTCCTAATTCTTATGATTTTATGTTCCCACCTTCCTTCTCTCTGATGGGCTGCTACTATTCTCTGTCCATTCTGGGTGAGCAGCACGCACATGAGGCCCAGGATTTCAAACTACCCAGCCTCACACTGCATACGTTGGGTGCGTTTGGTGCACCCCTCTCCCAATGCCCGCCTGAACCCCACACCCAGTTAAAATTCATCCTTACTTTGCTGCAACACAATCCAAACAGCATGACCATCCCATCAGACTAAGCAGCTGAGATCTTGCGTACTTTGGTTACCATAGCAAACGTCTCGTACAATAGCTTTGTTCTTTTCACATGCCATATTGATTTTGCACTGCACTCATGGTTGTTCAAACAATAAAATCTGTCATTAAATTGCACAATGATTGAAGAGAATGCTGGAAAGGAACCAGTTTGATGAATAGAAGTGTGACAGTTTAATATCTCTTTCAAAAAAGTCTTCCATTAAAATAACTTTTTCCTTGTGTATTAGAAATGAGAAATTAGCTTTGAGTGGTTGGCGGGGAGCAAGCGTGCTGCTATCCTGAGAGAGGACAGCAGATCCCAGGGATGGTAATGGGCCGCGAAAGACTTTTCCCCCAGTGTCGAACCACTAATGACTCCCTCTAAATTCTGACATCATCATCATGCACAGTGTCCCGTTAGCGCCCCGGACCCTAAATTCGGTATTGTCCCCTAAAGCTGCGCCGGGCGATGCCAGAGATGCCAGTGACAGCTTTAGGGGGCGCATACAGGGCAGCCGGCCGCTCACGGGGCACAAGTTAAGGGGAGATGTGGGCCTTTGCAAAAATTTTTTTCCGATTTTGTCGAGCGCTTTGACCGCAGGGTTCGTGTCGTGGTCAGTCAACCCGGTATCCCCGCTCTCCGGTAGTCCATGGAGACCCGTTTCATCCCTGCAGAGTCTGCAGCTTGGGCTCTTCCTATTAATGAAGGGAAGAGCCCTCCTATGCGACGGCGCTATACGGCCCAGTGGGTAGCCCTGTGCCCCGCTCCCAAACCCACCGCCCAGAAAGGAAGTGGAATTTTGCATTCCACTTCCTTTCAGGGGGAGGGGTAACACGAACTTAGCGAGCGGGTCGGGACTTCTGCACCTGCCGCAAAATGTCCCGCCTCCTGGATGTCACTGTCCCCAAACAGATTTTCTCCCCCTATGATTCTATGAAATATGATTTTCTGCAGCAGGGCTAGTATGCGGGCTCTCTCTCTCTAGCAAGCTGTTTCCTGAGCCGTCCTACCACTTCTGCTGCTGCTCAAGTTTTTTATTACAATTGCTCATTTTTACTGCCTAATTAGTACCTGGCATAGGTTGTCGTGGCACATTCTTGGTATTGTACTTCCTCAGGATCAAGGTAACAAAAAAATGTATTCGTTCATGGGATGTGGGCATCACTGGCAAGGCCAGCATTGATTGCCCATCCCTAGTTGCCCTTGAGAAGATGGTGGTGAGCCGCCTTATTGAACCGCTGCAGGCCGTATGGTGAATGTACCACAGTGCTGTTAAGGAGGGAGTTCCAGGGTTTTGACCCAGCGACGATGAAGGAACGGCGATATATTTCCAAATTCTACAACAATCATGATCCAACTCTCTGACAGAATTGGTCCACAGGAGCTGGAAACTCCAATCACTCTAGTCCCAGGCTACAAAGAACAGAGCAGGCTTCCATGGTTGAAACCTCTTGCCAGCATATTTAACATTAAATTATTAATATTATGGCAAAATTTATTGACTTAAGCAAAATATATTTAATTCTGTTTATCTGTTTCTTATGTTAAGAATGTTATTCGAACCGTTATTTATTCACCTGGGTCCGAAATTCATTGTGGCAACTTGAAAAATAAAATATTTTGATTTGCAATGGGTTAAAATTGCAGTCTTTGAACAAATTGTTTTTCTGTGTGATCTGTCCTGACCTGTATTGCAGAAAATCAGCATGGTAACCTTCTGGATTTCATCAAATCTGTACGTATTCACACAGAAGGAGCAAATACCAAATGTACTCTTCGGATGAAAGGGGGTCTGATATCGAGGAATTAGACCAGAGTGTGTGTGTGTGTGTGTGTGTGTGTGTGTGTGTGCAGACATAATTCAGTCGAAAGTCACACTTTCTGTCCTTGTGTTACATTTCAAATGTAAATGCCACAGGATTGTGGGAAAATCCATCTCTTGGGATAGAGATTGGTTGTAGCTTGTTTTTGGGCGTGTCACTAATGGCGCACAGACAGCGCGCACCTCAAACGGGAAGCCCGTCCCAGATTGGGCCTTGGACCTCATTTAAAGAATTTAGCTGAGCTGCCAGCATCTGTTGTGCATCCAGAGGCAGATCGAGAGGGAGAATTTGGAGCTGAGTGCTTGCCAGTTTAGCAGAGGAATCTTAAAATGGGCATTATTCCCCTCATTTACACATGTAAGTGGGTTAACACCTGTTTTAGGTGGCTTCCAGGGATGCATGAAAGATCACCCAGCCAAATAGAGGGGGTGGGGGGGGACAGTGTTCCAGGCAATGTTCCCCATAAGTTGCGTGGTTGAGCTCCCATGCAGCCAGCTCAATGGTTTTTAAATGGGAAAAACCGAGGTATTTTGAATTTTTAAAAAATTTGTTCCTGGGATGTGGGCGTCGCAGGCAAGGCCAACATTTATAGCCCATCCTTAATGGCCCTTGAGAAGGTGGTGGTGAACTGCCTTCTTGAACCTCTGCAGTCCGTGTGGTGATGGTACTCCCACAGTGCTATTAGGGAGAGAATTCCTGAAGTTTGACCCAATGACGATGAAGGAACAGCGATATATTTCCGAGTCAAGATGGTATGTAACTTGGAGGGTGTTTATGTATGCAATAAAGGTTCAAACTGAGTACTGTTTAACTAAGCAAGGTCCAACCTTAGCTCTGCTTTATTTAGGCCCAAAGTGCCTGACTCACAAAATGGCTGGCCTTTTATACCAGAGCAGGACCCTGTGCGTGCTGCTCAGTGGCCTCCAACAATGACACCATCTGATGGCTACAAACAGCATGTACATACAGGACAGAGGGGAACTTGCAGGTGGTGGTGTTCCCATGCACCTGCTGCCCTTGTCATTCTAGGTGGTAGAGGTCGCGGGTTTCAGAGGTGTTGCTGAAGAAGCCTTGGCAAGTTGCTGCAGTGCATCTTATAGATGGTACACACTGTAGTTACGGTAGGCCGGTGGTGGAGGGAGTGAATGTTTAAGGTGGTGGATGGGGTGCCAATCAAGTGGGCTGCTTTGTCCTGAATGGTTTCAAGCTTCTTGAATGTTGTTGGATCTGCACATGCCCAGGTAAGTGGAGAGTATTCCATCACACTCCGGACTTGTGCCTTGCAGGTGGAAAGGCTTTGGGGAATCATGAGGTGAGACATTCACCACAGAATACCCAGCTTCTGACCGGCTCCTTTTGTCACAGTATTTATGTGGCTGGTCCAGTTCATTTTCTGATCAATGGTGACCCCCAGAATGTTGATAGTGGGGGATTTGCTGATGGTAATACCGTTGAATGTAAAGGGGCGGTGGTTAGAATCTCGAGTGTTGGAGATGTTCATTGCCTGACACTTGTGTGGCGCAAATGTTACTTCCCACTTATCAGCCCAAACCTGAATGGTCCAGATCTTGCTGCATGCAGACATGGACTGTTCCATTCCATGAATAGCTGCAATTGGGCTGAACAGTCCCTTAAAGGGGACAGGCACCAAAAAAAAACCAATGGGAACATTGAATCCAGGAATCCTTGGGGCGCACAGCATTGCTCCCAGAAACTTGTACTTATTTGTCCCTGTGTTTACCCAGGAAAGTGAGCTCCTCCTGCTGATAAATCTTTAACAAACTAAATCATTGTTATATATGTGGACTTGTAGTTACTCTGCACAGCCACCAGAGGGCTCATCCACTGGAGTTCCAAGGGATCCCATAATCCCTTGGGAGCACAGGTATTTAAAGAGGCTTCACAGGTTGGAGAGGCACTCTGGAGACCTGCAATAAAAGACTAAGGTTACACTTTACTTTGAGCTCACAGTGTTCAATCTGACTCTTTCTCCATACACAACAACTGGCGACGAGATACAGATAGCGAACCAAAAGATGCAGAGAACAGTGGGCATCTTGGAGAAATTTTTGGAGGGAGATGATTGGGAAACTTTTGTGGAGCGACTCAACCAATACTTCGTGACCAACGAGCTAGATGGGGAAGAGAGCGCTGCCAAATGAAGGGCGATCCTCCTCACCGTCTGTAGGGCACCAATGTATGGCCTCATGAAGAATCTGCTCACTCCATTGAAACCCATAGAGAAATCGTACGATGAATTGTGCACACTGGTCCGAGAGCATTTGAACCAGAAGGAAAGTGTTCTGATGGTGAGGTATCGGTTCTGCACCTACAAAAGGTCTGAAGGTCAGGAAGTGGTGAGTTATGTCGCCGAGCTAAGATGCCTTGCAGGACATTTCAGATTTGAAGGACATTTGGAGCACATGCTCTGAGACTTTTTTGTACTTGGCATTGGCCACAAAACCATACTTCGAAAACTTTTGACTGTAGAGACCCCAACCTTGAGTAAAGCCATTGCGATAGCCCAGGCGTTCATTGCCACCAGTGATAATATGAAGCAAATCTCTCAACACATAAGTGCTGTTACAAGTACTGTAAACAAAGTGATGCTGTTTTTGAATCGTAACCTACAGGGCAGGTCACACATACCTGCAGCTGCATGTCCGCAGATGACTCAGAGTCCACCATCAAGTGTGATGAATGCACCATCATTAACACCTTGTTGGCGCTGCGGGGGTGATCAGCGTTTCCATTTATGCCAATTCAAAGAGTATGTTTGCAATGGCTGTGGAACAATGGGACACCTCCAATGAGTGTGCAGGCGAGCTGCAAAGCCAGTTAAACCTGCAAACCACTATGTTGCAGAGGAGGACATATCCATGGAGGATCATGATGAACCAGAGCCTCAGATAGAGGAGGCAGAAGTGGCAGCGTACAAAAGTCGGATCCGGGCGACGAAATGCGTCCCGAACCCGAAAGCGCGCAGAGTTCCAAACAGATAATCGTGATCCACCCTGTTGAACGCCTTCTCTTGGTCTAGAGCTAGGAAGGCGACCGACAGACCAGCCTCCTGGGAATGATGGATCAGATCCCTCCAGCGCAACAGCTCTACCAACTCTTTTGGGGGAACAAAATAAACAGTAGATCAAGTGCCCCCCCGATCTGGGGGACACTCCAGACACTTAACTGCCCCTTTTTCTAATAAATGTTTTTTTTTTGTTTTTTTGGGGGGGGGTTTTGTGGGGGTTTTTTGTGATTTTTTGGGGGGGGCATTAAAACCATATATTTTACAAGTGCCCCCTATAAAAGGGGAGGGGGACACTAAAAATCCGGCAATTAAAGCAAAGTAAACTTTAAAACACATAAAATCAAATTAAAATTTGGTTGCCGGGGGTAACGCTGCACTCCAGTCCCTCCGGCGCCCACCTCTCGCAGAAGGCCGCGAGCGTACCGGTGGACACCACGTGCTCCATCTCCAAGGACACCCTGGCACGGATGTAGACACGGAAGAGAGGCAGGCAGTCAGGCTGAACGACCCCCTCGACCGCCCGCTGCCTGGACCGGCTGATGGCACCCTTGGCCGTGCCCAGGAGCAGTCCTGCGAGGAGGCCCTCGGACCTACCCGCTCCCCTCCGCACAGGGTGCCCAAAGATCAGGAGTGTGGGACTGAAGTGCAACCAGAAATTGAGGAGCAGCCCCTTTAAATAATGAAACAGGGGCTGCAACCTCGCACACTCCATAAAAACATGGAACACGGACTCTTCCAGACCGCAGAAATTGCAGGCGGCCTGGGAGTCCGTGAACCGGCTTAAAAATTTGTTGCACGGCACTGCTCCGTGCACCACCCTCCAGGCCAAGTCCCCGATAAATAGTGGGAGGACTCCCGCGTAGAGTGCCCTCCATCGGGGACCCCCGCCTCCTCCGGACGGCAAGATGTTGTGCGCAACAGCTCTACCAACCTGTGAGCATACCCACAGGTGCATACATTACAGAAGGAAATATAATGCTCCACCCTGACCAAGAGGGTGTCTGTGATCTATTTAATGTAGCTGTAGACTGCAGACTGTGGCATTCAGCTGATGTGTGCTGTAGCAGACGGAGAGGAGCAAACAAATTAAGGGCTGTGGTGACTTTGAGGGCCACTGGCAAAGCATGGCCCAGCTGGCAGTAGGGTCTGCTCCAGGAGCATATAGAGGTCAGCAACAGACTGCCTGGATAAGTATAGCCTCCTCCTGCATGCTCCTCAGTTGGTCCAAAAATGTTACTCTTGTCCTGTATCCCCTGTGTGCTGGGTTTGGCCCCCTATGAGCAGCTCCCCCTTACCTACAGTCTTCTGAACAGCCCTGCTACTGTGGCGATTGCTGAGGTTGCTGCTGCTGCTCCTCCACCAATCCCACCACCCAGAATGGAGATGCAAGGATAGGCCCCATCTTTAAAAGTGCTATTATATTTAATAAAGATTTGAAATGATTTTTATAGATATTACACTTGTAATTGCCTACTCCATTTGGTTTTCATGTCATTCAATAGGTGACAATGTGGAGAACGTAAAGGGCTCACTTTGTAATATCATGCTCATTGGTAGCAACAAGCCCGTTTATATTCCAACTAGGGAGTGAAAGAACAACATGGGAAAGAAAGAGAATGCAGTAGTGGGATCCATTTTATTCCTTATCTTTTCTTTCTTAACCATGCACCTTGTCATATAAAAAGAAAAGAAAGACTTGGATTTATATAGCACCCTTCACGACCACCGGACGTCTCAAAGCATTTTGCAGCCAATGAAGTACTTTTGGAGTGTAGTCACTGTTGTAATGTAGGAATCGTGTATAACGTATAGCAGATTGATTGTGGGTGAATTGTTGGATACTGAGCTGTGTGTGTTGCTCCTGCCCTTGTCCCAGCTTCCTGTTATTAATACTCACAAGCCAGATTGCCATTAGTTGCAGTTAGTTAATGTGAAGCCGACTATAGCAGGTTAGGAAACAGAGCCTCTATCAGTCGCGCCCTACATAAGGTGTATCCAATAGGTGTTGTCTTTCTCTGCGATTCCATTAAAGTATAGACAAAAGAATGTCCATCGTGCCTGGCAGACCCTTCACAGAAAATCTATTTTAAAAGCATCACCAGCATGGTTCAGTAGATATTGAGTGATGTGTATGAGATTATAGAAGTAAATTGCCAAGAACCTTTCCCACCATCAACCATTTCAGGACTATTAACGCTAATCAGACCTCTTCTTATTTAATCATTGATCTTCTCTCATTGTTCAGAGAGGTATTGACCATTAAAATACTGTTCATCAAGTACTTTACTGCTCCGTCTGCCCATTACTCCCAGGACACAAAAGCTTCAATTCATCCCTCTGAATCCTTTCTTTAAGTTCAACTAAGCTACAAAGGCACTAGGCATGTGCTGTGCATATCAGAACATTTAAAATACTTCACACTAGGCAGCAAAATCAGCAATCGTTAGGTGTTGGGAACGACAGCAGCGGAAGTGGCCACAGAGGGAACAATCAGCGGGAGTTGGGAACAAGGCCAATAGGAACAGTCCTCCAAGTCCTTCAAGAGGCGGAAAAATTGCCACTTGCCTACTGCTGCCCGGAAAAAACTTCCAAATAATGTGCCGCAAAGCGAATCACATGCAGAAAAACTCGAAATCAAACCCGAGCCAAAGCAGCTCAGTATCAGCTGTGGCTCAGTGAGTAGCTCCCTCGTCTCTGAGTCAGAAGGTTATGAACCCAAGTCCCACTCCAGGAACTTGAGCACACAAATCTACACTGACACTCCAGTACAGTGCTAAGGGAAGTGCTGCACTGATACAGGTGCTGTCTTTCGGATGAGATGTGAAACCGAGGCCCCATCTGCTCTCTCAGGTGGATGTAAAAGATCCCATGGCACTATTTTGAAGAAGAGTAGGGGAGTTATCCCTGGTGTCCTGGCCAATATTTATCCCTCAATCAACGTGAGTAAAACAGAATATTTGGTCATTATCATGTTGCTATTTGTGGGAGCTTGCTGTGCGCAAGTTGGCTGCCGTGTTTCACACATTACAATAGTGACTATACTCCAAAAGTACTTCATTGTCTGTAAAGCGCTTTGAGATGTCCGGTAATTGTGAAAGGCACTGTAAATGTAAGTTTTTCTTTCCTTCATGCAGCGATGGCAGTGGCCACCAGACACGGAGTTGCTGCAAAGACCAGTGGCACTTGAGAAGGGGCCACAGAGCGAAGTCAGGGAAACTACAGAATGACTGCTGGGAACTAGTGAGTAACATGCAGTCGCTCCAAAAGGAGCCAGAGTAAAGACAGAGAGGAGGCAGGAGGTGTGATATATTCTTACAACATCACTAAGAAACACACTACACACAAGATGGCTCTTAACAGAAACTGTCATCATGTGACTTTGTCACATGACCCTTTTATTGTATTTACATCAGTAGTTGCATTACCACAGTGGTCCACTAGGTGGAGGAGTAGTCCACTGGCAGGTGCTCTATTACAGAAGGCTCTGAGAGAATGAACTGGAGCAGTCTACTGACAGTAAAGTAGAATTTATTTTGTGGCTGTAAGGTGCATCAGCCATGCCTCAGTGGGTAGCATCCTCGCCTCTGGGTCAGAAGGTTGTGGATTCAAGTCCCACACCAGAGACTTGAGCACAAAAATCTAGGCTGACATTCCAGCGCAGTGCTGAGCGAGTGCTACATTGTCGGAGATGCCGTCTTTCAGATAAGATGTTAAACCGAGGCCCCATCTGCTCTCTCAGGTAGACCTAAAAGATACCATGGCACTATTTCAAAGAAGGGCAGGAGAGTTATCTATGGGTTCCTAGACAATATATATCCCTCAATCAACCTGAGTAAAACAGAATATCTGCTCATTATTGTTGTGTATAGAAGAACTCCATGAGGCTGAGTACTGTCAGCTAAACTTAATGTGACCTTAGCCTTCTTTATTACAACTCCAGAGTGCCTAAACAACATAGCAGCCAACCTTTTATACCGGCCCTGCACATGTGTGCAGGCGACCATTAGGACTCAAGTATGGCAAGTATTTCATCATTACAGACATAACATCACTCCCCCCCCCACCCCAAAGTCTTCGGTACAAGTTATTTACAAGTTGAGGCGATCCGGAGCCCTTCGCTCCCTGGTTGATCGCCTAAGTTCAAACCCTGGCGTGTGTGTGAGTTGGCCGGACCATTGCTGCACTGCAATGGTCTGACTTGACTGTCAGGAATGGTGGGTTCATCCTCGTGATTGACAGCGAGGTCGATTGCTGGTTGGGTGTGTGTTGGTTCGTCGGTGGTGATGTTCTCTTCAAGTCGATCCTGGTTGTCAGTAAGTCGCAATTTGGTCTGATCTAAATACTTTCTGCACGTTTGGCCATTTAACAGTTTGATAATAAACACCCTATTTCCTTCCTTGACCAAAACAGTGCCAGCAACCCACTTGGGACCATGACCATAATTTAGAACAAATACAGGGTCGTTATCAACGTCACATGAAGCAGCCGTATGATCGTGGTACATGTTCTGCCGATGTCGCCGGGTTTCCACGTGATCATTAAGATCCGGGTGGACTAGGGAGAGCCAGGTTTTGAGGGCTCTGTTCATAAACAATTCTGCCGGGGGAACCCCGATGAGCGAGTGTGGTCGCGTCCGGTATCTGAGCAGAATGCGAGACAAGGGGGTCTGCAGGGATCCGTCCGTCACATGGTTCATGCTCTGCTTCATTGTTTGGACTGCCCGCTCTGCTTGACTGTTAGACGCGTGCTTAAACATAGAGACATAGAAAATAGGAGCAGGAGTAGACCATTCGGCCCTTTGAGCCTGCACCACCATTCAATAAGATCATGGCTGATCATCACCTCAGTAGCCCTTTCCTGCTTTCTCTCCATACCCCTTGATCCCTTTATCTAACCATATCTAACTCCCTTTTGAATATATCTAAAGAACTGGCAACAACAACTCTCTGCGATAGAGAATTCCAGAGGTTAACAACTCTCTGAGTGAAGAAGTTTCTCCTCATCTCGGTGCTAAACGGCTTACCCCTTATCCTTAGACTGTGACCCCTGGTTCTGGACTTCCCCAATATAGGAAAATTCGTCCTGTATCTAATCTGTCCAGTCTGGTCAGAATTTTATATGTTTCTATGAGATCCCCTCTCATTCTTCTAAACTCCAGTGAATACAGGCCCAGTTGATCCAGTCTCTTCTTATACGTCATTCCCGCCATCCCGGGAATCAGTATGGTGAACCTTCGCTGCACTCCCTCAATAGCAAGAACGTCCTTCCTCAGATTAGGAGACAAAAACTGAACACAACACTCCAGGTGAGGCCTCACCAAGGCCCTGTACAACTCCAGTAAGACCTCCCTGCTCCTATACTCAAATCCCCTAGCTATGAAGGCCAATATGCCATTTGCCTTCTTCACCACCTGCTGTATCTGCATGCCAACTTTCAATGACTGATGAACCATGACACCCAGGTCTCGTTGCACCTCCCCTTTTCCTAATCTGCCACCATTCAGATAATATTCTGCCTTTGTGTTTTTGCCACCAAAGTGGATAATCTCACATTTATCCACATTATACTGCATCTGCCATGCATTTGCCCACTCACCTAACCTGTCCAAGTCACCCTGCAGCCTCTTAGCATCCTCCTCACAGCTCACACCGCCACCCAGCTTAGTGTCATCTGCAAAGCTAGAGATATTACACTCAATTCCTTCATCTAAATCATTGATGTATATTGTAAATAGCTGAGGTCCCAGCACTGAGCCCTGCGGTACTCCACTAGTCACTGCCTGCCATTCTGAAAAGGACCCGTTTATCCCGACTCTCTGCTTCCTGTCTGTCAACCAGTTCTCTATCCACGTCAATACATTACCCCCAATACCCACTAACATGTGCTTTAATTTTGCACACCAATCTCTTGTGTGGGACCTTGTCAAAGCCTTTTGAAAGTCCAAATACACTACATCCACTGGTTCTCCCCAGTCCACTCATCTAGTTACATCCTCAAAAAATTCTAGAAGATTTGTCAAGCACGATTTCCCTTTCATAAATCCATGCTGACTTGGACCGACCTTGGACCAACGAGGCAGACCTGACATGCTTGATGCCATTGCGGTCATAAACTCGTTGAATTGTGAGCTGGTGAAACACAGTCCATTGTCGCTGATAAGGATGTCGGGCAAGCCATGGGTGGCGAACATGGCCCAGAGGCTTTCAATGGAGGCTGTGGACATGCTGGATGACATGCATTCAATCCATTTGGAGTAAGCGTCCACAACTACGAAAAACATCTTTCCTAGAAAGGGGCCAACAGAATCTACATGGATCTGGACCACGGTTTGGAGGGCCATGACCACAGACACAGTGGAGCCTCCCTTGATGCATTGCTCAGCTGCGAGCAAGTGTTGAACTGATGCACGCATGACTTCAAGTCCGAGTCAATGTCAGCCACCAAACATGCGACCTGGCAATTGCCAAATACACTTAATTTGGCGACAACAGTGTTAACAGGTTACTTACTGATATAAAAAAGAAAAAGAAAAGCTACTCAGCAATCACCAGCCAAAGGGGTAAGTGATTGGCTGGTGATTGGTGAGTAGCTTTTCTTTTTCTTTTTTATATCAGTAAGTAACCTGTTAACACTGTTGTCACCAAGTTATGTCTTTCTAAGGGTTAAGTCATGGCACGAGAGCTCGGTCACATGATATGCTCCACCTGTACCATGTGGGAACTCAGGGACACTTCCGGTGTCCCTGACGACTACGTGTGGGGGAAGTGTATCCGCGTCCAGCTTCTGACGGACTGCGTTGCGGCCCTGGAGCTGAGGGTGGATTCACTCTGGAGCATCCACGATGCTGAGAATGACATGAGTAGCACGTTGAGTGAGTTGGTCTTACCGCAGATGAAGGGTCCACAGCCAGATAGGGAATGGAAGACCAGCAGGAAGAGCAGTGCAAGGAAGGTAGTGCAGGAGTCCCCTGCAGTCATCCCCCTGCAAAACAGATACACCTCTTTGAGTACTGTTGAGGGGGATGACTCATCAGGGGAGGGCAGCAGCAGCCAAGTTCATGGCACTGTGGCTGGCTCTGTTGCACAGGAGGGCAGGAAAAAGAGTGGGAGAGCGATAGTGATAGGGAATTCAATTGTAAGGGGAATAGATAGGCGTTTCTGCGGCCGCAACCGAGACTCCAGGATAGTATGTTGCCTCCCTGATGCAAGGGTCAAGGATGTCTCGGAGCGGGTGCAGGACATTCTGAAATTGGAGAGAGAACAGCCAGTTGTCGTGGTGCACATTGGTACCAACGACATAGGTAAAAAAAGGGATGAGGTCCTACGAGACGAATTTAAGGAGCTAGGAGCTAAATTAAAAAGTAGGAACTCAAAAGTAGTAATCTCGGGATTGCTACCAGTGCCACGTGCTAGTCAGAGTAGGAATCGTAGGATAGCGCAGATGAATACGTGGCTTGAGCAGTGGTGCAGCAGGGAGGAATTCAAATTTCTGGGGCATTGGAATCGGTTCTGGGGGAGGTGGGACCAGTACAAACCGGACGGTCTGCACCTGGGAAGGACTGGAACCAATGTCCTAGGGGGAGTGTTTGCAAGAGCTGTTGGGGAGGAGTTAAACTAATATGGCAGGGGGATGGGAACCAATGCAGGGAGACAGAGGGAAACAAAATGGAGACAGAAGCAAAAGACAGAAAGGATATGAGTAAAAGTGGAGGGCAGAGAAACCCAATGCAAAAAACAAAAAGAGACAATGTACAGCAAAATTCTAAAGGGTCAAAGTGTAATAAAAAGGCAAGCCTGAAAGCTCGGTGCCTCAATGCGAGGAGTATTCAGAACCCAGGAGAGAGCTCTGAGCTAGTTAGACTGGGTGAGAGCGCAGATGAACAGGACCCCAAGGAAGAATGCAAAAGGCAGGAGGTAACAGAGCAGAGTAGCACTGGGGTAAGTGTAAACCACAAGGTGATAGGAAGGGACAATATGTATGAATATAAAGTGGCTGCAGGAGGGGTCAAAACTAAAAAGCATGGTTTAAAAACTAGTATTAAAACACTCTACCTAAATGCACGCAGCATTCGAAATAAAGTAAATGAGTTGACGGCACAAATCATTACAAATGGGTATGATTTGGTGGCCATTACAGAAACGTGGTTGCAGGGTGGCCAAGACTGGGAATTAAACATACAGGGGTATCTGACAATTCGGAAGGATAGACAAGAAGGGAAAGGAGGTGGGGCAGCTCTGTTAATAAAGGATGATATCAGGGCAGTTGTGAGAGATGATATTGGCTCGAATGAACAAAATCATTGTGGGTGGAGATTAGAGATAGTAAGGGGAAAAAGTCACTGGTGGGCGTAGTTTATAGGCCCCCACATAATAACTTCATGGTGGGGTGGACAATAATCAAGGAAATAATAGAGGCATGTGAAAAAGGAATGGCAATAATCATGGGGGATTTTAACCTACATATCGATTGGTCAAATCAAATCGCACAGGGTAGCCTTGAGGAGGAATTCAGTAGAATGCATACGGGATTGTTTCTTAGAACAGTATGTTACAGAACCTACAAGGGAGCAAGCTATCTTAGATCTGGTCCTCTATAATGAGACAGGAATAATAAATGATCTCTTAGTAAAAGATCCTCTCGGAATGATTGATCACAGTATGGTTGAATTTATAATACAGATTGAGGGTGAGGAAGTAGTGTCTCAAATGAGCGTAGTATGCTTAAACAAAGGGGACTACAGTGGGATGAGGGCAGGGTTAGCTAAAGTAGACTGGAAACACAGACTAAACGGTGGCACAATTGAGGAACAGTGGAGGACTTTTAAGGAGCTCTTTCATCGTGCTCAACAAAAATATATTCGAGTGAAAAAGAAGGGCGGTAAGAGAAGGGATAACCAGCCGTGGATAACCAAGGAAATAAAGGAGAGTATCAAATTAAAAACCAATGCGTATAAGGTGGCCAAGGTTAGTGGGAAAATAGAAGATTGGGAAAATTTTAAACGACAGCAAAGAATGACTAAGAAAGCAATAAAGAAAGGAAAGATCGATTACGAAAGTAAACTTGCGCAAAACATAAAAACAGATAGTAAAAGCTTCTATCGATATATAAAGCAGAAGAGAGTGACTAAAGTAAATGTTGGTCCCTTAAAAGATGAGAAGGGGGATTTAATAATGGGAAATGTGGAAATGGCTGAGACCTTAAACAATTATTTTACTTTGGTCTTCACAGTGGAGGACACAAAAACCATGCCAAAAATTGCTGGTCACGGGAATGTGGGAAGGGAGGACCTTGAGACAATCACTATCACTAGGAAGGTAGTGCTGGACAGGCTAATGGGACTCAAGGTAGACAAGTCCCCTGGTCCTGATGAAATACATCCCAGGGTATTAAAAGAGATGGCGGAAGTTAAAGCAGATGCATTCGTTATAATCTACCAAAATTCTCTGGACTCTGGGGAGGTACCAGCGGATTCGAAAGCAGCTAATGTAACGCCTCTGTTTAAAAAAGGGGGCAGACAAAAGGCAGGTAACTATAGGCCGGTTAGTTTAACATCTGTAGTGGGGAAAATGCTTGAAGCTATCATTAAGGAAGAAATAGCGGGACATCTAGATAGGAATAGTGCAATCAAGCAGACGCAACATGGATTCATGAAGGGGAAATCATGTTTAACTAATTTACTGGAATTCTTTGAGGATATAACGAGCATGGTGGATAGGGGTGTACCGATGGATGTGGTGTATTTAGATTTTCAAAAGGCATTCGATAAGGTGCCACACAAAAGGTTACTGCAGAACATAAAGGTACGCGGAGTCAGAGAAAATGTATTAGCATGGATAGAGAATTGGCTGGCTAACAGAAAGCAGAGAGTCGGGAAAAATGGGCCATTTTCGGGTTGGAAATCGGTGGTTAGTAGTGTGCCACAGGGATCGGTGCTGGGACCACAACTGTTTACAATATACATAGATGACCTGGAAGAGGGGACGGAGTGTAATGTAACAAAATTTGCAGATGACACAAAGATTAGTGGGAAAGCGGGTTGTGTAGAGGACACAGAGAGGCTGCAAGGAGATTTAGATAGGTTAAGCGAATGGGCTAAGGTTTGGCAGATGGAATACAATGTCGGAAAATGTGAGGTCATCCACCTTGGAAAAAAAACAGTAAAAGGGAATATTATTTGAATGGGGAGAAATTACAACATGCTGCGGTGCAGAGGGACCTGGGGGTCCTTGTGCATGAATCCCAAAAAGTTAGTTTGCAGGTGCAGCAGGTAATCAGGAAGGCAAATGGAATGTTGGCCTTCATTGCGAGAGGGATGGAGTACAAAAGCAGGGAGGTCCTGCTGCAACTGTACACAGTTTTGGTGAGGCCGCACCTGGAATACTGCATGCAGTTTTGGTCACCTTACTTAAGGAAGGATATACTAGTCTTGGAGGGGGTACAGAAATGATTCACTAGGCTGATTCCGGAGATGAGGGGGTTACCTTATGATGATCGATTGAGTAGACTGGGTCTTTACTCATTGGAGTTCAGAAGGATGAGGGGTGATCTTATAGAAACATTTAAAATAATGAAAGGGATAGACAAGATAGAGGCAGAGAGGTTGTTTCCACTGGTCGGGGAGACTAGAACTAGGGGGCACAGCCTCAAAATATGGGGGAGACAATTTAAAACCTAGTTGAGAAGGAATTTCTTCTCCCAGAGGGTTGTGAATCTGTGGAATTCTCTGCCCAAGGAAGCAGTTGAGGCTAGCTCATTGAATGTATTCAAATCACAGACAGATAGATTTTTAACCATTAAGGGAATTAAAGGTTATGGGGAGCGGGCGGGTAAGTGAAGCTGAGTCCTCGGCCAGATCAGTCATGATCTTTTTGAATGGCGGAGCTGGCTCGAGGGGCTAGATGGCCTACTCCTGTTCCTAATTCTTATGTTCTTATGTTCTTATGTTCTTCATGACAATGCCTGGGTGGGTACTGTGTAAGTCAGATATAAAAATTTCTCTGCCTTTTTTTGGCAAAACCATGTGATTACCCCATAAGAGAAAATACGACTGGATGGACATTTCATCTTTGCTTCGGTGAAACGGCTTAATTTCATCTTGCATTTTCCCAGGAAGAGCCAACCAGTTCCCACTTAGGATGCAACTCTTTACTAATAATAGCACAGGATCCTGGCTGCTCCAGGTCCTGATCTGGCGAGCTGTGATGGGCGACCCCTCGCTCTCAAAAGCATCCATGACCAGTAGCAAGCCTGTGA
Organism: Pristiophorus japonicus; assembly: GCF_044704955.1. Classification (NCBI taxonomy): domain Eukaryota; kingdom Metazoa; phylum Chordata; class Chondrichthyes; family Pristiophoridae; genus Pristiophorus; species Pristiophorus japonicus. Next base: position 281,565,237 of record NC_091977.1, on the reverse strand, counting down.
GCTGCGCCATTTCAACCCCAGTGGTGTGTAATGGTATCCAGCTGAGAGCATCGGCACAGTTTTCAGTGCCTGGTCTGTGGCGGATAACATAGTAATAAGCGGATAATGTTAGTGCCCATCTTTGGATGCGGGACGAAGCATTGGTATTTATGCTTTGCTCTCTGAAAACAGCGAAATGAGCGACTTGTGGTCAGTTTCAAGCTCAAACCAAAGTCCAAATAGGTATTGGTGCATTTTCTTAACCCCATATACACATGCTAACGCCTCTTTCTCTACCATACTATAGGCTCTCTCAGCCTTAGACAGACTTCTAGATGTTTATGCAACCGGTTGGAGGTTGCCCGATACATTGGCTTGCTGTAACACACAGCCGACTCCATATGATGAGGCGTCACAAGCTAGCACTAAACGTTTACATGGGTCATAGTGTACAAGTAACTTATTTGAACATAGCAAGTTCCTGGCCTTCTCAAAGGCTGTGTCTTGAGATTTTCCCCAAACCCTGTCATCACCCTTACATAGCAACATGTGCAAAGATTCTAATAACATGCTCAATCCAGGTAGAAAGTTACCGAAATAGTTGAGGAGTCCCAGGAACGAACGCAGCTCCGTCACATTCTGTGGTCTGGCTGCATTCTTGATGGCTTCTGTCTTTGAGTCTGTGGGCCTGATGCAATCTTTCTCCCCAAAAATTGGACTTCTGGCGCCAGGAAAACACTCTTGGAGCATTTCAGCCTGAGTCCCACTCTGTCGAGACGACTTAGAACCTCTTCCAGGTTGTGTAGATGTTCGACGGTGTCACGACCAGTGATCAGGACGTCGTCTTGAAACACAACGGTGCGTGGAACATATTTCAGCAAACTCTCCATGTTTCTCTGGAAAATGGCTGCAGCCAAGCGAATCCCAAAAGGGCACCTGCGGTATATAAACAGCTCTTTGTGTGTGTTGATGCATGTCAATCTTTTCGAAGATTCAGCCAGCTCCTGTGTCATGTCGATTCATCTTGGTGAACGCCTTCCTCCCCCGCTAACGTTGCAAACAGGTCATCCGCCTTGGGCAATGGGTACTGGTCCTGTAGTGAGACTCGGTTAATCATTACCTTGTCGACTTCGCAGATTCTGACCATGCAATCGCTTTTCAACACCGGAACAATTGGATTGGCCCACTCATTGAACTCGACTGCTGATATGATTCCTTTACATTGGAGTCTGTCCAGTTCGATCTCGACTTTCTCCTTCATCATGTACGGAACCGCCCGAGCCTTGTGATGGATGGGCCGTGCATCGGGGCCTAGATGGATCTGTACCTTGTCGCCTGTGAAGTTGCCGATGCCTGGTTCGAATAGCGAGTGAAATTTGCTCAGCACTTGAGCACACGAGGCGTCATCCACTGAAGATAGTGCTTTGATGTCGTTCCAATTCCATCCCATCTTTTCTAGCCAGCTTCTGCCGAACAACATTGGACCATTGCCTGGAACAATCTACAATGATAGGTCATGCACTGCTCCATCATACAATACCTTCACTGCCGCACTTCCAATGACTGATATGAGCTCTTTGGTGCAGGTACGCAGCTTTGCATTAATCGGGCTCAGTTTGGGCCTTTGTGCTTTATTGCCCCACAGTTTCTCGAAAGCCTTCTGGCTCATTATTGACTAACTCGCACCAGGGTCCAACTCCATGGATACTGGAACTCCATTTAATTTGACTTTCAGCATTATAGGAGGGCTCTTGGTGGTGAAGGTATGTACCCCATACACTTCTTCCTCGGGTTGAGTTGCCTATGCTGCGTGAGCCGCGCCGGATCAATCACCCTCTACCACGTGGTGTGTCACAGCACGTTTGCACATTCACTGGAGGTGCTCCATCGTTACCCAGCCTTTGCACACGTAGTGCTTGAATCGACATTGATTGGCCCGATGATTACCCCCGCAGCGCCAACACGGTGCTAATGGATTCACATTCACCCCTGATGCCGGACTCTGAGTCATCATAGGTCTTGCAGCCATGGACATCTAGGCCTTGCCATATGCAGTTCGGCCTGCTAGCAATGTCATTTTATGCACAATACTTGCCGGTGAGCTTCGATGTTGAGACAATATCTGTTTTGTGTTTTCGTCCATGGCCATGCATGCCTGGGCGATCGCGTGGCCCTGCTCAGGTCTGGGGTTTCGGCAGCCAGCAGTTTTTAAAGAATGACCTCGTGGCTGAAGCCCAGCATGAAAAAGTCCCGTAGCATTTGCCCCAACGCAGCTCCAAAATCGCAAGATCCTGCGAGGCGTCTCAGGTCGGTGACATAATCCATCACATCCTGGCCCCTGGAGCGATGGTGCATGTAAAAGCGATACCTGGCCATGAGGATATTCTCCTTCGGCTTGAGGTGGTCCCGAACCAGCATGCACAACTCTGTATATTCCTTCTCCGTTGGTTTAGTCGGTGCGAGCAGATTCTTGAAGAGGCCGTATATTTTAGGCCCACAGACGGTGAGGGGAACTGCCCTGCGCTTGGCTGCGTTAGTGTCTCCTTCCAGCTCGTTGGCCACGAAGTACTGGTCGAGACGCTCGACGAAGGCTTCCCAATCATCACCCTCTACAAATCTCTCTAATATTCCAACGGCAGCCATGGTTGCGTAAAGGTTCGTATTCTGTTACTCGTCACCAGTTGTTGTGTATAGAAGAACTCCACGAGGCTGAGTACTGTGAGCTAAACTTAGTGTGGCCTTAGTCTTCTTTATTACAACTCCAGTGCCTAAACAACATGACAGCCAACCTTTTATACTGGCCTTGCACGTGTGTGCAGGTGACCATTAGGACTCCAACAGTCGCGCCCTCTGGTGGCAAGTATTACATAGTTACATGCATAACAATTGTCATATTGCTGTTTGTGGGAGCTTGCTGTGCGCAATTGGCTGCTGCGTTTCCCACATTACAAAAGTGACTTAACTTCAAAAGTACTTCATTGGCTGTAAAGCATTTTGGGATGCCATGAAAGATGCTATAGAAATGCTATTATTTCTTTGTATTTGTTCTTTTTACAGAACTTAACAATTGTAGATAGATGCAATTACCTTCTACCTCTCTTAAGAAAAACAAAAATCAAGCTGGCACCCAAGGTGGAAGGCAAGGTTCATAAATTTGGCTCACGGCTAACCAAGGGCCAGATTATGTAATTATGATGTGACTTGTTTACACAAGCAAATGTGGACATGGGAAATTATGATAGGAAAATGTAGACATTAGTGTGTAACTAAAATGTGACAACAGGCCATCATGTTGTGCAGATAGGAAGTGTGCAGAGATGCAAGATTTTGAATATATTATGCATGAGTTGAGCATTTAAATAAAATAATACTGAACCCCTGACTGAAGTAATATGCATTTATAAATGGTGTTGATAAACTCTTTGACACTTACATGATACAATGATATCCTGGTGATTTGGTACACCTACCCAGCATAGCTATAGATTGAAATATTTATCCTGCTGTCTATAATCATTTGCCCATTTATAGAAATGCTCCTGTTTTGCCTCTGACCTCTTACAGTTGTAACATCAAATCTGCGCATTCATTTAAGAGGGCAATTCAGTTGATTTTCAATTGCTTATACTCTCTGCTGGATTTGAAGTCATTACAGCCTAGACATTACTGATTGGTAATAATGGATGAACATTTAGCACATTTGTCTGTCCTCTATTTTAACGCATGGATTAACCTATTTATTTTTAATCGATTAATGCCTCTGCTAAAATAGGGAGAGGAATATCATACACACCTGTCAAGTGTGTGTCAGCTAGTATTGTCAACAATCATTTCCAGGCATATATATTTATGTCTTGTTTGTTAATGCTGCACAGAGAGAATGGGATAGATGTTTGGTTCCCAGCTGCATCTGTTTTTGCTTGGGGGAGGGTGCTCCAGCGCCTCCGGGGAAATTGCTCCGGTGGTTTGGTGGATGCTGTCCTGGCAGCGCCGTGCTCCATGAATAGCGCCCTGGGCTGGCGCGCAACCGTCAATGATGTCATCGCTGTATGCGCCGACTCCTCACCCCTTTGCACCCCGCGGGGGCCGTGAGGCTGGCAGACATCCGCCACCGGTGCCCCTTAAAGGGGAGGCCTTTAGCGCCCTGGGCCGCCATTTTCAATTTTTCAGCCGACTTTAGCATCGACTGGACAATGACGGCCCTCGCGTCAAACATGCCGTCATTGTGCAGCGCAGCACTCCATCGTGGATGCCGACTGCTGGCCTGGTCGATCGACTCCCTGTTGGCCAAATGATGGCCACCAAAGGGCCTGCAGAGTGCGCAGCAGCCCTCCCCTTTAATTGAAGGGAGGGGCGTTGTAGAACATTAGCGTTACATGGAGCATCCACTTCGCGCTGGCCTCCTCAGTGCAGTACTGGGTTCAGCGGCACGCTGCCACCCCGGTGTCATGTATGTAACAACACTGCAATACTGTATATACATAAGAATTGCACACCTTGACCACAGGGGGTGAACTTGTGGGAGACACTCCTCACCTGGTCATCCAGGTATATAAATGGAGGTCCCACGCAGGGTCATCACTTCTTGGTCCTGTGAATAAAGGTTCAGGTCATGGAGTGACCTTGTTCATAGAATGTGCCTCATGTGGATTTGTGGTATTGTGTAAGGAATTTACGTTGGCGACGAGAAACGGGAATCAACGACCCTCGAGAATGGCCACCGGCAGCACAGATGAACGGTACTGTGTTGGTGAGGACTGGGATGATTCCATTGAGAGGCTCCAGAAGAGTTTTGTCATGAAGGACTGCCTTGGAGACGCAGTGGCCGACAAGCGAAGGGCTCATCTGCTGACCAGCTGTGGACCTAAGACTTATGCGCTCATGAAAGACCTGCTAGCACCCGAGAAGCCGGCGGACAAAACCTTTGAAGAGCTCAGCAAACTAATTGGTGAGCACCTCAAACCGGTGAGCAGCATACACATGGCCCGACACAGATTCTATACCCACCAACGTCGGGAAGGACAGAGCATACCGGATTTCGTTGCTGACCTCCTGCACTTGGCCAGCCTCTGTAAGTTCACAGACGCCTGCAGGGGGGAGATGCTAAGGGATTTCTTTACTGAGGGCATCGGTCATGCTGGGCTTTTCAGAAAGCTAATTGAGACCAAGGACTTGACATTGGAAGCGGCGGCATTGATGGCTCAGACTTTTATGGCGGGGGAGGAGGAAACCAAGATAATATACGCACGCAATTCTGCCTCCAACGTGGCGATGGATCAGGGAGTCAATATCATAAATGCGACACAGAGCCCAGCAGGCAGGCAAGGGCAGTTCAACACACTCCAGGCAGCAATAGACCCAAAAGTAAGTCTCCAACAGAGACAATGGCAGGCTGAACGGACATTTATGCCCCCCCAGTGGAAAATGCGGCACGGGATGGGGCCATTGACACCCACTAACAGGGTGCTCAAGAGCAGTCAAAGGGACAATCAGCGAGGAATACCTTGTAACAGCTCTTTTGTTCACAACAATGGGAATCTCAGTTCATGCTGGAGGTGTGGGGGCAGACATGCTGCCAGGACTTGCAGGTTTCAACAGTTCATCTGCAGAAATTGTAACCTCAGTGGCCATTTAGCCAGAATGTGCAGAAAGCCTGTAACCAGTCTAATATATGAGGCGGATGAACCAGATGAGGGGTCTGCGAGGCAGGATGACGCTTGGTGCAAATCAATGGATGCTGAAGTTCAGCGGGTTCTGTGGCAAACATTCACAGCTCATATACCAAAACGCCACGTATGATGATGAAAGTCCTATTAAACGGCATCCCTATACGCATGAAGCTGGACACGGGGGCCAGCCAGTCACTCATGATTGTTCAACAATTCAAAAAGCTGTGGCCACTCAAAGCCAGCAGACCCAAACTAGAACGCATTGAGATGCAATTACGGACGAACACCAAAGAAATCATTCCAGTGCTAGGCAGTGCAATGTATGCGGTCACTCACAATGGATCGGTGAACCGGCTGCCGCTCTGGATTGTCCCTGGCAATGGTCCCGCACTGTTGGGGAGGAGCTGGTTAGCTGAGATGAACTGGAAATGGGGGGATGTGCACGCCATGTCATCTGTGGAGCGAAGTTCATGCTCACAGGTCCTACAGCAATTTGAGTCACTATTTCAACCTGGCATCGGGACGTTCAAAGGTACCAAAGTAGTGATACGCATCACCCCGGATGCCAGACCAGTGCACCACAAAGCCAGAGCTGTGCCGTATGTGATGCGGGAGAACATTGAGAGCGAGTTGGACCGGTTGCTGAGGGAGGGCATCATCTCGCCCGTTGAATACAGCGACTGGGCAAGCCCCATCGTTCCCGTCCTAAAAGCAGATGGCTCGGTCAGGATCTGTGGCGACTACAAGGCCACTATCAACCGGGTGTCCCTACAAGACCAATACCCACTCCCGAGAGTGGAGGACCTTTTTGCCACGTTGGCAGGCGGCAAGCTGTTCACGAAGTTGGACCTCACTTCAGCCTACATGACCCAAGAACTGACCGACGAATCTAAACTACTGACCACCATCACCACGCACAAGGGACTGTTCGTTTATAACAGGTGTCCGTTTGGCATTCAGTCAGCGGCCGCGATTTTTCAATGCAACGTGGAAAGCCTGCTTAAATCCATTCTGGGAATGATCGTATTTCAGGACAACATCCTCATTGTGACACCGAGGAACACCTCCACAACCTGGAGGAGGTGCTACGCCGATTGGACCGGGTAGGCCTGCGACTCAAGAAGTCTAATGTGTGTTTTTGGCTCCCGAGGTCGAGTTTCTGGGCAGGAGGGTTGCTGCAGATGGTATTCGGCCTACCGAATCCAAAACAGAAGCGATTCGACGAGCACCCAGGCCCTGCAACACATCGGAGTTGCGTTCATTTCTGGAACTCTTGAACTATTTTGGGAACTTTCTGCCAAATTTAAGCACATTGTTGGAGCCACTACACGTGCTCCTGCATAAGCGTTGGGGGGACTGTCAGGAACGGGCTTTCAATCGGGTGCGGAACCTACTTTGTTCAAATAAATTGTTGACCATGTACGATCCCGTAAGAGATTGGTTCTGACATATGATGTATTGTCCTAAGAGGTTGGGTGCGTGTTGCAGCAGGGCAACTACAACCTGTGGCTTATGCCTCCAGGTCGCTCTCTCAAGCTGAACGGGGATATGGAATGGTTGAGAAGGAAGCACTTGCATGTGTCTATGGGGTGAAAAAGATGCATCAGTACCTTTTTGGCAGGATGTTCGAATTAGAAACGGAGCACAAGCCGTTAACATCCCTGCTGTCAGACAGCAAGGCTGTCAATGGCAATGTGTCAGCTCGCATACAGAGAACGGCTCTCACGCTCGCTGCATATGACTACTCCATCCGGCACCAGCCCGGCACCGAAAACTGCGCTGATGCGCTCAGCAGGCTTCCACTGGCACCACTGAGGGGGCAGCGGAGCAAAGCGCTGAGATGGTCATGGCTGTCGATATCTTTGACAGCGCAGGCTCCCCCATCACAGCCCGCCAAATCAAAATCTGGACCAATAGAGATCCCCTCCTATCCTTGATTAAGAAATGTGTCCTGACTGGGGATTGGGCGTCTGCACACGGAGCATGCACTGAGGAGGTCAGATTGTTTCACAGACGGATGGATGAGCTCTCCATCCAAGTCGACTGCCTACTATGGGGCAGCCGGGAAGTCATGCCCCAGAGGGGCAGGGAAGCATTCATCAGGGAACTCCACAGCGAGCACCCAGGCATCGTGCTGATGAAGGCCATTGCCCGGTCACATGTGTGGTGGCCAGGGATTGATTCAGACCTGGAACACTGTGTTCGCAGGTGCAAGACGTGTGCCCAGCTAGGTAATGCCCCCAGGGAGGCCCCGCTCAGCCCGTGGCCCTGGCCCACCAGGCCATGGTCACGTATTCACCTAGACTACGCCGGCCCGTTCATGGGAAACATGTTTCTCACTTTGGTTGATGCGTACTCAAAATGGATTGAGTGCATCATTTTGAATTCGTGCATGACATCCACCACCGTGGCGAGTCTGCGCATGGTCTTTGCGACCCACGGCTTGCCGGACATCCTTGTTAGTGATAATGTTTCACTAACATTTCACAAGCTATGAATTTAGGGAGTTCATGTCGGGTAATAGCATAAAACATGTCAGGATAGCACCGTTCAAGCCGGCCTCCAATGGCCAGGCGGAACGAGCGGTCCAAATCATAAAACAAGGCATGTTCCGGATTCAAGGACCCTCCCTTCAATGCTGCCTATCGCGCCTCCTGCTGGCCTATAGGTCCCAACCGCACTCACTCACGGGGGTCCCGCCCGCGAAGCTACTCATGAAACGAACATTCAAAACTCGGCTGTCCCTCATTCATCCAGTCCTGTCCAACATTGTTGAGGGCAAGCGCCAGTCCCAAAATGAGTACCATGACCGAAATTCAAGGGGGAGATGTATAGAAATTGATGATCCCGTATTTGTTCTCAATCACGCTTTGGGGCCCAAATGGCTTGAGGGTACCGTAATAGACAAAGAGGGGAATAGGGTCATAGTGGTTAAACTTAACAATGGGCAGATATGCCTCAAGCATCTGGACCAAGTACAAAAAAGGTTCAGCATGGACACTGCGGAACCTGAGGAAGATCATGTGATCGTATTCACACCACCGCCAAGGAATGAGCAACAAGAACATTCAGCAGCATGCACAGTCCCGGCAGTCAGCCCGGACAAGCCGGAATCACCACAGGTGACAGACACGCATACCAAGGCTCAACAACCGGAGCCCCAACTGCAGCGCTCCACGAGGGAGCGCAGACCACCCGAGAGACTTAACCTATGATCCCAATAAGATGTAGAGGGGGAGGTGATGTCATGTATGTAACCTTTATGTAACAACACTGCAATACTGTATATACGTAAGAAATGCACACCTTGACCACAGGGGGTGAACTTGTGGGAGACACTCCTAACCTGGTCATCCAGGTATATAAAGGGAGGTCCCACGTAGGGTCATCACTTCTTGGTCCTGTGAATAAAGGTTCAGGTCATGGAGTGATCTTGTCCATAGAATGTGCCTCGTGTGGATTTATGGTATTGTGTAAGGACTTTACACCAGGGAGCACCCTTCCAAGGAAGCGGAGCGCCAAAGACAGCACTCCGCTTCCTTTGAGGGGGCGCATGGCCCAATTCCGTGGCATGGGCGGAACTTTCTGCTCCAGCCCCGGAAAGGTACCACCCACAATCGGGGCGAAAGCCAATTTCCAGCCCAATGAGTTCTCCCAGTCTCCTGCCGTATCATCACTGGGAGACCAGTGGCATCCCTGAGAGAAATGTTCCTCTGATAGCTTCCCTGGTCTCCTGCCATGATTCACCATGATACTAGGAGAACCCCTGTGGGATTTCAAAACCATACAGATTTCTGTTGCACCCCACTGGCATTCCGGTGATCTTCTAGTTAATGCGACTGTTAAAAAAGCGGATGAGGAATTTTCTACACGAATATTTGCACAGCGCAGTTTCAAAACCTAAAGCCCTTAATGAAGAAAGCAATCTTCCTTTACAAAAAAATATTGTTTATAGAGCAAAGGTTGCACGCAATGCACCAAACATTGGGCTGGCAATTCAACTCATGCTCACTTGTTTGGTCCCCGAAAAAACAGGCAGCCAGCAGTTGAAAATCAGAAGGCACCTCCTGATGCAATATTCAGCCCGCTCACCTGAAACAGAAATAAAGCTGTTTAAATATGCAAATCGAGGTGCTATGCCAGTTGTAGGACCCCAATTGCGAAATTCAGTTGTAAATAGGCCTCAGAAGTTCTCAAACTGCCAGCCAGCTAGAAAATGGTGAGGTTTTGTTTTGTATGGGTCTAGGAGAAATGCTCCTCCTGGCCCCCAGTAAATCACCAGCCTGCTGCTGGCCCCTGTTTAAGCCCCCTCCTCCTCAGGATCGTCCACAACCGCCCCCCCAACCACCCCACTGTCGGCGTCTGCCGGCCGGCTCAACATACTGCCAGATAATTCCCCGCCCTTCCACAACTGGTGAACGGCAGATTGGTGTCCGCAGCTTGCCAGCAGCACCTAGATTTGGTCCGGGCCTCAAGCCCGGCACTGATCTGCAGGCGGAACTGCCGCTCCACCCAACACGCAGCCGTTTTGAGTGGATGTTCAAATTTCTCGGCCGACGATTCTGAAAGCCAGAAGTGCCATGCACGTTCCTGTGGTGCAGTGAATTGTGCTGCTAAGGAATTATGTGGTGTTTGATTTCGGTGAAGCAGAAAATATTCTGCGTTTTCAATAAAACAACTAAAGTCATGGGGTGGAAATTCAGGCGCACCTCCGCTGCGGTGTTAACCTGGGTGGAGCGGTAAATTTTGCATTGGGAAACGGTTTGAGTCTCCGGCCGCAAAATTTGTCAGCTGGGCCCTGAGTGTGGAGCTAAGGGAGGCATTGCTCACCTCTTTTAGGGCGCTAGGCCGGCTGAGCAAATGAAAATCCTGAGGTAAACAGCCGGCCTCGGAGCACTCTGAGAGAGGCTTCCGTGAAAAAAAAAATCTTAAAAAAAACACCAAAAACATTTCCAATACTTTCCTCGTGCCACAGAATCGCAAAAATGAAAAATAATTTAAAAAATAATAAGCTGGAACCGCTGGCACAGGTAGTCCCACAGGGGCATGCTGTGGGGCACTACAGATCAGGCAACTTTCAAATTTCGAGCTGGTGTCGCAACCAGGGGCATTGCACACCAGTTCGCCTTTCCCAGGCGGTTCTGCTCCGCGCACCTGCAAACTCAGCACCGAATGTTCCGGCCGGGTGCTGGAAGCTGGCTGCTTTCCCAGATGTGCTTCCCGCCACCATTACCTCCGGGGGTCGCTAATGGGGCTATAAAAAGGGACAATTTTGCCCCCATTGAATTTCAGGGCCTATGTGTCTCTAGTTTTAAAATGCGCAACTCCCATCAAATGATATATAAAACAAGCCAACATTAATTGAACTCTAAATAATAGAGAAGCCTTTTACATCTGGATCCGGATTATGCCGAGATTAGCATCTCTAAATAATGGAAGCGAAAGTGAAGTAACTTGGTATATTGGCATTTTATGCCTGGATTAAGTCTGCATCTGCTGCATTATGTTCCTGTTTGCACATTACCCGTGGATTGAGTACCAGTAAAGTAGGCAATGTTTAAGCAAATGGTTTGGAGAATTTACAGCTTTCTGTGCCTTTGTTCAATATCAGTGGAGAAGGTACTCATCTTAACCCATAAACAATATTCCTCTGTCAAATTTGTGTTGAATAATTCAAAATACAGTGAGTCATTCTGATATTTGGCAGTAACACAGAGAGGCAATGTCTTCTATCAGCTAGCCGATCATACGGATCACACCATTTTCCTGTCAGGTCTGCCACGTGCAATACATCACCTGCATAATATATTTAAGCAGGATGAACAGGTCAAATGTAAACGCAGTAAGCACCGACAAGGGCTTGCATGTTACACTTGTGCAGATTGAGTCAGATTTAATTTGATTCTAACCTTCATTGTCAGAAGGTGATTGTCTGTGCCGCTCGCACAAATACAACAGACTTCAACACAAGACAGAATTCTGGGCCTCTCAGTTGTAAGTAAAACACATGACTGATTTGTTCAAGGAACGTTTCCCTCTGGGCATGGCTTAAGCCTTCTTACCTGTTGACTGATGCATCTGACTAACTGAAATTTGCTTGTGTCTGTTGAAAAATGACGAGCCTCATTCATTTTAACCGGTGACAGCTGTCTAGTATTTTATCAGAAATCACTGCTTCTCATATGCTCAGACAGTTTGCTCTCTGAAGCAATGCTGTGAAATAGTTTGCTGTTAAAAGTTGACCTCCTCGCTGTCTTGGGAATTTCTGTGTGTGTGGAAAGAAAGAAATGAAGACTTGCATTTATATAGCGCTTTTCACAACCACCGGACCTCTCAAAGCTCTTTACAGCCAATGCGGTACTTTTGGAGAGTAGTCACTGTTGTACTGTGAGAAACAGGGCAGCCAATTTGCGCACAGCAAGTTCCCACAAACACGATGTGATAATGACCAGATAATCTGTTTTTTTGTTATGTTGATTGAGGGGCAGGACACTGGGGATAACTGCCTTGCTCTTCTTTGAAATAATGCCATGAGATCTTTTACGTCTGCCTGAGAAGGCAGAAGGGGCCTTGGTTTAACATCTTATCCAAAAAGGCAACACTTCTGACAGTGCAGCGCTCCGTCAGCACTGCACCAGAGCGTCAACTTAAATTTATGTGCTCAAATCCCTGGAGTGGGATTTGAACCCACAACCATCTGATTCAGAGGCAAGTGTGCTACCCACTGAGCCACAGCATGATTGGTGAAAGATAAGGGTCTTTATACTGCTGAGGTTTATGTGTGTGGGGAGGCTCTGATCTCTGCCGATGATTATTGAGGTTGGGGCAGCGTTCCTGAACATGTGGCCAACCTTCAGTTCCTCGTTGTGCTTGATGGACACCCAACCCAGAGTTCTTCACTATGGAGCATCTCCTGATTGACTTCTCAATATAGGGCAAATGTACATAGGATTGGCACTTTTATCCTATTTGTCCTGTGAACTCAACGACCTCAAAATTCGATCACTCCTGAAAACCGGTGCATTGGGGATGGGGCGCACACTTGATTTGCCTGTTGATGTCATCCAGTGCCTTGCCGCTTATTGGCTGCGTGCATATTTGGCGGGTGGGAAATTGAGTATCCCTGACGCCACTTAAAGGGCAGCCAGCACCTCTTAAAAGGGAGGTACACTATGGCTGCAGACTGGAGGGAATGCTTGTGAAGACAGAACTGGCTGCAAGAGATTCTGTTTCCCTTCCAAGAGGCAGAAAGTCCTCCAGGCAACACATTCGCTGCCAGTGGGAAGATGTCACATGTGAGGTCAATGCCAGGATCTTAGCTACCAGGACATGGCTGCAATCCTGGAAAATATTCAGTGACCTCAACTGAGTTGTCAAGGATCTTAGTTCACTCATCAATTACTCTCTCCTCAACTCCACCATCGGCAGCCTCAATACTTACAATACTTCCCTCCCCGCTTCTCTTCCCTCTCCTATCACTGTCCCACATTTCACACCACTGCCTTCTCTTGCTACTCACACACTCCGCACTTTCGACTCTCACCATTACTGTAACCCTCACTTCGCCACAACATACAAACTATTCAACCTGAAGGATTGAAAAATGTTTAAAAATCGATGCCGAGCAAAAGAAGTAGATATTAGGATGGGTGACCTAAATCTTGGTCAAAGAGGTGGGTTTTAAGTAGGATCTTAAAGAAAGAGAGGGAAATGGAGAGGTTTAGGGCTGGAATTCTGGAGTGTGGGGCCTAGGCAGTTGAAGGCATTGCCATCAATGGTGATGTGAATGGAGGGAGAATGCACAAGGCCAGAGTCAGAGGAAGTAAGAGTTCAGAGGGTAAGTTGTAGGGCTGGTGATGGTGGCAGAGATTGAGAGGGGCAAGAGTATAAAGGGATTTAAATATAAGGATGGGAATTTTAAATTGGAGGCGTTGGGAATCAATGTAGGTCAGCAAGGACCAGGCTAATGAGTGGGACTTGGTGTAGGATAGGATATAGGCAACAAAGTTTTGGAGAACCTGAATTTATGGAGGGTGGAAGATGGGAGGCTGGTCAGAAGAGTATTGGAATAGTTAAGTCTGGAGGTGACAATGGCAGCGATGGGCTGAGACGGACAGGTGCTGTCACCAAGGTGGAAGTAGATGGTCTTTGTGGTCGAGAGAATGGGCCTTTACTCTCTGGAGTTTAGGTGATCTCATTGAAACATACAAGATTCTGAAGGGGACTGACAGGGTAGATGCTGAGAAATTGTTTCCCCTGGCTGGAGTGTCTAGAACTTGGGGACATAGTCTCAGGATAAGGGGAAGGCCATTTAAGACTGAGATGAGGAAGAATTTCTTCTTGTAGAGGGTTGTGAATCTTAGGAATTCTCTGTGGATGCTGAGTGTTTGAATATATTAAAAGTTGAGATCGCTAGATTTTTGGACTCTAGGGAAATCAAGCAATATAGGGATCGGGCAGGAAAGTGGAGTTGAGGGCGAAGATCAGCCATGATCTCATTGAATGGTGGAGCAGGCTCACGGGCCGTATGGCCTACTCCTGCTCCTAATTCTTATGTTCTTATGTTCTTAGAAGGTCGGAAACTCAGCACAGGGTTGAATAGCTCATCATCATCATCATAGGCAGTCCTTCAGAATCGAGGAAGACTTGCTACCACTCTTAAAATGAGTCCATAGGTGGCTGAACAGTCCAATACGAGAACCACAGTCCCTGTCACAGGTGGGATAGATAGTCATTGAGGGAACGGGTGGGTAGGACGGGTTTGCCGCACACTCTTTCCGCTGTCTGCGCTTGATTTCTGCATGCTCTCAGCGATGAGACTCGAGGTGCTCAGCGCCCTGCCAGATGCACTTCCTCCACTTAGGGCGGTCTTTGGCCAGGGACTCCCAGGTGTCAGTGAGCTCCTCATGACCTTTTCTTTTACCAATATCAGAAAAGGGCAATCCCGGGGCAAGAAGAGGACTGTCCCAAACGGCCATAGCTAGAAACACAGCGTACCTTTTATCTCTACTTAGGTCGCCATAAAAACAGAATCTTAAAAGGTGGTTAAGAAAGCATATGGAATTCTTGCCTTTATTAGCCGAGGCATAGAATACAAGAGCAGGGAGGTTATACTTGAACTGTATAAAACACTAGTTAGGCCACAGCTAGAGCACTGTGTGCAGTTCTGGTCACCACATTACAGGAAAGATGTGATTGCATTAAAGAGGGTACAGAGGAGATTTATGAGGATGTTGCCTGGACTGGAGAATTTTAGCTATGAGGAAAGATTGGATAGGCTCGGTTTGTTTTCTTTGGAACAGAGGAGGCTGAGGGGAGACCTTATTAAGGTGTATAAAATTATGAGGGACCTAGATCGAGTGGATAGGACAGACCTATTTCTCTTGGACGTGCACTTGAGAGCTGGAAAGTGGGATTAGCTTGGATAGCTCTTTGTCGGCTGTCACGGACATGATGGGCCGAAATGGCCTCCTTCTATGCTGTAAATTTCTATGATTCTATGATTCTATAATCCACACACCAGAGCAATATCTGGGCACAGCATTTCTCCCTCTCTCTGTACACACTTGGAGAGAGGCAGCTCTGAGAGGAGACTACTGGGCTATATTCAGTCAGAGCAAGCCGCATGAAAGGGAGGAACATCAAGCAGAAAGCTGGGATTTGTAAGTGATTTTGATCCTAGCCCAATTGCTAGACGGACGGTTCGAATCGCCCCGCCTTACGAAAGTTCTATACCCGGGGATAAGTCATGGACAGGAATGCTTCGGTGAAAAATCGTACTTATATTTATTTGGTCTAACCTACACTGGCTAAAACATGCACGACTAAATGAAATCACTGTCTCTGTGGAGAATAAGATCCAGGTACAAACAACATACATACAGTACAGAAATGAGGACCTGTAACATGCAGTAATTCCCTTGTTACTTTGGTGGATTCTAACTCCACTGCTACCAACGAATTGCCCAGTCGCATAAGACCCTTCGCCAAACCGAGCTTCATCCCCAGAATAGCCCCAAAAAAACTTCACTTCTGAGAAAAACCCTGAGTCCTTACACCTCACTCAGCTCGCTTGGGATATCTGGTTACCGGCTTGGGACACTCGCGACCATGCTCACCACCACACACAGTCAGTCTCGATCGCTCAGCTCAGCTGTGGGAAGTCACTGCCTGGAGGCCGTATCCTGTGAGGGGTTTGCGGTTCTCTGTCTCAGCGGCTTCTTCTGTGGAACTGCGGCTTCCTCCTCTGATACTTCTTCTTGTTACATCGATCTTGCTGGAGCAAGAGCAAGAGGGAGCCAGAGAATGGTGGAAAAAGAGTCTATCTTT
Organism: Pristiophorus japonicus; assembly: GCF_044704955.1. Taxonomy (NCBI): domain Eukaryota; kingdom Metazoa; phylum Chordata; class Chondrichthyes; family Pristiophoridae; genus Pristiophorus; species Pristiophorus japonicus. The sequence continues at coordinate 281,549,260 of NC_091977.1, read as the reverse complement.
ATAGGAGTCTTGCTACCCCTATCTTTCCCACCAATCTTTAAAATCCTTTGTTACTAAGCACTCCGTTGCTATGTCAGTGATGGGCCATCATCAGACCCATGTGTATTCTGTGATTGGACTAATGGCCCAGAGTCTGGGACATATCTCAGTCTTTGTGTTGGGAAACAAAACTGGCTCCTCTTCGGCTGGCCAGGCTAGTGGGTTCATTGTTCTGCTTCTCTTCTGAGATGGAGGTGAGAAGTGCTTTTGCATATTAGAGTGGCTTTCTAATCTGGTTACTGGCTTCAAGTTAACGATTGCCTCAGATTCCTGAGCCCCTTTGTCAATGGCCGCCTTCCTTTTGCTAGGACTGGTGGGCGCACCCGTACATCCTGGATTTTGTCACAGCCAATCGCCATGCGGTCTCTAGAGTTTTAACAAACCAGCTTTTTCACGTATCAGCACAGGGTGATCCCATCACAGGGAAAATACCCTCAGAAAAATTTCATAAATCCATGAAATATTTTCGATTGAGTCCATGCTTTAAACAGAATTTGCGATCACGTCAACCCCCCATTTGATGTTTTTTCTTTCCATAAAGCATCACTCGACGAGAGAATAGGTCAAAGTCCCCCACAAGTGAAGCTGTTCCCCTGGTTTTACGTTTTAAAACCCCAGAACCGTACCCCTTACTGCGTGTCACAGTTCCCTTCTACAGAGTCAAAACACCAGTGAAAAAGGCTTCTTCACACATTCAAATGGCTTGGACTAATCCACAAGACGTTACCAAACGTCATCGCGCCCATCACACAGTACAGCATTGACAGGTGGTAACACATTACAAAAATCACAACAGCGCACATCGCGCAATACAGAGTAAAACTATAACTAGAATATAATACACTTGCTTACAGAATGGTACATTGCAAGTTTTAGCAGGGAGAAACCATCATCAACATAAATCAATTACACCTCTCCGGGTCGATCGAACACCCTTTGCCACCGCGCTCGGAGCATCTGGCTCCGGCTCCTGCAGCTGGTGCAAAACAAGTAGCCTACGAGCAACAATTGTATGATAACTAATGCATGGGAACAGACACGGCTCCAGGGAGGAATCTCTACATTCAGACCGATGTCCCACCACAGTGGCGGGACAATCCCCTTGATCTCCTCGAGAGCTCAACTGTCTTTATTAACTCAGTGAGGTGTTCCGGCAGAAAAGGGATCGGGTACCCAAAATGCTCCACATAGTCCTGGAGATGCATGAAGGTGTTGTTCACAGTGAGGTGAATGGTCGAGGGTTTGGGCCACTTGAACCTCAGCCTTGGGTTTGAAACAAAAGCTGTTGTCGCTCACCGGACACCATATGTCCTGGCTGTACCGGTAGCGGACCATAGTATGTCCCACTCCCCACGTATGCTACCTGTGTAGGTACGTGATCTGGTGCCATCACTTCCATGGTGCAATTGATAGGTTCCATGCCTGCAGAAGCAAACCCACATTCTGATCGAGCAAAAGCAGTCAAGTGCTGAGGACACAGTATTACTTGTGCACCCCGGCTCTGGCATCCGGAGAGGTCAGTGCGTGTCATAGCATGCTCCCACTCTATGACATACGGCGGGACTGCTTTAAAATGAACATGCACTCCTCCATGAATGACCCCGATATCCTTAACCCTGTATACCGGTGCTGGCCGGGATGACCCGCCCATTACCGATATCCTCACTAAAATTCCCATCACTGTATGGTTGGACCACCCACAATCTACAGGGACAGGGTAGGCTTCAGAGGCTAAACGAAGCTGGCACGGGCTCAATGAATTGCTATACGGGTGCAGCGCGGCCAGATACTTGTTACTTAACTATGAAGGGACGCGACCTTGCCTCAGGTCCTCCAGGTTACTGTGGCCCATACAGCATGCACACCTCATTCCGTGTAGCCTGCTCCGAGGCATTCCTGTCCTACCGTATCAAATCATTAACAGTTTTAGCGTGCCTCTCCAGCTCCGCAATGACCTCTTTTAAATGAGCGGTCATTGCCTGGTCCTCATGAAGCTCTGAACCCACCGCTATGTTCTCTTCCCCTAGAATCTTATGCAGTTGGTTCTTTAACCCAGCGATCTGCATCTGGAGTTGTACATCATCCATTCTATTAACAACACCTGCTCCTGTACTGAACGCTGTGGCTTCATCGTTCCAGGTCCCTCTTCTCTGCCTCCCGGACCCCACACTATTCCCAACATTCAGATCATAAAGCTGTTCTTTATCTACATTTCCATACTCCAGTTCATAAAATTCCTGAAACATCACTTGTAACAGAGCTTCATAAAGCTTCTCCATCTTTTTCAGGCACCACATAGGCAGGTGGACTTCAGTCACGGTCAGGATCACGGATGCCACGGAATAGTGCATGTTCAGAAACAAAACTTTGTCAGTAGGGATTAACACCCCCCATTCCCTGGACCCCAGGTGGTGGTGGGACACCTATCTACAGTCGTCTGTACCATCGGGGCTCTGGGCGGGGGCTTCCTGGTGTATGAGATGAGCTCTGTGGCGTTGATGGTGTTCAGGGGATTTGGGATCACATAGGAATCCATACTCCAACCCCAACCAATCCCACCCCTGGTGTCCTGCCATCGCCTGCTAAACGCGATCGACACACCCGTTGGGCAGATCTTTTACGACCCCCACATACACACATAAATCCCTTCCTCGGATTCTCACCACTTATCCCAACACACATTCACTCCTTCCTGAGAACCTGTGATCGTCCGGTACATGTCGTTACCTAATCTTTCTCAGTCAGCTGTCTGGCCCTTGTGTCCGCGCTCAGTTTCCTGAGCCACCACCACCTTCCTAGTGGAATGTGTCCCCCACAGCTAAGGCACACCCGTTTACCCTCCGTTACCCTAACTGGAGAGGTGGTGACCCCTATTCTCGGACATGGGATGGACGCTTCACCGTAGGTGAACTTGTCATGGCTGGAATACTGGGTGGAATTCGACCCCAGCCATCCCGGCCACCTTCCCTTGTGGAGATAGACACTCGCCCCATTCTTCGAGCCACCTCCAGTGGTCACGGTCGGTCCGTCTCCGCCGGTGCAGCCGAAGACAACCGATTTCTCGGTGTCGCCCCTGCGACTCATGCTGGCTTCAATCATGGCGATCAGGTTTAATATGGCTGACTTCATCCTGTTCTTAGGTATTCTCTGAAAAACCCACAGAATGCAACATTGTCCTTGGGGTGATGCCTCACCTTTCCAGACGCAGCTAAACATGATTATCTTTGGTAACCGGAATACATGTAAATCACAAACTATACAGACAAGCTAAGGCAACAGATAGGAGAGAAAGAAGTTATGTACAGTGCCACCCGTCTCCGGATGGCCACACTACATGTCCTTGACCCTGGGCCTCTGATGACCCCGGCTTCCTTCGTTCACCGGTGTGTAAGGAGACATCCACAGCGTCCTGGGCCGTGAGATCCTGGCACTCCTTCCCACTCCAGCCCCCACAGGCGGAACAGCTGGTCCCTCTGTGGTCGCTTCACAATCCCAGATTATGGGCTGGAGACCCACACCTGTACCACAGCTCACCACTCCCTACTGTTCCTCCTCTTATCAGCTCTTTCCCCAGGGTTCAAAAGCTTGCACTGATTGATATGGAACTACTTAGTGCGTCGGGCATTTTGACCGCATATACCATCGGACTTGCCTTATCCATGATACAGTATGGTCCCAAGTATAGCGGTTCAAAAGTCCCTACCCTAGCCAAGTTTCTGACCTTTACTTGATCTCCGACCTTCCACTCGTGGTGCTTCTGAGCAATAAACGATTTCTACGATCTTGCTTCCCCCATGTTCCTGGATCTGTTTGAGATGCAGTACATGACTGGACGTTCTCATGACCCTGTCAGTCATGAGCTCATGCGGGGAATACCTGTGCTTCTAGACGGGCTGGCTCGGACCCCCATCAGAACTAACGGCACAACCTCCACCCATTTTCTAGGCGAGTCTCCCGTCTCCTTCCGTAAACTTTCCTTGATGGTCCTATTCATCCGCTCTACAATCCCCGATGACTGCAGGTTGTGGGCGACGTACCATTTACCCTCGACACCTAGCATCTTCAGAGTCGCCTGCATGACTGTCCCTGTGAAGTAACTCCCCTGATCGGACTCCACATACTGTGGTAGCCCCCACCTAGAGAACACTTCTCTCACTCGCGTAAAGTCCTGTCCCTGCAGTACAAACTCACACGAGGCACATGCTGAAGTCAAGGTCACTCAGGACCTGCACCTTTACTACACAGCTCTCGAATGCCGCTCTTGCCTGAGACCTGTCCTCATATACCTGTCTGGGACAGGTATCCGGTGTCTCCTGCAAGTGCACCCCTGATGGTAAGGTAAGCTAGTGGTTACAGGTCATCTCTAGTTACAGTCATGTATAGCATGGTAAGATACAGTTATGTACAGTAGTGTGAGATACATGACAACTAGAATCCTTGCGGTCCCCAAAGCTGTGGCTGTTCGGCAAGGGAAGGCTTCTACCCATTGAGAGAACACATCTACCATGACCAGGCAGTGCTTGTAACCCCCTGCGTGGTGGGCAGTGGTCCGATATAATCCACCTGTATGGGCTGCCACAGTCCCCCCACTCTCCTAGTGTGTCCCATGGATACCTTCCTTTTCTGGGGGTCAGGAATGTTAGCAGCACACACCAAGCAACCCGTGCAGAAGTTGCAGACGTCCTCTCTCAGTTGCGGCCACCACCCTGCCTGTTCCACCCATTGCCAGGTGGTCTCTGGCCCGGGGTGCCCCACTCCTGGACCCTCGTGGGCCAAATGAAGGAATTCTCTCTGGTGCTGCTGCGGAACTACCCACTGTTCCCTTCTGAAAACCATCCCTTCCTTTACCGTAATACCTGCCACTCCGTATGGACCCTCTACCTTAACTCCCTTAGCCAGTGTCTCCAGAACAGTCTTTAGGATGGGATCCTATGCCTAGACCATCTTTAGGTCTGGGGTCAATGCTACCCCTGCACTCCCTTGTGTCCCATCTCTGTCTCTGATCGCTGCTACCAACTCGACCCATATGGATCCCAAAACGTGCCTGTTCGAGCACCTTCTTTGGCCAGTACGTTGGCCTGCTGATTGCCTTCTGCACGGGGTTCTGTCTTAGACTGGGCCTTGACTTTGTGGATATAGAAACCCACCTGGGTTCTTATCGATGTTATAATCTGTCGCAACAATGGCTTGGTTGCTCGGGGTTTCCCGTCTGCAGATGTGAACCCGCGATGAGACCAAGTGGCTAAATATTCTGTACACGAATTGCAAGTGAACATACTGTCCGAGCAAAGCATGTAGGATGTAGGGAACTCTTCAGGGTGGGTAACCACATACACCATTTAGACAGTTCAGCGTACTGGGCGCTCATGGTGCTCGGGAGTTTAATGGCCCTGGCAATGCCTGCCTTGGGTCAAAAATCCCGCATCCAGTGAGTCACTCCCCTGCCACCACTGTACTGGGCTGTGTACATAGATCTCACGGCCTGTGGGATGATGCCAGCTCGAAACCCAATGTCTACGTCCCATATTCCTTCAACAGAACATGTGTGAGCCACCCCTGGCTAGATCAAATTTGCGGCGAGCTTGCACTCACAGAGGCCTTTCACACTCAAATTCATCTGAGAGAGCAATAAAGTCCAGCGAGCAATGTGTGTACTGCTCAGTTTGCCATCCTTTATCTTCCCATCCAGAAGCATCTGGGTGGGCATATGATGGTTAAGAGAGTTATCGGGGACGCCCCCGTGAAGATTTGTGATCTCTTCACGGCCCAATGTGTGGCGAGCAGGTGCCTCTCACAATTGGAGCACCCCCTCTCTACATCTGTGAGGTTTCTTGATGAGTATACCACAGGCCTCAGCTTGCCATACTGCTCCTGGAGCAGCACTGCACTCAAACTGTCCCCTGTGGCAGCTACCTCCAAAAAGAACTCCTCTCCCCCATCAATCGCTCCTAAAGCCGGTGCGGTCCGCAGATCTCTCTTCAGATGACTAAAAGCTGCCATGCAGTCCTCATCCCACTCCCAGCCCACTCCCTTGTGGAGGAGCCGGAGTAGAGGGGCTGCCGTAGTCCTCTATAAAATCCCTGCAGTTACCTGTGAGTCCCAGGAAGGATCTTACCTTCGTTACCGTGGTCGGGGCAGGTAGCCCCTTTACCGCCTTCCTCCTCGTCTCATCAATGGCCCTCTCCCCAGCAGTCGCGATTGTTCTGGGCAGATGGGAATATACTGCCTGCTGCCACATCCCTACCCTGCCCTGCTGGAATGACTGCGCGGAGAGCAGCCACTAACACCACGAACGGATCAGTGCTGCTTCTCGCCACAGCTGCGGCTTTCTGAGCTGCGGCTTTCCGCACTGGCGCTGGAGGATCCCCTTTCACACTCCCTTTGTCAGGTACTGGGCAGTCTGTCCTCCAGTGCCCTTTACTCCTGCACCCATAACAACCCTGCTTCTTCTCTGAGCTACCCACTTCCTAGCGCTACTCTTTTCTAATGTTGCCTCCACTAGGCTTTAACGCGTGCACTCTGCCCTTTGGTTTGTCATCCTCACCCCTACCATTCTTAAAAGAGAGAGTTAACTGCCGGATCATACTCTCTTCTGTGGTCTGGGGATCCCTGGAATTGAACCACCTCTCTGCTTTGACTTTGATCCTGGGCAGGCTGTTCGCCACCAGGGTCCTCAGCCAATGAGTCCTCGGCTCCGCCTGCCGCTGCGCCCGGTTGGGCAACCCCACACAGGCACTCCGGTAGACGGGCCAAAGCCTGTCCGCGAAAGCCTGCGGTGCTTCCCCAGCTAACTGCAGTGTCCTTTCCACTCAGGAGAAGGGACTTCTATCATTGAGGCCCATAGCCTCAAGGATGTCATCCTTTATCCCCTCAAACGTACCCTGCTCCCTTTTGCTACCCGCTGAGAGCAACTGGTGGAGAATAAGATCCAGGTTACAAACAACATACATACTGTACAGAACTGAGGACCTGTAGCATGCAGTAATTCCTGGTTGCTATGGTGGATTCTAACTCCACCGCTACCAATGAATTACCCAGTCGCATAAGTCCCTTCACCTGGCTAAACCAAATGAAACTTCATCCCCAAAATAGCCCCGAAAAAGCTTCATTTCTGAGAAAAAACCTGAGCCATTACACCTCATCCAGATTGCCTGGGATATCTGGTTACCGGCTTGGGACACTCGTGACCATGCTCACCACCACACACAGTCAGTCTCGATCGCTCAGCTCAGCTGTGGGAAGTCACCGCTTGGAGGCCGTATCCTGTGAGGGGTATGCACTTCTCTGTCTCAGCGGCTTCTTCTGTGGAACTGCGGCTTCCTCCTCTGGTACTTCTTCTTGTTACGTCGATCTTGGTGGAGCGAGAGCGAGAGGGAACCAGAGAATGGTGAAAAAGAGTCTATCTACATAAGAGTCTTTCTACCCCTATCTTTCCCGCCAATCTTTTAAAATCCTTTTGTTTCTAAGCACTCCGGTCAAGTCAGTGATGGGCCATCATCAGACCCATGTGTATTCCATGATTAGACTAATGGCCCAGAGTCTGGGACATATCTCGGTCTTTGTGCTGGGAAAAAAAACTGTCTCCTCTTCGGCTGGCCAGGTTCATTGTTCTGCTTCTCTTCTGAGATGGAGGTGAGAAGTGCTTTTGCATATTAGAGTAGCTTTCTAATCTGGTTACTAGCTTCAAGTTAACAAGTGCCTCAGATTCCTGAGCCCCTTTGTCAATGGCCCCCTTCCTTTTGCTAGGACTGGCGGGCGCACCCGTACATCCTGGATTTTGTCACAGCCAACCACCAAGAGGTCTCTAGAGTTTTAACAAACCAGCCTTCAGCACAGGGTGATCCCATCACAGGGAAAATACGCTCAGAAAAAACCCATAAAGTTCATGAAATATTCTCGACTGAATCCATTCTTTAAACAGAGACTTTGCGATCTCTTCAGTTTGATCACTTGCTCCACACTCTGGTTACCTCTTGCTCTGTGACCCGCCTGATGAGCCTCATGTAAGCTTGGCTATGAAAAGTTCCCACGCGATTAGGATCATACAACGTGATGGAAGGAGAATCAATTTGTTGTGTGCAAATAAATAAATGATTTGTGCTTTTGCCTGCACATTTGTCTCTGTCTATTATTGAAACCTTACTCTAATCCTACCCTGCTTCACGGGTTTGCTACTCAAAGGGTCACAATTTACAGATCAAAACACTACAGCTGCAAGTCTCAGAACTTTTTGAAATATTATACCACACACTGTCCCCTTTTACCCTTTGGTCCTGTGGGTCCTCCTTACACAAATATATTCATGCAGGCGTTGGCTTGCATTTCTCCACTTCAAAACACAAATTTAATTTTAATGCAAAAACTGTCACAAAATGCAAATTTACTCCTAACAATTGGCTCAGCTGCTGAGTTTAAACCCATAATAGACAATGTAACCTTGACGTTAACATCACGGAAATTATTATTGATGCCAATTCTGTTACTTTCCTAAGAGGGTCAAATTTTTTTGTGCATTGAAGCCAATTCAAAATTAAGGGTGCCTTAAAGTGTAGCAATGTGGCATGTTACTGGACTTTTGCAAATTCTTCCAAAATGTAGTATTCGAGGTTAACATGTAGACCCATTTGTTTTGGTTGTTAAGAACCAAATAGGAGTGATTATGCAAAATTTCATTCCTGAGATCCACCTCCTCGGTACTGCAAGAAGCTGTTCAACACGCATGGCGTTCATTAATCAAAAAATATATCACTCTACCATCACAGTTTCCAGGGAGTGCCTACAATGCACAGCTCTTAAGAGAACAATAAGTTCTCCAATTATTCCTAAGTGATAACAGGTTGGAAGCAGCCTTCCCAAATGTGCCTGCACTCTCAGCAAACAGCTTCAGTTGCTTTTATGTTTCATGTGATATGTGATGATCTTTGCAACTAACCTTTCATTATTGCTATTGTTTGTCTAGAAAGTATAAATTTCCATATTGACAAATTTAATAGTGGTGTGTTGTGCCTTTATTAAAAATAATGGCCCTGAAATCCCTGTCCTCTGCTTCCCGCTAAAAAGATCCGCACTTACCTTTTCTTGCTGCGTCCACCAGAGATCCAGGTCCTGAGGCCTCCTCTCCCTGAGCATTGGAGCGTGCACATATGGACGGATGTAGAGCTGGACTGGAGTCACGTGGCACTGCGCAGCCAATCCAGGTAAAGTATTTTCTCTTTATAATAATGGGAACTCTGTAAATAGGAGTACTCATTATTATGATTAAGAAACACCCCCCAACATCAAAACAACAATAAAATAATAGAAAAAATAGATCACATATTTAACATTAATTTAAATTATTAGAAAATATATATATTTTTCCGATTTTTTAAAAAAGTTTTTTAATTAGCTTAGTGGGGAGGGATTTTAACTTTAAAATGTGTTTTTTAAATTTTATATGTTTTTGTATGTTTTAAAACTCTTACGCTGTTAAAAGTTTTCAGGACATTCACTGGGCAAGAGATGCGAATATCCTGGCTGTGGGGATACAGAGCTTGACAGATCAGAAAAGCCGGTTTTCGGCGCATGCACATCGTGTGCCAAAAAACGGCTTTTGCGATGCCTTCCCAGGTCCGTTCACACTCCATACGGACCCAGGGAGACAAGATTTCAGGGCCAATAGTTGAATGTGCAGCTTGTACTTGAAATCATTCTGATGTGCTATTGGAAAGAAAGACTTGCATTTATATAGTGCCTTTCATGACCTGCAGATGTCTCAAAGCGCTTTACAGCCAATGAAGTACTTTTGGAGTGTAGTCAGTGTTGTAATGTGGGAAACGCAGCAGCTAATTTGCGCACAAGCAAGCTCCCACAAACAGCAATGTGATGCTGCCCAGATAATCTGTTTTTTTGTTATGTTGATTGAGTGATAAATATTGTCTAGGACATGTGTAAAAGCTTCTTGAGAGCTCTGTTGATGATGTGCTTTGACGGATCTTGCGGTATTTCTCTAGCGACTTGAGGTGTTTACTGTACATGGTCCACTTTTCTGAGCCATACAGGAGGGCGGGTATTACTACGGCCTTGTAGACCATGAGCTAGGTGACATTTTTGAGGGCCTGGTCTTCACACACTCTTTTCCTTAGGCGGCCAAAGGCTGCACTGGCGTACTGGAGGCAGTGTTGGATCTCGTTTTCAATGCCTGCTCTTTTTGATAGGAGGCTCCCGAGATAAGGGAAGTAGTCCATGTTGTCCAGGACTGCACCCTGGATATTGATGTCTGGGGGGCAGTGCTGTGCGGCGAGGACAGGCTGGTGGAGGACCTTTGTCTTACTGATGTTTAGCGTAAGGCCCATGCTTTCGTATGCCTCAGTAAATACGTCGACTATGTCCTGGAGTTCAGTCTCTGTCTGTGTGCAGACACAGGCGTCATCCGCGTACTGTAGCTCAACAACAGGGGTTGGGGTAGTCTTGGACTTGGCCTGGGGACGGCGAAGGTTGAACAGTTTCCCACTGGTTCTGTGGTTTAGTTCCACTCCAGCGGGGGGCTTGTCAATTGTGAGGTGGAGCATGAGAAGATTGAGAAGAGGGTTGGGGCAATGACGCAGCCCTGCTTGACCCCAGTCCGGACATGGATTGGTTCTGTGATGGATCCGTTGGTGAGGATTACGGCCTGCATGTCATCACGGAGCAGGCGGAGGATGGTGACGTACTTTTTGGGGCATCCTCAATCGAGACTCTGCCTTTGACTCGAGTGTTCTCGACTCCATTCCACAGCATGCTACCCGCCACCACCTCAGTGAGATCCCAACACTGCATGAGATAGAAAAAGCCGTAAGACAGCTAAAAAATAACAAGGCTACGGGAGCGGATGGAATCCCTGCTGAGGCACTGAACTATGGCAGAGGCACTGCTGGCGCGAATACATGGCCTCATCTCTCTCATCTGGAGGGAGGAGAACATGCCGGGAGATCTCAGAGATGCAGTGATCGTGCCCATATTTTAAAAAGGGGACAAGTCCGACTGCGGCAACTACAGAGGAATCTCCCTGTTATCAGCTATTGGGAAAGTTGTCGCTAGAGTCCTCCTCAACCGTCTTCTCCCTGTGGTCGAGGAGCTCCTCCTGGAGTCGCAGTGCGGATTTCGTCCCCTCCGGGACACAACGGACATGATTTTTGCAGCGCGACAACTGCAGGAAAAATGCAGGGAACAGCGCCAGCCCCTATAAATGGCCTTCTTCGACCTTCTTTGACACTGTCAACCGCGAGGGTCTATGGAGCATCCTCCTCCGTTTCGGATGCCCCCAAAAGTACGTCACCATCCTTTACAGCCAATAAAGTACTGTGGAAGTGCATTCACTGCTATAATGTAGGACGTGCCACAAACAGCCACTCATCTGTTTCTCTGCGTAAGTCCAAACATCCCCGTTTAGGGGCTGAATCTTAATGTTGCTCAATAATCTCGCCAAATGCAAACCCATTGCATTGCCACAAGGTCATTGAAATTCTCACCTTCTCTGGATTAGGTTCCAAGTATATTGATTGTTAATGGTGTCTTAGATCTTGGACTCTGAAGCCACGACTGCATGAATGGCATCATTCATCAGAGATGTGCTTATCATCTGTGTTCCTGAGATTCCCCCTGCAAATGCCACCAATGTCAGTTAGCCTGTAGAGTATAGAACCTTTGCTGTACAACACTGCTCAACTGACTGGCAGGTGTAGTCAATGTTGTGCTCTGCTCAGAGGCAAATAGCCAATGAACCCACTTGTGCTACTGAATTGACCGCCATTTCACAACTGGACCCATGTGGTCTTAATCACAAAGCAATTCAACAGGAACTATGGCAATGCTAGACCTCGACTCAGCAGACTGCTTCAGCCCTCACCTCGCTTGTTTCACGCCCATGTGAAGTGATTCTTCCTCTAAGTCTGTGAAACCTCCTAGAATGCTCGGAGCTGAAATTCCACCTGGGTGCACCAGTCTACTACCTTACCTTCAGCAATGGAACCGCCACTGAATTTCAGCTCACTTGAAGTCAATTTTAACTTGGGTGCGGGCAGTGGTGCGGGGCGGAAGGGAAAGCACCCGCGATGAGCTCAGTGGAGGCCTGGGCCATTTTTACTCCTGGAATTCATTTGAATAAAGCAGGACACTCTCAGTGAGTGAGAGCAAAAATCGGGCTGGGGCCCCAAGGACACTGGCAACCCAAATGGAATTGGCCCAGGCATAAAGTTAGTTCTGGGGAGAGGGGTTAGCAGCTGATCCTGGCGCTGGGATTGGGGAGGCCTAAGGACAGCTTGCAGGGACTGAGGAATCACCCCTGCTCCTCCTGGCTCTACAAATCTTCCACAAAAAAATTAACATTTCTAAATTTACCGCAGTCTCTTTTGCCCACTCTATAATTCCCACCATGGTTTGGCTATCTGTGCGGGCCTTCTGAATCAGGAAGTGAAAATTCCCTTACAGTTCCAGCGACGGCACCGGGCCACAACTTTCCAATATAAAGTACGCCCCTGACATGCTGAGGACAAGCGCCCCTCCCCTGCCAGTTCTCAGGTGAGTTAAGATGGTGGTTGGAAGACGTTGGGAATCCTGTGCGACCCTCCCACCATCTTAACTTGCCCCACCAGCACCGATCCCACCAAACACAGGGTTAACATCTACTGCCTTATCTCTAAACTGGTGCCTGCTTCAAGTGAGGATGGCACTGAGTCATTACCGAGAGGGCCCAGTTTTCTGCTACAATAACAAGAAGAAAAAGCCATACGACAAGTTCACATGCGGACTTGGCCATGCTGATGGTTGGACAAAGCATACACGACACATTTCAACAGGCTCCACATTCATTGCTTCACACCTGTTGCAATTTCAATTGAACAAACCAGAAGCATGTTGCTCTCCACCAACTCATGAGCCTCCCATCTGCTGAATGTTTCGAAGAGGAGTCGGTCTGCTGAGACTTTCCTGACATCAGCAATCAGCACCCTCTTTTGTCTGCTGCCTGTTTTTTAGAAGAATAACTATTTTGTGTTAGTGTAGCATTACACAAATCCATCACACACAGTGCACTGACATGTAAGGCCCCTTTTGGAAAGGACATTAAAAATCATAGAGTGAGTACAGCATACATTCTCCAGGATAATACTGGGTGATATAATTAAAGGCAGAGGTTTGAGAGATTGGGACAATTTACACTGAAGCATGGTAAGCTAATAGGGATTTTAAAATTATTAAGAGTCTTGATAGGTTCAAAATGGGGAGTCAGTAACAAGGAGTCATCAATTTATAATGATTATTAAGTGATGAGAGAGGTTAAGAGAAATGTCATGATGCAGAGAGTTATTGGTGCATGGCATGCTTGATCACAGGGAGTAGCTAGGGCAGAGACCATTGCATCCTTTAAGGGAAGAGTAGATAAACATTTGAAGCAGAGGAAGTTAAAGGCCTATGGCGAGAAAGCATGGCAGTTGGATTGGTATTAAATTGCTCTAGCAGAGAGCTGGCACAGACACATAGCATTACATAGGATATGCAGCACAGAAACAGGTCATTCGGCTCAACCAGCACATCCTGGCAATTATGCTCCACTCGAGCCTCCTCCCGCCTTTCCTCATCTAAATCTGTCAGCATAATCCTCTATTCCCTTCTCATTCATATGTTTGTCAAGACTCCTCTTACATGCATGTATACTATTCGCTTCAACCACTCCCTGTGGTAGCAAGTTCCACAAGGTGGGCTGAAAATAGTGTACGAGAGAAAGCTTGCAGGGAACATTAAGACAGACTGCAAAAACTTCTACAGATATGTAAAGAGAAAAAGGTTAGTAAAGACAAACGTAGGTCCCCTGCAGTCAGAATCAGGGGAAGTCATAACGGGGAACAAAAAATGGCAGACCAATTGAACAAGTACTTTGGTTCGGTATTCACTCAGGCGGATACAAACAAACTTCCGGATATAAAAGGGGTCAGAGGGTCTAGAAAGAAGGAGGAACTGAGGGAAATCCTTATTAGTCGGGAAATTGAGTTGGGAAAATTGATGGGATTGAAGGCCGATAAATCCCAGGGCCTGATGGACTGCATCCCAGAGTACTTAAGAAGGTGGCCTTGGAAATAGCGGATGCATTGACAGTCATTTTCCAACATTCCATAGACTCTGGATCGGTTCCTATCGAATGGAGGGTAGCCAATGTAACCCCACTTTTTAAAAAAGGAGGGAGAGAGAAAACAGGGAATTATAGACCGGTCAGCCTGATATCGGTAGTGGGTAAAATGATGGAATCAATTATTAAGGATGTCATAGCAGCGCATTTGGAAAGAGGTGACATGATAGGTCCAAGTCAGCATGGATTTGCGAAAGGGAAATCATGCTTGACAAATCTTCTGGAATTTTTTGAGGATGTTTCCAGTAGAGTGGACAAGGGAGAACCAGTTGATGTAGTGTATTTGGACTTTCAGAAGGCTTTCGATAAGGTCCCACACAAGAGATTAATGTGCAAAGTTAAAGCGCATGGGATTGGGGGTAGTGTGCTGACGTGGATTGAGAACTGGTTGGCAGACAGGAAGCAAAGAGCAGGAGTAAATGGGTACTTTTCAGAATGGCAGGCAGTGATTAGTGGGGTACCGCAAGGTTCTGTGCTGGGGCCCAGCTGTTTACACTGTACATTAATGATTTAGATGAGGGGATTAAATGTAGTATCTCCAAATTTGTGGATGACACTAAGTTGGGTGGCAGTGTGAGCTGCGAGGAGGATGCTATGAGGCTGCAGAGCGACTTGGATAGGTTAGGTGAGTGGGCAAATGCATGACAGATGAAGTATAATGTGGATAAATGTGAGGTTATCCACTTTGGTGGTAAAAACAGAGAGACAGACTATTATCTGAATGGTGACAGATTAGGAAAAGGGGAGGTGCAACGAGACCTGGGTGTCATGGTACATCAGTCATTGAAGGTTGGCATGCAGGTACAGCAGGCGGTTAAGAAAGCAAATGACATGTTGGCCTTCATAGCGCGGGGATTTGAGTACAGGGGCAGGGAGGTGTTACTACAGTTGTACAAGGCCTTGGTGAAGCCACACCTGGAATATTGTGTACAGTTTTGGTCTCCTAACTTGAGGAAGGACATTCTTGCTATTGAGAGAGTGCAGCGAAGGTTCACCAGACTGATTCCCGGAATGGCGGGACTGACCTATCAAGATAGACTGGATCAACTGGATTTGTATTCACTGGAGTTCAGATGAATGAGAGGGGATCTCATAGAAACGTTTAAAATTCTGACGGATTTAGACAGGTTAGATGCAGGAAGAATGTTCCCAATGTTGGAGAAGTCCAGAACCAGGGGTCACAGTCTAAGGATAAGGGGTAAGCCATTTATGACCGAGATGAGGAGAAACTTCTTCACCCAGAGAGTGGTGAACCTGTGGAATTCTCTACCACAGAAAGTTGTTGAGGCCAATTCACTAAATATATTCAAAAAGGAGTTCGATGTGGTCCTTACTACTAGGGGGATCAAGGAGTATGGCGAGAAAGCAGGAATGGGGTACTGAAGTTGCATGTTCAGCCATGAACTCATTGAATGGCGGTGCAGGCTCAAAGGGCCGAATGGCCTACTCCTGCACCTATTTTCTATGTTTCTATGTTTCTATGAATGGCCTCCATCTATACCGAAGACTTATATGGTTCCTGCTATGCTCATAATAAAGGATGAAACTGAGTACTGTGTACAATGAGCAAGTGTGACCTTAGCTTCTTTAATAAGATTCCAGATTGCAGGTACCTCGTGGGTGGCCTGCTTATATACAATGCTCCCAAGGGATACTGGGATCCCTTGGGACTCCGATAGGTAGGCCCTCTGGTGTAATACAGGTTGCAAGGGGTTAAATACATAACAGTTCCATTTATGCATTCATTGTAAAGCTGTTTTGTAGGCAGCATTGTAAGATTTGCTCCGCCGCTCTTGTTAGAATCATAGAATCTTAGAACAGTTACAGTACGGTCCGTCAAGCCGGCTCGCTGCAAGAGTGCTTCAGCTAGTCCCAATCCCCTGCCTCTTCCCCATAGCCCTGCACATTTATTTATTTCAGGTACGTACCAATTCTCTTTTGAAAGCAGTGATTGAGTCTGCCTCCACCACGCTTTCAGCCAGTGCATTCCAGGTCTTAACCACTCGTTGCGTTAAAAAGTTTTTTCTTATGTCACCTTTGGTTCTTTTGCCAATTACCTTAAATCTCTGTCCTCTGGTTCTCAACTCTTCTGCCAACTCTTCTATCTACTCTGTCCAGACCCCTTATTAGTTTGAACACCTCTATTAAATCTCTGCTTAAACTTCTCTGCACGAAGGAGAACAATCCCAGCTTCTCCCATTAATCCACATAACTGAAGTCCCTTATCTCGGAAACCATTTCTTGTAAAAACTCATTCTGCGCTCTCTCTAAGACCTTTACATCCTTCCAAAAGTGCGGGACCCAGAATTGGATACAATGGGGCAGAAATTCAGAGGAGGACTTCCCACGGCCAAATCAATAAAGAATAGAAATAAAATGCGCACTTACCTGAAGCTGCTGCGCCCGCTGGAACTCCCAATGCACAGGCTTCCTCTCCCTGCAACGCGCAGCGCGTGCACGTTGGGACATCCGCAGGAGTCACGTGTGCCTGGACACCCAATCACAGGTAAGTATTTTCTCATTCATTGTCATAGGAGGTTCATAAGTTACGAAATTCCTATTATAATGAATGAGAAAAGCCCCAAAACTCACAAAAAATACATAAAACATTTAAAAAATCACTTCACATAATTAACTGATAGAAATTAAAAATGTTACACATGTTTTTTAAAGAAAAGAAATTGCTGATTTTTTTTTTAAAGTCAGGCTTAGGGTTTAAAATAACATTATCTCAGAGGGCAGGGTTTTAACATAAATGTGTTTTTTTAACTTTAATTTTAATCATGTTTTTTCTATGTTTTTAAACTCTTACGCCTGTAAAAGTAGGCTATGCGCTTCTTTTTCAGGCACAAGAGTTTTGAGGACATTTGCCTTGCAAGATATGGGTAAATAGCCCAAACTTCCATATACAAATGTCCTCGCTCCCAATCTGCAGATGATCGGTCAAGCTCCAGCTTGACAGATCGGAAAAGCCGGTTTGCAATGCATGAGCATTGTGCGCTGAAAACCGGCTTTTCCGATGCCTTCCCGGGTCCGTACAGGTCCAGGACGTCGGAAATTCTGCCCCCAGTTGAGGCCGAACCAGTGTTTTATACAGGTTCATCAGAACTTTCTTACTATTGTACTCTATGCCTCTTATTTATGAAGCCCAGAATCCCATATGCTTCATTAACTGCTTTCACAATCTTTCCTGCCACCTTCACGAGTTGTGCACATATACCCCCAGGTCTCTCTGTTCATTCACCCCCTTTAGTATTGTACTCTTTAGTTTATATTTCCTCTCCTCATTCTGTCTACCAAAATGTATCACTTCAAACATAGACATAGAAAATAGGTGCAGGAGTAGGCCATTGGGCCCTTCGAGCCTGCACCACCATTCAATATGATCATGGCTGATCAACTTCAGTACCCCATTCCTGCTTTCTCTCCATACCCCTTGATCCCCTTAGCCGTAAGGGCCATATCTAACTCCCTCTTGAATATATCAAACGAACTGGCATCAACAACTATCTGTGGTAGAGAATTCCACAGGTTCACAACTTTCTGAGTGAAGAAGTTTCTCCTTATCTCGGTCCTAAATGGCTTACCCCTTATCCTTGGACTATGACCCATGGTTCTGGACTTCCCCAACACCTGGAACATTCTTCCTGCATCTAACCTGTCCAATCCCGTCAGAATTTTATATGTTTCTATGAGATCCCCTCTCATTTGTGGGAGACACTCCTAACCTGGACTTTAAGGTATAAAAGAGGAAGCTCCACCCACCTTCTCCACTTCAGTGCTGGCTAATAAAGGTTACTGGTCACAGAGTGACCTTCTCTCAAGTATGGACCTCGTGTGCATTTATACTGTATAGTAAGGACATACAATTAACTAATTTACTGCAGTTTTATGCTGAAACATCAATACGTGCAGGTTTCCTGGATCTTTTGCTCCACTTCCGTGACATGTCTGCCCCATGAGAAAGAGCAGCTGACGTAAGTTTTCTGCGTTTATGTCCGTAATGCGCTGGCGTTGATTTACATCCATATATTTATGCACTGCACAGCCTGAAGTCACTGATATCAACAAAACTGAGAAGTTTCAGCATTGGAAAGAAAGAAAGACTTGCATTTATATAGCGCCTTTCACGACCACCGGACTCTTCAAAGCGCTTTACAGACAATGAAGTACTTTTTGGAGAATAGTCACTGTTGTAACATAGGAAATGCGGCAGCCAATTTGTGCACAGCAAGTTCGCACAAACAGGAATGTGATAATGACCAGATAATCTGTTTTTATTATATTGATTGAGGGATAGATATTGGCCAGGCCACCGGGGATAATTCCCCTGCTCTTCTTTGAAATAGTGCCATGGGATCTTTTACGTCCACCTGAGAGAGCAGCCAGGGCCTCAGTTTAATGTCTCATCCGAAAGAGTTTGGAAGAGTCCCCAAACATTCTAGCTTTATTTCTGCAGTTTGATAGCAATTTTCTGTGTGATTTATTTATATCCATGTCTTACCTGCACTATACATAACCAAACTTCTGGGGGAAGCCGAAACGGAGGAGCACGCTCCATAATCCCTCATGGTTGACAGTGTCAAAGGCCTTTGTGAGGTCAAAGAAGACCACGTACAACAGTTGATGCTGTTCCCTGCATTTCTCTTGCAATTGTCGCGTGGTGAAGATCATGTCCATTGTGCCCCTTAGTGGGCGGAATCCACATTGTGACTCTGGGAGGAGCTCTTCAGCCACAGGGAGAAGACAGTTAAGGAGGATTCTTGTGATGACTTTCCCAGTGGCCGATAGCAGGGAGATTCCGCTATAGTTGCCGGAGTCGGACTTGTCCCCTTTTATGAAGATGGTCATGATTATGGCATCTCTGAGATCTCTTGACATGCTCTCCTCCTTCCAGATGAGAGAGATGAGGTCATGCATTCATGCCAATAGTTTCCTTGCCATACTTTAGTGTCTCAGCAGGGATTCCATCTGCTCCTGATGCCTTGTTGTTCTTGAGCTGACGGATGGCCTTTTCTACCTCGTGCTGAGATGGTGATGGGTAGCATGCTGCAGGATGGAGTCGAGGACACTCATGTTGAAGGCACGTGGACCAATTTCCATACCCTGGGAGCCTACTATCAGCAAGGGCAGACATCGATGACGAGGTCCAACACCCCTTCCAGTGTGCCAGCACAACCTTCGGTCACCTGAGGAAGAGTGTGTTTGAAGACCAGACCTTAAATCTAGCACCAAGCTTATGGTCTACTGGGCTGTAGTAATACCCGCCCTCCTGTATGGCTCAGATACGTGGACCATATACAGTAGACACCTCCTAGTGCTGGAGAAATACCACCAACGCTGCCTCCGCAAGATCCTGCAAATCCACTGGGAGGATAGATGCACCAATGTCAGTGTTCTTGATCAGACCAACATCCCCAGCATCGAAGCACTGACAACACTCGACCAACTCCGTTGGGCAGGCCACATCATCCGCATGCCCGACACGAGACTCCCAAAGCAAGCGCTCTATTCAGAACTTCTACATGGCAGGCAAGCCCCAGGTGGGCAGAGGAAACATTTCAAGGACGCCCTCAAAGCCTCCTTGATAGAGTGCAACATCCCTACCGACACCTGGGAGTCCCTGGCCAAAGACCATCCTAAGTGGAGGAAGTGCATCCGGGAGGGCGCTGAACACCTCGAGTCTCGTCGCCGAGAGCATGCAGAAAACAAGCGCAGGCAGCGGAAGGAGTGTGCAGCAAACCAGACTCCCTACCCACCCTCCTTTCCTCCTGTCCCACCTGTAACAGAGACTGTAATTCCCATATTGGACTGTACTGTCACCTAAGAATTCACTTTTAGAGTGGAAGCAAGACTTCCTCGATTTCGAGGGACTGCCTTTGATGATGATAACCAAAGTACTGTCAGTATTACTGCGGCCGAGTTTTTCGGAAACATGTGTTCAGAAGGAGTAAGCACCTGGAATGGCCGACCCAATGCACATGTTGCTGTTCTGCATAATAATTGAAGAGGAAGAGGAGCAGCAGAGGCAAGAGGCTCTGAGAGTGAGGCACCATGGCAGAGTACAGCAGGCCACGTGATTACCCCCCACCCCTCAGAGAGTGTACATGTGGATCGTACCAATACCATGTGTGTGTCAGAAGGCTGCGATTTATTAAGGAAGACATCAGTCACCTGTGTGACATTCTGCAGGATGGCCTCAAACCACACTACACTTGTCGGTGGAGATGAATGTCGCAAAAGATTCCAGGAAACCCGCACGTAGCAATGTTTCAGCATAAAACTAGTGCAACTCAGTTACACCACGGCCCTGAATTTTTACAATTCCGGATCCTTCCAGTCAGTCACTAGGGATTTGTGCAATACCAGCTAGGGAGCAGTAAGGGCCTGAATTCATCGAGTGACAGATGCTCTTACCCGAGGGCACCTGACTTAATCAGTGATAACATGTCACACGTGCATCAAAGGCAGGCATGTGGTGCTGAAGCTGCCAACTAGGAAACCTATCCCATATAGTTACAGGGAAAAGAAAAGACTTGCATTTATATAGCACCTTCACAACCACCGGACATCCCAAAGCACTTTACAGCCAATGAAGTACTTTTTTGAAGTGTAGTCACTATTTTAATACAGGAAACGCAGCAGCCAATATGCGCACAGCAAGCTCCCACAAACAGCAATGTGATAATGACCAGATCATCTGATTTTTTGTTATGTTGATTGAGAATAAATATTGGCCCAGGACACCAAGGATAATTCCCCTTCTCTTTGAAATAGTGTCATGGAATTTATTACATCCACCGGAGACAGCAGACGGTTTAATGTCTCATCCCAAAGTCGGCACCTCCGACAGTGCAGCGCTTCCTCAGCACTGCACTGGAGTGTCAGCCTAGATTTATGTGCTCAAGTCTCCTGGAGTGGGACTTGAAGCCACAACTTTCTGACTCAGGATGCGAGGGTGCTACCAGCTGAGCCACTGGCTGACAAAGGAATAGGTTCCACTCACTGAATGCCCAGATTGTCTGTGATGCCCAGTAACAGATATTGCACATCAACACACAGCATGCGGGAAGCTGCCACAACGCAACTTCGGCCATTACGCAGTTATTCCGCGAGGAGAGATGAATGGCTCCTGAGGGGAACGCCTTGCCTTCTGATGGCTAATGACACCATTCCAATCGATACACAATGCAGCAGAGGAACATTACAATGATGCCCGTGCAGCAACAAGGCAGTTGATGGAGAGGACCATTGGGGTACTGAAAAGTCGATTCAAGTGCCTGGACAACTCTCAGGATGTCCTGCAGTACATGCCAGAGAGGAAGGCAAGAATAATGATGGCCCGCTGCACGCTTCACAATTCCGCCTTGTGGAAAGGGCCTAGTCTAGACATACCTGAGAAGGAGCCCATGCTCTCCTCAGCCAACAACTCTCTGTGACAATTGAAACGATGTTCTGACACTGGAAACACATTGAATAAAAATATGTTTTAAAAAAAATGTAAGTAGAAAAGCAATTGGATACTTACCTTCACTCACTCTAAAGAATGGCATATGTTTCACACTTTTAGAGTGTCCCGCTCATGTTTCCTAGGGACCCCAAAGATAGCGTTGCATTTGTGTTTGTTTCATCCAGGTTTTTCTGTTCCAGTGTAGCCAATGGGCTCCATTTGAGCGCAAGGTCCCCTCGGCAAGATCGGCATAGAAAGCTGCATAAATTATACCGTAATTTTGGCATAAATGGGACCGCAAATATTCTGGGTTTATATTCTCACTTTAATCTCTGTAATCTCCTCCAGCCCCACAATCCCCCGAGATGTCTGCGCTTCTCTAATTCTGCCCTCTTGAGCATCCCTGATTATAATCGCTCAACCATTGGTGGCCGTGCCTTCTGTTGCCTAGGCCCCAAGCTCTGGAACTCCCTGCCTAAACCTCTCCACGTCTCTACCTCTTTATCCTCCTTCAAGACGCAAACTCTTTGAACAAAGTTTTGGTCACCTGCACGAATTTCTCCTTATGAGGCTCGGTGTCAAATTTTATATCTCATAATACCCCTGTGAAGTGTCTTGGGACGTTTCACCACCTTAAATGCGATATATAAATACAAGTTGCTGTTGTTGTTATTGTTGTTAAATGTGTCAACAAGATGAGCAAAAACGTTTTCTGAGTCTCGTAACATCATTAGCAGAACAAGACCAAATAACATCATGATCCCAATAGCAGGAGAAGAAAACAGAATGAGTTAAACTGAGGTTTACATCTAGGGTATATCTGTACTATCAAAAGGGAGATTCTCGCATTTATAGGGTCACTTCTTCAATCATTTTCCTCCACTCTGTGATATTTGGTCCCTCAGCATCTTCCCTTTGCTACCTTCAGCTGCATCAGCTGTGGCTCAGTGGGTAGCACTCTTGCCTCTGAGTCAGAAGGTTGTGGGTTTAAGTCCCACTCCAGGAACTTGAGCACATAAATCTAGGCTGACACTCCAGTGCAGTACTGAGGGCGTGCTGTACTGTCCGAGGTGCCGTCTTGTGGATGAGACAATAAACCGAGGCCCCGTCTGCTCTATCAGGTGGAGATAAAAGATCCCATGGAACTATTTCAAAGAAGAACAGTGGAGTTATCCCCAGTGTCCCAGCCAATATTTTTCCCTCAATCAACATAACAAAAATAGATTATCTGGTCATTATCACATTGCTGTTTCTGGGAGCTTGCTGTGCGCAAATTGGATGCTGTGTTTCCCATATTACAACAGTGACTACACTCCAAAAGTACTTCATTGGCTGTAAAGTGCTTTGAGATGTCCGGTGGTTGCGAAAGGCGTTATATAAATCCGAGTCTTTCTTTCTTTCTTTCACCCTGTGAAATGTGCTCCCTCAACATCTCCCCTTTGCCACCTCCCTTCCTGCCTTCAAAAACCTTCTCTTCGACAGAGCTTTTGCTCCTTGCTGACTCTTTCCCTCCCTCAGTGATCCCCGCCCAGTCTGAGATCTCGCTTTAGGTTTAATGAGCATTATAGAAATACAAGTTGGTGTTGTATATAGGATCTGACCACATTGTTGAAATGTTTCAAAATGCTTCCTACCTTATGAGTGCAGTGATTGTTGCTATGTAACCAATAAAAATGGGAAGAATCTTTTAGTAATGAAGATTATTTCAAAGATTAGCAAAACGTGACACCATATTCATGTAATCTTGTTTTATTTTCGTGAATGTTGACACAAAGTTTTAATTCCCATATTTGTCAGACGTTAGTAAGCAAATTAATAGTTATCGATGGTTGTATCTGCTGGTAAAATTTGCAGCCCAGTTAATACTGTACAAACATCCACTGGTGTCTTTCACTCAATGTGTGCCTTCAGAGTAAAAACAGGGGAAAAATTAGCTGGCTGTGAAGAAGTGACAATGATGCACACCAAGGGTTCAGATGATGGCAACAGATGGCAGATCATGTTAGAGCGCTATTTTGAAGCCATGATCTCTCACCTCTGGGATGCAGGAATGAAGCTAGAATGGTGAGGAGGGAATCTCTCACAGCGTCAGCTCAGCCCCTGTCAAGGTCGTCTGACACAAAGATACCCTTGATGTGAGGAGCACTAACTAGAACAGTATGATAGTCCTTACAGAGACCACAGGATCAAAAGCTTAAACAAGGATTTTCATTCCTTTTTATGTTGACTGTACTACCTTACTTGTCCCATCATTGCATTAATATTTATAAATAAGGGCTTCATTTAAACATAAGCACAGGTGGAAAATAGATACATAATTGAATGCTAGCAATTTTATTTGATTTCTTTGAGCAATATTATTTTACATTTTGGGGGAGGGGAAAAAATTAACATATAAAATATGTGTTAGTGGACTGTGGAAATAGTAATGTACTCTTAGCTACCTTTTGCTGTGTTGCCTATGGAAACAGTAGACCGAAGAAAAGTAATGATTCCTCCCTCGTCAAACATTAATTGTGTGATCCTGGAGCAGAAGTCACTTAAGCAGCTCAAACTTTAGATGATAAACTGAGTGACTGATGGTAAAAGGACTGAAATAAGAATCTTCAGTTTAGTACTCAGTAGATCACAAAATAGGTGAAGAAGACCATTCTGGCCCCATTCATTTCACCATTCCAGACCATAAGTTCTACTAGCGTCTATCCCAGGTAGAATTTCCTCACAGGTTTACCAAACCTCCTGTGGTAACTTTGGCGTAAAGCCAAGAGAAATGGCACAATTGGCCCATTATGCCATTGGATATGACTGCTGCCAACGACTCGGAAGTAGTTGGTCACGCGCAGTTCCAAATTTTTCGTTTGTTGTCGCCGGACTTTCCAAAATGAGGAATAAAGAAACAGATTTAGTGAAGTGTCTATCTTCTAGATGAATGCGTAAGGGATATTTTTCCATTCCGTTTTATAAATTGCCTGATTGCCATATTGTGCCCTGATAATGCGCGTTCTCGGTTGCTAGGAGTTGACGCATAGCGTTCAATGTCAACTTGAAGAACACAAGAACATAAGAACATAAGAAATAGGAACAGGAGTAGGCCATTCAACCCCTCGAGCCTGCTCCACTATTCAATAAGATCATGGCTGATCTGGCTGAACCAGCCAATCATTGTAACTCACTAGAGTATGAAGCCGCTGTCGACATCCAACCTGGGCTGATCACTCAATGGAAGTGAAACAGTTTCAAGGAGCTCCTTTTGGAACTCAGAAAACCACGTGAATCGGAGGGGAAAAAAACATTTACCCAATCACTTAGCGTTTATTTTTTAATCGCGCATTTATAAATCAAATTGCTTGTGGGAAAATGATGTGTGTTTTTAATTTTATTTCCATTTCTTTATAATAAAATTATTTCCAACAAAAGAAAAAATGCTAGCGTTGTCTTTTACGCAGCGCTCCATCTGTTATGCACATTACTTTTAAAATTTGTGATCTGAATGTTCTGCGCAGGTTCTGGTTTGTTGGCAGGAGTCTCTCCATATGCCATTTCTCAAGGGTTACTGCCAAAGTTAGGGTGGGAGATCGGAAGCCCCACAGATATTCCAGGCAACTGACTTTTTAGTGGACCCAGCTTCCTGTAAGAAAACAGCAATAAGGTAAGACCAAATATGAATCATTAAGAACATAAGAAATAGGAGCAGAAGTAGGCCAAATGATCCCTCGAGCCTGCTCCGCCATTCAATGAGATCATGGCTGATCATCGACCTCAACTCCACTTTCCCAGCCCTTCTCCATATCCCCTAGAGTCCAAAATCTAGCGATCTCAGCCTTGAATATACTGAAAGACTCAGCATCCACAGCCCTCTGGGGCAGAGAATTCCAAAGATTCACAACCCTCTGAGTGAAGAAGTTCCTCCTCATCTCTGTCTTAAATGGCCTACCCCTTAACCTGAGACTATGTCCCCTTGTTCAAGATACTCCAGGCAGGGGAAACAACCTCTCGGCACCTACCCTGTCAGTCCCCTTCAGAATCTTGTATGTTTCAATGAGATCACCTCTCATTCTTCTAAACTCCTGAGAGTATAGGCCCATTCTACACAATATTTCATCATAAGACAGCCCTCTCATTCCAGAAATCAATCTCGTGAACCTCCATTGCACCACCTCCAAGGCAAGTTTGTCCTTCCTTAGATAAGGAGGCCAAAACTATGCACAGTACTCCAAGTCTGGTCTCACCAGGGCCCTGTACAATTGTAGCAAGACTTCCTTACTCTTATACTCCAGCCCCCTTGCAATAAAGCAACATGCCATTTGCCTTCTTATTGCTTGCTGTACCTGCATGCTAGCTTTCTGTGTTTCTTCCACAAGGACACCCAAATCTCTTTGAACAAACCAACGTTTAAAAGATTCTCACCATTTAAAAAATATTGGCCCTGAAATTCCGGCCTCACCGGGTTCGTATGCAATGTGTATGGACCCGGGAAGGCATCGCAAAAGCCGGTTTTCAGCGCACGATGCACATGCGCTGAAAACCGGCTTTTCTGATCTGTCATGCTGGAGCTTGACAGATCTTCCATATCTCGGGAGCGAGGATACTTGCAAGGGCAAGATTGCAGTATTTACCCATATCTTGCCCAGCGGATGTCCTGAAAACTCTTGTGCCTGATAAAAGCAAGCACATAGCCTACTTTTACAGGGGTAAGAGTTTTAAAATACACAAAAACATAATAAAATAATAAAATGATAAGTTTATTTTAAACCATAATTAAAAAAACTTTTTTAAAAATCGGAAAAATATCTATTTTTTATAATACATAGATAACTTTAATTTAAATTAATAAAAACATGTGGTGCCTTTTTTCTTTTTTTGTGTATTTTGTGTGTGTGGGGGGGGTTTCTCAATCATAATAATGGGAACTCCAACTTACGGAGTTCCCATTATTATGAATGAGTATATACTTTACCTGGATTGGCTGCCCAGAGCCATGTGATTGCAGCTCCAGCCCTGCATACGTCCTGCGACGTGCTGCGACGTGCAGTCAGTGGAGGCCTCAGAACCGGGAATTCGCGTGGGTCTAGCAGGAACAGGTAGTTGCGCATCTTTTTTAACTTTTTTACCCGATCGCCCGCGGGAAGCAGCCGACCGGGATTTCTAGGCCATTCTGTTTTTCTATTCTTCCTACCAAAGTGAATAACCTCACATTTCCCCATATTATATTCCATCTGCCACCTTACTGCCCATTCACTTAGTCTATCTATATCACTTTGCAGGCGCTTTGTGTTCTCCTCGCAGCTTGATGTCCCACCTAGCTTTGTACCATCAGCAAACTTGGATACATTAGAATCAGTCCCTTTAAGTTGCTTTATTTTACAGCCAGTAAACACACAAAGCAACAGCTATGATCAGACAAACTTAATTGTGTCCACACAACTTGTCTCTGAATAGCAGAGCAAAGTAATGGGCATGCTATGTTGTCCACATATTGCTGCACTCGGACAATACAACTCCAAACTCCCGTCCTGCATTCTCCTTCTAAGCCTGGTTAAAATGTTCTCGCACCGTTCCTTTGTTTTCAAACCCACCCTGTTCCACCGAGTGTTAGGGCTTGGCCCCTAACCCCTTCCCTACCCACTCGTTGGACAGAAAACCTACTGATCAAGTCTGCTACCTTATCCCCCCACCCCCATTGCAACTGGATTCAGGGAATGCTTATCAGGAAAGGACATTTCAACCACATGAGGTGTGAGCATTTGCCTCAATTGTGCCTGATCGCCATGGGACAACATTCTCAATGAATGGATTTAATACATATTTTCCAATTACCTACAGCCTTCTTTTTAACAATTCAATTTGGAGGTAATTTTAACCTAAGCCCGCCACACAGCAGGAAACTGATGGGATTTATACTGTCAGTTTCCTGCCAACCGATTTAAGATAAAATTGTCCTAGTTGCTTTAAAGCACAACAATTCAACATAACTCAAATCAAAAGTAAATACTTCCATGAATGGTTGTTCTCCTGTTGCCAAGCAGATAATCTCATATTGCTCCATTTCTAGATTTGATTGAACTGTTGAACTTAAAACTTAAATGTACAACACACATAATTAAAATAGAATTTTAATTTTTTCTGTAATCAAAATTATCTAAAATTAAAAATGAAGTTTTGGCCTCAAACTTATTCTGCCAAATATTACAGGTATAATGCCCCGAAACCGGAAACTTCGGGACCGAGGCCATTCCGGTTATCGTGTTTTTCTGGATTTCGGAGAAGAAATCTGACGTCCCGAATCCGGAAACCTCGTGGATGATTTTCGGGTATTTCTGGATTTCGGAGACGTTGGCCCGACTTTCATGAATTTCTAGATTTCAGAACATTACATCCGACGGCCCGAATCAGGCAACCTCAAGGCCGCACCGGGCTACGTATTTTTTGGGATTCATGCTTGGAGAAAGATAAGTACAGCTTAAAAGTCTGGCTTTCGAGGAATCTTTCCGGATTCTGGACAACTACTCTTGCAATCTGCATAATGTCCAGTTTTCAGACGATTCCAGTTTTTAGAACTCTGGATTTCGGACGTTTTACCTGTAGTATAGAAATATTTAGCTCATTCATTTGAAATTACATTAGCTACTTTTTTAACACAGGTGCTGAGATAGTAGGGAAATATAATGGGTTAAAGTTACCACCGGAGCAGCAGACAAGGGAATCTGATATACAATATACAAAAGCAAAATACTGCGAATGCTGGAAATCTGAAGTAAAAACATAAAATGCTGGAAACACTCAGCAGGTTGGGCAGCATCTGTGGAGAAAGAAACAGAGTTAAGGTTTCAGGTCGATGATCTTTCATCAGAACTGAAAAACTTAGAGCTATAACAGGTTTTAAGCAAGTGCAGAGCCAGTCAAAGGGGGAAGGGGAGGGGAGAACAAAAAGGAAGATCTGTGATAGGGTGGCAGGCAGGAGAGATTAAATGACAAAATGGAATGATGGTGCAAGGTAAAAGGGGGTGGTATCGGGACCAGTAAAGAAATCAAAGATGAAGAGGTGTAAATGGGAATAGCAGAGTCATCAACAGCTGCCATCTGAAAAAATGGGTGCAAAGTTTATGATCTCAAATTGTTGAACTCAATTCAGAGTCCAGAAGGCTGTAAAGTGCTTGATCGAAAGATGAGGTGCTGATCCTGAAGCTTTATTGGAACAGTGTAGGAGGCCGAGGACAGAAAGGTCAGAGTGGGAGTGGAACGGAGAATTAAAGTGACAGGCAATCGAAAGCTCAGGGTCAAGCTTGCGGACTGAATGGAGGTGTTCCGCAAAGCAGTCACCCAATCTGCATTTGGTCTCCCCAATGTGGTGGAGACCACATCATGAGCAATGAATACAGTATACTAAATGGGAAGAGTTTCAAGTAAATCACTGTTTCACTTGGAAGGAGTATTTGGGGCCCAGGATGGTGGGAAGGGAGCAGGTAAAAGGGCAGATGATGCATCTCCTGCGCTTGCATGGGAAGGTGCCGTAGGAAGGGGAGGGGGTGCTATGGGTGACTGCGGAATGGACCAGGTTGTCGCACGGGGGAGCGGTCCCTTCGGAATGCTGAGAGAGGAGGGGCTGGAAAGATGTGATTAAACTGGAGGTGGCAGAAATGGTGGAGAATGATTCATTGAATGTGGAGGCTGGTGGGGTGGAAGGTGAAGACAAGGGGAACTCTGTCATGGTTCTGGGAGGGAGGGGACGAGATGAGAGCAGAGGTGTGGGAAATAGAACAGACTTGGTCGAGGGCCATGTTAACCACAGAAGAGGGGAATCCTCAGTTGAGGAAAAAGGAAGACATATCGGAAGCATTGGTATCGAAGGTGCCATCGACAGAACAGATGTGACAGAGACAGAGAAACTGGGAGAATGGAATAGAGTCCTTATAGGAAGTGGGGTGGGACGAAGTGTAGTCCAGGAAACTGTGGGAGTCAGTGGGCTTATTGTGGATGTTTGTCGATAGCCTATCCCCAGAAATGGAGACTGAGATGTCGAGGAAAGGAAGGGAAGAGTCAGAGATGGACCATGTGAAGGTGAGAGAAGGGTGGAAATTGTAAGCAAAGTTGATTAAATTATCCAGTTCGGGAATTTCAAGGTATTGCATTCAGCATTTATATATTTAAACAGAGTAAGTTCAATGTCTTTGTTTCTATTAATCTAAGAGTTTATGACATTACAATTATCCAGATACAATGAGAGGAATTTTAATAGGGTGGACCACGTGGATTTGGTGTGGGTGGAGGGGTTGAAACTGGGGAAATTGACAGCGCGTCGGGAAGTCACTGTTGAAATCGTCACCATGACTGAGTGCCGTGTGACTGATATTTAATTGTGTAACCAGGTAGCTGGGAGTCCCCATCTCCAATGGCCAAGCATGCTGAGACTCCAGTGATCTCCAGTGCTTCCTCCTCTGCAGATGTTCATTGTGTGATGTGGGAGGGCCATCTCTGGTTCTCTCCCTCTCTGTGGTGTTCTGTGCTCTCTTCTCCTGCAATAAGGGAATGAACAGATCTATGAGCAAGTGTAATGGCAGGTCTAATGGAGTTCATTTGGTGAGGGTGACTACCAAGGAGAGGCATGGCATTACATAAGGATAAGGGTGAGTGGAAGTGATAACTTGATAGATGAGGATGTGAGGAAATGCATAGACAAAGAGGGATGGGGGCACCTGCAAAATAAGTGGGTGTGAGGAGTGATGTGATGGAGTAGGCTTGAGAAGGCAGAGTGAGGGGGTGGGGTGATGCACATAGCAGGAAGTAGATGAATGTGTCACTGCAATCAGCTTTCCAAACCTGGTTAGGTTATTAAAGCATTTGTGTCAGATGTAGCTCAGTGGCTAGCACACTTGCCTCTGAGTCAGAAGGTTGTGGGTTCAAGTCCTACTCAAGGGACTTGAGCACATAAATCTAGGCTGACACTCCAATGCAGTGCTGAGGGAGCGCTGCACTGTTGGAGGTGCTGTTTTCGGATGAGACGTTAAACCGAGGCCCCGTCTGCTCTCTTAGGTGGATGTAAAAGATCCCATAGCACTATCCCTGGTGTCCTGGCCATTATTTATCCCTTAATCAACAGAACAAAAACAGATTATCTGGCGATTATCACATTTCTGTGTGTGGGAGCTTGCTGTGCGCAAATTGGCTGCCACATTTTCCCCATTACAACAGTGACTACACTCTAAAAGTCATCATCATAGGCAGTCCCTCGGAATTGAGGAAGACTTGCTTCCACTCTTAAAGTGAGTTCTTTGGTGGCTGAACAGTCCAATACGAGAGCCACAGACCCTGTCACGGGTGGGACAGACATTCATTGGGGGAAGGGGGGGGACTGATTTGCCGCACGCTCCTTCCGCTGCCTGCACCTGACCTCTTCACGCTCGCGACGTTGAGATTCAAAGAGCTCAACGCCTTCCCGGATGCAATTTCTCCACCTAGGGCAGTCTTCGGTCAGGGACTCCCAGGTGTCAGTGGTGATGTCGCACGTTACCAGGGAGGCTTTGAGTGTGTCCTTGTAACATTTCCGCTGCCCACCTTTGGCTCGTTTACCATTAAGGAACTCTGCATAGAGCAATTGCTTAGGGAGTCTCGTGTCTGGCGTGCGAACTATGTGGCCTGCCCAGCGAAGCTGATCGAGTGTGGTCAGTGCTTCAATACTGGGGATGTTAGCCTGAGTGAGGACACTGATGTTGGTGTGCCTGTCCTCTCAAGGGATTTGCAGGATCTTGCGGAGACATCGTTGGCAATATATCTCCAGCGACTTGAAGTGTTTTCTGTACATCGTCCATGCCTCTAATCCATACGGAGGGCGGGTATTTCTACAGCCCTGTAGACCATGAACTTGGTGAAAGATTTGAGGGCCTGGTCTTCAAACACTCTTTTCCTCAGGTGGCCGAAGGCTGCACTCGTGCACTGGAGGCGATGTTGAATCTCCGCATCAATGTCTGCCTTTGTTGATAAGAAACTCCCGAGGTATGGGAAGTGGTCCACGTTGTCGTGAATCTTGATGACTGGGGGAAGTGCTGTGAGGCGAGAACAGGCTGGTGGAGGATCTTTGTCTTACGGATGTTAAGGGTAAGGCCCATGCTTTCATATGCCTCGGTGAATACATCAACTATATCCTGGAGTTCAGCCTCAGAATGTGCGCAGAAGCAGGTGTCATCCACGTACTGTAGCTCACGACAGAGGTTGGGGTGATCTTGGACCTGGCCTGGAGGTGGCGTAGATTAAACAGCTTCCCACTGGTTCTGTAGTTTAGTTCCACTCCAGCGAGGAGCTTGTTGACAGTGAAGTGGAGCATGGCAGCGACAAGATTGAGAAGAGGATTGGGGTGATGACTCAGCCCTGTTTGACCCCGGTCCGGACATGGATTGGATCTGTGATGGATCCGCTGGTAAGGATCACAGCCTGCATGTTGTCGTGAAGCAGGCGAAGGATGTTGACAAACTTTTGGGGGCATCCGAAACGGAGGAGGACGCTCCATAAGCCCTCAGGGTTGACAGTGTCAAAAGCCTTTCTAAGATCAAAAAGGCCATGTATAAGGGCTGGTGCTGCTCCCTGAATTTTTCCTGCAGCTGTCGCACTGCAAAGATCATGTCCATTGTGCCCCGTAGGGGACAAAATCCGCACTGTGACTCCAGGAGGAGCTCCTCGGCCACAGGGAGAAGACGGTTGAGGAGAACAGTACTTCATTGGCTGTAAAGTGCTTTGAGACACCTGCTGGTCATGAAAGGCGCTATATACATGCAAGTCGTTCTTTTTTTCTCCACAGATGCTGAGTATTGAGTATTTTCTGTTTTTATTTCAGATTTCTAGCATTGGCAGTATTTGCTTTTGTAAGATGTTGCCACATCTTGGCATATTTATGTTGGCACCCATGCGCAGGCTGTCAAAAGATTTCCTCCTTTGCTCCCAGGGTTTAGGCCACACATGACTCTATCAGCTCCATCCATGAGTGATCTGTACAGAGAG
The DNA here is from genome assembly GCF_044704955.1 of Pristiophorus japonicus. NCBI lineage: Eukaryota > Metazoa > Chordata > Chondrichthyes > Pristiophoridae > Pristiophorus > Pristiophorus japonicus. The sequence continues at coordinate 281,516,642 of NC_091977.1, read as the reverse complement.
GTCTTAAATGGAGTGGAGTTAAACAGAGTGGTTTATTTGGGAATTTGGAAAGAGTGGGAATTCGGAAAAGAGGGGAAGATTAATTAAAAAATTAAAAATAGTTAAGTGATATTTCAGAGGCAACGGACCTGCATGGGATCAGCAATGGGAGCTGAGGCGGAGGCGATGGCTTCAAAGGCAAGGCTCAACAGGCAACATTCGAAAGGGATGTCAGAGTTTAAAAGTGACATCGGCACAAGGGAAGTAGCTGATTGGTGAGTGTTTTTTTTCTCTGTTGATTTAAAGCAGCTTAAATGCAGCAGCGGCAGCGGCTAGATACTCCAGGGAGCAGCGTGAGCAGGTTGGTGACTGCGACAAAGTGGAACTGGGCGACGACATTAGATGTCACAGGAAAGCAGGGAATGATTGGTTGGTGAGTTCTCTCTCCTTTCTTGCTTTTCTTGCTTAATTATTTAATCAACTGTTTACTAAATAGCAGTGGTGTGTGTTTTACTAAGGGCTAGAATTCTGTGGCATTGGTGGGACTAAAAATAAATGTAATTAATTAATTAAATACATTAAGATGGCAGGACGGGTGATGTGTCAGTGCTGCAACATGTGGAAGCTGGTGGACCCAATCGAGGTCCACGGTGGCCACATCTGCGGTAAGCGTCTGCAGCTCAAAGAACTTTGGCCCCACATTGATGAGCTGAGTCCGAGCTGCAGACACTGCGACACATCAGGGAGGGGGAGAGTTACCTAGACACTGTGTTCCAGCGGGTACTCACACCCCTTAAGTTAACTAACCCAGATTTGGCTAGCGGTCAAGGACAGGAGGGTGTGACTACGAGTCTGGAAGGTATGGGGATCCAGGAGTTACTAATGGAGGAGCCTCGGCCCTTGCTCTTGTACAACAGGTTCGAGGCTCTCACTCCCTGTGTGGACGAGATCAGGGACTGCAGGGCGGATGAGCAAACTGACCACAGCACCATGGTACAGGGGGCCATTCAAGCGGGGGGGGGGGAGTAAAAAGAAACATTGTAGTAGTAGGGGACAGTATCATTAGGAAGATAGATACAGTTCTCTGCAGCCGTGAGCGTGAGTCCCAAAGGCTGTGTTGCCTGCCCAGTGCCAGGGTTAAGAGGAACTTGGAGTGGGAGGGGGTAAATCGAGTTGTCGTGGTCTATGTGGGTACCAACAACATAGATAGAACAGACAAGAAGGTTCTGCTAAGGGATTATGAGCAGCTAGGGGCCAAATTAAAAAGCAGAACCACAAAGGTAATAATCTCTGGATTACTACCTGGGCCACGAGAAAATTTACATAGGTTAAGTAAGATCAGAGAGTTAAACTCGTGGCTCAAAGACTGGTGTGGGAGAAATGGGTTTTGGTTCCTGGGACACTGGCACCAGTACTGGGCTAAGAGGGAGCAGTTGGAATGGGCTGGGGGTAGAGTCCTGGCGAACCGAATAACTAGGGCTGTAGAGAGAGTTTTAAACTAATTAGTGGGGGAGAGGGCTCAAGTGAGCAGAAATCTAAAAGCTCAAAGAACAAGGTGAAGGCAATAGAGCAGGGTAGCATTGGGGGAAACAAAAACCAGAAAGGGACAGAATCTATAAATATAAGAGTGTATCAGAAACTGGGGCCAAAGCAGGAGAAAATGGTAAGAAAACACACTTAAAAGCTCTTTATCTGAATGCATGCAGCATTCGTAACAAATTAGATGAGCTGTCGGCACAAATAGTTACAAATGGGTATGATCTGATAGCCATAATAGAGATGTGGTTGCAAAGTGACCAAGACTGGGAACTAAACATTCAGGGGTACTTTTGGAAGGACAGACAGGAAGGAAAAGGAGCTGGGGTAGCTCTATTGATAAAGGATGGAATCACTGCAATAGTGAGAAACGATATTGGCTCAAATGATCAGGATGTTGCAACAGTTTGAGTGGAGATAAGGAATAACAAGGGGAAAAAGTCACTGATGGGCATAGTCTATAGTCCCCATAACAGTAGCAACTCTGTTAGTCGGAGTATAAACCAAGAAATAGTGAGGGCTTGTAAAAAGGGAACAGCAATAATCATGGGTGATTTTAACTTCCATACTGATTGGACAAATCAAATTGGTCAGGATAATTCATAGAGTGCATAAGGGACGGGTTCCTTGAGCAGTATGCAACCGTACCAACCAGGAGGCAGGCTATCTTAGATCTGGTCCTGTGTATAAACAATCTCCTAGTAAAGGATCCTCTTGAAATGAGTGACCATAGCATGGTTGAATTTTAAATTCAGATGGAGGGCGAGAAAGTTGGATCTCAAACCAGCGTACTAAGCTTAAATAAAGGAGACAATGAAGGTATGAGGGCAGAGTTGGCTAAAGTGGACTGGGAAAATAGATTAAAGTGTAGGACGGGTGATGAACAGTGGTTTACATTTAAGAAGATATTTCATAATTCTCAAGAAAAATATATTCCAGTGAGGAGGAAAGAGTGTAAAAGAAAATATAGCCCTTGTATGCCCTTGTTTTTAATTGGATACCATCCTTTATTTAGCACTGATCCCTGCGGCACCCCACTAGTTACTGATTGCCAATCCAAGAATGAACCATTTATCCCGACTATCTGTTTTCTGTTATTTAGCCAATCCTCTATCCATGCTAATATATCACCCCCAACCCCGTGAACTTTTATCTTGTGCAGTAACCTTTTATGGGGCACCTTGTTAAATGCCTTCTGGAAGTCCAAATACACTACATCGACTGGTTCTCCTTTATCCACTCTGTGCTAAATAAAGAATGGTAACCAATTAAAAAAAAAGGGCATACAAATTGGCCAAAACTATTGGGAGGACAGAAGATTGGGAAATTTTTAAAAGCCAGCAAAGAATGACTAAAAAAATGATTAAGAAAGCAAAGATAGACTATGAAAGTCAGCTAACATGAAATATAAAAACAGATAGCAAGAGTTTCTATAGGCATATAAAAGGGAAAAAAGTGGCTAAAGTAAATGGTGGTGCCTTAGAGGACAAGACTGGGGAATTAGTGATGGGAAACATGGAGATGGCACAAACACTGAACAAATATTTTGTATCAGTCTTTACGGTAGAGGACACTAAAAATATCCCAACAGTGGATAGTCAAGGGGCTATAGTGGGGTAGGAACTTAACACAATCACAATCACTAAGGAGGTGGTACTCAGTAAGATAATGGGACTAAAGGTGGGTAAATCCCTTGGACCTGATGATTTGCATCCTAGGATCTTAAGAGAAGTAGCGACAGGAATAGTGGAACCAGAGCCTCAGATCGAGGAATTGTCCCCCGATAATGCTGAATGTTGAACTAATTGGACTCGGTGTCAATGGAGCTGGACACAGGCGCGAGCCAGTCCATTATGGACAAAAAGACTTTCGAAAGGTTGTGGTGCAACAAGACCTCAAGGCAAGTCTTAACTCCAGTTCGCACGAAACTAAGAACTTAACGAAATAACTGATTCCTGTAATCAGCAGTGCTACCGTAAAGGTCTCCAACGATGGAGCGGTGCATAAGCTACCACTCTGGGTGGTACCGGGTGATGGTCCCACGCTGCTTGGCAGGAGCTGGCTGGGAAAGATACGCTGGAACTGGGACGATGTCTGAGCACTATCGCCCGCTGACGACACTTCGTGTGCCCAGGTCTTAAACAAATTTCCTTCGTTGTTCGAACCAGGCATCGGGAAATTCCAAGGAGCAAAAGTGCCGATCCACCTAATTCCAGGGGCACGACTCATCCATCACAAAGCGACAGCAGTACCATACATGATGAGAGAAAGGGTAGAGATCGAGCTAGACCGGCTGCAAAGAGAGAACATCATTTCCCCAATCGAGTTCAACGAGTGGGCCAGTCCTATCGTCCCAGTCCTCAAGGGAAACGGCATCATCAGAATCTGTGGCGGTTACAAAGTAACTATCAATCGTTTCTCCCTGCAGGACCAATACCCACTACCAAAGGCCGATGACCTCTTTGCAACGCTGGCGGGAGGAAAGACGGTCACGAAGCTGGATCTGACTTCAGCCTACATGACACAGGAACTGGAGGAATCATCGAAGGCCCTCACCTGCATCAACAGGCACAAAGTTCTTTTTGTTTATAACAAATGCCCTCAGATGCCCGTTTGGAATCCGATCAGCGGCGACGATATTCCAGAGAAACATGGAAAGCTTACTGAAGTCGGTCCCGCACACACTGGTCTTCCAGGACGAAATCTTGGTCACAGATCAGAACACAGTCGAGCATCTGCAGCACATGGAGCAGGTTCTTAGTCGACTCAACCGCGTGGTGCTCAGGTTAAAACGCTCGAAGTGCATTTTCCTTGCGCCTGAAGTGGAGTTCCTGGGAAGGATGATTGCGGCGGACAGTACCAGGGCCACCAATGCGAAGACGGAGGCAATCGAGAATGCACCGAAGCCACAGAACGTGACAGAGCTGCGGTCATTTCTGGGACTCCGGAATACTTTGGTAACTTCTTACCAGGTCTCAGCACACTATTAGAACTACTGCATGTCTTACTACGAAAAGGGGACGAATGGGTTTGGGGCAAAAGCCAAGAAAATGCCTTCGTAATAGCGAGAAAATTGTTATGCTCAAACAAATTGCTTGTGTTGTATGATCCATGTGAGCGTTTGGTACTAGCATGTGATGCGTCGTCATATGGCGTCGGGTGTGTATTGCAACAAGCTGATGATTTCGGGAAACTGCAACCGGTTGCTTATGCATCCAGGAGCCTGTCTCCAGCTGAGAGAGCTTACAGCATGATTCAGAAAGAAACATTAGTGTGTGTCTATGTGGTAAAGAAAATGCATCAATAGCTATTTGGGCTAAAATTCGAATTGGAAACTGACCATAAGCCACTTATATCCCTGTTCTCCGAGAGTAAAGGGTTAAATACCAATGCATCGGCCCGCATCCAGAGATGGGCGCTCAAGTTGTCCGCTTACAACTACGCCATCTGCCATAGACTTGGCACAGAAAACTGCGCCGATGCTCTCAGTAAGCTGCCATTGCCCACTACAGGGGTGGAAATGGCGCAGCCCGCAGATCTAGCCTTGGTTATGGAAGCATTTAAGAGTGAGCAATCACCCGTCACTGCCCGGCAGATCAAAATCTGGACAAGCCAGACCTCTTATTATCTCTAGTCAAAAGCTGTGTGCTTCACGGGAGCTGGTCCAGTGTCTCAGTGGAAATGCAGGAAGAGATAAAGCCGTTCCAGTGGCGCAAAGATGAAATGTCTTTACAGGCAGACTGCCTTCTGTGGGGCAATCGAGGAGTGGTCCCCAAGAAGGGCAGAGACACCTTCATCAATGACCTCCACAGTACCCACCCAGGTGTCGTAATGATGAAAGCGATAGCCAGATCCCATGTGTGGTGGCTCGGTATCGATGCGGACTTAGAGTCCTGCATTCACAGATGTAATACATGCTCACAGTTAAGCAATGCACATAGGGAGGTGCCGCTAAGTTTATGGTCTTGGCCCTCCAAACCGTGGTCAAGGGTACACGTCGACTATGCAGGCCCGTTCTTGGTTAAATTTTCCTTGTGGTTGTTGACGCGTATTCCAAGTGGATTGAATGTGAGCTAATGTCGGCTAGCACGTCCGCTGCCACTATTGAAAGCCTGCGGGCCATGTTTGCCACACACGGCCTACCCGATATCCTGGTGAGTGACAACGTGCCATGTTTTACCAGTGCTGAGTTCAAAGAATTCATGACCCGTAACAGGATCAAACATGTTACATCTGCCCCGTTTAAACCAGCGTCCAAAGATCAGGCTGAGAGAGCAGTGCAAACCATCAAGCAAGGCTTGAAGAGGGTAACTGAAGGCTCACTGCAGACTCGCCTATCTCGAGTCCTGCTTAGCTACCGCACGAGACCCCACTCACTCACTGGGATTCCACCTGCTGAACTGCTCATGAAAAGAGCACTTAAGATAAGGCTCTCGTTAGTTCACCCTGATCTACATGAACAGGTAGAGAGCAGGCGTCTTCAACAAAGTGCATACCATGATAGCGCAAATGTGTCACGCGAGATTGAAAACAATGATCCTGTATTTGTATTAAATTATGGACAAGGTCCCAAGTGGCTTCCTGGCACTGTCGTGGCCAAAGAGGGGAGCAGGGTGTTTCGGGTCAAACTTTCAAATGGACTCATTCACCGGAAATACTTGGACCAAATCAAACTCAGATTCACGGACAACCCACCTTGGACCCTATCTTTTTTGATCCCCCAACTTACATACCAGTAGCAACCAGCACGACGGTTGACCACGAAGCAGAACCCATCATCCATAGCAGCCCAACAGGGCCCAACACACGAGGCAGCCCAGCAAGGCCAGCTGCACAGCAGCCCAGCGAGGGCCCAAGAAATGATTCAACAATACCAGCTTTCACACTGAGACGATCAACCAGGGCAAGAAGGACCACAGATCGACTCACATTGTAAATAGTTACACTATTGACTTTGGGGGGAGGGGGGCAGGGGGAGTGTTGTTATTTGTATTTACTCTATACAGCCACCAGAGGGCTTGTGCCCTGGAGTCCCAAAGGATCCTATAATCAGGTATTTAAGGAGGCGTCACAGGTTGGAGAGGCACTCTCGAGCCCTGCATTAAAAACTGTCATACTTTACTTTGAGCTCACAGTGTTCAGTCTGACTCTTTCTCAATACACAACACCAACCATTTATCAAAACTATTGTCCCCGCCCCAGGCATCTACTTCCAGAACTACTGAAGGGCGCAAAATGATCTCTCTATGTGTATCATCCCCGTAATGACTGATATCAATCCAATTACTTCCCAAACTTTTACACAACTGGAATATACATTTTCCTGCTTCCCTGGGTCCTTCACCTGGTAATAATGCAAGCCACTTTATTAACTGTGGCCCTGAATGAGCACCAAAGATTGCAGCTATTATTCTACTAAGCAGGGACCTGAAAGTTGTTTCAAAACCTACTACCTTTCCCCGGTGATTCCCTAATGCTCGCAGAATCATGTGAACCCTCGGTTTCTCTGATATGTTCCCTGATTGCCACCATCCCAGAATATTACACCACCATTGGGCAAACTTATTAAGATCCTGAAGCGGTGCAGGTCCCACTTCACTAAGGATAGCTCTCATGTCCTGTAACTTTACCCCTCCTTGCTCATACCAGGAATCCCCAAAACCACTTATGGAAGTGTTCACTTCACGAGCTTCATAGGAAATAGAGGAATCATCATCCTGCTTGTCATGTATTCAACTATCATTGTAACCCATGTATAAGATGACCTAAGTTGTACACCTTGAGAACACTGACCACAGGGGGCGAACTTGTGGGAGACACTCCTAACCTGGACTTTCCTATATAAAAGGGGAAGCTCCACCCACCGTCTGTCTGTGGAGGTCTTGGTAATAAAGGTAACAGGTCACAGAGTGATCTTCTCTCAAGTATGGGCCTTGTGTGTATTTATACTGTATAGTAAGGACATATTATTGGCGAGGAGAAACTGGGATTTAAACCACGCGAGCATGGCCACTAGCAGCACAGAAGAGAGGTACTGTGTTGGTGATGATTGGGGTGACTTTATTGAGAGACGACAGCAAAGTTTTGTCACTAAGGAATGGTTGGGACAGGATTCGGCCGACAAATGCAGGTCTCATCTCCTGACGGTTTGTGGTTCCAGGACGTACTCCCTGATGAAGGACCTTCTAACGCCAGAGAAGCCGGCAGACAAGATGTTCGAAGAGCTCAGTAAGTTGATGGAGGAATACCTGAAACTGGCGAGCAACATGCACATGGCGAGACACCGGTTTTACACGCACCGGCGGCGAGAAGGGCAAAGCGTTCCAGATCTCGTGGCAGATCTCCGGCGACTGGCGAGCCTATGTAAGTTCCCAGATGCATGCAGAGTGGAGATGCTGCGAGACTTTTTTATTGAGGGCATCGGGCACACTGGGGTTTTCAGGAAACCGATTGAGACCAAAGACTTGACCTTGGAAGCGGTGGCTATGATAGCCCAGACAATTACCTCAGGGGAGGATGAGACCAGAATGATTTATGGCAAAAATCTTGGCTCAAATGCGGCAAACGACCAGGGAGTCACCATTGTTAATGCGGCACACAGTTCTCTAGGCAGACAAGGGCAATCGGACATGCCCCAACATGCAGATGAACCCAAATGGGGAATTCAACAGAGACAATGGCTAGCTGAACGGCGATTCATGTCATCGCAATGGACAATGCAGCCAGTAATGGGGCTATCAACACCTGCTAATGGTGCACTTAAGGACAGTTACAGAGACAGTCAGAGACGATCGACTGGTAATGGACCTTTTGTTTCCAACAATGGGGCCTCTAGCTCATGCTGGAGGTGTGGAGGCAAACACCCAGCCAGAGCTTGCAGGTATCAGCAATATACCTGCAGAAACTGCAAAATCAGTGGTCACTTGGCACGTATGTGCAGGAAGCCTGCAGCCAGGTTGATGTATGAGGAGGACGGGCCCGATGTAAGCCCTACGAGGCCAAATGAATACTGGGGGAAATCGCTGGAAGCTGAAGTTCAGCGAGTCAATGTGGAGCACATATATAGTTCATATACCAGGACGCCACCGATAATGATGAAAGTGCTCCTCAATACCATCCCAGTATTAATGGAGCTGGACACGGGGGCCAGCCAGTCCCTGATGAGTATCAAACAGTTCCAAAGGCTGTGGGTGTCCAAGGCCAGGAGGCCAAAATTATTGCCGATTGACGCACTGATACGGACATATACAAAGGAGATCATTCCGGTGTTAGGCAGCGCCACGGTAGTCGTGACCCACAAAGATTCGGAGAACATGTTGTCACTCTGGATTGTCCCGGGGGACGGTCCCGCACTACTGGGGAGGAGTTGGATTGCTGTCATGAACTGGAAATGGGGCGATGTCAATGCAATTTCTTCTGTGGAGCGAGTATCATGCTCACAGATCCTGGACAAATTTGACTCATTATTTCAACCCGGCATCGGCACTTTCATGGGGACCAAGGTAGTGATTCACATAAACCCGGATGCCAGGCCAGTACACCACAAGGCCAGGGCAGTGCCGTACGTGATGCGGGAAAAGATAGAATGAGAATTGGACCGCCTGTTGAGGGAAGGCATCATCTCGCCAGTAGAATTCAGTGACTGGGCGAGCCCGATCGTGGCGGTGCTCAAGGCGAATGGGTCAGTCAGGATATGTGGCGATTACAAGGCCACCATCAATCGGGTGTCATTCCAAGACCAGTACCCGCTACCGAGAGCGGAGGACCTCTTTGCGACGCTATCTGGTGGCAAACCTTTTTCAAAATTGGACCTGACCTCAGCTTACATGACCCAGGAGCTGGCGAGTGAGTCGAAGAAGCTAACCACCATCACGGCACACAAGGGGTTGTTTGAGTACAACAGATGTCCGTTCGGAATTCGTTCGGCCGCGCGATCTTTCAGCGAAATATGGAAAGCCTCCTCAAGTCGATTCCAGGGATGGTGGTTTTTCAAGATGACATCCTCATCATGGGTCGCGATGCTGAAGAATACCTCCACAACCTGGAGGAGGTGCTATGCAGACTGGACCGGGTAGGCGAAGTGCGTCTTCTTAGCTCCAGAGGTAGAATTCCTGGGGAGCAGGTTAGCAGCAGACGGGATCAGACCTACTGCGTCCAAAATGGAAGCGATCCAGAGAGCACCCAGACCCCGTAACACGACGGAGCTGCGTTCGTTCCTGGGGCTCCTGAACTATTTTGGCAACTTTCTTCCCAAATTGAGCATGCTGTTAGAGCCGCTACATGTGCTCCTATGCATAGGTCACGATTGGGTCTGGGGGGACAGCCAGGAAAGAGCTTTTGATCGAGCACACAATTTGTTAAGCTCCAACAAACTGTTAACGTTATATGACCCGTGTAAGAAACTAGTTTTAACGTGTAATGCGTCGTCCTATGGGGTTGGGTGTGTGTTGCAGCATGTGAATGCCAATGGTCAGTTACAGCCGGTAGCTTATGCCTCCAGAAGTCTGTCCCAGGCAGAAAGGGGCTACGGGATGGTAAAAAAGGAAGCGCTAGCATGTGTGTATGCAGTAAAAAAAAATGCACCAGTACCTGTTTGGCAGGAAATTTGAGCTGGAGACAGATCACAAACCCCTAACGTCGCTTTTGGCCGATAACAAGGCCATAAATGCGAATGCATCGGCCCGAATACAGAGGTGGGCACATACGTTAGCCGCCTATGACTACATAATTCGGCACAGACCGGGCAGTGAAAACTGCGCCGATGCACTCAGTAGGCTACCACTAGCCACCACTGATGGGGCAGCTGAGCATGATGCTGAGATGGTCATGGCTGTTGAAGCTTTCGAAAGCGAAGGCTCACCTGTGACAGCCCGTCAGGTTAAAGTCTGGACAAATAAAGACCCACTACTGTCTTTAGTTAAGAGATGTGTCCTGAATGGGGACTGGGCAGCCACGTACGGGGCATGCCCTGAGGAGTTTAAACCGTTTCATAGGCGCAAGGATAAACTCTCGATTCAGGCCGATTGCCTACTGTGGGGAAACCGAGTAGTCATGCCCCAGAAGGACAGAGAGGTGTTTATCAGAGAACTTCACAATGAGCACCCGGGCATTGTCATGATGAAGGCAATTGTCAGGTCACACGTTTGGTGGCCAGGGATAGATGCAGACCTGGAACTTTGTGTTCGCAGGTGCAACACATGTGCTCAGCTGAGCAACGCACCCAGGGAAGTCCCCCTTAGCCCCTGGTCCTGGTCCGCCAAGCCATGGTCACGCATCCATGTGGACTACGCAGGTCCTTTCATGGTCCTTTTTGGTGTAGTAGACGCCTACTCCAAATGCATTGAGTGTGCCATTTTGAATTCAAGCACATCCTCTGCCACAGTAGAAAGTCTACAGGCAATGTTCACCATTCATGGTCTACCGGATGTCTTGGTCAGCGACAATGGCTCGTGCTTCACAAGCACTGAATTCCAGGACTTTATGGCAGGCAATGGAATCAATCATGTCAGAACGGCACCGTTCAAGCCGGCCTCAAACGGCCAGGTGGAACGAGTAGTACAGATAATCAAACAGGGGATGCTCAGAATCCAAGGGAGTTCCCTACAAAGCCGCTTATCACGCCTCCTGTTGGCCAATAGATCCAGACCACACTCGCTCACAGGGGTTCCACCCACAGAGCTGCTAATGAAAAGGATGCTCAAAACCAGGTTATCCCTTATACACCCTACTATGAACGAAATTGTTGAGAGCAGGCGTCAGTCACAATGTGACTACCATGATAGGAATGCGGGGGCGTGATGTATTGATGTCAATGACCCTGTTTTTGTCCTTAATTACGCTGCAGGGCCCAAATGGCTTGCAGGCACTGTGATTGCCAAAGAGGGGAATAGGGTTTTGGTTGTTAAACTTACCAATGGACAAATCTGCCGCAAACACGTGGATCAAACTAAAAGGAGGTTCAGAAACCCCATAGAAGAAGCAGAGAATGAACACGATGTAGAGTTTACTCCACCACAGGTGACCGAACACCGTAACCAAGTGGAGGAGAGCCCAGTCACTGTAGGCAGTCCAGACAGGCCTGAGGCACTGCAAACAGCAGACACTCAGGCCAGCGCCCAACAACCGGAGCCCCAACTCAGACACTCTACAAGGGAATGTAAACCACCAGAGAGACTTAACCTGTGATCCCAATAAGATTTTGCAGGGGAGGTGATGTCATGTATTCAACTATCATTGTAAACCATGTATAAGCTGACCTAAGTTGTACACCTTGACAACACTGATCACAGGGGGCGAACTTGTGGGAGACACTCCTAAACTGGACTTTTCGGTATAAAAGGGGAAGCACCACCCACCAGCTGCCTCTTGAGGTCTTGGTAATAAAGGTATCTGGTCACAGAGTGATCTTCTCTCAATTGTGGGCCTCGTGTGCATTTATACTGTATAGTAAGGACATATTACTGCTCTCACCCGAACGTGCATCCCCCACTTTCCACATTACCGGAAGGCCGTGTGTAATGTTGTGGAGTGTCAAGCGTCTGAGGAATTGAAGAGGCATCAAACTGCTCTGCCTCCGTACCTAATGTTGCCACACAAACCATACGGGTTCGAGACTCTGAAGTCAGAGAAGACAAAGGAGTTGCGGATGGGAACGGTGGGCATTCTCCTTGTCCCTTAATCCCCTTTTCGACTCTCAGACCTGGGGAATCCTCCGAACAGCACTCGGCTTTATTAATTGCTGTCTCCGCTGGGCAACCTAATACCACCTTCTGCTGCAGCTTACATATTCTTTTCTCCAGATTTTGATTACGGTTCTGTTCGTCAGCAAGATGCTGATCCATGGTCAGAACAGTCCTGGCTGCTCCGAATGCCTGAAATCACTAATTCTCTACTTCGTTACTCACTGCTGTTAATTGTGCTCTGAGTTCTGAGACTTCCCTATCTTTAGCCTCAGCCTCTTCTCCTAACTTTTGAATCCCCAGCATTCGACAGTGCAACACTAAAGCTTTTCTCTTTTTATCACTTTTCAACCCAAACACGTTAATCTTTTTTAACTGGACACTCTCCTCTCAGGACTGCCATGTCTCTCTCCATCCTCCTGTCATCATTTTCTGCCCTATCCCGTAAGTTCCCCCTTTCGACTCAATCTACTCATTAAGAAATGCCCGGACCTCATCTGGAATATTCCCTAATCCTCCCATTACTAACTGGAGATCCCTTTACAGACAACTAAGAGAATGCTCACCCCTCGAACTGATGTGTGGGAAACACTTCGTCGAAATACTCAGCCAATGAACTTTTGAAAATCATGTCGGGGTCACCAAGATGTTGTAGAGCTTTCTTGCTCTTTTCGCTTCGTTGCTTTAAACGTCAAATTACACACACACTCAGTTGCAGTAAATGGCAGGATCAGGTCTTTTATTTAGACATTCATACTATACAAACCAAGTATGAATATTACTGAGACACTTCACAAAGGCAGCTCTCTGCTTGTTCCAATTTCCGTGGCTGCTTGTGACACACACCTTCCGAGTTTCCAGTGTCTAATGTCTGTGTGTGTGTCTAACAAATGGCCAGTTCTATCTCTTATACCTAAAAAGTCTTTGAACTCTTGTTTCCTTGTATAGTACATACAGACAATTAACATGCAGACGATGTAGAATCAAAGTGGCATTGTTCTGAAATCACGACTAACTGCTTTCTGAACTACTATACACAAACCAGATCGTTTCCCACATAATAACAAAGGTACACTCAAATACTTAACATATAGATAAATGACCAGCTACTCATTATCCCGGAGTCAAGTCTCACTGCCATAAATCGACTCCCACCATGAAGTACTGTAAACATACAGGTGATCAGATAGACATTTCAATGGCTAAGTGGCTCCATATCGTCTGGCAGCCTGTTTTGATCCAATCATCCTGTTTTAATCCAAACTTCAATCTGCCAACTTTTAACCCTTTCACTATCTCCAGACTGCGCTGAAGCAAAGCATTTCAGAAATGTGTGCGTGAGTTCCTACAATCTTATTGAAATGTATAAGATTATGAGGGGGCTTAACAAGGTGGATGCAGAGAGGATGTTTCCACTGGTGGGGGAGACTAGAACTAGGGGGCATAATCTTAGAATAAGGGTCCGCCTATTTAAAACTGAGATGAGGAGGAATTTCCTCTCTCAGAGGGTTGTAAATCTGTGGAATTTTCTGCCTCAGAAAGCTGAGGAAGCTGGGACATTAAATAAATTTAAGACAGAGATAGACAATTTCTTAACCAATAAGGGAATAAGGGGTTATGGGGAACGGGCAGGGAAGTGGACCTGAGTCCATGATCGGATCAGCCATGGTCGTATTAAATGGCAGAGCAGGCTCGAGGGGCTGTATGGCCTTCTCTGCTCCTATTTCTTATGTTCTTATGTTCTTATGCTGGTCTGATACCTGCTCTCAAAATAGGGCCATCCTTCACTGCAAGATGTCCTGAAGCAGGATCTCCCGAGCCAACAGTTGAATGAGGCTATTCTGCCCCCAGCCATTTGTGTGCCAAATAAACACACATTTAATACAATGCTACTTTAAAAAAAATGTGTTCATGGGATGTGGGCATCACTGGCAATTACCCTTGAGAAGGTGGCGGTGAGCTGCTTTCTCAAACCACTACAGTCCGTCTTCTTTGTAGCGGTTTTATTCAACTTGCTCGGTCATTTCAGAGGGCAGTTAAGAGTCACCCACATTGCTGTGGGTCTGGAGTCACATAGGCCAGACCGGGTAAGGACGGCAGATTTACTTTCCTAAAGGACATTAGTGAACCAGATGGGTTTTTACAACACCTGGTCGTTTCATGGCCATTGCTGATACCAGATTTATTTAATTAAGTGAATTTAAATTCCACAGCTGCCGTGGTGGTATTTGAACTCATGTCCCGGGATCATTAATCCAGACCTTGGGATTATTAATCCAATAACATAACCACTATGCTGCTATACCCCCATACTTTAAGAGCTGCTAACAGTGGAAATCCAACAGCCCAATCTCAGCCTCTCCCAATACGTCATGTCTTCACCGTGAGCACAGGGTCTGATTCTACTGACCCGGGACTGCATCATCAATCCCAAAGAATAATTCCAACAAACAGTCAAATATTAAGGAGTAAAGACATCAACATCATGGGAGAGAAAAAAACATTTTAAAACACTTCAAGGGGTAGAAATTTGTTACCAGCCCGTTTGGGGGCAGTAACAGCGGCGAGGCGAGAGTTCCTGCGCCAGGTGCAGAAGTCCCGCCCCGCGACCTATATTCGGGTTACCACTCCCCTCCCACACGAAGTGCAGCGCAAAGTATCGCGCGGCACTTGCTCTCGGGGGCAGGAGCATGGCGCAAAGCCATGCGAAGTTTGCAGCACCACGCGGTGGGACGCGTTAAAGGCGAGGGCCAAGCTCTGCGGGCGGGAATCGGGGCCACCGCTGGACCACCACGGAGCAGGGAGCCGTGGCAGCAGCCTGGCACACAAGCTGAGTGCCGGGCTGCAAGATCGCGGCACGGGCCCCCGCCATCCATTGGTAAGTCATCCATTTATTTTTTGGGCTGCCACATCTCTCCTTTAGTTTTCATCCCGCGAGCGGCCGACAGCCTCATGGAATTGTCGCTGTCATCACGCACGGCAGCTTCACGGGGCACAACCAAATTTTTGCTCCGGGGTGATCACCGCCAGCGCAGTTGTGCAGGATGCTACCGGTAGGAGCAGAGTGCTGCCAGTTACCGCCGTCGCTGCTGAACATCCACAGAATTTCGCGGGAGTTGGTAGACGACGTGATATAACTTGGTGGGGATTTACTGAAGTGCATCGGGGTCATTGTCACCTGGGCACCGAACGATTCATGATAAGTACTTCATATACTCATTTTCCCCAACAAAACTCAGTCGTCAGCATTTGTTAAGGTATCACAGAGACTGCAGGAGTTCTGCACCTACAGTTCTACAGTAATCCATTCATAAATAATGTTGCCCTTCAAAATATTTCATACAAGACACAAGGTTGACCTATAAATGTTGACTTCTGCTGAAGAATATTCTCTATTTGCCCTTAAGAATCCAGCTAAAATACTGTAATTGTGGAAGAGTATAACACAGCAATAGTAGTATTTTAGAGGGCATATCATTACTGGCCGTGCAGTCGGTATCTTTCTCTCTCAAATAAAGCGAGGGACCATAATGATGTCCTTGGGGCGAGTCGTGACCATTATGTTTGTACAGAATGATGCCAGCACTTTTGCTATCAATCTGGGTGACCTTTTATCAATTCTCTCAGCATGTCTGTAATTACACTTCAGAATTTGATGGACAGTTAAGAGCACTGTTTAGATCTTCCCATGCTTTACTTGCTGCTTAGCCAAGTATGGGATGAAGCTAGCTACGTGAATTTAGTACACACATCAATTAATCCATTCCCCCTTCAGTCCCGCTTCACCTGGAAGTCGAGCACAGATGCGGGCTGATTTTAACCCTACCCTGTTGTGTATGCATGCCTGTTTACTGTGTGATGTCTGTAACACTGTTCTGCCACATTGAATATCCTCTTATACTGTACACACCTTACCGGTACACCAGAGGGTGCTGCTGCTGGAGACCTAGGGGTTGCCTGCACACAGCAGGTAACCCAGTATAAAAGGGAACTCACAGCTTGTTGTCATCACTCAGGAGCTGCAAATAAAGGACTACAGGTCTACACAGTTTAAGTAACGTACCCTGCCTTGTGGAGTCATTACTAAAGGTGTGTACATACACTACAACTGGTGACGGGAATACGAGGTCACGAACTACACGCTCAACATGTCTAACCTCAGCAACTTTCAGCAATTTACAGAGGGGGAAGATTGGGACGCTTTTGTGGAAAGATTGGAACACTTCTTTGTAGCCAACGACCTGGACGGGGACACACCGGCTACACTACCGAACAAACGCAGGGCCATCCTGCTTAGCAGTTGTGGGCCCACCATCTACGATCTCGTCAGGGACTTACTAGCCCCAGAGAACACAACCACCAAGAGCTATGAGCAGCTTGTAACAATCATACAGGAACAACTAAAACCGAAAGAAAGCATCCTCACAGCCAGGCACCGGTTCTACACTTACCGGCGACCTGAGGGCAAAGAAATTGCCAAGTATGCTGCACACTTAAAACGACTAGCTGCACCATGTGAATTTGGCGACCACCTTCATGAAGTACTAAGGGACATATTTGTCATCGGAATCGGCCACGAAGGTCTCCTATACAAATTGCTCTCAGCTGACATCACGGTCACCCTGCAGAAAGCAATTCAAGTGAGCCAGGCCTACATGGTTTCGGCCAGCGGCTCCAGGTGAATACTGACCTAGGACTCTAAACCCGTGCACCGCATGGACACTTCTAAAGGCAGAAATACTGCCCCGAGTCCGCCACATGGGGCAAACCGGATGGCCCCGTGCTGGCGCTGTGGAGGAAACCACAGGGCCCACCAGTGCCGCTCCAGAGTGAATCCACCCTCAGCTCCAATTCCACAACGCGGACCGTCAGGAGCTGGAGGTGGATACACCTCCCGCACACGTAGTCGTCAGGGACACCGGAAGTGTCCGAGTTCCCACATGGTACAGGAGGAACATATCACGTGACCGAGCTCTCCTGCCATGACTTAACCCTTAGATACACTTAAATTGGCAACAACAATGCTAAAATTTACTCACTGTTATAGAAGAGAAAAAAGAAAAACTACTCACCAATCACCAGCCAATCACTTACCCCCTTGGCTGTGACGTCACCTTTCTATTTCTTTCTACTTCTTTTTTGCCTTCTCTCTGTAGCTGCACAAGCCACGCCTTTTATAGGCCTCTCGCCGACCCCGGACTCACGCCTCTCCATGCACCTCCCGACTGCCGCCGCGTTGGGCCATTACTAAAGGTACCTACATACACTACATACCCAACCAGCGAAACTGAGCGGAAAATGCAGCTGAAATTCCAAGAGATTGCTTACTCAATGGAAAGTCACCAGCTGACCGTGGTCTTTTACTCAAGCTTCTGGACGGTCAGCTAGGCCGCCTGCCCAAGGCCAGCGGGGTCCTTCTTTAAATATGCAGATGGGAGGGGGATAGGGGTCCAATGATGTAATCGGGCTCTGGCTGCAATTTAAACTCGGGCCTGAACAGTGAAGTCACTCCTCCATGCCCTACAAGGAAGATTGCAGCCAACCCAGTCCTGGAAAATCACACCCCCCCCCCCGTCCTCTCCTCCCATCCCACGAGACCCTCCCAGAACTGTCTTCCACACACATTGCTTTATGCCAAGGGCCACCCGATTTTCCAGAGCCCAGAAGCTGTTTCACACCCACTTCCCACATATTCCAGGTGGAAATGGATCGGAAGCATTTTAATGGGCCTGGGAGATTAAATAGGCCTGGTCTGAAATTTTCAGCGATTGTTTGTGCCACCAGCAAAATATTTTCCAGCCACCTACTGCAGTGCAGATTAAGATGTTATTGTCACCTTCCTGTAAAAAGAAAGACGTGCATTTATATAGCACCTTTCATGACCATCGGACATTTCAAAGCGCTTTACAGCACATGAAGTACTTTTTGAGTGTAGTCACTATTGTAATGTGGGAAACGCAGCAGCCAATTTACGCACAGCAAGCTCCCACAAACAAATGTGATAATGACCAGATAATGTTTTAGTGATTGAGGGATAAATATTGGCCAGGACACTGGGAATAACTCCCCTGCTCTTCCTTGAAATAGTGCCATGGGATCTTTTATGTCCACCTGAGAGGGCAGCCGGGGCCTTGGTTTAACATCTCATCTGAAAGATGGCACCTCCGACAGTGCGGTGCTCCCTCAGCATTGAACTGGCCTGTCAGTCTAGATTTATGTGCACAAGTCCCTGGAGTGGGACTGAGAGTAACAGAAAAGAGCCACAAACCCCTTGCTGTTACCTTCCTCTCTGCTCTCTTCCATCCTTATTTCTGCACCCGGTGGGAGAAACTCATGGATTTTCTCATTTCCAAAACTGAGACAATCGGCTTGACAGCCTGAACCTCCCGCTGCCCCACTGCTTGTGCTCTCAAGCCCCCACGTCCATGTCTTCTCGACATCAACCTTGGCCCCACAGTATTCTTGTTTCCCTCTTATCTTCTTCCCAGCTCTCCTTCATCAGATCTGCCATCTGCTTCCTCAACCTTCATTTTGCTAAGTTAAAGGTATTTTTATTTAAGACTGTTTATGTTGTTGGAAAATCAGACCTCTTTCCTGCTAATATGGCGGACCAGACAACCTTTTGCTCCACTATATATGATAGCTGATGTTATCCTGGCACAAAGGTTACAAAATGTCTTTTGTAAAATTCATCAGCAGAGACCACACAAATTAAGAAATGGTCGCAGTCATCCAAAGAGTACATAGAAGTGTCAGCTGTGGCTCAGTGAGTAGTACACTCGCCTTTGAGTCAGAAGGTTGCGGGTTCAGGTCCCAGTCCAGGGACTTGAGCCCAAAAGAAATCTAGGCTGACACTCCAGTTCAATGCTAAGAGAGCGCTGTACTGTCAGAGGTGCCATCTTTCGGATGAGACTTAAAACTAAGGCCCTATCTGCTCTCTTAGGTGGACGTAAAAGATCCCGTGACATTAGTTCAAAGACGAGCAGGGGAGTCGTCCCTGGTGTCCTGGCTAATATTTATGCCTCAATCAACATAACGAAAAAACAGATTATCACATTGCTGTTTGTGGGAGCTTGCTGTGCACAAATTGGCTGCGGTGTTTCCCAAATTACAACAGCGACTACACCCCAAAAAGTACTTCATTGGCTGTAAATGCTTTGAGACGTCCGGTGGTCGTGAAAGGTGCTATATAAATGTAAGTCTTTCTTTATATAATTACCGGCCTGGAAATTCTTGGGCTTCTGTTCCACTGACAGAACACTCATCTTCCCTTGCCCAAAGCCAGAGACACTGGCCCAGAAATCCTGGTCGGCTGCTTCACACAGGCGATCAGGTAAAAATGTTAAAAAAGATGCACATCTATCTGTTCCCTCCGCGTCCATGTGAGTTCCCGGTGCTGAGGCCTCCACTGACTGCGCATGCACGTCAGGATGTACACAGGGCTGGAGCTGCAGTTATATGCCTCTGGGCAACCAATCCAGGTAAAGTATATTCTCATTCATAATAACGGGAACTCCGTAAGTTGAAGTTCCGATAATTATGAATGAGAACACCCCCCAGAAACACAAAACTCTAATAAAAAATAGAAAAATAACACCACATATTTTTATTAATTTAAATTAGTTATTTATATATTATAAAAAATATATATTTTTCCGATTTTTTAAAAAGTTTTTTTAATTATGGTTTAAAATAAACTTACCATAGTGGGGAAGGTTTTTTTTACAATAAAATGTGTTTTTTAAATTTTATTTTATAATGTTTTTGTGTATTTTAAAACTCTTACACCTGTAAAAGTAGGCTATGCGCCTGCTTTTATTAGGTGGAAGAGTTTTCAGGACATCCGCTGGGCAAGATATGGTTAAATACTGCAATCTTGCCCATTCAAATGTCTTGGCTGCAGCTTGACAGATCGGAAAAGCCGGTTTTCGGTGCATGCGCATTGTGCGCTGAAAACTGGCTTTTGCGATGCCTTCCCGGGTCCGTACACACTCCGTACAGACCCGGGAGGCTGGAATTTCTGGGCCACTGTCCCAAATTTTGGGGAAAGAGTCACGTGCATAGCCAGGGCAGAGCAGCAGCACCTGTGAGAGTGCACCAGCAGCAGCCATTGTGATCCACCCTTCCAAGGTGAGTAGGAGTTCTCCCAAGGTTCATATGTCCCGGAGAATTTTTTGAGCTTCGGTTATTAACTGGAGTGAGTTCTGCTTTTCAAGGGTGTAATGGAAGGTATTGTTCAGCTGCCTGGAGACTCCACTCGACATGCCTCCTTGACTCGGGGAGCAGGAGGGCAGACGATCCTCCCACGTCCACACAACATACACAATTCATACCGGGCTTGACAGGGTAGATGCAGTGAGGATGTTTCCTCTGGCTGAGGTGTCTGAGGTCACAGTCTCAGAATAAAGGGTCGGCCATTTAGGACTGAGATGAGGAGAAATTTCTTCACTCAGAGGGTGGTGAATCTCTGGAATTCTTTTCCCAAAGGGCCGTGGAGGCTCAGTTGTTGAGTATATTCAAGACAGAGTTCAATAGATTTTGGGATATTAAAGGAATCAAGGGATATGGGGATAGTGCAGAAAAGTAGAGTTTAGGTAGACGATCAGCCATGATCTTATTAAATGGCGGAGCAGGCTCGAGGAGCCAAATGGTCTACTCCTGCTCCTATTTCTTAGGTTCTTATGACCCCCTCAATCACAATTTAAAGGTCCAACCAAATGGACTCGCATCCAGACCATATTCCATCACCCCCAGGAGTCAATGCCCAGGAAATTCAGCGCCACCATGTGTATGCTGTGACTTTATGTACAAGGGTGAAATAAATCACAGCTGGATCTCTGATTAGACCAACTTGCAGAATACATTGCAAACATTTGCCTACATGACTCTAGATATAGGTTAAAACTGAAGCAATGTCCCAGAGGAGCAACTTTTCTGAACAGAAGCTAGCGGAAGCTTTGTACACATCATTTGTAACAGCCAGAAGAGTCGGAACTTCTCACAGACCCTTGAGTGTCTGCGTTAACTACATTTAGAAGCAGAACAGTACAAACAAATAAACACTTACAGGATTCAAGAATGAATAAAAGCAACAAATAAGAGTGAGAAGAATCAAACAAAATATAATCAATGAACACATTTCATTGCAAATAAGAACGAAGACTGGAAACAGTTACTTGATGGTAAATCAGTGTCAGAGCAGTGGGAGGCATTCACGGAGGAGATCCTGAGGGTACAGAGCAAGTATGTTCCCTTAAAAAAAAGGGTGGGGCTAACAAATCTAGAGTCCCCTGGATGTCAAGGGACACACAGGGTATGATAAAGAAAAAAAGGGGAAGCTTATGACAGATTCTGAGAACTCAATACTGGAGAGACTCTAGAGGAGTATAAGAAGTGCAGGGGTGCAATTAAAAAAGATAGCAGGAAAGCAAAGAGGGAGCATGAAAGAATGTTGGCAAGTAAAATCAGGGAAAACCCAAAGATGTTTTATAAATGCATTAAGAGCAAGAGGATAACTAGAGAAAGAGTGGGGCCTAATAGAGAATCTGTGTGTGGAGGCAGAAGATTTGTTTATGATTCTTACTGAATACGTTGCATTTTTTTTCACAAAAGGGAGGGGCGATGCAGACTTTGCAATGAAGGAGGAGGAGTGTGAAATATTAGACAAGATAAACATAGTGAGAGAGGAAGTATTAAGGGGCTTAACAGCTTTGAAAGTGAATAAATATCCAGGCCCGGATGAAATGTATCCCAGGCTGTTAAGAGAAGCAAAAGAGGAAATAGCAGAGGCTCTGACCATCATTTTCCAGTCCTCTTTGGCTACAGGTGTGGTGCCAGAGGACTGGAGGACTGCTAATGTTGTACCTTTCTTTAAAAAGGGAGAAAGGGATAGATTGAGTAATTACAGGCCAGTCAGCCTAACCTCAGTGGTGGGACAATTATTGGAAACAATCTTGAGGGACAGGATAAATCTTCATTTGGAAGGATATGGATTAATCAAAGACAGTCAGCATGGATTTGTCAGGGGAAGGTCGTGTCTGACTAACTCGATTGAATTTTTCAAGGAGGTAACCAGGAGGGTCAATGAGGGCAGTGCGTATGATGTAATGTATATAGATTTTAGCAAAGCTTTAGGTAAGGTCCCAGATGGCAGAATGGTCATGAATGTAAAAGCCCATGGGATCCAGGCCAAAGTGGCAAGTTGGATCCAAAATTGGCTCAGAAGCAGAAAGCAAAGGGTAATAGTTGATGGGTGTTTATGTGACTGGAAGGCTGTATTCAGTGGGGTTCCGCAGGGCTCAGTGCTGGGTCCCTTGCTTTTTGTGGTATATATCAATGACTTGGACTTGAATGTTAGGAGTATGATTAAGAAGTTTGCAGATGACACTAAAATAGGCTGTGTGGTTGATAATGAAGAAGAAAGCTGCGGATTGCAGGAAGATATCAATGTACTGGTCAGGTGGCTGTTACAGTGGCAAATGGAATTCAATCCAGATAAGTGTGAGGTTTTGCATTTGGGGAGGTCTAACAAGGCAAGGGAATACACATTAAATGGTATGACACTGAAAAGTGTAGAAGAACAAAGGGACCTTGGAGTGCTGGTCCACAGATCCCTAAAGATAGCAGGCCAGGTAGATAAGGTGGTTAAGAAGGCATATGAAATACTTGCCTTTATTCGTCAAACCTTGGAATACAAGAGCAGGGACGTTATGCTTGAACTGTGTAAAACACTGGTTAAGCCACAGCTGGAGTACTGTGTGCGGTTCTGGTCACCACATTACAGGAAATATGTGATTGCATTGGAGAGGGTGCAGAGGAGATTTACAAGAATGTTGCCGGGAGTGGAGAATTTTGGCTATGAGGAAAGATTGGCGATGCTGGGTCTGTTTTCTTTGGAACAGAGGAGGCTGAGAGGAGACCTGATTGAGGTGTATAAAATTTAGAGGGGCCTGGATAAAGTGGATAGAAAGGATCTGTTTCCCTTGGCAGAGGCTAGTGGGCATCTGGAACCCACTGCCTGAAAGGGTGGTAGAGGCAGAAATCCTCACCACATTTAAAAAATACTTGGATATGCACTTGAAGTGCCATAACCTGCTGGGCTACGGACCAAGAGCTGGAAAGTGGATTAGGCTGGATAGCTCTTGGTCGGCCGGTGTGGACACGATGGGCCAAAATGGCCTCCTTCCGTGCTGTAAATTACTATGATTCTAAGACAGGGAAATAATAAGGAATCTCCCATAAATGCATAATGGGTGATATCATTTCATTGCATTTAACAATCATTTAATGACAGAATTAGGAATGGGTCAGATCCAAAATGAAAAGTACAATCTTTAAATGTTTTGCTTTTCTTCTGAAAAATGCTGGTTGTAATAAAAAGAAAAGGAAAACGGCAGTGTTGCAATTTGTCTGCCAGGTTCAGTTTGGACAAGATAAAGAGGTTTCTCAAAACATTTCCGTTTTTCACAAAACTACAGTTGAACATTTAAAAAAAATAAAGTCTAATATTTCATTGTTGTGTTCTGTAGTTGCTGAAGATATAAACACACAGCACATAATGGAACGGCAAAAGGTGCGATCAGAGGTGGCAAAGTAGATTTATTTTTATTTGTTCATGGGATGTGGGCGTCGCTAGCAAGGTCAGCATTGATTGCCCATCCCTAATTGCCCCTGAAAAGGTGGTGGTGAGCCACCTTCTTGAACCGCTGCAAATTTTGTGCCATTTGCTTGATTGACCCTCAGTGCCACTGGGACTAACATCCAGCCCCTCCACCATTGGGGCACTGTAACTGTTATATCTACAGCCTACAGGACACAGTGCAGCAACTCACTAAGGATATTTCAGAAGCACCTCCCTCCTCTGAGTCCTCAACAACTGAGAAAGACTGTAATGTCATGGGAACATTACCATCTTGAATTTCCCCTCCAAGTCACTCACTATCCTCATTTGCACCATTTCTTCATCATCGCTGGCTCAATGTCCTGCAATTCCCTACCAAGAAGGACTGTAGCAGTTTAAGGAGAAAGCCCAGAACCGCATTTTCAGGGCAACTAGGGATGGGCAATAAATGTGGCTTTGCCAAAATTGTCCACATCTCGAGACCAAGTATTAAAAAATATATATTGATTGCTCACTGAAGACATTCAGTCAAGATAAAGCTGTTAGTAATAAGAATGTAAAAACATAACAAAATAGAAGCAGGAGTAGGCCATTTGGCCCCTCGAGCCTGCTCCGCCATTCAATAAGATCATGGCTGATCTGATCTTGGCCTCAACTCCACTTTCCTGCCCGCTCCCCATAACCCTTGACTCCCCTGTAGTTCAAGAATCTGTCTATCTCAGCTTTGAATATATTCAATAACTCAGCCTCCACAACTCTCTGGGGAAGAGAATTCCAAAGATTCACGATCCTCTGAGAGAAACCAAAAGAGAAGGATAAAAAAGTACCGCATTGTATCTTCAGAACATTTAACTATCGAGTGAATTAACTTATCTTGGGCTCCGCACTCGAAGAGAGCTTGGGCCAGAGAATTGTAGCTTCATTGAAGCGACAGCATTTTAGCATCATCTGCACCTCACAGTGCTTCCAGCTCAATTCCCTGCTGGTAGCAACAATCAGTCAGTTTACCTTTATAATTTATATAATTTGCTTCAACCATGTATAATTCAATGGTAAGACCATCTTTCAAATATTTTGGACATCCTACAAGACATTGGAGGGGATTCAGCCAACTGCAAGGATCATCACTGAAAAATGAAGATGGAGAGGAAGATGTTCTAAATCTTTTAAATTGGGAGAGAAATGGAGAATGTAGCTGTACTAAGATTATTCAAGTTAAACTTATGATGTCAGAATACAAAATGAGCAAAGCTCCAGATTTGTTATGTAACCGAATGGGAAATGTGTGGAACAAGGTTCCACAATGCCACTGAAGGATAAGCTTACATGCATACTTAATCTCCTTTCTATGCTGCATTGGCTGGTGCTGTGATGCCTCTGATGTTTCAGTAGCTTGCCGACACTTAATGACTGAGCTCAACCTTGAATATTGGTTAAGAGACTGGAGGGTAACCAGGATCGGGAGGAGAGAGAGAGAGAGCGAGGGGAGAAAATTGGCTGGAAAACTCGGAAGGCTAAAGACCAGGGACAGAGATGATGAAATATTTCACGGGACACAGTAGTTCTGATCCCTCGATTCCGAAATCCTCCCTCTGCTGAATGCTGACACTAACCTACGGTAAGTTAAAACTGTTCAGATTCTTGCAACTGTTTCAGTATCTTGAGAATTCATGTGATCCAATTAATAACAACATTTCAGCCATTAAGGTCAATGCATTTCCCCTGTTGAAAGTGTAACCTTTTTCTTTTTAATTCTAATGCTTCAGAAAGATATTTGTTCCATTTGTCCTTGTACTGGATCACCATGGACTTTAAAAGAATTTGCAATGCTAACAGCTGTTAAAGAACCCCACTCACTAGAATGCCGAAACCATATTTTTGTTAAAACCAATCTCATTACAGCAAAGTAGGAATGCCTTAAGAATAATGGTAACAGGGATGTGTGGAACTCTTATTAATTGTTCCCATGTATGTAAGAACGATCAAGTTATAATATGACTGTAAGCTTCAAACAATACATAATACACATAACACTGATTGGCCCAATTTTTGAATGCATTAAAGGTTCAAACATTTTTTTTAATTCCTTCACTGGATGTGGGCATTGCTGGCAAGGCCAGCATTTATTGCCCATCGTTAATTGCCCTTGAGAAGGTGGTGGTGAGCCACCATTTCAGAGGGCAGTTAAGAGTCAACCACATTGCTGTGGGTCTGGAGTCATATATAGGTCAGACTGGGTAAGGATGGTAGATTTCCTTCTCTACAGGAAACTATATCTATTAAACATATATTGATGTTTAACAGTTGACCCTATTACTGATGCATTTAAAAACTGGATTTGGAAAAAAAACTTTTTGCCTTATTTACCGAGATCTGTGGAACCATAAAAGCTTACAGAAAGAGGCCATCTGTTCCATCATTTGTGTGCTGGTGCCATGCTACAGTAATCTGAAATTAAACCAACTGCTTGGGCTCTCTCCATAGCCCTCTATCTTCCAATGCTACAAATGTTCATTCACTTTTCCCTTAAAATGCAATGATCTCCGCTCCCAATTACTCCCTGTGGCAAAGCATCCATGCTCTAACAATCCTATGCATATATAAATTTCTCCTAACCGCCCTCCTCACTCTCTCAGTGACCATATAAGTTGATGACTCCTCATTACTGACTGACCAACCAGAAGAAATAGTCCATCCCTGTTCATCTGTTGAAATTACAGCCATTTTAACATCTAATGGGTTTCGGACATGGACAGAAGTGTTTGAAGGCGTTTGCACACTTCAATAATGAAATGCTATACATCGCCCAGCCTAGGTGGTGCCATTACAGGCCTGATGGGACTTATTATGAACTAGATTGAGCAAGCATCTCAGACCTAGCAATTATTACATGGTCCTACATTATCCTGCCACCATATTTTATTTTATCTAAACTGCACCAAACTGTATTTAGCTGAGATGTAAATAATATCCGTCAACAAATAAGAAACTTAACCGGCTTTTAAAATGGGATTATGAAGCTAATTTATTTTTAAACAAATTTATTGAATCATAGAAATTTCAGCACAGAAGGAGGACATTTGCCCATCATGCCTGTGCCATTGAAGCTATCTGCTATGATTGCAGTCATTTGGTTGTTTTAAGATGGAGTCTCAAAATGTTCCAAGGAGCTTTATTAACAAGCATTATCCTGTACTTAATCAAGAAATCCAAATCATCACTGCATTTTATTCAACGATTCTTTGATATTATTCTCTCCTCAAATCAATTACATATAACAGCACTTGCATCCAGCATCTGTTGCGTGTGCCCTCATCCAGCTCTTCCAGCACTTCCAGCACTGATGAATCAGTTGTAGAGCTCTGCTGCAAAGTCTACCTGCATGCACCACCGCTTTTAACTTTGCAACCTCTGGCTCCTTCCAGATTGGCACAGATATCGTCTGCAGAATTAGCCGAAGTGCTGCCCGCACTGTATCACAAGTAAATTTCATCTCCTTCACCACTGAAAAGCAATAGGAGCATAACATAGCTGCCCAACTGCACCACATTGCTGCAGATCATTGATAGCACCCATGTAGTCATCTGATTCCTGCCACCACTACCACTTGCTCCTACTTACTTGTGCTCTGTGACTCACTTAGTGCTATACAGGGGGTTTGATGGAAGACAACATCATTAATTACCCATGGTGTCAGCTGTGGCTCAGTGGGTAGCACACTCACCTCTGAGTCAGACGATTGTGGGTTTAAGTCTCACTCCAGGGACTTGAGCTCAAACAAATCTAAGCTGACACTCCAGTTAAACCGAGGCCTGTCTGCTCTCTTGGGTGGACATAAATTATCCCATGGCATTACTTCGAAGCAGAGGAGTTATCCCCAATGTTCTGGCCAATATTTATCCCTCAATCAATATTAAAAAAAAACAGATTATCTGGTCATTATCACGTTGCTGTCTGTGGGAGTGTGCTGTGCGCAAATTGACTGCCGCGTTTCCCACATTACAACAGTGACTGGACTCCAAAATTACTTCATTGGCTGTAAAGTGCTTTGAGACGTCCGGTGATCGTGAAAGGCGCTATATAAATGCAAGTCTTTCTTTCTTTTTCACAGACTCTTTTTCCTTCTTCCACATTTCCTAGAACCGTAGAATGTTGCATTCGGGCAATCAAGTCTCCGCTGGTGTTTATTTCCCACATGAGCCACATAATCTAGTCCCATTCCCCTGCTCCCACCCCATACCCTTTAATATTCCGCTCTTTCAAGCGACCATCTAATTACCTTTTAAAATAATTTATCAACCAGATGAACAATGATTTGTGGCAGAGAAGCACCAATCATCCTCTGTGTAAAGTTTTTTTGGTCTTACCTCTCTTTTAGTTCTCTTTAGATGATCTTAAATTTATCCCCTATTTGTTTTTCTATCCACTATCTTCTGCAAGCCACTTCTTTTGCCCCATATAGCTTTTGGAAAGGTTGCAAAATAATTTAAAAGGATCACATGGCTCCGGTTGGGGTGGAGCGTAGAATGTTTCAGTGTAAGGGGTGTCGCAGTCGTGTAAGGCGGACTGGTTGGGCTGGGTACTCTTTGTCTTTCTGCCATTGTTCATTGTTCGTAGGTTTATATGTAACCTTCAGGGCTGCTTACCGAGGGCCGTGCGGATCTTTGTCGGCTGATGTGGACACGATAGGCTGAAATGGCTTCCTTCTGCGCTGTGATGTTTCTATGGGCTAGACTTTCCACAAGGTGGCCAAGGCCCCAAAAAATGGGCCTTGTTCCAGCGAGGTGGGACGTCTCAGCCTTGCTGATCGCTGGAACAAGGCCAATTTTTTTTGCGATTTTCCACTCGGCCTTAGGCCAGCGATGTTGAATGGGCAATCTCATTTTCTTCGAAGTCGCGTTCGCCCGAAAGAGGAAGTCAAAAAGCTTCCCTAGCAACGGCCTTGTGCACATGTATGAGATTTTTTTTTTTGGCCGACTGGTTTTACCGCATTTCAGGAGGTCAGGGGTCATCACACATGTCAGAAGGTACAGGGTGGGATTAGAGAGAGAGAGAGAGAGAGAGGAGAGAGAGGAGAGAAGCTGGAAGGTTTGAGTGGTTTGAGTGGACATAATTTGGAGTGATTCTTATTGAAAACATAATTTGGAGTGATTCTTGCTGAAAACATAAAGTTAAATCTAATTAAAAATGAATATGGAGACTGAAAATGAGAAGAAAAGGGCCAAACTCTTTAGTGACGAGGCAAACTAAGCCCTGGTCAATGAGGTGCAGGCAAAGTGGGCCGAATTGACAGGGTGTGCATGGCAAACCGCCACCCCGTGTCTACCGTAAAATCTGGGCGCAGATTGCAGCCGTGGTGTCTTCTGCATTGTTTGAGGTGATTGGGGGTGGGGGGGGGAGACCAGTGCAGGAAACGCTGGAATAACTTGGTGGCTGCAGCAAGAGTAAGTTGCATTTTATATTTTATATTTTTTAAAGTTCAATTGTTCATTGCTGTTTGGGGGGGGGGGCATATAGGATGTGTGCATCATGGATGCTGCCAGGAAACGTAGCATTTACTGTCATGATTATTTGCTTGTGGTCGACAACAAGCTGCACATTTAGGGAGCGGAATCCCTTTCTGTTATGAAACACCTCCGTGTTCTTTAAGGGGGCTTTCAGGGCAATGTGCGTGCAGTCTATTGCTCCCGGCACCTTGGGGAAGTCTGCTCTTCTCAAGAAACCCAAAGCCCTCTCGGTCTGTGCCTCCCTGGTCATAGGGAAGCTTATAAAGTCCATCCTGCGAGCGTAAAGGGCTTCAGTCACCTGCCAAATGCAGCAGTGCATGGTGTGCTGAGAGATATGACAGATGTCGCCAGCTGAAGCAGAAAGCATAGGTCCCATCACTATCAATAATTATTTGCAATTGCTATAAATGAACTTTTCACTAAAGAATGTGAATCTATTAAACTACTCTCTCTATACAAGCCCCAGTCTAACACTAGGCCCCCTTCAATATAAATAATTCTTTTCAATAGGTATAAATAAACTTTTCACTAAAAAATGCCTAATCCACGAGGCTACTACTAGTAAAATTAAATATAATTAAAAATTTGAGTCGATCTATCAGTACAGGACCCATAAATCACTCACACGATTTCTGGGCCGTCTGCCCCCTTCCTCCGATCTTTAAAATGGCACCCGTAGTGCCGATTCCATTCTGTAAGGCTCAGGAAAAGCAACTATTTCTCAGTGATGTTTTCGGCCTTCCATCAGCCCGGCCTTGTGCCGGCGATGTGCCAAAAGTTGGGATGGGCCTTGTGTGAGCGATCAGCTCGGCGCTCAGTTCGGCGAAGTGAGCCGAAACTTGGGGGGCCCTATTTTTCTGGCAATATTTCTGGCCTAGTTTCCACTTTTTCCTCAAAATGGGCGATAGAGGTCCATTTTGGGCGATAGATGGGCCTTAGATGGGCGATGTGAAGTGGAAAGTCTAGCCCTATGTTTCTAATGGGCGTCTAAAACAATGGCAATTCATTTGTCCCAATGTGCAGCCACCTACCTTCAAGTTGCTGCCTTCCTTTAATTCTGGTGTAGCCCTTTAAGGGCTGATGATGCATAATATTTCACATGCCTCCAATCCTTTGGCAAGTTCCTGCTTGCAGGCTGAATCCAGTCCAGATGCTCAACTTGCACAGCAATTTTAGGCCAACCCTGATAGATCTGATAGGATGGGCCCTTTCTGACTCAGGCAAGTGAAGAATTTGCAGTGCTCCAGACCTGCCATTTCTGTGCCAGGATCAGAGAATAGGCCTTCAAGTCTTCAGCTTCTAATCTATCCATAGTTTGTGAACTGTGACTATTCTGCACATGTTAGACCTACATTTTTAGGTGAAGTGACATGTCTGTTGGTATCACTCACAGTTATCAGTCACTGTCAGCTTATCAGGCATTCCTTTCCATCAGCGGTGCCAAGAATTGTTGTTGGTGCATGATTTGTGATTTACTGCGTGTTACTTAAAGTTTTTGCTCGTGATATTGCTGTTTTCAGTTTGTGAGTTATTTTCACCCAAGATGGTGGCCTAGCCAATGAAAAGGCAGCTTCAGTAATGCTCTTAATCAGCTGTGAACTGCAACCAGGAGTCAGTTCAGCACATGGATGAATAGAAGTGGGAAGGCAATCCCAGCTATTTATTCAGCAACCTTCCTGTAGGATTCGTTATTATTGAGTGTGCAAAGTTAGTTTTACAGAGCAGGGGGGTCATTTAGAGTTTGGGCAATAGTGTAAAATGGGCAATATTGAATCAGCTGTCCCTTATACATCATTTTGAAAATGAGGAGAGATGTATAACAGGTACTGATTCAATATTGCCCGTTTTCCACTATTGTCCAAACTCTAAATGACCCGCAAGTTGCTGCAAACTCTCGAGCAAGAATTTGTGGAATTACACAGAACGTAGAGCACAAAAAACAGGCCGTTCGGCCCAACTGGTCTATGCTGGTGTTTATGCTCCACATGAGCCTCCTCCCACCCTTCATCATCCACCCCTATCAACATATCCTTCTCCCTCATGTACTTATCTAGCCTCCCCTTAAATGCAACTATGCTATTCGCCTCAACCACTCCCTGTGGTAGTGAGTTCCACATTCTCACCATTCTCTGGGTGAACAAGTTTCTCTGAATTCCCTTCTGTATTTATTAGTGAAGATCTTATATTGTAGTTTTACTCTCCCCACAAGCGGAAACATCTTCTCTATGTCTACCAAATCAAACCCTTTCATGCAGGTCAACCCTCAACCTTCTCTTTTACTAGAGAGGTAAAAGCATATAATTTATGGAATTATCAGCCATCATAATCCTGGATTTGGCTGACTCACATTCAAGGCCCTGACAATGAGCAGCCTAAGAAGGTCGAGAGCTTTAGAATGCCAGTGAGTCCTCAGTCAATCTCTGAGCCAGCTATCAGACATATTACTTCCACACTAGGGGAATCACTTAGAAAAAGTATTAGACATCCTGCGCAATCCATCAGCTCAAAGGGAAAGCAGCATGTCACAACACGCTGATATCATTTACAAAATCAATCAATTTGTTCAACTGTGCTGAGAAATTCTTTGTGATTATGCAGAAAGACCACAGCGAAAGATGGGTATTAATGGCAGTGAACAGTTCGCTCAAGGCATTTCCGGACAATTTCTTTGGTACATGTGGACAAGAAGGGGTGGAATTTGCCCCATGCTGGGTTTGGAGTGCATAATACGAATTACGTGTAACTTTAACACCGGCGTGGGAAGCACAGGCACTGGCGTGGATTTGGGCTCTTGGCCCAAAGAAAATTGTTGTTGCGCCAACGGAGCACTCATGCGGCACTCGTGGGGCACAAGGCTCAGCATCACGCTCAGCACAGGTCAACGCAGGGCAATAAGGGGTTGGCGCACTGGTTCCCTAATCGCGGGTCGGGCCGCAAACCACAATTCCGTGCGGGTCGATGTGGCCACCCTGCCCGCGCACTAGCTCAGTAGTGCATCGTTATCGCCGGCCGGCAGTGCGAACTGGCACTGCGCAAAGTGGCAATTTCGGCCCCAAAGGCTCTGTAAAGGGGCAGTTCATACACTTAGTTAAATGTATCTTGTATTAGTCCTGACGGACCAGTGCTTCATCTAGTAACATTGCATCACCTATTCTGTTCTTACTGCATATATTAAACAATATTAAGTTTACTTTAGCCTCAATTGTAAATATGTGTTTAATTTTGACATCTCCCATGTCGTTATGTAAAATGACATTGACTTAACTACAGAGAATTGTTTTCACCAATAGGGTTTAAGTTTTGAATTGATGCTGAGCGCTGTCTAAATACCTCATCCACCATAACCTTGTAAAGTCCTTACTCTACAGTATGAAAACACACGAGGCACATTCTGGGGACAAGGTCACTCTGTGACCTTAACTCTTTATTCACAAGACTCCAAAGACAATGACCCTGCGTGGGACCTCCCTTTTTATACCTGTGTGATCAGGTAAGGAGTGTCTCCCACAAGTTCACACCTTGTGGTCAAGGTGTGCATCTAGGTTGAGTGTATACAGTAATACAGTGGTGTTAATTGTGGTTACATACATGACAACACCTGCCCCCACCCAAAGTCTTATTGGGATCATAGGTTTAGTCTTTCAGGTGGTGTATGCTCCCTCGTGGAGCGCCGCAGTTGGGGCTCTGGTTGTTGGACACTGACGTGAGTGTCTGTCACCTGTGGTGATTCTGGCCTGTCCAGGCTGACCGCAGGGACTGTGCATTCTTCTGATTGCTCTTGTTGCTCGTTCACTGGCCGTGTTGTGAGCTCCATCTCATGGTCTTCTTCAGGTTCCTCCGTGTCCATGCTGAACCTTTTTTTTTACTTGGTCCAGATGCTTACAGCATGTCTGACCATTGTTGAGTTTTACCACGATTAACCTATTCCCCTCTTTGTCAATTACAGTGCCCTCAAGCCATTTGGGCCCCATGGCGTGATTGAGGACAAATACAGGATCATTTATTTCTATACATCTCCCCCTCGAATTACGGTCATGGTACTCATTTTGTGACTTGCGCTTGCCCTCAACTATGTCGGTCAGGACTGGTGAATGAGGGACAACCGAGTTTTGAGTGTCCGTTTCATTA
Source organism: Pristiophorus japonicus (assembly GCF_044704955.1). Lineage (NCBI taxonomy): Eukaryota > Metazoa > Chordata > Chondrichthyes > Pristiophoridae > Pristiophorus > Pristiophorus japonicus. The sequence continues at coordinate 281,483,193 of NC_091977.1, read as the reverse complement.
GTAGCTCTGCGGGCAGGACCCCCATGAGCGAGTGCGGTCGGGATCTATAGACCAGCAGCATTGTAGGGAGGGTCCTTGAATCCTGAGCATACCTTGCTTAATGATTTGGACCGCACGTTCCGCCTGGCCATTGGAGGCCGGCTTGAATGGTGCAGTCCTGATGTGGTTGATGCCATTACCCGACATAAACTCTCAGAATTCGTAGCTAGTGAAACATGGACCATTATCACTAACCAGGATGTCCGGCAAGCCTTGGGTTGCAAAGATCGCACGTAGGCTTTCCACAGTGGTGGATGACGTGCATGAATTCAGAATGATGCACTCGATCCATTTCGAGTATGCATCTACCACAATAAGTAACATCTTACCCATGAATGGGCCCGCGTAGTCAACATGAATGCGTGACCATGGCCTGATGGGCCAGGGCCATGGGCTGAGCGGGGCCTCCCTGGGGGCGTTACCCAGCTGGGCACACGTCGTGCACCTGCGAACACAGTGTTCCAGGTCTGAATCAATTCCAGGCCACCAAACATGTGACCGGGCAATGGCCTTCATCAGCACAATGCCTGGGTACTCGCTGTTGAGTTCCCTGATGAATGCCTCCCTGCTCTTCTGGGGCATAACTACCCGGCTGCCCCATAGTAGGCAGTCGGCTTGGATGGAGAGCTCATCCATCCGACTGTGGAACGGTCTGACCTCCTCAGGGCATGCTCCGTGTGTGGGCGCTCAATCCCCAGTCAGGACACAATTATTAATCAGGGATAGGAACATAGAAACATAGAAAATAGGTGCAGGAGTAGGCCATTTGGCCCTTCGAGCCTGCACCGGCATTCAATAAGATCATGGCTGATCATTCCTTCAATAGCCCTTTCCTGCTTTCTCTCCATACCCCTTGATCCCCTTAACCGTAAGGGCCATATCTAACTCCCTCTTGAATATATGCAATGAATTGGCATCAACAACTCTCTGCGGCAGGGAATTCCACAGGTCAACAACTCTCTGAGTGAAGAAGTTTCTCCTCATCTCAGTCCTAAATGGCCAACCACTTATCCTAAGACTATGTCCCCTGGTTCTGGACTTCCCCAACATCGAGGACATTCTTCCCGCATCTAACCTGTCCAGTCCCGTCAGAATCTTATATGTTTCTATGAGATCCTCTCTCATCCTTCTAAACGCCAGTGAATAAAGGCCCAGTTGATCCAGTCTCTCCTCATATGACAGCCCAGCCATCCCTGGAATCAGTCTGGTGAACCTTCGCTGCACTCCCTCAATAGCAAGAACGTCCTTCCTCAGACTAGGAGACCAAAACAGAACACAATATTCCAGGTGAGGCCTCACTAAGGCCCTGTACAACTGCAGTAAGACCTCCCTTCTCCTATATTCAAATCCCCTAGCTATGAAGGCCAACATACCATTTGCCTTCTTTACCGCCTGCTGTACCTGCGTGCCCATTTTCAGTGACTGATGAACCATGACACTCAGGTCTTGTTGCACCTCCCCTTTTTCTAGTCTGCTGCCATTCAGATAATATTCTGCCTTCGTGTTTTTGCCCTCAAAATAGATAACCTCACATTTATCCACATTATGCTGCATCTGCCATGTATTTACTCACCTAATCTGTCCAAGTCACCCTACAGCCTCTTAGCATCCTCCTCACAGCTCACACCGCCACCCAGTTTAGTGTCATCCGCAAACTTGGAGATATTACACTTTATTCTTTCATCCAAATCGTTAATGTATATTGTAAATAGCTGGGGTCCCAGCACTGAGCACTGCGGCACCCCACTAGTAACTGCCTGCCATTCTGTAAAGGACCCGTTTATCCCGACTCTCTGCTACCTGACTGCCAACCAGTTCTCTATCCACATCAGTACATTACCCCCAATACCATGCGCTTTGATTTTGTACACCAATCTCTTGTGCAGGACCTTGTCAAAAGCCTTTTGAAAGTCCAAATATACCACATCCACTGGTTCTCCCTTGTCCTCTCTACTAGTTACATCCTCAAAAAATTACAGAAGATTCATCAAGCATGATTTCCCTTTCATAAATCCATGCTGATTTGGTCCAATCCTGTCACTGCTTTCCAAATGGGCTGCTATTTCATCCTTAATGATTGATTCCAACATTTTCCCCACTACTGATGTCAGGCTAATCAGTCTATAATTATCCGCATTCTCTCTCCCTCCTTTTTTAAAAAGTGCCGTTACATTAGCTACCTTCCAGTCCATAGGAACTGATCCAGAGTCGATAGATTGTTGGTTAATGATCACCAATGCATCCACTATTTCTAGGGCCACTTCCTTAAATATTCTGGGATGTAGACTATCAGGACCCTGGGATTTATCGGCCTTTAATCCCATCAATTTCCCTAACACAATTTCCCGCCGAATAAGGATATCTTTCAGTTCCTCATTCTCACTAGACCCACTGTACCCTAGTACATTCGGAAGGTTATTTGTATCTTCCTTTGTGAAGACAGAACCGAAGTATTGGTTCAATTGGTCTGCCATTTCTTTGTTCCCCATAATAAATTAATCTGAATCTGACTGCAAGGGGCCTACGTTTGTCTTTACTAATCTTTTTCTCTTCACATATTTATAGAATTTTGCAGTCAGTTTTTATGTTCCCTGCAAGCTTCCTCTCGTACTCTATTTTCCACTTCTTAATTAAACCCTTAGTCCTCCTCTGTTGAATTCTAAATTTCTCCCAGTCCTCAGGTTTATTGCTTTTTCTAGCCAATTTATTTGCCTCTTCCTTGGTTTTAACAATATCCTAAATTTCCCTAGTTAACCATGGTTGAGCCACCTTCCCAGTTTTATTTTTACTCCAGACAGGGATGTACAATTGATGAAGTTCATCCATGTGATCTTTATATGTTTTCCATTGCTTATCCACCGTCAACCCTTTAAGTATCCTCTGCCAGTCTATTCTAGCCAATTCAAACCTCATACTGTCGAAGTTACCTTTCCTTAAGTTCAGGACCCTAGTTTCCGAATTAACTTTGTCACTCTCCATCTTAATAAGGAATTCTACCATATTATGGTCACTTTTCCCCAAAGGGCTTCGCACAACAAGATTGCTAATTTGTCCTTTCTCATTACACATCACCCAGTCTAGGATGGCCAGCTCCCTGGTTGGAACCTCGAAATATTGGTCTAGAAAACCATCCCTAATACACCTAGGAAATCCTCCTCCACTACATTGCTACCAGTTAGGTAAGCCCAATCAATATGTAGATTAAAGTCGCCCATGATTACTGCTGTACCTTTATTGCACACATCCCTGATTTCTTGTTTGATGCTGTCCCCAAGAGCCTTCAGGCTTGTCTTTTTAACACGCTTTGCCCCTTTTGAATCTTGCTGTAATGTGGCCCTTTTTGCTTTTTGCCTTGGGTTTCTCTGCCCTCCACTTTTACTCTTCTCCTTTCTATCTTTTGCTTCTGCTCCCCTTCTATTTCCGTCTGTCTCCCTGCATAGGTTCCCATCCCCCTGCCATATTAGTTTAACTCCTTCCCAACAGCACAAACAAGTACTCCTCCTCGGACATTGGTTCCGATCCTGCCCAGTTGCAGACCGTCCAGTTTGTACTGGTCCCACCTCCCCCAGACCCGGTTCCAATGTCCCAGGAATTTGAATCCCTCCCTTCTACATCTGAGCTATCCTGCGATTCCTACTCTGACGAGCACAAGGCACTGGTAGCAATCCTGAGATTACTACTTTTGAGGTCCTACTTTTTAATTTAACTCCTAGCTCCCTAAATTCGTCTCATAAGACCTCATCCCATTTTTTACCTATATCGTTGGTACCTATATGCATCACGACAACTGACCATTCACCCTTCCTTTTCAGAATGTCCTGCATCCGCTCCGAGATATCCTTGACCCTTGCACCAGGGAGGCAAAATACCATCCTGGAGTCTTGGTTGCGGCCGCAGAAATGCCTATCTATTCCCCTTACAGTTGAATCCCATATCACTATCACTCTCCCACTCTTTTTCCTGCCCTCCTGTGCAGCAGAGCCAGCCATGGTGCCATGAACCTGGCTGCTGCTTCTCCCCCCTGATGAGTCATCCCCCTCAACAGTACCCAAAGCGGTGTATCTGTTTTGCAGGGGGATGACCGCAGGGGACCCCTGCACTACCTTCCCTGCACTGCTCTTCCTGTTGGTATTCCATTCCCTATCTGGCTGTGGACCCTTTACCTGTGGTAAGACCAACTCACTAAATGTGCTATTCACGTCATTCTCAGGATGGTAATGGCTTGTGATCCATCTCTAATTCAAACTTCCTACCAAAGAGGTACTGATGCATTTTTTTTACACCATAGACACATGCAAGCGCTTCCTTCTCAACCATCCCATATCCCCGTTCTGCTTGAGAGAGCGACCTGGAGGCAGAAGCCACAGATTGTAGTTGACCCCCAGCATTGCCCTGCTGCAACACGCACCCAACCCCATAGGACGATGCATCACATGTCAGAACCAATGTTTTACAGGGGGCATACAGGGTCAACAACTTGTTTGAACAAAGTAGGTTTCGCGCCCGATCAAAAGCTCGTTCCTGACAGTCCCCCCAAAACCAATCGCAACCCTTACGCAGGAGCACGTGTAGCTGCTCCAACAACGTGCTCAAGTTCGGCAAAAAGTTCCCGAAATAGATCAACAGTCCCAGGAATGAACGCAACTCTGATGTGTTGCAGGGCCTGGGTGCTCGTCGAATCGCCTCTGTTTTAGATTCGGTGGGCCGAATCCCATCTACAGCAACCCTCCTGCCCAGAAACTCAACCTCAGGAGCTAAGAACACACATTTAGACTTCTTGAGTCGCAGGACTACCTGGTCCAGTCGGCATAGCACCTCCTCCAGGTTGTGGAGGTGTTCCTCCGTGTCTCGACCCGTGATGAGGATGTCATCCTGGAATACGATCGTTCCAGGAATAGATTTCAGCAGGCTTTCCATGTTTCGTTGAAAAATCGTGGCCGTTGATCAAATGCCAGACGGGCACCTGTTATAAACGAAAAGTCCCTTGTGCATGGTGATAGTGGTCAGTAGTTTAGGTTCGTCGGCCAGTTCCTGGGTCATATAGGCTGAAGTGAAGTCCAACTTGGTGAACAGCTTGCCGCTTGCCAGCTTGGCGAAGAGGTCCTCCGCTCTCGGGAGCGGGTATTGATCTTGTAGGGACACCCGATTGATGGTGGCCTTGTAGTCACCACAGATCCTGACAGAGCCATCCGCTTTTAGGACGGGAACGATGGGGCTGTCCCAGTCGCTGAATTCAACAGGCGAGATGATGCCCTCTCTTAACAGCCGGTCCAATTCATAAGAACATAACATAAGAATTAGGAACAGGACTAGGCCATCTAACCCCTCGAGCCTGCTCCGCCATTCAACAAGATCATGGCTGATCTGGCCGTAGACTCAGCTCTACTTACCCGCTCGCTCCTCATAACCCTTAATTCCCTTATTGGTTAAAAATCTATCTGTGATTTGAATACATTCAATGAGCTAGCCTCAGCTGCTTCCTTGGGCAGAGAATTCCACAGATTCACAACCCTCTGGGAGAAGAAATTCCTTCTCAACTCGGTTTTAAATTGGCTCCCCCGTATTTTGAGGCTGTGCCCCCTAGTTCTAGTCTCCCCGACCAGTGGAAACAACCTCTCTGCCTCTATCCTGTCTATCCCTTTCATTATTTTAAATGTTTCTATAAGATCACCCCTCATCCTTCTGAACTCGAACGAGTTAAGACCCAGTTTACTCAATCTATTATTATAAGGTAACCCTCTCATCTCCGGAATCAGCCTCGTGAATCGTCTCTGTACCCGCTCCAAAGCTTGTATATCCTTCCTTAAGTAAGGTGACCAAAACTGCACGCAGTACTGCAGGTGCGGCCTCACCAATACCCTATACAGTTGCAGCAGGATCTCCCTGCTTTTGTACTCCATCCCTCTCGCAATGAAGGCCAACATTCCATTCGCCTTCCTGATTACCTGCTACACCTGCAAACTAACTGTTTGGGATTCATGCACAAGGACCCCCAGGTCCCTCTGCACCGCAGCATGTTGTAATTTCTCCCCATTCAAATAATATTCCCTTTTACTGTTTTTTTTTCCAAGGTGGATGACCTCACATTTTCTGACATTGTGTTCCATCTGCCAAACCTTAGCCCATTCGCTTAACCTATCTAAATCTCTTTGCAAGCTCTCTGTGTCCTCTACACAACCCTCTTTCCCACTAATCTTTGTGTCATCTGCAAATTTTGTTACACTACACTCTGTCCCCTCTTCCAGGTCATCTATGTATATTGTAAACAGTTGTGGTCCCAGCACCGATCCCTGTGGCACGCCACTAACCACCGATTTCCAACCCGAAAAGGACCCATTTATCCCGACTCTCTGCTTTCTGTTAGCCAGCCAATTCTCTATCCATGCTAATACATTTCCTCTGACTCCGCGTACCTTTATCTTCTGCAGTAACCTTTTGTGTGGCACCTTATCGAATGCCTTTTGGAAATCTAAATACACCACATCCATCGGTACACCTCTATCCACCATGCTCGTTATATCCTCAAAGAATTCCAGTAAATTAGTTACACATGATTTCCCCTTCATGAATCCATGTTACGTCTGCTTGATTGCACTATTCCTATCTAGATGTCCCGCTATTTCTTCCTTAATGATAGCTTCAAGCATTTTCCCCACTACAGATGTTAAACTCTCGATCTTTTCCCGCATCACATACGGCACCGCTCTGGCTTTGTGGTGCACTGGCCTGGCGTCCGGGCTGATGTGTATCATTACTTTCGTGCCTTTGAAAGTCCCGACGCCAGGTTGGAATAGTGAATCGAATTGTTGTAGGACTTGTGAGCACGAATTTCACTCCTCAGATGACATTGCGTGAACATCCCCCCATTTCCAGTTCATCTCGGCAAACCAGCTCCTCCCCAACAATGTGGGACCATTGCCCGGGACAATCCAGAGCAGCAGCCAATTCACTAACCCATTGTGTGTGAGACCCAACATTGCACTGCCTAGCACCGGAAATATTTCTTTCGTATAAGTCCGTAATTGTGTCTCAATACATGCTAATTTGGGTCTACTGGCTTTAAGTGGTCATAGCTTCTCAAATTGCTGAACGCCCATGAGTGACTGACTGGCCCCAGTGTCCAGCTCCATGCATACTGGGATACCGTTTAATAAAACCTTCATCATTATTGGTGGCGTTTTGATGTATGAACTGTAAATATTCGCCACATGGACCCGCTGAACCTCGGCATACATCGATTTGCCCCAAAAGTCATCCTGCCTCAAAGAACCCTCTTCTGGTCCATCCGCCTCATATATTAGTCTGGTTGCAGACTTCCTGCACATTTCAGCTAAATGGCCACTGAGATTGCAGTTCCTGCAGACAAACTGTTGAAATCTGCAAGATTTTCCCCCACACCTCCAGCATGAGTTAAAGTTTCCATTGTTGGGAACAAAGGGATTATGGCCAGGCATTCCATGCTGACTGTCCCTTTGACTGCTCTTAAGTACCCTATTGGTGGGTGTCAATGGCCCCATCCCGGGCCGTATTTTCCACTGTGATGGCGTGAATGTCCGTTCAGCTTGCCATTGTCTCTGTTGAAGTCCTACTCTGGGGTCTATTGCTGCCTGGTGAGTGTCGGACTGCCCTTGCCTGCCTGCGGGGCTCTGAGTCGCATTGATGATGTTGACTCCCTGATCCATCGCCGCGTTAGAGGCAGAATTGTGCGCGTATATTATTTTCGTCTCTTCCTGAAAGTTTGAGCTATCACGCTGCCGCTTCCAAGGTCAAATCCTTGGTCTCAATTAATTTGCGGAAAATTCCCGCATGACTGATGCCCTCGATAAAGAAGTCCCTTAGCATCTCCCCCCTGCTGGCTTCTGTGAACTTACAGAGGCTGGCCAAATGCCGGAGGTCCGCTACGAAGTCCGGTATGCTCTGTCCTTCGTGACGTCGGTGGGTGTAGAATCTGTGTCGAGCCATGTGTATACTACTCGCCGGTTTGAGGTGCTCCCCAATCAACTTGCTAAGTTCTTCAACGGTATTGTCTGCCGGCTTTTTGGATGCTAGTAAGTCCTTCATGAGCGCGTAAGTCTTTGGTCCGCAGCTGGTCAAAAGCTGAGCCCTTCGCTTGTCGGCCGCTGCATCCCCCAGCCATTCTTTCGAAACGAAGCTTTGCTGAAGCCTCTCGACAAAATCGTCCCAGTCTTCCCCAACACAGTACCGTTCCTCTGTGCTACCGGTGGCCATTCTCATGGGTCGTGAATTCCCGTTTCTCGTCGCCAATGTAAAGTCCTTGCTCTACAGTATGAAACCACACGAGGCACATTCTGGGGACAACGTCACTCTTATTCACATGACTCCAAAGACGATGACCCTGCGTGGGACCTCCCTTTTTATACCTGTGTGATCAGGTAAGGAGTGTCTCCCACAAGTTCACCCCTTGTGGTCAAGGTGTGCATCTAGGTTGACTGTTTACAGTAATACAGTGGTGTTACATTGTGGTTACATACATGACAAACCTGGTGTGGAGCTGATTTAAATTTCTTGCTCTCTGACTGTTAGGGGCAAACAACAACAGCAACAGAACATTTTAAAGTAACAAAACAGCCCCAGTTTCTTCACAAAGACCAGAAACGAAGTTGTCAGGAGAAGAGTTAGAGGAGATGATCAAGATCATGGCCAAAGAAATAGGGGAAGAAATTCGGTTGGCTAGTACCCCTTGCGAGGGTCGAACCAGGGGCGCTTAAGGGTTTGCAGCCGCGAGCGTCGACATTAGCACTGCTCGGCAAATTCAGTGTGCCGGTACCGGTAGCGCTGAGGAGTATCACCTGAGAGCGTCGCACCAGTGCGCAACGCCCCCGATATCAACACAGATGCAATATTTGGTTTGTGTTGCATCCATGGCATCCTGTGGTGACCTCGCCAGAGAAAGCTGGCATGCAGAGCTGTCCCGGTTACGTTAAAGGAAGGAATGACTGCATGAGGTAAGTGTGAGTGATATATTTTCTTTGCGATTTAACTTTATTCGGGGTGAGTAATGTATAGGGAATGCTTTTTGGTCCAATTTATTTTGCAGGGAGGCCTCTCTTAGGCCGCGATGAAGCCGGCCTTTTAGCGCAGGATATTCAGTTGCTCCCTCGTCCTAGCGCCCTACGAGGTATGGAACGCTTCCCTTAGTGCTCCACTCCACTCTCAGGGCGCAAACACTGAATTTTGCTGTTTCCGTTGCTAAGAAATCCCGGTGCTAAATTTAGCGGCCGCCCGACGTTAGCGCTTTAGGAACCCTCCAAACAAATTTCTAGCCCATAGTTTTTAAGGAGGTTTGTGAAATGAGGGAGACATGTATCAAGACCAATTGGTTTCTGAAATTCTAGAGTCCGGGGTCACGGAGGTGCAGGATTATTTCATTGATGGTGAAGTGGAGGGAGCGGGGGGCAGGGTGGGGGGAATGCAGAGTAGGCTGGAGTCAACAGAATGGAAGGCTCATCATATTTGGAAAGCTCAAGTTCTGATGAAAGGTCATCTATGAGATGGTGCCTGACCTGCTGAGTGTTTCCAGCATTTTCAGTTTTTATTTCATATTTCCAGCATCTGCAGTATTCTGCTTTTGTGCCTATTGGGATGTCGGAGCTGGAGGAGGTTTCAGAGCAGGAATGAGGTGAGCCAATGGATGGATTTATAAATAAGGGTGTGGATTTTGAAATCAACGTCTTGGGGAACAAGGAGCAGGTGGAGGCTGGTAAGAGTAGGGGTAATAGGATTTAGCGCACGATAGCATGTAGGAATTTTGGATGAATTGAAGTGTGTATAGTGTACAGCTTAGGAGATTGGCACAAAGAAGCATCAGAGCGGTTGAGGTGAAAAAAGTACGGACGAGAGTTTCAGCAAAAGTGGAAATGAGATAGGGATAGGTGACACTATGGGGGTGGAAATAGGTGATATAGGTGATGGATAGGTAACAGTGTTTGAAACTTAGGGGCAGGCAGGACTGCACAGTCAGGTTGAGCTGGAGCAAGTAGCTGAACAATGGGATAGCATCAAGGGCAAGGGTAGAGCTTCTGAAGGGAGAAGATGAGAATTTTTGAGTTGAAGGACCCCATGTGTTCCTCACACGTTGCTTAGAGGTGAGGATGGAGGAGGCAAGATAGGGAAATTAAAGGATGTGGCATTGTCCTGATCTTCTAGGATGTGAAGATGAAGGCGACTCACCACCACCTTCTCAAGGGCAATTAGGGATGCGCAATAAAATGCTTGCCTTGCCAGCGAGGCCCACAACCCAGGAACAACTATTTTTAAAGATGCTATAGAAGATTTGGCTGCAGAGAGAAAGGAACAATATTCTTTGAGGTGAGTAAACCAAGTTTTGTGGTGAATGATCAGGCCAGTTATGTGCCAGGTGTGCTCAATTGACTTCATGGAAAAGAAAGTCGGGTGGAGTTTAAAACAGGCAGCCGATTCGCTATCGCCATTCTTGTGCTACCGATGAAGTCAAATTTCACCCCCTGTACACTAAGAGACCTATGAATTCAAATAAACAAATCTTTTAAAAGTGGGGGAAAAAGTTGATAAAGCTGTAAAAAAAATATTCATATGGATTCCTAGATTTTGTAAACAGGAGCTTCAAGTACAAAAGCAAACCGATAATGCTGAACCTGTACAAATCATTGGTCAGGCTTTGGTTGTAATATTTAATCCTGTTGTGGGCACCTTACTTTAGGAATGTCTCTGAGCCATACAGGAGGGCAGCCCTGTAGACCATAAGCTTGATGGCAGTTTTGAGGGCCTGGTCTTCAAACACTCTTTTCCTCAGGCGGCCGAAGACTGCACTGGCGCACTGGAGGCAATGTTGAATCTCGTCGTCAATGTCTGCTCTTGTTGATAAGAAGCTCCCGAGATATGGACATGGACCATGTACAGCAGACACCTCAAGTCGCTAGAGAAATACTACCAACGATGTCTCCGTAAGATCCCACAAATCCCCTGGGAGGACAGACGCACCAACATTAGCGTCCTCGACCAGGCCAACATCCCCAGCATTGCAGCACTGACCACACTTGATCAGCTTCGCTGGGCAGGCCACATAGTTTATATGCCTGACACAAGACTCCCAAAACAAGCACTTTACTCGGAGCTCCTTCACGGCAAACAAACCAACAGTGGGTAGAGGAAACATTACAAGGACACCCTCAAAGCCTCCCTGATAAAGTGCAACATCCCCACTGACACCTGGGAGTCGCTGGCCAAAGCCCACCCTAAGTGGAGGAAGTGCATCCAGGAGGACGCTGTGCACCTCGAGTTTCATCACCGAGAGCATGCAAAAATCAAGCACAGGCAGAGGAAAGAGCGTGTGGCAAACCAGTCCCTCCCACCCCTTCCCTCTGTAACTGTCCCACCTGTGACAGAGTCTGTGGTTCTCATATTGGACTGTTCAGCCACCTAAGAACTCATTTTAAGAGTGGAAGCAAGTCTTCCTCGATTCTGAGGGACTGCCTATTGTCATGTATCCTACATGGCTACTGTTTGTACTATCACTGCCACCAGAGGGCACAGCAATGGGAGACTTGTAAGTTACCTGTACAGGTGTGCCTGGCCTAGTATAAAAGGCAGGCCACCAGGTGTGATCCTCACTCTGGAGTTATCAATAGAGCACTAAGATCACTACAGTTCAAGTAAAACACATTGCCTTATGGAGTCATTATTAGAGCATCTAAGGACATAACAATTGGCAACGAGATTACGGACTTTCACGTGAAAATGGCTACCCTTGGTACATTGCAGCAGTTCACCGATGGTGATGATTGGGATGCCTTTGTGGAGAGGCTCAACCATTTCTTCACAGCAAACGACCTGGCAGGGGACACCCCGGCCACACTAGCTGGCAAGCACAGAGCTATCCTGCTAACCAGTTGTGGACCCATCGTCTATGGCAGTGGTTCTCAACCGGTGTTCCGCAGTACATTAGTGTGCCGTGAACCCTTCACAGGTGTGCCGCCAAATTGTGTAAAAGTATGGTGGACTTTAGCTGATTTCACAATGAAACACAAACCATTTAACTCTGAAACAGAAGGGGAGGGGAGAGAGAGAGAGACTGACACATATGTCATCTACCTATATGTATGACGCCACTGCTGAAGTAAACATTGCCAATATTGAAAAATAACTATCTATTTATCTCTACTATTATCAAAAAAACTATGTTCTAGAGTTGTACAAGTAATAATGACAAGAGACAACACACACAAACAATTTAAATTTCCATACTCAGAACAAAATCCTTTGGCAAAATTTGATTCCTTTGAGTACTCGACACCCCCCACCCCTCCTCCCACTCCCTTACTCCCTCCCATTACTGATCGAGGAGTGCGAGTGCCTACCATCGAATGAGACTGTGTGTGTGTGTGTGTGTGTGTGCATATATATATATATATATATGTAAGTGTGTGTATGCATATTTACATTTGCATGTGTATGTGCATCTGTACCAAGGGCGTAGCCGGGGGTGGGGGGGCACTTAGGCCATGGCCACCCCCAATCCAAAATAATAGTATTAAATTGTTCATGTGAAAAGCTTAAAATTTGATTATTAATTTGGATGAAAGAAATGAAAGACAAGTCTAACACATATGCAGTAAAAAGTGTAGTTTTTATAATAAAATGTCAAAAACTACTTAATTACACTTAACCATATTCTTATTTATATTTTGTTATTTTTGTTTATTGATCTGCAGCTTGATGTGTGGCCGGGACTGGCGGCATCTTTGGCGCTTTGACCTGATACAGCACCAATTAGCGGCTCCTTTGATGTATGCGGCATCCAATTTGACCTGGCCTAGCCGCCCTAGTGGTTCCTTTGATTTTTGAGAGTTGGCTTTTAGCATATTTTGACCATAGTCAAAATCAAAACTTCCTGTTCAACTCTAGGTTCATTTCTGTCTGGACTCTCTGTAGAGAACTTCCAGAAAATACTAGAGGTCAAAACATATTTGATTCTGTGAATTCATATTTAGAAGACTTGAAAATTTCATGGGACTCATGTGTTGAATCTGCACGGCTGGTGCTTCATCTATGGTGGGATGTGTCAGAGGATTCATTACGCTCGCAAAAAAACATAATCCAAATATATTATTCACCCATTGCTTTTTGCATAGAGAAGCACTTATTGCAAAGATATTACCGCTAGAATTAAAATCTGTGTTAGATCAAGTTGTTAATATTGTAAATTATATAAAATCAAGACCTTTAAAAACTCGCTTGTTTAAACAGCTCTGCAAAGCTATGGATGCACAGCACGAATGTTTACTTTTGCATACAGAGGTAAGATGGCTTTCAAGGGGAAAAGTCTTATGTCGTGTATTTGAACTTAAAGAAGAATTGTCAGTATTTTTTGAAAGAGAAGGAAACGATACCTTTTGCAAATTCCTTAAGAGTGAAATGGGGTGTGCTAAGTTAGCATATTTGGCAGGTATATTTAATTGTCTTAACAGTAATACCTTTAATTGTAATACCAGTATGCAAGGGCGAAATGAAAACATTCTCACCTCTACAGACAAACTATTAGCTTTTCAGAAAAAAAATTCGATCTGGAAAAAGAGAGCAACAGAAAAATATCTTGAAATGCTCCCTTTGATACCAAATCACAGTATTAAAAAGGTTGCTCCTATCGTGATAGAGCATTTGGCATCACTGGAAGACAACATCAAAAAATATTTTCCACCTTTGGATGTAAAGAAGTATGATTGGGTAAGAAATCCATTTTCTCCAATTAGTACGTCAGATTTTGATTTTACATTGCAAGAAGAAGAATTGACTTCTATTTCTACAGTCTTAAAATTAAACATTCAGATATGTCTCTTCATGCGTTCTGGATTTCTATTAAAGAAGAATATCCTGCAATATCAAAAAAAGCCTTGATAATTCTAATGCAGTTTTCAACATCATATCTTTGTAAATTAGGATTCTCACTCTTACGAACATCAAATGCCAAAAACGGAAAAAACTTAGCGAACTTGAACACGAAATGAGAGTCGCCTTATCGGTTATACGCTCTAATATTAGTGACATAACTAAAAAACGTCAGGCTCAAGTATCACATTAAAATACTAATTAATCTATACTTAATGTGAGGAATTATTATTATAGTTTATTATTTTATTGTTACTTTCAGAATAAAAAATAATTAATAACATACATATGTACAATGTTGTATATCTTCATATAATGTGATTAATAAAATGTTTTTTAAATTTTCTGAAACTTGCTTTTTTTTTAAACCTGTGTTCACCTTTTAATCCCTTCAAGTGAGTCGGCAAAAATTCTAGTATTCGAAAGTGTGCCGCGAACACAAAAAGGTTGAGAACCACTGGTCTATGGTCTCATCAGGGACTTGCTGGCACCAGCGAAGACAATGACCAAGATCTACGAGGATCTCGTAACACTGATCCATGAGCAACTCAAGCCCAAGGAGAGTATCCTCACAGCCAGACATCGGTTCTATACCCGACGGCCCGAAGGACAGGAAATCACAAAATACGCTGCAGACCTCAGGAGGTTGGCGGCACCATGTGATTTTGGCGACCACCTCAACGAAGCGCTGCGGGACATTTTTGTCATTGGAATTGGCCATGAGGGCCTTCTTCATAAGCTACTATCGGCGGATACCACAGTCACACTGCAGAAGGCCATCTCTGTGAGCCAGACCTTCATGACCTCGACCTGCGGCTCTAGGCAGATGACTCATCCTCAGGACTCAAACCCGGCAAGTACTGTGCACAGAGTGGCGCCTTTTAGAGGCTGGACTGTAGAACATGAATCTTCTCAGGGAAGAGCAAACAGACCCCAGAGTCCCTTAACTCAGAGTCCGCCGAGGGCTGGCTAATCGAGTAGCTCCATGCTGGTGTTGTGGAGGGAATCACAGGGCTCACCAGTGCTGTTTTAAAGACTATGTATGCAAAGGCTGCAGCACAAAGGGCCACCTCCAGTGAATGTGTAAGAGAAATATGACTCACTGTGTCGATGAAGAGTCTGCAGATGGCCATGAATCCAGCGCGGATTATGAAATGATAGGCAGAGAGGTATATAGCATGTTTACCTGCACCATCGAGTGTTCCCCATTGAGGATGGAATTCGAGATAGATGGCGTTCCAGTCTTTGTGGAAGTGAACACAAGGGCAGCCAGTCACTAATGAATCAAGAAGCCTTTGAGAGGCTATGGGACAATCAAGCTGAACAACCCAAGTTGGTCCTGGTTCAGGCAAAGCTGTGCACCTACACCGATGAAATTATCCGTTGTTGGTAGTGCGGATGTAAAGGTACTCCATGATGGTGCGGTGCACCAGTTACCACTGTGGATTATTGCAGGTGATGGACCAATGATGCTCAGCAGAAGGTGAATGGTGAAGATCCATTGGAAGTGGGAAGACTTCACCCTTCCAGCAATCGACGTCCTCTGCGCTCAGAGGCAAAGCAAGCCCTCACTTGAGAGTGGACCTGGCACCAGAGAGCAGACCAGCACAGCACCCGAGGCACAGACTACCCAGCATGATTGTGTGGAGATGACCCAGCTGGAATGCACCTTCCAGGCTTCAGTGGCAGGACTCGAGAGAAAGAAATTCGGATCCATAGGCGACTTCCCAGCTTCGGAGGCAGAACCCGGGGAGAAGAGGATCACTGCAATCGACATCGTGGATGGAGGAAAGATGGCGCCTGAACCACGAGGTGATGTGCTGAAGAAAAAGATGGCGGCAGCCAGACCACGAGGTGCAGCACTGATGGAGCAACACGTGGCACCAAATGGAGAAGAGGATTGGGGTAAAGAAAGCAAGGCTCTCTTAAAGGAGGCCTGCAACCCACCACAATTAAAGGGACAGTTTCACACACTCAAGCAATGTAATAGCAACTGTGAGTTAAAGATAAAATGTGCAACTGACAATTAGAGTTGTGTACATGCAACTAGCAAGAAAAAGTCACGCGATCGCGATCGGAGCTACAGAGTATTCACAATAAGTAATGAAAAGCTGTGCGATGTAGGATTTCAACTGCACACAGCCAATGCAGCGGGTAAACACCCATCTGGAGCACACAGATCCAGCGAGCTTCCCAATGCTGTAGCTCGCATGCCTGGGACCAGAGATATGCACCATGGAGTGTGGCCAAAAGTAGTCAATACACACGAGCTGCAGAGTAAGCAATCTCAAGAGGGCAACGGCACCGGTATCGATACCCTGCCCCTAATCGGCTCCACCTCTCAGGCACCCGATGGCACCAAACGTCACTAGCCTGAAAGAGCCAACTGTGCTAAGGCGCAGCCCCCAGACCCCATCGCCACCAAGGCCATACCCAGAAACGAAGGGTCACCTGCTACAGTCCTCCCAAAGGGGACCGGGACCAGCCAGGATCCCAAACCAAACAACGCCCAGGCTAGCGAGTCAGCAGGTCCATGTGCATTGCTAGATGGCAGTTCCTCAGGGAGCAGCAGCGCAAAGAAAGGACAGGGAGGTCACAGGCATCTGTGAACCTGCCCGACGCTAGGAACCACGGCAACAGCCCCAAGAGCAGGCAACTTGAGCCAACCGGGTTCCCACTGCCAGCACTGGGCACCGCGCCACCACCAGACTGCAGGGACACCATCCAGCAATTCTGGAACTAGTTTGTCCTTACGCACCGGTTACCAATCCCCAGTATGTATCGATCATGCATCTCACCAGTCTAATGTACTTGTCTCACAACTGAACCATAAATGTAATGCAAACTTGTTTTTCTGAACTTGAATGTACATGAATGCAATGAGCCTCCTGCATAATCTATATGTCGGGGGGTGGGTGGGAGAATGGAGTGGTCAGAGACACACACAAACAGCAACCACCAGCACTCTACTGCACCAACCCAAGAATGAACCAACCCGCCAAGGGTCAACCAGATAGAGCTAAGCCCAAAGCACAGTCAATGCAGAGGTGATTTGCATTAAAGGCTTGGGGGAGAGTGATGTCATGTATCCTACATGGCTACTGTTAGTACTATCACAAGGTGTACCACCAGAGGGCACAGCAGTGGGAGACTTGTATGTTACCTGTACAGGTGTGCCTGGCCTAGTATAAAAGGCAGGCCACCAGGTGTGGTCCTCACTCTGGAGTTATAACTAAGGTCACTACAGTTCAAGTACAACACATTGCCTCGTGGAGTCATTATTAGAGCATCCAAGGACATATCACCTATGATGATGATGACTTTAGGAATGATGTCAAAGCCATGTAGAGCGTACAGGAGAAAGCCACTGAGATGACGTCAAGGATGAGAGGTTTGTGTTATGAGTAAAGACTAGAGAAAATTCAACTCTTTTTTATTAGAACAAAGAAGATTAAGAGGAGATCTGACAGAGGTTTTCAAACTGACACTAACATAGGAGGGGTCATAAGTAGTGTAGTTGTGCAGATGGGAACAGGAAGTTACAAAGGGACATAGACAAATTAAATGAGTAGGAAAAACAATGGCATATAAAATAGGTGGGCAAGTATGAAGTTATCCATTTTGGAACCGGGAAAGGTAAACCGGAGTATTTTCTAAATGGTGAGAAATGAGGGTCTGTAGAGGAACAGAGATTTGGGAGTCCAAGTACAGAAATCATTAAAAGCCGGTAAAAAAGCAATCAAAAAGGCTAATAGAATGTTGGTTTTTATCTCAAAGTGATTGGAATTCAAAGGCGAGGAAGATAGGCTCATGTTGTACTGAGCCATGGTCAGACTCTATCTAAAGTACTGTGTTCAGTTTTGGGCACAACAGCTCAAGGAGGGTATATCACGTCCTCAGGTTACGTAATATGTTCTCGCTTTACGCAAGATGTAATAGAGCAATTTCAGAGGAGACAAGATAAATTACAAAGAACAGGAAAAATCATTGTAACACACAATAAATACCAGACATGGATACATTTTTAATGTTACAATCAGCTTCAAAAGAACAAAACCCACAGAGCAATGATACAGAACTTCCTTCATCAAGTTCAACCGTAACGGCTGGAGAACACCAAGGAGATGGCATGAGTAAAAAACATAAAGCCACCATTAACTCTGCAAAATTAAGGAAATAGGAAGACAGCTACTTGAATTTTGGTTTTATTTGTATTGGAAATGGAGATAAACCTCAACAGCAGTTTGTAATTTGTGCACAAGTACTGTCCAATGAATCTTTGAAACCCTCCAATTTACAGAGAAATGTAATTACCAAGCATGAAATATATAACGACAAGCATTGTTCGTTTTTTGAGGGAAAGATTAAGGAACTGCTCGACACTAAAGCAGTAATGAAATCCACAACTACCGCTGATAAAAAGCTTGTAGTCCCAAGCTTGTAGTAACATCGAGAGGTGTTCTCTCACAAGTCGGGGGGTCATAATGTTCCAGGGCCAGCTGCTCCAGTTCTTTTATGTCCCCGACCTGCGAAGGTGTTCTCTCACAGGTTGGGGGGCCACGACATTCCAGGGCAATGTTTTTGTGGCGGAGGAGGGGCGAGAGATCGTGGCGGAGGAGGGGCGAGAGATCGTGGCGGAGGAGGGGCGAGAGATCGTGGCGGAGGAGGGGCGAGAGATCGTGGCGGAGGAGCGATGAGAGATCGTGGCGGAGGAGCGATGAGAGATCGTGGCAGAGGAGCGGTGAGAGATCGTGGCGGAGGAGCGGTGAGAGATCGTGGCGGAGGAGCGGTGAGAGATCGTGGCGGAGGAGCGATGAGAGATCGTGGCGGAGGAGCGGTGAGAGATCGTGGCGGAGGAGGGGTGAGAGATCGTGGCGGAGGAGCGGTGAGAGATCGTGGCTGAGGAGGGGCGAGAGATCGTGGCGGAGGGGGGCGAGAGATCGTGGCGGAGGAGGGGCGAGAGATTGTGGCGGAGGAGGGGCGAGAGATCGTGGCTGAGGAGGGGCGAGAGATCGTGGCGGAGGGGGGCGAGAGATCGTGGCGGAGGGGGGGCGAGAGATCGTGGCGGAGGAGCGATGAGAGATCGTGGCGGAGGAGCGGTGAGAGATCGTGGCGGAGGAGGGGTGAGAGATCGTGGCGGAGGAGCGGTGAGAGATCGTGGCGGAGGAGGGGTGAGAGATCATGGCGGAGGAGCGGTGAGAGATCGTGGCGGAGGAGGGGTGAGAGATCGTGGCGGAGGAGCGGTGAGAGATCGTGGCGGAGGAGCGGTGAGAGATCGTGGCGGAGGAGGGGTGAGAGATCGTGGCGGAGGAGCGGTGAGAGATCGTGGCTGAGGAGGGGCGAGAGATCGTGGCAGAGGGGGGCGAGAGATCGTGGCGGAGGAGGGGCGAGAGATTGTGGCGGAGGAGCGGTGAGAGATCGTGGCGGAGGAGGGGCGAGATCGTGGCGGAGGAGGGGCGAGAGATCGTGGCGGAGGAGCGGTGAGAGATCGTGGCGGAGGAGGGGCGAGAGATAGTGGCGGAGGAGGGGCGAGAGATCGTGGCGGAGGAGGGGCGAGAGATCGTGGCAGAGGAGGGGCGAGAGATCGTGGAGGAGGAGGGGCGAGAGATTGTGGCGGAGGAGGGGCGATTATTTGTGGGAGAGGAGCGGCTAGAGATCGTGGCGGAGGTGCGGCAAATGAGGGTACGGG
Organism: Pristiophorus japonicus; assembly: GCF_044704955.1. Classification (NCBI taxonomy): domain Eukaryota; kingdom Metazoa; phylum Chordata; class Chondrichthyes; family Pristiophoridae; genus Pristiophorus; species Pristiophorus japonicus. The sequence goes on along the minus strand of NC_091977.1, from coordinate 281,463,581 downwards.
GCACAGACGAGGACCCAGGAGCAGCACGGGCCAACCCACAATGCGATATGCATGTGCACTAAGTCCATGCAGCAGAGCAGGTCTCCAGTCCTCCTCGTTAACCCTTGCCACTGGATAAATACCTAGTTCTGTCAAACCCTTGTGGTGGCTGATGTGCAACGGTCACCACACGTTCAAAAAATCCACGTATAGGCATCTTCCACCCCTTCAATTGGAGTTCAGGACTGGAATGTCGGGTCCATTGAAACATCTGTAAACTCATGTGGAAGCAAGTCATCCTCGTTCAAGGGACTGCCTATGATGATGATTGGCCTTGGAAGGGGTGTAGTATAAATTCACCAGAATTGTACCGGGGTTTAATGGATTAAATTACGAGGACAGGTGGCATAAACTTGGCTTGTATTCCCTAATAGAAGATTGAGGATTGATCTAATCAAGGTGTTTAAAATGTTCAAATGATTTGATAAAGCAGATATGGTAAAATTATTTCCTCTAGTGGTGGAAATCAAGAACAAGCAGACATAATCTTAAAATTAGTGCTAGGCCATCAGGAGCGAAATCAGAAAACTTTTTCAAACAAAGGGTAGTAGAAATGTGGAACTCTCCCCCAATAGGCTATGGATGCTGCACCAATTGGCTTTCAAGACTGAGGTAGATAGAGTTATTTTTAAGGTAAATGCATATGGTGCATAGGCTGGGAAAACGGAGGTGAAGTGCAGATCAACCATGATCTAATTGAATGGTAGAGCAGGCTTGAAGAGCTGAATCGCCTACTCCAGTTCCTAATATTTCTATGTCCCTAAAATGAAGAGGAGTTTTGATAAGGCAAAAATCGAGAAAAAAAAAACTATTTCCATTGGTTGGTGAGTCAACCATTGGTTAGTAACTAGAGAGCATAAATGTAAGATTATCACCAAAAAAACAAAGGGATAGGTCAGGAGTATTTTTTTTATGCAGAGGCTTATTCAGAGTGCCCTACCAGAAGTAATGGTGGGAGATGTAGGATCTGTTCCTCCCACAATGGTAAAATTTGGACTATTTAATATAAAAACTCAGAACTGCATTACATAGAAACATAGAAACATAGAAACATAGAAAATAGGTTCAGGAGTAGGCCATTCGGCCCTTCGAGCCTGCACCACCATTCAATAAGATCATGGCTGATCATTCCTTCAGTACCTCTTTCCTGCTTTCTCTCCATACCCCTTGATCCCCTTAGCCATAAGGGCCATATCTAACTCCCTCTTGAATATATCCAATGAACTGGCATCAACAACTCTCTGCGGTAGGGAATTCCACAGGTTACCGACTCTCTGAGTGAAGAAGTTTCTCCTCATCTCAGTCCTAAACGGCCTACCCCTTATCCTAAGACTATGTCCCCTGGTTCTGGACTTCCCCAACATCGGGATCATGTGTGTTCATGCATGCTACCCTAGTAACTGCAATGATTAGTTTATAGCTAAGAATATTTTGAGGGTGAGGAAAGCTGGATGGATGGTTGCAAGGGGATGAAAGCTATCCAGTTGAGCCCTGGCTCATGACTCCTTTCCAATACCCACAAAAAACACCCAAAGAGAGCTACATGTAGCTAACAAGATCTTGGTGAAGAAATGCATGAGGATGTTAATCTATAGGCCCAGCTTCATTGATTGATCAGGGGGAGTACAGTCTGCCCAATGTATCCAAGATTATTGAATCCTGCTGTACCTTGTACAACTATGTCATGAAAAGAGGCTTAGCCATGCAGCAGATTGATTAAGAGAGCTATGATATCATGGCCACTGCCTGTGAGGCTTTCAAAAAATAGCTGCCAGAAGGTTTTCAAGCCCAAAGATTCTATAAAAAAAACCTCACTTACTTTTCAGCTTCTCTGTGGTTTTGCTGCCTCTCCCTCTCAGCTCCTCTGGGCTGAGAGGGGCCAGACATTGCGCCATTGCCTACTTCTTCTTCCTAGTGGGTGTCCACCCAGAGAATAATGAGGCAGTGAACCCTTTTGTCTCTCTCGGCCTGTTTACATCTTTGCAACTGCAAATTCGACAGAAGAGTTGTAGAAGCCCCAGTTAAACACCATTTCTGCCATATTTCTGTGACACTTCCATTAAAGTTATATTGGACGAGAAATACACCAAAATGATTACACTTACTCATATAATTGCCTTTTCTGTGCCTCCCAGGCTTGCTCTAATTCATGCGCCTGGAAATCGAAGTCACAGGACTTTGACCACTACAACTCAGTTAGCTAATTGAAGTGACTTAACCAGGTGGTAGACTATCGCTCCCAGGAAACATCAGTGTCATTCTATGGAAGCACTCCTTCGGAATCCCTCCCAGAATTCACTTAGTTCTTTTGGAGCTTGGAAGAGAAGCGTAACATAGTAGATTTTTCTTTCATCATTGATGGTAAGATTTGCTGTTTAGGTAACTTGGCTTGCTTCTTGCCCCCTATCAAATGATGGAAAAGGCTTGAAAGTACTAAAAGCTATGTAAACCATTATTAGGATGAGTAAGTGCTTTAAAGTTAGCTGTGCCTTTGCACATTTTATGTAGAATAATCAAAACAAAGTGAAAGATGAACTTGTGCACTCTATCTGAATTAACTTTGATATGCCCGCAAAAACAGCTGGGCAGCAAAAGGTTAATTCAAACATTGCAGCAAAACCATGAGACATCATCAGAGACAATGATGCAGGTTACCTGCCACAGACAATAGCACCAGAAGAAAGACATTCACACCTTCAATGGTTTTCTGTCTGAAAAGATACAGGGACATTCACACATTGCTCAACTGTGGAGACCAAGGAAGATTCTGCATTGTGCTACACAGCTGGAGAGCTGACCATGCCCCTGTCTGGACCAGGGAGTGGAAGTCAGAGACAATCAACGCAGACAATGTCATCAAAAGAGGGACATTCACACCTTCAATGTGCACAGTCAAGAAGGAAGAGGGACATTCAAACATTCCTCAACCATCGATACCAAGGAAGATTCTGCATTGTGCTGCACAGCAGGAGAGCTGATATCACAGGAGGGAACAGGAAATCAGTTTTGAGATTGCAAGTTGTTTTTTAGAATAAAGAAGACCCATTTTTGAAAGCACAGAACAGTACAGGAACAGAATCGAAACAGCAACTGAAAATAGCGATATGTCTTTGAGACACAAGCTGCAACTAAGGTCCGGGCTTACAGTCAACCTCAGCAGCCAGCCGGGGAATTGGTGATTGTATGTTGTTTCCAATCAAATTATAGAAGGGTTTTGTAATTTAGTCTGGGTAACTTTATATGTAACAGTCAAATCGCAGAGGGGTTTAACTGTGTCAAGTTGTGCCGATGTAAATTACCCTTTCGTCGGGGTTTGTATTCTAGGGTTTGTTAGTCCCATCATCAACATCATCATAGGCAGTCCCTCGGAATCAAGGAAGATTTGCTTCCACTCTTAAAATGAGTCCTTAGGTGCCTGCACAGTCCAATACAAGAACCACAATCTCTGTCACAGGTGGGGCAGATAGTCATTGAGGGAAGGGGTGGGAGGGATTGGTTTGCCGCACACTCATTCCGCTGCCTGCGCTTGATTTGTTAGTCCCATATAAATCCTGAAGTATTTATATAGGGGAGGTAACTGCTATGTAAATGATCCTTTCATAGGGGTTTGTATTCTGGGGTTTGTTAGTCCCATATAAATCATAGTGATTTATACTGGGGAGGGAATTGTGTGTATGTTCAATAAACAAGCAAATTTTGGTTGAGCCAAAACCCTGTGCCGTGTGTATTTTGTTCTTATAAATCCTGAAGTCAAATAACTGTGTAACAGGGGACTAGTATTTCGAAACCCTTACATAGTAGAATCTACAATAGCTTTTAACGGAGAAGTAGATATATATTTGAAAAAGAAAAATGTAAAAGGATATGCGGAGCAAAAGAATGGGACTTTCAGAGAGCTGGCACATGCACAATGGGCCACATGGCTTCCTTCTAACCGCTAAAGTTCACTGATTCTAAGAAATCAATAGGTCAACCTTGAGTGCAAAATAGTGAGCAAGTCAAGATTAACACTTAGTTAAGGGGAGACCAGTTCTGAAATGTAATAACTCCTTAAAGTGCAGCAGTATTACCATATGTAAATGAGTGTTAATGCTTTGATTTCTATTCAATGATGGACTAAGAGATGATATTTCGAGGTGTAGTAAGGTATGTAGCACAGGGGATCAATAAGGACATGCTGCTGATGCAGTATAATCAAACTGGTTCAGAATTATTCCTTGCTGCTGGGGTTCTCTGTCACAGGATGATAAATAGCATGAGGGTTTATTATCAAGTCATTATTCTTATTAGAGTTTCTACCTTTTCAGCAAATCTTAGTTATTATATCTCTCTGCTATCTCATAAAAATTAGAAATATCTTATTATGATGACTATTTGATTCAGCAGCACAAGGATACATCGAAGCATTTTCAACAGTGCAGTTTGTTTTCGTGACAAACGTATCTGCTCATTAATTTTGCTAAACTTTATTAAGAATTTTAAGTGTCAGCACTTTTTTTTTAGTTTAAACTGGTTTCGGTAAGATTAATTTAATTGTAATACGCACATCACAGCAGTGGATAGAAGGTTAAGTAATCTCTTCACTTAGCACAACTGGAATAACATATTATGCTAGCTGTGATCCTGAAGTGCATTATTCTGATTTCATGACCATATTGTTAATCAGGAAGTCCCCAAAGAATAAGATGCATAAGAAGCAGCAGTTGGACACACCATCAACAGGGGTTTGAATGAATGCAATTCAAGCATGGTGACCTTCACACCAGCTGTCACTAAATAACAGGACATGATACAGTGTGCAAGTTAACCATTTTTTACAGCTGGTAATGGCCAACGCAGACCCAGGGGGCGCTGATCATTATATTTTCATATTCTGGAGACATTCCATTACATTTTCAATAAAAGGAAAAGGTAAAAGCAAGTCAAGAAACAGGAAAAGGGCAAAATTTATCAAACATTAACAGACACGAAGGAGGCGATTAGATCTCGCAAGCCTACTGCTAATAGAGTGGAGCTTTTTTCTCCCCTGGAGAAGTTAGATTGCTGTAGCAAAAATCCACTTTGTTGAGCTTTTATTTGAGATAAAAAGAAAAAAAAAGCGTGAACGTTTGAAAACTAAAATAAAAACAGATAAGGCGGGAAATAATGAGTTACATAGCATCTGCCCAAAGGAAGAAAGACTTGCATTTATATAGCACATTTCACGACTCATCATCATAGGCAGTCCTTCAGATTCAAGGAAGACTTGCTTCATAGGTGGCAGTACAATCCAATACGAGAACCACAGTCTCTGTCACAGGTGGGACAGACAGTGGTTGAAGGAAAGGGTGGGTAGGGAGCCTGGTTTGCCGCACACTCCTTCCGCTGCCTGCACTTGATTTCTGCATGCTCTCGGCGACTAGACTCAAGGAGCTCAGCGGCCTCCCGGATGCACTTTCTCCACTTAGGGTGGGCTTTGGCCAGGGACTCCCAGGTGTCAGTGGGGATGTTGCAATTTATCAGGGAGGCTTTGAGGGTGTCCTTGTAACGTTTCTGCTGCCCACCTTTGGCTCGTTTGCCGTGGCCGTTTGAGTAGAGCGCTTGCTTTGGGAGTCTCGTGTCTGGCATGCGAACTATGTGGCCTGCCCAGCGGAGCTGATCAAGTGTGGTCAGTGCTTCAATGCTGGGGATGTTGGCCTGGACGAGGACGCTAATATTGGTGCGTCTGTCCTCCATGGGGATTTGTAGGATTTTGCGGAGACATTGTTGGTGGTATTTCTCCAGCGACTTGAGGTGTCTACTGTACATGGTCCATGTTTCTGAGCTATACAGGAAGGCAGGTATTACTAAAGCCCTGCAGACCATGAGCTTGGTGACAGTTTTGAGGGCCTGGTCTTCAAACACTTTTTTCCTCAGGCGGCCAAAGGCTGCACTGGTGCACTGTTGGATCTCGTCGTCAATGCCTGCTCTTGTTGATAGGAGACTCCCGAGATAAGGGAAGTGGTCCACGTTGTCCAGGGCCATGCCGTGGATCTTGATGACTGGGGGGTCAGTGTTGTGCGGCGAGGACAGGCTGGTGGAGGACCTTTGTCTTATGGATGTTTAGCATAAGGTCCATGCTTTCGTACGCCTCAGTAAATACGTCAACCATATCCTGGAGTTCAGCCTCTGTGTGAGCACAGACGCAGGCATTGTCCGCGTACTGTAGCTCGACGACAGAGGTTGGAGTGAGCTTGGACCTGGCCTGAAGACGGCGAAGGTTGAACAGGTTCCCACTGGTTCTGTAGTTTAGTTCCACTGTCGACTGTGAGGTGGAGCATGGCAGCGAGGAAGATTGAGAAGAGGGTTGGGGAGATGACGCAGCCCTGCTTGACCCCAGTCCGGATGTGGATTGGGTCTGTAATGGATCCATTGGTAAGGATCTCGGCCTGCATGTCGTCATGGAGCAGGCAGAGGATTTGACAAACATTTGGGGGCATCTGAAATGGAGGAGGACGCTCCATAGACCCTCACAGTTGACAGTGTCAAAGGCCTTTGTAAGGTCAAAGAAGGCCATGTATAAGGGCTGGCACTGTTCCCTGCATTTTTCCTGCAGCTGTCGTGCTACAAAAATCATGTCCATTGTGCACCGGAGGGCACGAAATCCGCACTGCGACTCCGGGAGGAGCTCCTCTGCCACAGAGAGAAGACGGTTGAGGAGGACTCTAGCGATAACTTTCCCGGTGGCTGATAGCAGGGAGATTCCTCTGTAGTTGCCACAGTCGGACTTGTCCCCCTTTTTAAGGATGGTCACGATCACTGCATTTCTAAGATCTCCCGGCATGCTCTCCTACCTCCAGATGAGAGAGGTGAGGTCAAGTATTCACGCCAGCAGTGCCTCTCCGCCATACTTCAGTGCCTCAGCAGGGATTCCATCCGCTCCCGTAGCCTTGTTGTTTTTGATCTGTTTTATGGCTTTTTCTACCTCATGCAGCGTTGGGGTTTCACTGAGGTGGTGGCGGGTAGCATGCTGCGGAATGGAGTCCAAGACACTTGAGTCAAAGGCAGAGTCTTGATTGAGGAGATCTTCGAAGTGCTCCTTCCAATGGGCCCTGACTGCCTCAGTGTCCTTGATGAGTGTTTCCCCGTTCTTGGCCAGCAGCGGGATGGGGCCTTGTGTGTTTGGACCATAGGTGGCCTTGACTGCGATGAAGAATCCTCGCACATCATGGCTGTCGGCCAGTTGTTGTATCTCCTGTGCTTTCTCCATCCATCACCTGTTCTTTAGGTCCTGGGTTTTTTGTTGGACCTCAGCCTTGAGCCATCTGTAATGCTGCTTTGCTGTTCCCGTGTCAGGTTGTTGTTTAAGGCTCAGAAATGCCCTGTGCTTGCAATCTATTAGCTCTCAACATTCTCATCAAACCAGTCCTGGTGTTTCCTGGTTGAGTGACCGAGTGTCTCTTTGCAGGCGCTGGTTATGGAGGCAGACCAAGCGCTGTGGGCATTCTGCGTCTTCGGATCATCAAGGCACGCCAGGTTAGCTGTGAGGTGCTACTGTAAAGGGTTCCTTAGCTGGGTCCTTAAGTGCCCTGGCATTGACTTTTTTGCTTCTGCTGCCCCCTTCGCTTTGGGGCTATGTTGATGTCAATGATGGATCGGATTAGGCGATGGTCCGTCCAGCAGTCGGCAGCTCCTGTCATGGCACGGGTGATGCACACATCCTTGCAACCCCTCACTCGGACGATGACATAGTCGAGCAGGTGCCAGTGTATTTCACGACTACCAGACTCCTCAAAGCGCTTGATAGCCAATTAAGTACCTTTGGAGTGTAGTCACTGTTGTAATGTGGGAAACGCAGCAGCCAATTTGCACACAGCAAACTCCCACAAACAGCAATGTGATAATGACCAGATAATGTTTTTGTTATGTTGATTAATCTTGCCCTTTTTCAAAATAGTGCAACAGGATCTTTTACATCCACCTGAGAGAGCAAACAGTGTATCGGTTTAACATCTCATCCAAAAGACAGCACCTCCAGCAGTGCAGCTCCTCCTCAGCAATGCAGTGGAGTGTCAGCCTGAATTTAGGTGCTTAAGTCTCTGGAATGGGACTTGAACCCACAATGTTCTACTTCAGAGGCAAGTGTGCTACCCACTGAGCCAAAGCTGACACTAACAAGATGGATGGGTTAATGTTTTGGTGGGTCCATTTGTCAGAAGTCAGGTATGGGCCAGCCTCCCCAGCTCAATCATTAACATAGAAACATAGAAATATAGAAAATAGGTGCAGGAGTAGGCCATTCGGCCCTTCGAGCCTGCACCACCATTAAATAAGATCATGGCTGATCATTCACCTCAGTACCCCTGATCCCTTTAGCCGTAAGGGCCATATTTAACTCCCTTTTGAATATATCTAACGAACTGGCATCAACAACTCTCTGCGGTAGAGAATTCCACAGGTTCAGAACTCTCTGAGAAGTTTCTCCTCATCTCAGTCCGAACTTTTCTATTTCATATATGAACTGATCTGCTGCGTATTTCCAATTATTCTATTGTTGATCTTTAACTCTTTAAAAAAAAAACAATTTCAATCGGATCAATTCCAATATCCATATTAATGTGAGTCTATTGAACAGCATCAGTAACTGATGCAAATTGACTGCCATTACATGCCCATTGAATAGAAGGTTTAATGAATAGAACATTATTACTGGTGCAGATGCTGTTATTTTTGCAGACTATGGATGTACTCTCTGTGTAGTCACTGTATAGTTGCATAAGATGGAGACTTGTTTACCTGATGTATTATCAATAAGGTTTACACTGTGTATATACATGCTGGCACCACTAGAGGGTGTAACTGCTAGAGACTGGGATTTCCTGCCCTGGTGGCAGGGCCCAGTATAAAAGGCTGCACACCATGCTTGTGCCTCACTCTGGAGTTTGGAATAAAGGACCAAGGTCACTCCAGTTTGAGTACAACACATTGCCTCGTGGAGTCATTCATAAGTATATTATGACATAATAACTGGCGACGAGAATAAGGACGTTCACACGATATTATGGCTATCTTTGGCACACTAAAAGACTTCGTAGAGGTTGATGATTAGGATGCTTTCACGGAAAGGCTTGAGCAATATTTCATGGCAAACGACCTGGCAGGGGAGACGGACACATTGGCGGAGAAGCGCAAGGCTATATTGCTGATCAGTTGTGGCCCGAGGTCTACCGCCTCGTCAGGTACTTGCTGACACACACAAAGGCCAAGGATAAGACATACGATGAGCTGACTGAACTAATTCGCGACCAACTTAAACCAAAAGAGAGCATCCTCACGGCCAGGCACAGATTCTACACTCACTGCAGATTTGAGGGTCAGGAGATTATAAAATATGCTGCCGACTTCAGGAGACTTGCAGCACTGTGTGATTTTGGCACTCACCACAATGAAGCATTGCGAGACATCTTCGTTATGGGAATTGGCCACGAGGGCCTCCTTCACAAGCTGTTATCTGCCGACACCACAGTCAAGCTGCAGAAAGCCATCAGCATCAGTCAGGTGATCATTACCTCGATCTGCAGCACCAAGCAAATTATTCATCCTGTGGACTCAAACCCGGCAAGTACTGTACGTAGAATGGTTACTTTCACAGGCAAGATTGTAGAATGTGGCTCTGCCCAGGGCAGAGAGCACAGACCTCAGGGTTCCAGAACTCAGAGTCCGCCGAAGGGTGCTAATCGAGTAACACCATGCTGGCATTGCACAGGAAACCATAGGGCTCACCAGTGTCGGTTTGCTGAGTATGTATGCAAAGCCTGTAACACGAAAGGCCACCTCCACCATATGTGTAAAAGAAATATGACTCACCATTTAGCAGAGGAGTCGATAGATGACTTTGAATCCAGCGGTGAGTATGATGATTTGGCCAGAGAGGCAGCTCAGCCCCAAGAAGAAGTGTATGGAGTGTATACCTGCACCACCGATTGTCCTCCAGTGAAGATGGAAGTCGAGATAAACAGCATTCCAGTCTTCATGGAAGTGGACACGGGAGCAAGCCAGTCAGTGATGAGCCAGGATGCCTTCGAGAGGCTATGGAACGAAAAACGACCCGAGCTGGTTCCAGTACAGGAAAAGTTGCGCACCTACACCAAGGAGCTGATCCCAGTCCTTGGTAGTGCGGATGTAAGTGTAATCCATAATGGCGTGGTGCACAAGTTACCTCTGTGGATTGTTGCAGGCGATGGTCCAACGCTACTCCGAAGAAGGTGGATGGGGAAGATCCAGTGGCAATGGGAAGACCTCTTCACTCCAGCAATCGATGTCCCCCATGCTCAGAGGCAGAGCAAAACCTCACCTTCGCTTGGGCCAGGCACCGGAGAACAGACCAGCGCAGCACCTGAGGCACAGACCGTCCATCACAACTGCCTGGCAATGATCCAACCGGAACAACCTAAAAGTACCTTCCTGGTTCCAGTGGCAGGACTCCTGAGGAGGAAAATTTAATTCATAGGCACTCTTCCAGCTTTTGTGGCAGAATCACGGGAGAGAAGAATCAAGGCAGTCGACCTCGAGGACAGAGGCAAGATGGCGTCCCTGCTGCAGCGAGGTGCAGCGTGGCTGAAAATAAAAGATGGCCGCGGCCATATCACGAGGTGCAATGCTGAGGGACCAACACGTGGGGTCTAACAAAGGATTTGACTGGGATAAAGCCAACAGGGTTCTCTTAAAGGAGACCTGCAACTAACTGAACTTAAAGAAACATTGTATGCATAGCAATCAATGTAACAAACTGATTAAGAATGTAAAGAATAAAATGTTGTTGCAAGATGTCAGGAATAGAGTATCCCCAAAAGTAGCAAGTGAGCGAATTCGGGAGGGTAAACATGCCCTGCCCCAGGTGTCCCCACAAGTTATAGGCCAGCGACCTCAGGAGGGTGAAGGCACTGATCCTGATACCCTGCCCCAGGCCTATCCCATGCTGCAGGCACCCGATGGCACTATTCGCCACGGACCTGGAAACGAAAATGGCGCCAATACGCGCAGTCGGCCGCCGTTGCCCACCACCCGGGTGGAGACGGTGCAGCCCACAGACGCAGTCGCTACCTCGGCCCTGACCGGGAGCGAAAGGTCAGAACCAACGAGTTCCCCAAACGGGACCTGGATCGGCCAGGTTCCCAACACCGTTAGAGAGCAGGCAGAAGACTCTGCAGCCCTCAAAAGGAGGCCACACGTATCTGTGGCTCTGCCCACCACTAGGCAACAGCAAAGGTCCTGAGTCCTGGCAAGGTGAGCGAACCAAGCCCACCCCGCTAACAGGGGGCACAGTGCCACCATTAGACGACTAGGACCCCATCCGGTTGCTCTGGAACTAGTGTCCTCGCATACCTATACTGCTACCTCAGTACTGATCATGACTGAACCATGAATGCAATCTACCCAATCCTGGTGCACGACCATAAAACATAACGATTCTAAGTCACAGAACCAAGGTGTCACGATACAAACTGTAAAAAAAATTTTTTTTCCTCCTTTCTTTGTACTTGCACTGTGTCTAATCCTGTATGTTAATGTAACAGGCCAGCTGCATGATCTCGCTGTGGGTGGGGAGGAGGGGGTAATGGATGTATGTAGCCATAGACACACACATGGATCATACCCAGAACCCACTGGAACCTCCACTGCATCATCGAACCATCCAATCTGGTAACCACCACCCAACGTTGTGGCAAAAGGACTTGGGGGTTATCAGGGAGAGAGCCAAGCTAAAGCACAGCCAAGGTGCAAGGGCTATTGGCACTTAAGTCTGGGGAGAGCTAAGCCAGAGCACATAGTGCAAAGGTAATTGGCACAAAAGACTTGGGGGAGAGTGATGTTTTCTATGCAGACTATGGATGTACTCTCTGTGTAGTCACTGTGTGGTTGCATAAGATGAAGACTTGTTTATCGGATGCACTATCAATAAGGTTCACACTGTGTATATACATGCTGCGACCATTAGAGGGTGTAACTGGTGGAGACCAGGGTTTCCTGCCCTGGTGGCAGGGCCCAGTATAAAAGGCTGCACTCTGTGCTTCACTCTGGAGTTTGGAATAAAGGACCAAGGTCACTACAGTTTGAGTACAACACATTGCCTCGTGGAGTCATTCATAAGTTCATTACAGACATAATAGATGCAATTACTGTTTTCAGAAAGATATCATTACCGTGAATATGTGTCATTTAGCATGCAAGCACTGTAGTAGTAAAGTTGCCAGAATTAACCTCAGAATAATCAAGAGGAAAATTGTTGTCCAGTTGGGGTGTTGGACATTATTCTGCTTCTGGTGCAATCAACAAATGCTTCATTGAATAAATCTGCTTACATTTTGGCACAGTGGGAAGGTGCAGCACAGGCCAGCCCACAGTGTGACCTATGAATTCCAAGGACAGTAGGAGTATGTGTGTGTACTAGGTCTGTGCAGAGCTTGGTCTCCAGTCATCTTGGTTAACCTTTACCACTGGACCAAGATCTTGGCCTGTATGGTGGCTGGTGTGCAATGGCCACTTTACGTTAAAATAATTCACGCACAGGCATCTTCCACCCTTCAAGATGTAATTCAGAACCTGGAATATCAGGTTCCTCATTGAAATCCCTGCGAACTCATCATTTTTTGTTGTGGAAGTAGGTCATCCTCGACATGAGGGATTGCCTAATACCTAATACCCCTGGTGCAATCAACAAATGCTTAATTGTATGAATCTGCTTAATCTTTGGCATAGTACTACTGAATTAATAGTAATACCTATCAGATTGGAGAGAAGTATACAATGATGTTCCCCCAGGGGTTGGTGTGGGAATCGCTGCTCTTTTTGATATATATTAATGACCTGGACTTGAGTTTGCAGGGCATCATTTCAAAGTTTGCCGATGACACAAAGCTTGGAAATGTAGTAAACAGTGAGGAGGATAATAGCAGACTGCAGGAGGACAGAGACCCACTGGCAAAATGAACAGACACATGGCAGATGAAACTTAACACAGAGAAGTGTGAAGTGATGAATTTTGGAAGGAAAAATTGGGGATATAAACTAAATGGTACAATTCTAAAGAAGGTGCAGGAAGAGAGACCAGGAGGTTCACATACACAAATCTTTGAAAGTGGCAGGACATGATAAGGCTTTTAAATATGCTTATGGGATCCTGGGCTTTATAAATAGAGACGTAGAGTACAAAAGCAAGGAGGTTATGGTAAACCTTTATAAGTCACTGGTTGTATCGCAGCTGGAGTATTATGTCCAATTCTGGGCACCACACTTTAGGAAGGATGTCAAGGCCTTAGTGAGGATGCAAAGGAGATTTACCAGAATGGTACCAGAGATGAGGGACCTCAATTATGCGGAGAGACTAGAGAAGCTGTTATTACTCTCCTTAGAGCAGAGAAGGCTATGGGGAGATTTAATGGTGATGTCGATGCAGATTTGATGGGACGAATGGCCTCCTGTGTTGTATTATTCTATGATTCTATGTTATAACAGATAGGGAGAAACTATTTCCACTGGCAGGATGGCAGGTAACCAATGTTCCCTCTTATTTTTGGGGGAGTGCGTGGCTCATTTAAGGGGGTACACAGCCCATTCACAGTTTCACACATGCACAAAACTTTACATTTGAAAAAGCCAGTCCAGGGCAGTGAGGACTGGCAGAGAAGTGCGTGCGCGCCTTATAGGGAACATTGCCGGTAACCAGAGGACACAGGTTTAAGAGCATTGGCAAAAAAATCCAGGGGGTAGGGGGTAAGAAATTAGAAGAATTTTCTTTTTTTTTTTTACACAGCAAGTTGTTATGATCTGGAATGCACTTTCTGAACGGGAGGTGGAAACAGATTCAAAAATAATTTTCAAAAGAGAATTGGATAAATACTTGAAAGGAGAAATTTTCAAGGTAATGGGTAAAAAGCTCAGGAGTGGGACTAAATTGGATAGCTCTTTCACAGAGCCGGCACAGGCACGATGGGCTGAATGGCCTTCCCCTGTGCTGTATGGTTCTGCCTTAACTTGGGAGAGACCATTTATTCTTCTGGGAAATTGTTTCAGCAACGTCGAGAACTTGGAACAGAGAAAGGTCATTCAGCCCACTGAGCCAGTGACTTCTAATGTACCATGTGCAATTTGCATTCTCCTGGTTTCTCACTAGTGTATTTAATATCCTGAGGGAAGCAAATAACCACAAGTAAACCTTTCCAGAACACTAAACTCTGAGCATTCTCTTTGACACCCACCTAAAGGCAATCAAGTCAAATCTCCATGGTATCTACAAGATATTCTGGTATATATTAGTCAATGCTGACATTTCCACAGTCTCAACAGGACTGCAATCATAATGTTCCATGGAATATTTGATCACCTATGTTTATCCCTATGACCATCAATCACTTTCTAAAGCAAAAATTCCATCCTTACCTTTTTTTAAAAGGCGTAAACCAAAGGAGCGTAAGCCTTTCTGCCGAGTTCTGATGAAGTGGCCCATCCGAAACAACAACAACTTTTATTTATATAACGCCTTTAACATAGCAAAACGTCCCAAGGTGCTTCACAGATGTAGTATAAGACCAAACAGATAAATTTGACATCGAGCCACATAAGTAGAAATTAAGGCAGGTGACCAAAAGCTTGGTCAAAGAGGTAGGTTTTAAAGAGCGTCTTAAAGGAGGAAAGAGAGGTAGAGAGGTGGAGAGGTTTAGGCAGGGAGTTCCAGAGCTGATTTGATTTGCTGTGCAATTCCAGCATTTCCTGTTTTCGTTTTCAACTCTCCTGAAACCGGTACTGATATCGCTTTGGCTAGGTGAAGTCAGCACCAACTGTTGTGCATCATTCTATTAAGAATGGAGAACTACTGGATGATCTTTGTTAAAACACTTATATTGACTTATTTCAATCTATTTGAAGCAGTGTCATAAACCGAATTAGGAAATGCTCTTGGACTAGAACTTTCTAGAGTTGTTCTTGCTACAAGTACCTTGCAATTTTAAAATTCGATTGACTCACATTATAATGAGAAATTATTTATCTTTGAAATCACTCCTCCATAACTGGACTCCTAATGGGATCTACTGTTTTCTTATTGTTCGTGACTTAACTAACGGCTCAGGAACCTAGGCATGATGTTTCAGTGTACATTATAAAGTTGTCTTTATATTAATCTAAGTTATGATGTGAACTTCATTTTAATAGAACTTCCCCCAGCATGGTAATTATCACTATATACTGTACATTGCATACTGTCAAACTCCACTAACAGGTCTGCAAAGATAAAATAGCAATATAGGTGTTACTCATTTATATCATCATTTTGTTGAGACCTCACAGCCGAGGTGTATTTTCTGATGTAATGGAGGGCAGGCGGCATGGATTGGGCCATCTTCACAGCTTTGAATTGAACCGGAGCCAGCAACAGGAGGCGAATTCTCTCTGCAGGTGTTGACACAGCCCAGCAAAATCCATTCACTGTGCAGACTTATGCTGTACACAACACTGAACCTGCCAACTGTCGAAAGCATTGGCAAGCTTTCTACAGACATTTTTGCCAACTGTTCTTGTTATCTTCGTTGCCAGTGTCGTTTGGACGTGATTAGCAAACCAAGAAAGGAAACAGATGTAGATGGTCTAATCCATGTCAAAATGTGTCACTGAAGAGAGCTTGACACTCCCAGCCTGATCAAACTTTATGACAGTCACTTGCTTGGCACTCTCTGCAACAAAGATAACAGACTGTCCAATATTGTCTCTTGACTACCTGTCAATCAGTCACTGCTTGAATTTCAGATGAGCTGTCAAACACCCTGCAAGGAATGGAGACCATCTCCACACATTTTCTTGACCTTTGCACCCTGGGAACTGGGCATTTCCCAGGGGCAAAGTTTCCAGGAAAATCGGTCCTTATATTTCATATCCACATGTGGCAAATTATAAGCACAATTAAATAATTTAAAGGCTATGTCCTTAGATCTGATCTATGTGGCTAGATCTAAGGATAAATGTTACATACGAACAATGACGGACAGGTAAAAGACTCTCTGGTCTATCAAGCCTGTCCCAAACAATTGCGATATCTTATGTATCACAATATATACTCTCCACCCCACTCAAAACCATGTGATCTCCTGGGAGAGGCAATTAAACCAATTTGGGGAAACAATCTGGGAAATTCCTCTCTGACCCGTCCAGGTGATCGAAACTGGCCCAGGAGATCACTCTGACCCTGAATTCCCTGCAGTACCTACCTTCTGTAAGAGGTGATCTCCGCCCCAGCCAGAAACAGGTCCGGATTTCGATTGAAGGAATTCAGCGGGTCTGCAATCAACCACATGATTGTTCCAGAGGTCTACTATTCTCTGGGAAAAGAACCATCTCCTGACATGTAAGGTGAGTGCACCCGATTTGTGATACTTCCAATTTAAAAAAATAATAATATTTAAGTAAGGCACTATGCCGGGAACCTTGGGAAATTTACCCATAGCCTTCCAGATCAGTTGGTATTATGCTCGATGCACAGAGTTGTATTCAGGATAGGATACGTTTGTGTGATATATGTTACTCATTCATCAGAAAAGTATGCACATTTTGCAATTACTAGACATTTTGGCAATAGAGCACAAACAAGTTCTCATTTTTCATTTCAAACTGTTTTCAAAAAATATAACGTTCGTCAACATTCAGATGGCACTATGAATTCATTTCATCAGGAGAGATGAAGTACTAATACCTACTGCTAAGAGCTGCTAAAACAAACTTTGTGCGGTGTTGACTTTATAAAATTAACCTTCCTTATGTCGCTATCACATTTCTAAACACAAGCACTGAATGACCATTATGCAGAAAAGTGACTGAAAAATTTCTGTTCAGTGACCAGCACAAGCCTCTAATTAGCGCCCTGAACATAGCAAAACATATTAAGGAGCTTCAGTGGAGACGATGGTCGCCGAGCAGTGGGGTTTGGGGGAGGTGAGCAATAGTATTGTTCAAGAGATATGATTTGAGGAGGCTTTTGAAGATAAGAAGAGATGCAGCAAGGTTGAGGGTTGGGCTAAAACAGCTGGATGAAGGTGGCCAGAGTTGGAAAAGTGTTGTCCAAATAGGGTTGGAGGGCGCTTTGCACTTGCCGTTAGCGCTGCCTTTGCAATCGGGCGCAACACTGACATTGACTCCCATCATATCAAGCGGGAGTTTAGCAGCGGCGCTCCGGCGTTGTGCTCCGATCTTCTGCACCCGGAGATCGTGACATCATCGCCGTGCGCATTGCCCTAGAAATTCACTTCCATCCCCTGCAGCAGCGTCGGGTGAAAACACCGACAGCTGCAGGAGGAACGGATCAGGCGGCCAGCTGTTACCGGGGCGATGATTAAAGGCGAGGTGGCCGACGTAAGTAAAAAACAAACTTACCTTTGTTGATGCCGTTTTCTTCGCGTGTTCCTGCCCACAATTGTTCAGCCCGGGTCTCTGCTTGAACGCCGGGCTGATCGCGTGCATTCACCGCTCCCTTGGTGGTCGAGGTAGGTTTATTTTAAGTTGCAGAACCTGCAGCGATGGCCCTTCCCTTTAAGGGAGAAAAGGACCTTTTGAACACGGCAGCGCTACATGGTCCTGTGTACAGCACTGCCGAGGTCTTCACCCCGTCCATATCCACTTCATTCCTGGAGCGCTATAGCCAATTTTTTACAAGCAGGGAAACATTAACGCCAGGCCTTTCAAAAGTTACCGCCCCCAAACGGGGCGCTAATTAATTTCTCTCTCAAGGTGCTGTGAGGCTGTGAAAGGGATTTCCAAATAGAGATGGATATTGTAAATTCAATACGTAAAGAGTGTGCAACTTCCCTAGGTTGCATGATTATTTAGAGCTCCAGGTGCAGATTTGGGCATATGTGATGAGGACCCCAGTGGATAAATATTCCCTCCGTGCGATTTCCAGTCCATTTGTCATGCCAGGCCTCATTAAGATGTGGCCGGCAGAGTGTAGACAGAAAACGAATGACCCCGAACAGACGGGCAGCTCCGGACCACCACGATGTCAGGCGGCCTGATCAGCCTGTGAGCCTGGAACAAGGTAGTTCCGGAGGATAAGAGTGTACCATTCTCATGACCCAGTGCGACAGTGGCTCAGGTTGATTTTGTGAAGCTCTGAGGAATAGTCCTGCTTCTCTCACCCCCCCATCAAACATAAATTAAAACTTACCTTCTGGGTTCCTCTTCGCACTCTGGTCCAACCAGCCTGTCCCACACAATTACGATACCTCGTGTATCACAATATATTGAGCCCAAGTTTCCACACGATAAAAAACGGGCGCCCCTCCGAGCTGGGTGCCTGTTTTTCGCGCCTAAAACGGCGCCTAAAAAAAAAATCGCGATTCTGGAGCGTTCTGCAGCTCCTTGTCTGCCTGGCGCGGCGCCCAGGGGGCGGAGCCTACACTCGCTCCGATTTTGTAAGTGGGAGGGGGCGGGTACTATTTAAATTAGTTTTTCTCCCTGCCGGCAACACTGCGCGTGCGCGTTGGAACGTTCGCGCATGCTCAGTGTGAAAAAAACATTGGCACTCGGCCATTTTTGTAGTTCTTTGTAGCTGTTTAATTTTTGAATTTTTTTTTAATAAAAGCACATTAGCACTTGCAGCCTTCTCACTATCTCCTTCCCCCCTCCCCCCCCCCGCGGGAAGAACGGGTGCCTCCTCTCGCCTCCCCCCTCCCGCGGGAAGAACGGGCGCCTCCTCTCTCCTCTCCCCCCCCCCGCGGGCAGAACGGGCGCCTCCCCCCCACCGCGAGAAAGAACGGGCGCCTCCTCTCCCCCCCCCCGCGGGAAGAACTGGCGCCTCAGGCTGACCGCAGAATTCTCTGTGCCTGAAGCACTTTCACACAGGTAGGAAGATGGTTTATTTAATCTTTTCTTTGCTTATAAATGTTTATTCAGGTTGGATTTATTTATATAATATTTGTAGAAGTATAAATAAGGATTTATTGTAGAATTTAATGACTTCCCTTCCCCCCCCCCCCCCCCACCTCATTCTGGACGCCTAATTTGTAACCTGCGCCTGATTTTTTAATGTGTAGAACAGGTTTTTTCAGTTCTACAAAAATCTTCACTTGCTCCATTCTACTTTAGTTTGGAGTACGTTTTCACTGTGGAAACTTTGAAATCAGGTGTCAGTGGCCTGACATGCCCCCTTTTGAAGAAAAAATTCTGTTCCAAAGTAGAACTGTTCTACCTGACTAGAACTACAGAAAAAAAAATGTGGAGAAATGCGATTTCTAAGATAGTCCGTTCTCCACCAGTTGCTCTTAAAAATCAGGCGCAAATCATGTGGAAACTTGGGCCCATAGGGCTGGATTTTTGGGTGCTTTGTGCTCCGGGTCTCGCCCCGGAGCGGCATGAAATGGGGCGGCAAGGTCTTTTGCGTCCGGTCGGGAGCTTCGGGTCGGGTTTTGCGACGGCGCTCATAACGACACCGTTTTGCCTCGCACCCGACACGTATGCCCCGAAGTGCGCCCCGCGATGACTGCCAGCTAAAACAGCCATGCCGGTGGTGGTGAGGTAGGTAAAGTGCAGAAAAGGTAAGTTCCAGTGTTTATAATTTGATTTTTTTGTAGTGATTTGTGTTGTGGTGGTGTGGGCCATGTTTTTGGAATGTTTTTGTGATTTTCAAGGCCTCTCTCAGAGCGCTCCCGACCCCGTACTTTAGTTGGCGAGGTTCCTATTTTTGCGCCGCGAAAGTTGTACAATGCCTTCCTTCGTGCTGCACCCCCGGCACAGGGCTCAGATGGCAAAAAATTCTCCCCAGAGTGCAGATGTTCCCCAGGCGGTAACTTTCCCGCCCCGCCTCCGTTTTTGTCCCGAAAACAGCAAAAGTGAAAATCGAGCTCATACACCCCACCCAAAACCATGTGATCTCCTGGGAGAGACAATAAAAAAAAGATTAAAAACCCAGGCCAATTTGGGGGGGGGGGGGAATCTGAGAAATTCCTCTCTGACCCATCTAGGTGATCGAAACTAGTCCAAGAGATCACTCTGGCCCTGAATTCCCTGCAGTACCTACCTTCTGTAAGATGTGTTCTCCGCCCCAGCCAGAACCAAATCCAGCTTTTGCTTGAAGGAATTCAACGAGTCTGCATCCACCACATGAAACAGCAGCTTGTTCCATAGTTTCACTATTCTCTGGGAAAAGAAACACCTCCTGACGTCTAACCTAGATCTGGCCTTACACAACTCAAATTTGTGACCCCTGATCCTCCCTCCCCTATTTAATTAGAAAAAACAATCAACTGGAACACAATCGATTCCCTTCATTATGTCATAATCCTCAATCAGATCACCCCAAGTCTCGCTTCTCTAAGGTATAGGGCTGGATTTTCCAGTCATTTGCACTCCGGGTTTCGCCCGGAAAAGGAGACTGCGCTGAGGTCTCCTGTGCCCCTTCGCGATCCTCCGGTTGGGTTTTGCAGCGGCACTGAGCAGCACCAACGGGAAGAGCTGTGCCGGGTGTGCAACGCCTCTGGTTGCAACACCGTCTGAGTTTTGACCCAAACATGACCTGTATGCCTGGAATCGCGCCTCGCAATAACCACCTGGAAAATCAGAGCGGTCCAACCATGCCAGCGGCAATGACGAAGGTAAAATGCTGTATAGGTAAATGCGAGCGCTTGTTCTTTTAATTTTTTTAGCGATTTGTATTGTGGTGGCATGGGCAATGTTTTGGGAATGTTTTTGTAGGGTTTTTTTAAGATCTCCCCCCCACTCCCCCAAGGCCTCAGTCAGAACGCACACTTTAGTTCACGAGTTTCCCATCCTTGCGCCACAAAAAGTGTACCATGCCTCCCTTTGCGCTGCGCCCCCTGACACAGGGCCCAGATGGCAAAAATTCCTTACCAAAGCGCAGACTATTCCCGGCCGCTAACTTTCCCGCCCTGCCTCCGTTTTCACCCCGAAAACAGAAAAGCCTAAAATCCAGCCCTATATAGAATCCCAACTCTTTTAGCCTATCTTGGTAACTAAGATGTTTCAGCCTGGGAATATCGGGCAGCCTGCCCTGCCCAGCCTCTGGCCCCAGGCTGGTTTTACAGAGCCTGGAGGACAACTCAGCCTCCTACCGGCTCCACAAAAATCAATTCTTCAATGATACAAAAATTGTAAAATAGTTCACAAGCTATTCATTTGGGAGTATAAAATCAGATCGTATATCATAGTGAATTCTCTCAAGGGGGAAGATTGCTTCTGTTTATCATTTGTAGAGCACACATCTATGATGATGCTACAAACAGTGAACAGAGGAAATTTACCACCCTTTAAGCAATTAAAAAAGAGAATGCATAAATATAAAATATAACATAGCAAATTATTGTAAATGTCTGCTTTTGCTATTCATTGAAAAGCATTTTTAACTGAAGGTTAATTGCTAGGACTCTGTATATTATTACATTCCAGTATTTGAGGCTGTAGTTTGATATAAAAATGACTGTGCACTTTGAATTTCTAAACTGGTTCAAGTAATAGTCTCTGCTGATCAATACATTACCTACTGTTGTTGCCGTATTTTGCAGAATGACCTTTCGGATAAGATTCCCTGCAGCTTAGACTAGCTTTTCAACATAATCTTCAATGGGACAAACTGTTGTATAAGAGATAGGCATGAAGGCAAATTTAATGAAAGCGAAACTATGTTCAATATGAATATTTGCCTAGTTATATTAACCGAGAGGAATTTCAATTTTGAAAAGCTAAGGATAATTATGTCCAAGGTATTAGCTGGTTTCCTGCGGTCTCTAATGGAAGGTCTACAATATCAGTTGGGATAAACATAGATCTGATTGAAATGAAAACCGAAGCAACCAAACCAGTGATTTAAAACAAAAATACTAAATCAGGTTCTGGAACCAATTATTTTTTCTTTAAAACTATTTTTTTAATTGCCCTTTTGAAGAAATGAATACTGCATCCAATCTCATAGCATGTCACCATCTTGTAACTTCACATCACTATAGAAATTTGGGAATCTTCAGCACCGGAAAGGACCAACTAGCCTTTCTCCTTAGTCGTCATATGGCCTCTGCAGTCTTAACCAAAATACCATGCAAGCCTTGGACTGCGAGTGAATGGCCATCAGTGGGCAAGGAAACTTCAGGAAGTATGGAGGAGGGAAGAGATAGTTAGAGGAACCTTACACAAAGAATTTCTTGTGGGAAGTCAAGTGAGAGATGCTGCAGGCTAGAGAAATTACAATCGAGGAACTGTGGGAGGATACATTCTGCAGGAGCAAATGGCTTTAGTGGGAGTAACCCACAAGATAGACGTTTTCTGGTCAGACTGGGGGAAGAACATAAGAAATAGGAGGAGGAGTAGGCCATTGGCCCCTCGAGCCTGTTCCACCATTCAATAAGATCATGCCCAATCTGATCTTGGTCTCAACTCCACTTCCCTGCCTACTCCCCATAACCCTGGACTCCCTTTTCATTCAAAAATCTGTTTATCTCCACCTTAAATATATTCAATGACCCAGCCTCCACAGCTCTCTGGGGTAGAGAATTCCAATGGTTTACGACCCTCTGAGAGAAGAAATTCATCCTCATCTCTGTTTTAAATGGGCGGCCCCTTATTCTGAAACCATGCCCCCTAGTTCTAGGCCCCCTAGAAGGGCACTTTATGAAAAATACTTGGAATGCAAACCAAAAGAGAGCTTTTTTTGTTTACACTATGTAATAAATGATCTTTACTGACTGGTCAATCAGCTGTCTTAGAAAAAGTTTGACGAATTATTATAGAGAGAAAGCAGCCGAAAAGTACACCAGATGAAAAAATCTGTCAATACAGATCTTCCGACCTGCCCACTCCCCTCCGCACAGGGTGCCCAAAGATCAGGACTGTGGGACTGAAGTGCATCCAGAATTTGAGGAGCAGCCCCTTCAGATATTGGAAGAGGGGCTGCAACCTCACACACTCAGTAAAAACATGGAACACGAACTCTTCCAGAAATTGCAGGCAGCCTGGGAGCCCGTGAACCGACTTAAAAACTTATTGCACGGGGCTGCTCCATGCAACACCCTCCAGGCCAAGTCTCAATAAATAGAGGGAGGACTCCCATGTAGAGAGCACTCCATTGGGGAGCTCTGCCTTCTCAGCAACAGCTCTACAACTCTTTTCGGTGCAAAACAAAATAAACAATTAAATCAAGTGCCCCCTGATTAAAAGGGGGGGGAATGTCCAAAAACATTTCAAATGCCCCTTTTTTTTAGGGCAACAAAAGCACACAAATTATACGTGCCCCCTGGCTAAAAGGGAAGGGGGCCATTAATACCTGGCACAATAAGCCAAATAAACTTTAAAACATATAAAATCAATGTAAAATTTGGTTGCCAGGGGTGATGATGCATTCCAGTCTCTCCGGCGCCCACCTCTCGTGGAAGGCCGCGAGCGTACTGGTGGACACCGCGTGCTCCATCTCCAGGGACACCCTGGCTCGGCTGTAACCACGGAAGAGAGGCAGGCAGTCAGGCTGAACGACCCCCTCGACCGCCTGCTGCGTGGACCGGCTGATGGCATCCTTGGCCGTGCCCACGAGCAGTCCTACGAGGAGGCCCTCGGACCTACCCGCTCCCCTCAGCACTAGGTGTCCAAAGATCAGGAGTGTGGGACTGAAGTGCAACCAGAATTTCAGGAGCAGCCCCTTTAAATAATGGAATAGGGGCTGCAGCCTCACACATTCCATAAAAACATGGAACACGGACTCCTCCAGACCGCAGAAATTGCAGGCGGCCTGGGAGCCCATGAACTGACTTAAAAATTTATTGCATGGGACTGCTCCGTGCACCACCCTCCAGGCCAAGTCCCCGATAAATAATGGGAGGACTCCCGCGTAGAGTGCACTCCATCGGGGACTCCCGCCTCCTCGGCAACAGCTCTATAACAACTCTTTTTGTTGCAAAAAAAAACAATTAAATCAAGTGCCCCCTTATTAAAGGGTGGTGGGAGGTGGGGGGGGAGGAAACGCTACAAACATTTTTCAAGTGCCCTTTTTTTGTTTTTTTGGGGGGGGGTGTTTTGTGGGTTTTTTGGGGTTTATTTAAGGGCACTGAGAGGCAAATTATACAAGTGCCCCCTGACTGGGGAACACTAAAACCAGGCAATAAAACAAATTAAATTTTAAAACATATAAAATCAAATTAAAATTTGGTTGCCAGGGGTGATGATGCACTTCAGTCCCTCCAGTGCCCAACTCTCGTGGAAGGCCGCGAGCGTACCAGTGGACACCGCGTGCTCCACCTCCAAGGACACCCTGGCTCGGACGTAACCGCGGAAGAGAGGCAGGCAGTAAGGCTGAACGACCCCCTCGACCGCTCGCTGCCTGGACCAACTGATGGCACCCTTGGCCGTGCCCAGGAGCAGTCCTACGAGGAGGCCTTCGGACCTACCCGCTCCCCTCCGCACAGGGTGTCCAAAGATCAGGAGTGTGGGACTGAAGTGCAACGTGAATTTGAGGAACAGCCCCTTTAAATAATGGAACAGGTGCTGCAACCTCGCACATTCCATAAAAACATGGAACACGGACTCTTCCAGACTGCAGAAATTGCAGGCGGCCTGGGAGCTCGTGAACCGACTTAAAAATGTATTGCACGGAACTGCTCCGTGCACCACCCTCCAGGCCAAGTCCCCAATAAATAGTGGGAGGACTCCCGTGTAGAGTGCACTCCACTGGGGAGCCCTGCCCCCTCAGCAACAGCTCTACAAACCTGGGAGCATCCTCACAGATGCATACATTACAAGGAGGGTGACCAAAAGAGGAGGGAGCAGCAATGGTACAGGACGGGTTGAGGGTCCGGAGAGACGGATTGGATTGGGTCTGGAAGTGTCTTGGCAGGCTAGTCGAGCGAGTGGGGGGGGGGGCGGGGCGGTGTGGAAGGGGGAGGGCGGAGAGAGCAAGCAAAGTGAGAAGGGCCTACAAATCAGGTAGCAACAGCAAGGGCTGCTGCACAGTGCAGTTAATTTTCAGATTTAATATTAAAAGTAAAATTTAACAAATTAACATTTAATAACTTGGTATTATTCATACAATATTCAGACTTCATTAAAGCATCTGTTTGCTAAAACTACTTTCCTTCCCCAGTTTTGCTCCACAGTGTCATCCAGTGGCCTGAGCTTGCAACTATGCGCAGAAGTAACAGGCATTTTAAAAATTCTGTAACATTAAAAAAAAGGAAGACTTTCATCTCTATAGTGCCTTTCACAGCCACCAGTCATCGCAAAGCGCTTTGCAGCCAATTGTTTTGAAGTGTAATCACGGTTTCAAAATTCTTATCCTTATTTTCAAATCCCTCCTTGGCCTCGCCCCTCCATTTCTCTGTAATCTCCTCCAGCCCCACAAGCCCCTGAGATGTCTGCGCTCCTGAGCATCCCTGATTATAATCGCTCAACCATTGGTGGTCGTGCCTTCTGTTGCCTTGGCCCCAAGCTCTGGAACTCCCTGCCTAAACCTCTCCGCCTCTCTACCTCTTTTTCTTCCTTCAAGACGCTCCTTAAAACCTACCTCTTTGACCAAGCTTTTTGGTCTCCTGTGCTAATTTCTACTTATGTAGCTCGGTGTCAAATTTTTAATCACATTATACTCCTGTGAAGTGCCTTGGAACGTTCACTATGTTAAAGGTGCTATATAAATACAAGTTGTTGTTGTAATGTAGGGAAAATTACAGTCACATTAATGTCAAAATCTATTAAAAACTTGATTGGGTCAGTGACATCAGGTGTGAAGATAGTTCATATGGAATAATGCCACAGGGAATACCGACATGGGACTTTTGAATGACAGGAAAACCCCTTTTTAATGATATTTTGGTTTAAACTATGGTAACTCAGATTGAAAATGGAGGCTTTTCTTTCTCCAAGCTTAAAATGGAGGTCAAGAGATTGGGTGCAAGAATAGGCAGGTTTTTCTGATGAAGAATTAGTTACGATACAAGCTTTGTTTGATCCAAGAAGATTAGGAAAGCACATTTAAATGCAGATTTATATATATTAGCTGAGCAGACTCTGACCTGGAAATTGCATTGCACCCAATGCTGGACCAGGGTAAATCATTAGGATACAATCATAGAAGCACAGAATCACTGAAATTTACAGCACAGATGGAGGCCATTCGGCCCATCGTATCCGTGCTGGCTGACAAAGCCTACTCCCATCTTCCAGCTCATAGTCCATAGCCCTGTAGGTTATGGCACTTCAAGTGCATACTTTTTAAATGTGGTGAAGTTACTGCCAGGCAGTGAGTTCCAGACTTCCACCAACTTCTGGGTGAAAAAATGTCTCAAGTCCTCTCTAAACCTCCTACCAATTACTTTAAATCTATGCCCCCTGGTTATTGACCCCTCTGTTAAGGGAAATAGGACCTTCTTATCCACTCTATATTATAAGCCCCTTGTAATTTTATACACGTCAATTAGATCTCCCCTCAGCCTCCTCTGTTCCAAAGAAAACAACCCCAGCCTATCCAATCTTTTCTCATTCTCCAAAGATTCTCCAGTCCAGGCAACAGCCACGTAAATCTCCTCTGCACCCTCTCTAGTGCAATCCTGTAATGTGGTGACCAGAACTGCACAGTACTCTACCTATGGCATAACTAGTGTTTTATACAGGTCAAGCACAATGTCCCTACTCTTATATTCTATACCTTGGCTAATAAAGGCAAGCATCCCGGATTCCTTCTTAACCATCTTATCTACCTGGCCTGCTACCTTCAGGGATCTGTGGACATGCACTCCAAGGTCCTTCTGTTCCTCTAACACGTAAGAACATAAGAACATAAGAAATAGGAGCAGGAGTAGGCCATTTGGCTCCTCGAGCCTGCTCCGCCATTTAATAAGATCATGGCTAATCAGATCATGGACTCAGCTCCACTACCCTACCTGCCTGACCAGTTCATTGATATCTTCCTGCAGTCTCCAGCTTTCTTTTTCATTATAGTACTGGTGAGCTGCAGGCAATAGTCGCTGCCCCAGATGCAGTGCGTCGGTCAGATGTGAGAGCAAATTCGGTTGGCTACAATGTCAGTCCAGACCTTAAGTTGAGATTGGGAGTGGAGGGAGAGGAGGGGTTGTGACGGTGATGGTCAGCAGTCTGTGGTTTTAACGTGGAGCCAGCAGGCACACTCTTTTGTCTCCTGGCTCCAAATTCAGGCAACAAAAAAAATAACTTGAATCTTATCTCCAATGGTTGCTTTAAGGACAACTGGTTTGTCTGCTTTGCACCCGAAAAAACTGGCCAAGGCATGGGGCTCGGTGTATGCTATGGCCTGTTGCAAATTAATTTCAGAAAGGGGCTTGAATCAGGCGTTTGGGCCTTGTGAAACCCTGGAGCCTATCGGGCAAGTGCCCTGAATGACTACAGGGTGCCTTAACCAGTGCCCATGTCACCCAAAAAACAGGCATTGCACAATTGAAAGTTTAGGCCACTAACTCTACTGTAAATTAGATTTTATAAAAGAGTCTCTTCAAACACCCGAGCAATCGGTCACTATATTTTAATCTCATTTCACATGCCTGTGTTATTTTCATCGAGCAAAAAATGAGTTGTTCATTTTGCTATTTGATTTAATGGAACTTGACAGGTATTTCATTCAACAGCTCACCAGTTCGACAAGTACTTTCTTCTTCAGAGGGAACGGTTCTTTAATGAAGGCTACATTCCACATATTTTCCTGAAAAGTGGCATCACACTTAATTGCATGCTTTCTGTCAGGAACTATTCTCTGAGGAAGGAAAGCAGTTTTAGCAGACAGATGCTTTAATGGAGTCTGTATATTGTATGAATAATAACATTGTCTTGTACTTACAGTATTCAGTGTATTTGGCTTAGATCTAAATAAATAATGTAGTTATTTTAACCTGTAAACTGTCAGGTTCCGAATAGTTATTTCCACATTTGAATTGATATGATGTAGCAAAGTTTAAGAACACAATGAGAACATAATAGCATAAGAAATAGGAGCAGGATTAGTCCATTTGGCCCCTCGAGCCTGCTCTGCCATTCAATAAAATCATGGCTGATCTGATCCTGGCTTCAACTCCACTTCCCTGCCCTCTCCCCATAACCCTTGACTCCCTTATCGTTCAAAAATCTGTCTATCGCCACCTTAAATATATTCAATGACCCAGCCTCCACAGCTCTCTGGGATAGAGAATTCCAAAGATTCACGACCCTCTGAGAGAAGAAATTCTTCCACATCTCCGTTTTAAATGGGTGACCCCTTATTCTGAAACTATGCCCCCTAGTTCTAGATTCCCCTATGAGGGGAAACATCCTCTCTGCATCTACCCTTTCAAGCCCCCTCAGAATCTTACATGTTTCAATAAGATCACCTCTCATTCTTCTAAACTCCAATGTGTATAGACCTTTCTTCATAAGACAACCCCTTCATCTCAGGAATCAACCCCGTGAACCTTCTCTGAACTTCCTCCAATGCAAGTATATCCCTCCTTAGGGAGGCCCCTAACTGTGAGAGACCATCAGCGGCAGGTCGGGGCCATAAATAGAGCGGCGAGCAGTGGCAATGGGCAGCATGGAGGCGTACTACTCCAGGAAGCAGCGTGAGCAGGTGTAGGAAGGCAACGGCATGAAGAGTGACATTATCAAGGTCCAGGTCAGTGATTGGAGCGTGGGCAGATACAGCAGGAGCAGTGAGGTCGGGGCGAAGGAGCAGCGAGAGACTGTAGAGGGACGTGATCGGGGCCCAGGAGAGGCGTGAGTTTGGGGCCCAGGGGCAGCACGGGCCAGCCCACACTGTGATATGAGTGCGCACTAGGTCCGTGCAACAGAGCTGGTCTCCAATTGTCTTGGGTAATCCTTGCCACTGGACCAAGACCTAGCTCTGTCAAGCCTGTGTGGTAATTGGTGTGCAACGGCCACCACACGTTAAAAAAATCCACGCACAGGCATCTTCCACCCTTGAGGATGTAGTTCAGGTCCTTCATTGAATCACCTGTGAATTCATCTTTTTTTCTGGAGTGGAAGCAAGTCATCCTTGTTTCGAGGGACCGTTTAAATAAGGAGATTAAAACTGTGTGCAGTACTCCAGGTGTAGTGCAGCAGGACTTCCCTACTTTTAAACACCATCCCCCTTGCAATAAAGTTCAAAATTCCATTTGCCTTCCTGATTACTTGCTGTACCTGCATGCTAACCTTTTGTGTTTCATGTACAAGGACCCCCAAATCCCTCTGTACCGCAGCATTTTGTAATCTCGCCCCATTTAAATAATGATTTGCTTTTTAATTTTTCCTACTAAAGTAGATAACCTCACATTTTCCCACATTATACTCCATCTGCCAAATTTTAGTCCCCTCATTTAGCCTGTCTATATCCTTTTGTAGATTCCTTGCATCCTCCTCACAACTTGCTTTCCTACCTATCTTTGTATCATCAGCAAATTTGGCTGCATTACACTCGATCCCTTCATCCAAGTCATTAATATAGATTGTAAATAGTTGAGGCCCCAGCATTGATCCCTGCGGCACCCCACTAGTCACTGTTTGCCAACCAGAAAATGACCCATTTATCCCAACACTCTGTTTTCTGTTCGTTAGCCAATCCTCGAGCCATGCTAATATATTACCTCCAACCCTTATCTTGTGCAGTAACCTTTTATGTGGCACCTTATCGAATGCCTTCTGGAAATTCAAATAGATGACATCTACTGCTTTATCCACAGTGCTCGTTGCATCCTCAAAGAACTCCAACAAATTTGTCAAACATGATTTCCCTTTCATAAAACCATGTTGATTCTGCTTGACTGTATTATGCTTTTCCAAATGTCCTGTTCCTACTTCCTTAATAATGGACTCCAGCTTTTTCCCAATGACAGATGTTAGGTTAACCGGTCTATAGTTTCCTGCTTTTTTAAGTTTAGTGTCACTGCAAAATAGGATAAGTGTTAACCCTGGGCTACATAACCCAAGAAACACTGGGGTTTACGTCCAATTCCCAGTGCTGATGCAGCACAACTTTCCAATTGCCGGAATTCAATGTCCTTGGGCAACCAGATAGATGGACGTGTGAATAAAAGTCAGTCAGCTAATTACACATTTACCGTTGGACTATGCCAAGCCTTCACATGACTATCATTGCTTACCATGCATACCAACAGGGCACACATTTGAGCTAATGCTCAGCAGAAGCCACCTTTCACTGCAGCACCCAGAAGGAGCATTAGGTTAGATCCTAGAACACACATCTTATGCACTGTCACTAATATGTCCTCACTATACAGTATAAATGCATACGAGGCCCATACTTGAGAGAAGGTCACTCTCTGTGACCAGTTACCTTTATTACCAAGACCGCAAGAGGCTGAAGATGGGTGGAGCTTCCCCTTTTATACCTGAAAGTCCAGGTTAGGAGTGTCTCCCACAAGTTCACCCCCTTGTGATCAATGTTCTCAAGGTGTACAACTTAGGTCAGCTTATACATGGGTTACAATGATAGTTGAATACATGACATCACCTCCCCCCAAAATCTTATTGGGATCACAGGTTAAGTCTCTCTGGTGGTTTGCACTCCCTTGTAGAGCGCCTGAGTTGGGGCTCCGGTTGTTGGGCGCTGGCCTGAGTGTCTGCTGTTTGCAGTGCCTCAGGCCTGTCCGGACTGCTCACAGTGACTGGGCTCTCCTCCACTTGGTTCCGGTGTTCGGTCACCTGTGGTGGAGCAAACTCTTCGTCGTGTTCTTCCTCTGCTTCTATGGGGTTGCTGAACCTCCTTTTAGTTTGATCCACGTGTTTGCGGCAGATTTGTCCATTGGTAAGTTTAACTACCAAAACACTATTCCCCTCTTTGGCAATCACAGTGCCTGCAAGCCATTTGGGCCCTCAGCGTAATTAAGGAAAAAAACAGGGTCATTGACATCAATAAATCGCGCCCTCGCATTCCTGTCATGGTAGTCATATTGTGACTGACGCCTGCTCTCAACAATTTCTTTCATAGTAGGGTGTGTATAAGGGATAACCTGATTTTGAGCATCCTTTTCATTAGCAGCTCTGCGGGTGGAACCCCTGTGAGCGAGTGTGGTCGGGATCTATTGGCCAACAGGAGGCGTGATAAGCGGCTTTGGAGGGAACCCCCTTGGATTCTGAGCATCTCCTGTTTGATTATCTGCACTGCTCGTTCCACCTGGCCATTTGAGGCCGGCTTGAACGGTGCCGTTCAGACATGGTTGATTCCATTGCCTGCCACGAAGTCCTGGAATTCAGTGCCTGTGAAGCACGGGCCATTGTCGCTGACAAGACATCGGGTAGACCATGGGCGGCGAACATTGTCCGTAGACTTTCTACCGTGGCAGAGGATGTGCTTGAAGTTAAAATGGCACACTCAATCCATTTGGAGTAGGCGTTTACTACAACCAAAAACATTTTTCCCATGAAAGGATCTGCGTAATCCACATGGATGCGTGACCAAGGCTTGACGGGCCAGGACCAGGGGCGAAGGGGGGCTTCCCTGGGTGCGTTGCCCAGATGAGCACACGTGTTGCACCTGCGAACACAAAGTTCCAGGTCTGCATCTATTGCTGGCCACCAAGCGTATGACCAGGCAATTGCCTTCATCATGATAATGCCCGGGTGCTCATTGTGAAGTTCTCTGATAAACACCTCTCTGCCCATTTCGGGCATGACTACTCGGTTTCCCCACAGTAGGCAATCGGCCTGAATCGAGAGTTCATCCTTGCGCCTATGAAACAGTTTAAATTCCTCAGGGTATGCCCCGTGCGTGGCTGCCCAGTCACCATTCAGGACACATTTCTTAACTAAAGACAGTAGCGGGTTTTTATTTGTCCAGACTTTAATCAGACAAAGTCACAGGTGAGCCTTCGCTTTCAAAAGCTTCAACAGCCATGACCATCTCAGCATCATGCTCAGTTTCCCCCTCGGTGGTGGCTAGTGGGAGCCTGCTGAGTGCATCGGCGCAGTCTTCAGTGCCCAGTCTGTGCCGAATTGTGTAGTCATAGGCAGCTAATATAAGTGCCCACCTCTGTATGCGGGCCGATGCATTCGCATTTATGGCCTTGTTGCCGGCCAAAAAAGATGTTAGTGGTTTGTGATCTGTCTCCAGCTCAAATTTCCTGCCAAACATGTACTGTTGCATTTTTTTTACTGCATATACACATGCTAGCGCTTCCTTTTCTACCATCCCGTAGCCCCTTTCTGCCTGGGACAGACTTCTGGAGGCATAAGCTACCGGCTGTAACTGACCATTGGCATTCACATGCTGCAACACACATCCAACCCCATAGGATGACGCATCGCACGTTAAAACAAGTTTCTTACACGGGTCATACAACATTAACAGTTTGTTAGAGCACGCAAATTGTTATGCTCCATCAAAAGCCCTTTCCTGGCTGTCCCCCCAGACCCAATCACGACCTTTGCATAGGAGCATGTGTAGCGGCTCGAACAGCATGCTCAATTTGGGAAGAAAGTTGCCAAAATAGTTCAGGAGCCCCTGGAACGAAAGCAGCTCCATCGTGTTACAGGATCTGGGTGCTCTCTGAATCGCTTCCGTTTTGGGCGCAGTAGGTCAGATCCCGTCTGCTGCTACCCTCTTCCCCAGGAATTCTACCTCTGGAGCTAAGAAGACGCACTTCGCCTTTTTCAGTCACAGCTGTACCCGGTCCAGTCTGCGTAGCACCTCCTCCAGGTTGTAGAGGTGTTCTTCAGTATTGCGACCCGTGATGAGGATGTCGTCTTGAAAAACCATCGGTCTTGAGGAGGCTTTCCATATTTCGCTAAAAGATCGCGGTGGCCAAACGAATCCCGAATGGACATCTGTTATACTCAAACAACCCCTTGTGTGTCGTGATGGTGGTCAGCTTCTTCGACTCACTCACCAGCTCCTGGGTCATGTAAGCTGAGGTCAGGTCCAATTTTGAAAAAAGTTTGCCACCGGATAGCGTCGCAAAGAAGTCCTCCGCTCTCGGTAGCGGGTACTGGTCTTGGAGTGACACTTGATTGATGGTGGCCTTGTAATCACCACATATCCAGACCGACCCATCCGCCTTGAGCACCGGCATGATTGGGCTCACCCAGTCACTGAATTCGACTGGCGAGATGATGCCTTCCCTCAGCAGGCGGTCCAATTCGCATTCTATTTTTTCCCGCATCATGTACGGCACTGCTCTGGCCTTGTGGTGTACTGGCCTGGCATCCGGGTTTATGTGAATCATTACCTTGGCCCCCATGAAAGTGCCGATGCCGGGTTGAAATAATGAATCAAATTTGTCCAGGACCTGTGAGCATGATACTCGCTCCTCAGAAGAAATTGCATTGACATCGCCCCATTTCCAGTTCATGACAGCAAGTCAACTCCTCCCCAGTAGTGCGGGATCGTCCCACGGGACAATCCAGAGTGGCAACCTGTTCTCAGAGTCTTTGTAGGTCACGACTACCATGGCCCTATCTACCACTGGAATGATCTCCTTTGTATATGTCCATAGCTGTGCGTCAATTGGTAATAATTTTGGCCTCCTGGCCTTGGACACCCACAATCTTTCGAACTGTTTGATACTCATCAGGAACTGGCTGGCCCCTGTGTCTAGCTCCATTAATACTGGGATGCCATTGAGGAGCACTTTCATCATTATCGGTGGTGTCCTGGTATATGAACTGTATATGTGCTCCACATGAACTCGCTGAACTTCAGCTTTCAGCGATTTCCCGCAGTATTCATTGGCCTCGTAGGGCTTACACGGGCCCGTCCTCCTCATACATCAACCTGGCTGCAGGCTTCCTGCACATATGCGCCAAGTGACCGCTGACGTTGCAGTATCTGCAGGTGTATTGCTGATACCTGCAAACTCTGGCTGGGTTTTTGCCTCCACACCTCCAGCATGAGCTGGAGGCCCCATTGTTGGAAACAAAAGGTCCATTACCAGTCGATTGTCTCTGACTGTCTCTGTAACTGCCCTAAGCGCACCATTAACAGGTGTTGATGGCCCCATTACTGGCCACAATGTCCATTGTGATGGCATGAATCGCCGTTCAGCTAGCCATTGTCTCTGTTGAATTCCCCCTTTGGGTTTGACTACATGCTGGGGCATGTCCGATTGCCCTTGTCTACCTAGAGAACTGTTGCCGCATTAACAATGTTGACTCCCTGGTCGTTTGTCACATTTAAGCCAAGATTTTTGTCATACATCATTCTGGTCTCTTCCTCCCCTGAGATAAATGTCTGGGCTATCAGAGTCGCTGATTCCAAGGTCAAGTCTTTGGTCTCAATCAGTTTCCTGAAAACCCCAGCGTGCTCGATGACCTCAATAAAAAAACGTCTCGCAGCATCTCCACTCTGCATGCATCTGGGAACACATTGTTTCGCCAGTCGCCGGAGATCTGCCACGAGGTCTGAAACGCTTTGCCCTTCTCGCCGCCGGTGCGTGTAAAACTGGTGTCTCGCCATGTGCTTGCTGTTCGCCGGTTTAAGGTGTTCCCCGATCAACTTACTGAGCTCTTTGAACGTCTTGTCCGCCGGCTTCTCTGGCGTTAGAAGGTCCTTCATCAGGGAGTACGTTCTGGATCCACAAACCGTCAGGAGATGAGCCCTGCGTTTGTCGGCCGAATCCTGTCCCAACCATTCCTTAGTGACAAAACTTTGCTGTAGTCTCTCAATAAAGTCGCCCCAATCATCACCAAAACAGTATCTCTCTTCTGTGCTGCTAGTGGCCATGCTCTCATGGTTTAAATTCCAGTTTCTCGTCACCAATAATGTGTCCTTATTATACAGTATAAATGCACACGAGGCCCATACTTGAGAGAAGGTCACTCTCTGTGACCAGTTACCTTTATTACCAAGACCTCAAGTGATGAAGGTGGGTGGAGCTTCCCCGTTTATACCTGAAAGTCCAGGTTAGGAGTGTCTCCCACAAATTCACCCCCTTGTGATCAATGTTCTCAAGGTGTACAACTTAGGTCAGCTTATACATGATTTACAATGATAGTTGAATACATGACAGTCACCAAGGGGAAGTACTGTATATACACTCATTAATTTCAGGATATTAAATTTGGGTCTACTTTAGTTCAACAATAACGAGAGAGTTTTCTTCTGATACTGCAGCACAAGATCTTAGATCAAAGAATGACTGTGCAAGGTAATGCAAATCGTGTAGAGAAAAATAATGGTGAAAGTGCATTTGGCTATGCATTGCACATAGGTAGACAACACTTTGTGAAGTAGGTGGCTCAGGAACTCGGGTGAAGGGCTTGTCATGACGATCTTGCCATATGTAAGCGGTTTTGATCCTAGCCTAATTGCCCCCGCCTTATGAAAGTTCTAGATCTGGGAATTATTATTCAGAGTGTAAATGAAATGAGTTATGGACTGGAATACTTCGGTGATAAATTGTACTTATATTTATTTGGTCTAACATACACTGGCTAAAACATGCACTATTAAACAAAATCACTGACTGTGTGGAGAATCAAATCCAAGTTACAAACAACATACATACAGTACAGAAATGAGACCTAGTAACATGCAGTAATTCCCTGACGGATTGTAACTCTACCCCTACCAACGAATCACCCAGTCGAAGCTTTCTCCCCAGAATAGCCCTAAAAAGCTTCACTGCTGAGAAAACCCTGAGCCCTTACACCTCACCCAGCTCACCTGGGATATCTGGTTACCGGCTTGGGACACTTGCGACCATGCTCACCACCACACGCAGCCGGTCTCGATCGCTCTTCTCCTGTGGAACTGCGGCTTCCTCCTTGGTGGCGCGAGAGTGAGAGGGAGAAGAAGCTCTCTCTCTCTTCCTTCCTTTCTTACTTTCTTCTCGTACATCGATCTTGGTGGAGCGAGAGCGAGAGGGAGAGAGAGCTCTCTCTAGATACAAGCTGCAAGCTGCAAGCTCCAAGCTAAAAATAAAGTGAAAAGAGTCTGTCTTTATGGGAGTCTTGCTACCCCTATCTTTCCCGCCGATCTTTAAAATCCATTTGTTTCTAAACATGGGTACTTAGTCAGTGATGGGCCATCCAACCCATGTGTATTTGGCTGATGGCCTTTAATCTGGGCAAAACGCCAAGTCTTTGTGTTGGGAAAGACCTGGCTCCTCTTTGGCTGGCCAGGCTAGTGGGTTCATTGTTCTGTTTTCCTTCTGCGATGGAGGGGAGAGGTGTTTTTGCATATTAGAGTGGCTTTGTCAGTGGCCCCTCTTCCTGGCCGACAGCTCTTTTGTCAATATGCGTGGCCCCTTTCCTTTAGCTGTGACTGGTCGGCAAACCCGTTCTGGATGACTGACAGTTCTTTTGTCACAACTAACTGCCATGCGGTCTCTGGAGTTTTAACAAAAACCAGCACAGGGAAAATACCCTCAGAAAAATAAAATCCACGAAATATTCTCAACGGAGTCCATTCTTTAAATAGAAACTTTGCGATCTCTTCACATATGATTCTTGTTGGTTGTAAATTTGGTGTAGGAGGGATATCTTCTGGGTCAGTCAGGATCCTACTCTGTTCTTGCAGATGGGTCACTATTCTCCACATTCTCTTTCGTTATGTCTATCAGCATGCAAAAAAACAAATTAACCTTGAAAGACCCTGCAGGATTGTAGTGCAACATGCCACTTAATCAGTCTAAGCATCTGAAGTGCTTCTTTGAGATGTTCAATAATGACCCTCCTGCCTGCATGGGCCTTGTATCTTCACTCAGCTGCTTATATTAGCTGTCACAATAGCATCATGTATCTGGATTTTAGAGGATGTCTCCAAGGAGCCATCCTTCCAGTTTACCTTCTCCTTCCACTAGTCCCGATAATGGCTAGTCTCAAAATGCAGGAATCATGACTATTGCCTCAAAAGCAAACATTCACTGCTGTTGTTCATCATTGCCAAGCTGCTTTTGATGTGACAAAAACCTTGCAGTTTTGTGGGATCCTTGGATGGCAACACACATACTATCAGTGCCAGCTGTGGCTCAGTGGGTAGCAATCTCGCCTTGGAGTCAGAAGGTTGTGGATTCAAGTCCCACTCCAGAGACTTAAGCACAAAAATCTAAGCTGGCACTCCAGTGCAATGCTGAAGGAGTGCTGCACTGTGGGAGGCGCCGTTTTTCGGATGAGACATTAAATCGAGGCCCCAGCTGCCCTCGCAGGTGGATGTAAAAGATCCCATGGCACTATTTTGAAGAAGAGCAGTGGAGTTATCTCTGGTGTCCTGGCCAATATTTATCCCTCAATCAACATAACAAAAATAGATTATCTGGTCATTATCACATTGCTGTTTGTGGGAGCTTGCTGTGCACAAATTGGCTGCCACATTTCCCAAATTACAACAATGACTACACTCCAAAAGTACTTCATTGGCTGTCAAGCTGCATTGGCTTGGAGATGTCCAGTGGTCGTAAAAGGTGCTATATAAATGCAAGTCTTATTTTATTTAGGAACACTCAGCCAATGAAATATGACAGCACTCTCTAATTCTGCTGCTGGTTTTCCACAGGGAAATTTATGAAGGTATGTCCCCTCGTGAACTATTTGATGCGTCTGTATGTTGTAGACTGACTGATGTCACTAACATTTCTTGGCGTATAGAGGTTGAGGGCAGAAGTGACTTTGGCTACCACTGGGTGAATATTGCTTGCAGACTACACAGTTCTATCCACACCTCCTTGCTGAAGCATATCATGGGAAGATAGCTTTTCTCAGACATTCCCAGGTAGGTATGCCTGGGTCTGTAGTCAAGGCTGGTTGGATAAAGGTAGCTTGCTTCTGGTGTAAGCCAATCTGAATAAGGGATCATCCAGTTAAAATGGAAATGAGGAGGAATTTCTTCTCTGAGCCATGAATCTTTGGAATTCTCTACCTCAGAGAGCTGTGGATGCTGGGTCATTGAATATATTTAAAGGTGGAAATATAGATTTTTGAACGATAAGTGAGTCAAGGGAGCAGGCGGGGAAGTGGAGTTGAGTACAAGATCAGCTCAGCCATGATCTTATTGAGTGACTGAGCAGGCTCGAGGGGTCAAATGGCCCCTTGAACCTGCTCCTATTCCTTATATATGTTCTTATCCTCATTAGCATCTGATTTCTATTGATTTTAACATTTATATTAAGCTCCTGCACATTTTGCGAAAGAGCATGTTAGGCTAGTCTAAAACGCCCATGAAAATAATTTCCCTACCCAATTTCCCAGGCAGGTCTTAGTTGAACATATAGTTAGGAAATATGTCCTATGCACTGTTCTTGAGGGGAGTCTGCTACAATTACTGAAAGAGAAACAGCGTTGAAAAAGCTTAAATTGTAACAACGGTTACTTTTTCTTTACTAGAAAAAGACTGAAGTGACAGGATGGAATATTTTTACTACTATTTTAGTGGAAGAGTTGACCAATTTATTTGGGTTACTACTATAGCAGAGGAACTTCAGAGAAATACATTCAAACCCCAATTTCAGGAATGCAGTATATAAGCTTACGTTTTCCACTCATTACTTGCTCCTTGACTTAGAGATTGTCCAACTCTTCAAAAATACATACATAGAATCATAGAAGTTGACAGCACAGAAGGAGGCCATTTCGACCCATCATGTCCGCACCAGCTAACAAGAGCTATCCAGCCTAATCCCACTTTCCAGCTCCAGATCCGTAACCCTGCAAGTTACGGCACTTCAAGTGCACATCCAAGTACTTTTTAAATGTGGTGAAGGTTTCTGCCTCTACTGCCCTTTCAGGCAGCGAGTTCCAGACCTCCACAACCCTCTGTGTGAATAAATTTTCCCTTCAATCCTCCCTCAACTTTCTACTAATGACTTTAAATTTATGCCCCCTGGTTGTTGAGTCTTCTGCAAAGGGAAATAGGCCCTTTCTATCCACTATATCCAGGCCCCTCATAATTTTATACACCTCAATGAGGTCTCCCCTCTGTTCCAAGGAAAACAAACCCAGCCTATCGAATCTGTCCTCATAGCTAAGATTCTCCACTCCCGGGAACATCTTCGTAAATCTCCTCTGAACCTTCTCCAGTGCAATATAGACATAGAAACAGAGGAAATAGGAGCAGTAGTAGGCCATTCGGCCCTTCAAGTCTGCACCGCCATTCAATATGATCATGGCTGATCCTCTATCTCAACACCATATTCCCACTTTTTCCCCATACCCCTTGATGCTTTTTGTGTCTAGAAATCTATCTATCTCCTTCTTAAATATATTCAGTGAATTGGCCTCCACAGCTTTCTGTGGTAGAGAATTCCACAGGTTTATCACCTTCTGACTGAAGAAATTTCTCATC
Source organism: Pristiophorus japonicus (assembly GCF_044704955.1). Lineage (NCBI taxonomy): Eukaryota > Metazoa > Chordata > Chondrichthyes > Pristiophoridae > Pristiophorus > Pristiophorus japonicus. The sequence continues at coordinate 281,424,322 of NC_091977.1, read as the reverse complement.
TTGGTCCTAAATTTCTTACCCTTTGTTGTAGACTTCCCAGCCAGGGGAAACATCCTCCCCGCATCCGGTCTGTCCAACCCCGTCAGAATTTTATACGTTTCAATGAGATCCCCTCTCATTCTTCTAAACTCTAGTGAATACAGGCCTAGTCAACCCAATCTCCCCTGATACGACAGTCCTGCCATCCCAGGAATCAATCTGGTGAACCTTCGCTGCATTCCTTCTTTTCTTAGGTAAGGAGACCAAAACTGCACACAGTACTCCAGGTATGTTCTCACCAAGGCCCTGTATAACTGTAGTAAGACATCCTTGCTCGGTACTCAAATCCTTTTGCAATGAAGGCCAACATACCATTTGCCTTCCTAACTGATTGCTGCACCTGCATGTTTGCTTTCAATGACTGGTGTACAAGGATAGCCAGGTCCCTTTGTACATCGACATTTCCCAAGCTATCACCATTTAAACAATCACGTCCTTCCTGTAATGCGGTGACCAGAACTGCACACAGTACTCCAGCTGTGGCCTAACCAGTGTTTTATTCAGTTCAAGCATAACCCTTATATTCTATGCCTCGGCTAATAAAGGCAAGCATTCCGTATGCCTTCTTAACCACATTACCCACCTGGCCTGCTACCTTCAGGGATCTGTGGACATGCACTCCCAGGTCCCTTTGTTCCTCTACACTTCTCAATGTCCTACCATTTAATGTGTATTCCCTTTCCTTGTTAGCCTTCCCGAAATGCATTACCTCACACTTCTCAGGATTAAATTCCATTTGCCATGGTTCTGCCCACCTGACCATTATCATCATAGGCAGTCCCTCAGAATCGAGGAGGACTTGCTTCCACTCCCAAAGTGAGTTCTTTGATGGTTGAACAGTCAGATACGAGAGCCACAGACCCTGTTTCAGGTGGGACAGACATTCGTCAAGGGAAGGGGTCAGTAGGGCTGGTTTGCCATGCACTCCTTCCGCTGCCTGCGCCTGGCCTCTTCATGCTCCTTGCATTGAGCCTCAAAGAGCGCAACGTCCTCCCGGATGTACTTTCTCCACCTCGGGTGGTCTGCGGCCAGGGTCTCCCAGGTGTCAGTGGTGATGTCGCACTTTACCAGAGAGGCTTTGAGGGTGTCCTTATAACATTTCCACTGTCCTCCTTTGGCTTGTTTACCATGAAGGAGCTCCACATAAAGCATTTGCTTAGGGAGTCTCGTATCTGGCATGCATACTATGTGGCCTGCCCAGCGAAGCTGATTGAGTGTGGTCAGTGCTTCAATACTGGGGATGTTAGCCTGGTCGAGGACACTGACATCCCTTCCCGGTATTTGCAGGATTTTGCGGAGGCATCGTTGGTGATATATCTCCAGCAACTTGACGTGCCTTCTGTACATCGTCCATGCCTCGGACCCATACAGGAGGGCGGGTATTACTCCAGCCCTGTAGACCATAAGTTTGGTGGTAAATTTGAGGACCTGGTCTTCAAACACTTTTTTCTGCAGGCGGCCGAAGGCTGTGCTGGCACACTGGAGGTGATGCTGAATCTCCGCATCAATGTCTGCCTTTGTTGATAAGAGGCTCCCGAGATATGGGAAATGGTCCACGTTGTCCAGGGCCGCGCTGTGGATCTTGATGATTGGAGGGCAGTGCTGTGCGGCGATGACAGGCTGGTGGAGGACCTTTGTCTTACAGATGTTAAGCGCAAGGCCCATGCTTTCATATGTCTCCGTGAATGCATTGACTATATCCTGGAGTTCAGCCTCTGAATATGCACAGACGCAGGCATCGTCCGCATACTGCAGCTCAATGACAGAGGTTAGGTTGATCTCGGACCTGGCCTGGAGGCGGCGAAAGTTAAGCAGCTTCCCACTGGTTCTGTAGTTTAATTCCACTCCAGCGGGGAGCTTGTTGATTGTGAGGTGGAGCATGGCGGCGAGGAAGATTGAGAAGAGGGTTGGAGCGATAACACAGCCCTGTTTGACCCCGGTCCAGATGTGGATTTGGTCTGTAATGGATCTGTTGGGAAGGATCACGGCCTGCATGTCATCGTGAAGAAGATGAAGGATGTTGACAAACTTTTGAGGGCATTCGAAATGGAGGAGGACGCTCCATAGACCCTCATGGTTGACAGTGTCAAAGGCCTTTGTACGATCGAAAAAGGCCATGTATAAGGGCTGGCGCTGCTCCCTGCATTTTTCCTGCAACTGGTGCACTGAAAAGATCATGTCTGTTGTGCCCCGTAGGGGAAGAAATCCACATTGTGATTCCGGGAGGAGCTCCTCGGCCACAGGGAGAAGACGATTGAGGAGAACTCAAGCGACAACTTTCCCAGTGGCTGAAAGCAGGGAGATTCCCCTGTAGTTGCTGCAGTCGGACTTGTCCCCCTTTTTAAAAATGGTCACAATCACTGCATCTCTGAATTCCCCCGGCATGCTCTCCTCCCTCCAGATGAGAGAGATGAGGTCATATATCCGCGCCAACAGCGCCTCTCTGCCATATTTTAGTGCCTCAGCAGGGATTCCATCCGCACCCGTAGCCTTCTTGTTCTTAAGCTGTTTTATGGCTTTGCCAATCTCGTGCAACATTGGAGTTTCACTGAGTTGGTGGCGGGTCACATGCTGCGGGATGGAATCGAGAACACTCGAGTCAAAGGCAGAGTCTTGATTGAGGTGATCTTCAAAGTGCTCCTTCCAGCGGGCCCTGACTGCCTTGGTGTCCTTGATGAGTGTTTCCCCATTCTTGGCCAGGAGTGGGGTGGGGCCTTGTGTGTTTGGACCGTAGGTGGCCTTGACTGCAGTGATGAATCCTCACATATCGTGGCTGTCGGCCAGTTGTTGTATCTCCTGTGCTTTCTCCATCCACCACCTGTTCTTTAGGTCCCGAGTTTTTTGTTGGACCTGAGCCTTGAGCCGCCTGTAATTTTGCTTTGCTGCTCCCGAGTTGGGCTGTTGCTTGAGGCTCAGAAATGCTTTGCGCTTGCAATCTATTAGTTCTTCGATCTCCTGATCATTTTCATCAAACCAGTCCTGATGTTTTCTGGTTGAGTTACCAAGTGTCTCTTCACAGGCACTGGTTATAGAGGCCTGGAGGGCAGACCAAGCACTATGGAGATTCAGCATCTCAGGGTCATCAAGGCACGCCAGATTGGGTGTGAGTCGCTGGCTGTATAGGGCTCTGTTAGCTGGGCCTCTAAGTGCACCTCCCGGCATTAACCTTTTTGCTTTGGGGATATGTTAATGTTGATGATGGATCGGATTAGGTGGTGGTCCATCCAGCAGTCGTCAGCTCCCGTCATGGCGTGGGTGATGAGCACATCCTTGCGATCCCTGGCTCGGACGATGACATAGTCAAGCAAGTGTCAGCATTTGGAGCGAGGGTGTTGCCACGATGCCTTGTATTTGTCCCTCTGGCGGAACAGGGTGTTGGTAATGAGGAGTTCATGTTTTAGACATTTTGTTAGTAGTAGGGTACCGCTGGAATGGGCTTTCCCTACCCCCTCTCTGCCAATCATGCCTCCCCAGAGGGCTGTGTCTTTGCCAACCCTGGCATTAAAATCACCCAGGAGGATGAATTTGTCACCCGTGGGGACACGGGACAAAGATGTCTCGAGGTTGGAATAAAAACCCTCTTTAGCCTCATCCGTTGCATCGAGTGTGGGGGCGTACGCACTGATGACTGTGGCACATTGGTTCCGAGATAGAGTGATACGGAGAAACATGAGGCGTTCGTTGACCCCACAGGGGGAGTCTTTGACGGCAAAGCTGATTCCATGAAGGCGGCGTTCTGTCTCTGGTTTCCCTTTCCAGAAGAAGGTGTAGCCTCCACCATGTTCTTTCAACTGGCATTCCCCTGCCCGCCGGGTCTTGCTTAGGGCAGCGATGTCAATGTCAAAACGTCTGAGTTCCCGGGCAATTATGGTGGTGCGGCGTTCCGCCCTGTTGCTGTTGGGATTGTCCATGAGGGTCTTGACGTTCCAGGTCCCGAACTTCATACTGACGGAGTGGAAGATGCCTGTGCGTGAGTTCTTTTAACGTGGGGTGGCCGCTGCACACCGTTAACCACACGGACTTAGCTGAACAAGGTCTTGGTCCAGTGGCAAGGGGGTCCAAGACAACTGGAGACCAGGCACAGCTCTATGAGCCTAATTGCCTACGGCGAAGTGTTGGCCACAAGCTCAGCGCCGGGTCGCGCCATTGATGGTAGATGGCCTGAAGCTAGGTTGGGGGGCAAGCATTAGGAAGATGACTTCCAAAGTTATTTTAAAAGATTAAAAGTTGATGAAGGTTGCCAATTTATTTCAAAAGTTTCTAAGAGTTGCTAAAACATTTTAAGAAGTTTCTAAGAGTTGTTAAAAATCTAAGATATAAATCAATAATAGATTATAAAAGTTTCCCCAGTTTAAAAAGTTTCTCAAAGTTGTTAAAAGTCAAAGATGTAGGTTAATAATAAATGTTTAAAGGTATTTTGGATGAGAGTGTAAAATTTAAGTTTTAAAACTTGTCAGTCTCCGGCTCAGCTGCTGAGGTTGTGCCGCGCCTCCGATCGATATCCTGCTGAAAGTAGAGGGCGAGCCGGCCTGAAGGTGCCAGTGTCGGTGGTCTGGGCGCGGCTGGTGTCCCTGGAGCTCCGCTGGGCTGGAGTCCCTCCAATCTCGGTGTCTCCGCTAGACTGGAGCCCCTGCTGTTGGTGTCCCAGCCGGGCTGGAGCCCCCGCCCCCGCCCCCGTGGTTTGTGGAAGAGGGGAAGGAAGGAGCTTACAGCCACGATGAGGGTTCTGTCTGTGGTGTACTTTATGCGAGTCCCTTCGGCCGGGGACAGAAGCAGCTGGTGCAGAATCCCTTCGCCAAGGACAGAAGAATTCCCAAGGGGACGCCAGGAGAGCAGGGGCTCCAGCCTGGCTGGGATACCACCTGACCAGTTGATTGATATCTTCCTGCAGTCCGCAGCTTTCTTCTTCATTATCAACCACACAGCCTATTTTTGTATCATCTGCAAACTTCTTAATCATACCCCCATATTCAAGGCTAGATCATTGATATATACAACAAAAAAATATATATCCAATCTATAAATATCAACATAGCCCCTCAGACTTGTGACGATTGGAAACGACAATTGTACTAAAATCTCCTGAGCAGAATAAGTTTCTACGATCCGTCACTGGGCTGAAGACCTTTTTTGTGTTGAGTGCTTGGAAATAAGGCAATGGGAACTCTCTTTCAAGCAATGCAGAGTACAGAGCCCAGCACCATGGCCCTGATACTGCTCTTCCAGCAATTATCACATGGTGACAAGATAGAATACAAGTTCTCCTCAACAACTTACTATTGAACAACCTTAATGTAAAGTCCATCCCAATATACTTCACAAGTAAGCATGAGAAAAACCAGGGAGGGAGAGGTTGGGATGGGTGATCAAAAGCTTGGTCAAAGAGATGGGTTTTGAATGATTTTTTGAAAGGAGGGGATGGGGTGTGGAGGAAGTAAAGAAGCAAATAGATTCAGGAACGGAATTCGAAAGTGTCAGACACAAGCAACTGAAGACTTTGCTGACCATGGTGAGGTGGCTGGATGTACAGAGGTGTGGAAAGGGGGAGGGGAAGAGAGGAGAGGAGGAAAGGGAAGGTGTCCCTGCCTCTGTACTTGGCTTAAAAACTGTTACATTTCTGACTTCTTCCAGTTCTGACAAAAGGTCATCAACCTGAAACATAGGGCCCAAGTTTCCGATATCTATGAGAACAGCGCACCTCCGAGAGGCCCACCTATTTTGTAGAATGAAAAGTGCACCAAAAACTTACCTCATGATTCTCCAAGTGCAGCAGGCCTGTTCAGCTGTCAGCTCAATGCAGCACAACAGCGGGGAGGAGGGGGTGGAGCTACAGTCCTGGGCCAAAAAGTGTGCCGGCAGCTGCGCGCTTGCGCAATGGAGTCTGCGCGTGTGCGCAGTAGCTTCTGGCCCTCAAATTCTGTGTGCGTATTGCTGCTGGCTGCATGGGAGGGGCCCGAAGCACACCGACCCGAGCCCTGGCCCAATGGGCTCCCCGCTGCAACGAAGGCTGACTGGATATCTCCCAAGGCAAGAAATATTGGAGGGGTTTCACAGTGGAGGAGAAAATCACTGGCCAAATGAGCTCCCTCATCGCGGTCAGAGTGCCGATTTCTAGCCTGCAGCACGCAGTCCCTAGCCCTGGCCAGGTTCCCAAATGGGTAGGTGAGGAAGGAACTTTTTATTTTTTATTTATTGATCATTTATTATTGATAATGGTTCTTTATTTAAGTTAGTTTGGAGTAACTTTTCAGTCCCTAAACTTGCAAAACAGGCATAAATGGTTGGTAATGTCCCCGTTTGAAAAAAAAACCTGAACTAAAATGAAAGTAAACTAACTCACTAGAACTGGAACAAACTAAGTGCCAAGAATTGCAATTTCTAAGACACTCCAAACAACTCCACCCAAAACTTGGGTCCACTGACTCGGTTTCTCTCTCCACAAATGCTGCCTGATCCACTGAGTATTTCTAGTATTTTCTGTTTTTATTTCAGATTTCCAGCGTAAGCAATAGATCTTTTACAGAATATATCACACAAACACAGAACACAAGTTTAACGAGGAAAACGCAGAATCTTTAAGAATAATGCAAAGAGCTCCAAAATGAGAATATATATTTAAAATATACCTTAATAGGATAGAAAGTAAGGCTATTTGCCAGGTAAATAACCTATTTTGATTCGTAGAAAAGGCAACAATAAAAGCCTTGGAAAAAAAACAATTTCCCTGCCAACACATTTTGCTGTTCGGCTCAGTTGGTCATCAGAGTCAGAAAATTGTGGGATTTGATCTAAGCGGACACTTCAGTGCAGTCCTGCAGCATTGTTGGAACGACCACCTTCATGAGGTTTGATTGAGGCCCTATCTACCTGTTTAGGTGGCTGTTAAAGAGCCACTGGCACTATTCAAAGAGCATACAGATCCCCTCGTCAACAATCGCCCCCTCAACCAATAAAATATTAACTGGTTATTCATCTTACTACAGATCCCACAACAACTATCACTGCATTTTAAACTAATTAATTGTATGAAGCACTTTGGGGTGTGATGAGATGCAAATCTTTGACTGCAATAAAAATCTAAAAAAATAAAACTGACATAAAAAGATGGTTAATCTGAAAATAAAGTGCAAGCATCAACATACTGATGTAAGTTTACAACAATACTTAGTGCAAGTGCAGTTGGAATTGTTCTGATGCATGGCTGACTGATAGCATAATGGAATCAAAAAATTAAACTAGAGTTTAACTTTATTAAGCTCCTACTATTTTTATTTGTTTGTTTACGCACAAAAGAACACTGAAATCAAGTTACATTCTTATATAAACCGCACTCAATTTTCCCTGCATAGATCAAAGTATAAACAAAATGCAACATTTCTTGCATGATTCAACATATAAACAGTATGATATACGACAGAATTATACTGAAGTAGAATAATTATCATAGCAAACTACAGAATACAAACACAATCTTTATGCATGTTGCCTAACAAAGTACAGCATTCCATGCAGTTACCTTGAATATTACTGCTGTAAACTAAACACACTGGGTTGAAAATCTACAGCACTACCAGCCAATTCTACAGGAGTTCATCAGAAGGGCTTTAAAATGGGTCTTGGCCTTATGTCAAGGATTCTGGGGGTGGGGGCTGGCCTTCAAAGAGGTGGAGCCTCCACCTGCCCCAAAGCCAATGACACAGAAGGGGGCTGGGCTGGGGACTCCCAATGCCAGGAAGATCAAGCGAGACCAGCAAATGGCTGACGTGCGGTCCAACTGGGGTTCTGGCCATGACTCAAACCTGAATTCCGAAAGAGTAGCCAGATTTTCTATCTTCTTTGCACACATTTCAGCCCCCTTACAAAGGAGATCAAGAGAGCAGTTATCCCCTAGGGGTTGGGGGGGGGGGGGGGCGGGAGGCGGGAGAGGGGAAAGAGTGGTGGAGAAATAGAAGATCCAGCACCCTCCCAAACCCTGATACCAACACTGCAGTTAGTGGTTTCTTTTGGTCAGTTGTTCCCCCATCAGCATTGAAGGACAGAGCCTCTCCTAGAAATTTCCCAGGTGGTCAGTGGTGGAGTTTCCCAGTAGGTAGAAATCAACAGTTAAGCCAGGATGCAGCTGTGTTGCAATGTAATCTTCTTTATCAATGATAACAACAGTTACCATTTGAAGTACTTCTTCGGAAAAGACATATTTCCATTCAAAAAAACTTCTCCTTCCCCCTCCCCCCCATATCAATGTGGATTTTCCATTTCTTCATAATGTAGTTTTAGATTTAATTGATGAAACCCCAGGTACAAACAAAATGGTTTGCGTTAGAAAAACTATCCACATCTCATGATGGCTATTTCTTTTAAACTTTGAAAAGAATAAAGTGATGAAGTAAAAATATTTCTTCAACGGACAAGGATATGGTTTTCCTAGAAAGTCTTTCATGCCTTATTCTGTAAAATGGAACTTCCCTTCTCACAAAATCCCAGCACGCAAATCACACCTTCATACAGATTTTCAAATGATCTGCAAACCGGGGGATATGACTGGGATATAAGTTTTTATGGTACTCGAGAGGCCTAAAGTAACTCTCAGACTGGAATTATTCTGTTCAAAGGCAGCCAAGAAAGTTCTGCTACATCAACTCATCAAAAATAACTCTCAAGAAAAATATATTCCAGTGAGGAGGAAAGGGTGCAAGAGAAAAGAAAGCCATCCTTGGCTAACTAAAGAAATAAAGAACGGTATCCGATTAAAAACAAGGGCATACAAAGTGGCCAAAACTAATGGGAGGACAGAAGATTGGGAAGTGTTTAAAAGCCAACAAAGAATGACTAAAGAAATGATTAAAAAAGGGAAGATGGACTATGAAAGTAAACTAGCATAAAATATAAAAACAGATAGCAAGAGTTTCTATAGGTATATAAAAAGAAAAAGGAGCGGCTAATGTAAATGTTGGTCCCTTCAAGGACGAGACCAGGAAATTAGTAATGGGGAACATGGAGATGGCAGAAACTCTAAACAAGTATTTTGTATCAGTTTTTACAGTAAAGGACACTAACAATATTCCAAAATGAATAGTCAAGGGGCTATGGGGGGGGGGGGGGGGGGAGGAACTTAACACAATCACAATCATTAAGGAGGCGGTGCTCAGTAAAATAATGGGACTTAAGGCAGATAAATCCCCTGGACCTGATGGCTTGCATCCTAGGGTCTCAAGAGAAGTAGCGGCAGGGACTGTGGATTCATTGGTTGTAATTTACCAAAATTCCCTGGATTCTGGGGAGGTCCCAGCAGATTGAAAACTGCAAATGTAACGTCCCAATTCAAAAAAGGAGGCAGACAAAAAGCAGGAAACTATAGACCACAGTTAGCCTAATATTTGTGGTTGGGAAAATGTTGGAGTCCATTATTAAAGAAGCAGTAACAGGACATTTGGAAAAGCAAAATTTGGTCAGGCAAAGCCAGCATGGATATATGAAGGGGAAGTCATGTTTGACAAATTTGCTGGAATTCTTTGAGGATGTAATGAACAGGGTGGATAAAGGGGAACCAGTGGATGTGGTGTATTTGGACTTCCAGAAGGCATTTGACAAGGTGCCACACAGAAGGTCACTGCACAAGATAAAAGTTCACAAGGTTGGGGGTAATATATTAGCATGGATAGAAGATTGGCTGACAAACAGAAAATAGAGAGTCGAGATAAATGGTTCATTCTCTGGTTGGCAATCAGTAACAAGTGGGGTGCCACAGGGATCAGTGCTGGGACCCCAACTATTTACAATCTAGATTAACGACTTGGAAGAGGGGGCTGAGTGTAACGTAGCCAAGTTTGCTGACAATACAAAGATGGGAGGAAGGGTAATGTGTGAGGAGGACATAAAGAGGCTGCAGGAGGTCATAGACTAAGTGAGTGGGCAAGAATTTGGCAGATGGAGTATAATGTTGGAAAATGTGTGGTCATGCACTTTGGCAGAAAAAAAATCAAAGAGCAAGTGATTATTTAAATGGAGAAAGATTGCAAAGTGCTGCAGTACAGCAGGACCTGGGGGTACTTGTGCATGAAACACAAAAGGTTAGTATGCAAGTACAGCAAGTGATCAGGAAGGCCAATGGAATCTTGGCCTTTATTGCAAAGAGAAAGGAGTATAAAAGCAGGGAAGTCTTGTTACAGCTATACAGGGTATTGGTGAGGCCACACCTGGAATACTGCATGCAGTTTTGGTTTCCATATTTAAAAAAGGATATACTTGCTGTGGAGACAGTTCAGCAAAGGTTCACTAGGTTGATCCTGGGGATGAGGGGGTTGACTTATGAGGAAAGGTTGAGTCGGTTGGGCCTCTACTCATTGGAATTGAGAAGAATGAGAGGTGATCTTATCAAAACGTATAAGATTATGAAAGGGCTTGACAAGTTGGATGCAGAGAGGATGTTTCCACTGGGGTGGAAGACTAGAACTAGAGGGCATGATCTGAGGATAAGGGGCCACCCATTTAGAACTGAGATGAGGAGAAATTTCTTCTCAGAGGGTTGTGAATCTGTGGAATTCACTGCCTCAGAGAGCTGTGGAAGCTGGGACATTAAATAAATTTAAGACAGAAATAGACAGTTTCTTAAATGATAAGGGGATAAGGGGTTATGGGGAGCGGGTGGGGAAGTGGAGCTGAGCGCATGATCAGATCAGCCATGATCGTATTGAATGGCGGAGCAGGCTCGAGGGGCCTTATGGCCTACTCCTGCTCCTATTTCTTATGTTCTTATGTAAAGCAGTGTCAAGTTTAGCAGATTGCGAAATTGGTGAGATTTAATATTAAAACTTTTCTTTTTGTCACATAGACTTGTTTGTAAATCTAGAAAGCAATTACACCAGTCAAAACATATTCAAGGATTAAGCTATGTAATAAAATAGCCCGTTTGACTTGTTAATCAACACCCAATGTTGTGCCATTAAACAGAAGCAGCATTACTGGCACACTGGTTTCCATAATAAACAGGAGAAATATAAATTTTCAAATGCATTCTCACTGTTCCATTTCCTTTGGTGGAAAGGAGTTGATGCAACAAGACTTCTGCATTGTAAGTGATGCAAGGAGGCAGGATAACAAGCATCACCCTGCTTTTGAACAAGTAAAACGAGCTGCCCACATTTTCTGACACTAGCAACATTGGCAGATGCACAAAATAATTATTTCAGATTATAATCTGAACAATAATACTGCCCTCCTAATACTGCAGTAAAAACATACAGGACATCAACCTTGCTGTGAAAGACAGAACACAACAGGACAAGAAATAGAAATTGAAATTCCAAACAGGATTTAATATGAACTTCAACTCCTTTTCAATTTTCCTCACCTTTCAATGTTCCCTCCACCAACACACACGCACAACTAGTTTACAAGGGATTGGAATGAAGCTGGCTTTTAAATATTAAACAGCTATGCACAGCTACAATAAATGGTATTTGAAATAACAATTATAGCCAGTTGATTAGATGACTGCAATGGTCTCAAATATTACTGTACAAAAATGTTTCCACTTACAACACTCTAGCTTTCTACTTTAAGAAAACCTACAGCAATTTTAAAAATACTATAATAATTCAAAGGAACTACTACATAGTTAATCAACTGGTTATAATTACCATTTTAAAAGACCACTTAAAGCAGCAGTCACGAGTGTTCCAAGAACAGTTTAAAGTCAGCTGCATTGCTGGGCTCTGCAAACCTCCCTTCAGCTATTTTCACATTCCCCCAAATGCCTCTTTAGGCTTAACGAGAAACAATGCTATCGCCCAACTTTTCAATTGTCAGTGCAGATTGAGGCCCCGTGAACCAAATCAGAGGTGCTCCACATTTCCTTGAAATGAAATGCATACAAATTTCAGCCACAGAAAGAACACAACCTTTGGTCACACAGTCCAACCTCAAAGATATACAGTAAAGATTGCAGCTGACTACACAAACCAGAAAATAGATGTTGGATACAGACTTATTTTCAGTGTTCTCTGCACTTCTATTGTAGGGCATCTGAATTCAGTTTACAAGTCACTCATTCCTCCAGGTTCCTTTAGCTTCCCTTTCTCTTTTTCTGGTGCTTTTTTGTAGATCTCAATTGGCCTGTATTTTTTTTTGTCCTGAAGCCTTACTTCAGAATCTATCATCCCCATATTCACATACCGTCAGAGTTCTTAAAAGGTAATGGAGTCAAGCAAAGGCGCAAGCAAATGCAGCAGCCCAGTCTTGAAACAGGCCCTCATCAGAGGCCTTTCAAATGGTTCCCATACCACTTTATTGTGAATACAACACACATAGTGGGGCAGACAACTATTGGCTGCACTTAGACTGGCTGAAAATATAAATGTTACCAAGTATGAGCAGGCAACCATTGATGAATCTCAGCAAACCTTAAGCAAAATGCTTTAAAAGGAAAGTAACCAGTATCAGGGCAGGAAGGTGTGCGAGGCTGGAATCCAATATCCAGGATCACGATCAGATCAGATCGAGAAAAAGAACACTCAATTTTGAATACTGGAAGCTCTCACCGAATATAGTCTCATGACTCGCTCAGATTGATACCTCAGTTTATGTGCATGGTGCAGCTGTTTGCTAAGGTCAGCCATACAAAAGATTTATGTCGACAATTAGTAATTAGTTGCAAACCAGGCATTTACTTTTTTAATACTGAGATAAAGGACAAGGTTGACGATGTAATATTGTTGTTCTTCTTCCAACCACATTAGCTCCATATGAACTTTTCCTTCAGAATCTTTATAATCAATGGTTTGCCTGTCGCCCAGGTAGCTGTATCTTATGGCAGATGTACAGGCTGATTGCGTAGCTACAGGCGAGCTTACACACCAGAATGGTTTCTCTGCTTCATCCAGAACCGTCACATCCATTAAGCAACAATGCTGAAATGAAATTTAAATTCAATGTAATGCTAAACAGAAGGGCGACAACTTAAATCCAATCACTAAGAATAACAATTTAGTAATGTTTTTCCAAGCCTATATTGTGAAAAATACCAGCTTCATTTCTGTAGTACTACAGGAAAGCTGGACTACAGTACATTTTACAATTCAGTATACCTCACGGCTCCAAGTCCCTTGCAGTCAATCAGGTGAATTTATAATGGGGAACAAAGAAATGGCAGACCAACTGAGCAAATACTTTGGTTCTGTCTTCACGAAGGAAGACACAAGTAACCTTCTGGAAATACAAGGGGACCGAGGGTCCAGCGAGAAGGAGGAACAGAAGGAAATCCTTATCGTCAGGAAATTGTGTTAGGGAAATTGATGGGAATGAAGGCCGATAAATCCCGAGGACCTGATAGGCTGCATTTCAGAGTACTTAAGGAAGTGGCCCAAGAAATAGTGGATGCATTGGAGATCATTTTCCAACAGTCTATCGACTCTGGATCAGTTCCCATGGACTGCAGGGTAGCTAATGTAACACCACTTTTTAAAAAAGGAGGGAGAGAGAGGGAATTATAGACCGGTTAGCCTGACATCAGTAGCGGGAAAAATGTTGGAATCAATTATTAAAGATGAAATAGCAGCGCATTTGGAAAGCAGTGACAGGATCGGTTCAAGTCAGCATGGATTTATGAAAGGGAAATCATACTTGACAAATCTTCTAGAATTTTTTGAGGATGTAACTAGTAGAGTGGACAACGGAGAACAAGTGGATGTGGTGTATTTGGACTTTCAAAAGGCTTTTGACAAGGTCCCACACAGAGATTGGTGTGCAAAATTAAAGCACATGGTATTGGGGGTAATGTACTGACATGGATAGAGAACTGGTTGGCAGACAGGAAGCAGAGAGTCTGGATAAACGGGTACTTTTCAGAATGGCAGGCAGTGACTAGTGGGGTGATGCAGGGCTCAGTGCTGGGACCCCAGCTATTTACAATATATATCAATGACTTAGATGAAGGAATTGAGTGTAATATCTCCAAGTTTGCAGATGACACTAAGCTGGGTGGCGGTGTGAGCTGTGAGGAGGATGCTAAGAGGCTGCAGGATGACTTGGACAGGTTAGGTGAGTGGGTAAATGCATGGCAGATGCAGTATAATGTGGATAAATGTGAGGTTATCCACTTTGGGGGCAAAAACATGAAGGCAGAATATTATCTGAATGGTGGCAGATTAGGAAAAGGGGAGGTGCAACGAAACCTGGGTGTCATGGTACATCAGTCATTGAAAGTTGGCATGCAGGTACAGCAGGCGGTGAAGTAGGCAAATGGCATGTTGGCCTTCATAGCGAGGGGATTTGAGTATAGGAGCAGGGAGGTCTTACTGCAGTTGTACAAGGCTTTGGTGAGGCCTCACCTGGAATAGTGTGTTCAGTTTTGGTCTCCTAATCTGAGGAAGGACGTTCTTGCTATTGAGGGAGTGCAGCGAAGGTTCACCAGACTGATTCCCGGAATGGCAGGAGTGACATATGAGGAGAGACTGGATCGACTGGGCCTGTATTCACTGGACTTTAGAAGAATGAGAGGGGATCTCATAGAAACATATAAAATTCTGACAGGACGGGACAGGTTAGATGCAGGAAGAATGTTCCCGATGTTGGGGAAGTCCAGAACCATGGGTCACAGTCTAAGTATAAGGGGTAAGTCATTTCGGACCAAGATGAGGAGAAATTTCTTCACCCGGAGAGTTGTTAACCTGTGGAATTCTCCACCGCAGAGAGTTGTTGATACCAGTTCATTAGATATATTCAAGAGGGAGGTCTTGCTGCAGTTGTACAGGGCCCTTACAGCTAAAGGGATCAAGGGATATGGAGAGAAAGCAGGAAAGGGGTACTGAGGTGAATGATCAGCCATGATCTTATTGAATGGTGGTGCAGGCTCGAAGGACCGAATGGCCTACTCCTGCACCTATTTTCTATGCTTCTATGTAAATATGCTAGCCTAAAATCTGCGAACAATTCTGCGGACCTGAGTGTTCCTTGTATACGAGTCACTGAAAGTTAACATGCAGGTACAGCAAGCAATTAAGAAAGCAAACGGTATGTTAGCCGTTATTACAAGAAGATTTGAGTATCAGAGTAAAGATGACTTACTGCAATTATATAGGGCCCTGGTGAGACCGCACCTGGAGTATTGTGTACAGTTTTGGTCTCCTTACCTAAGGAAGGATATACTTGCCATATAGCGAGTGCAATGAAGGTTCACCAGACGATTCCTGGGATGGGGGGATTGTCCTATGAGGAAAGATTGGGTAGACTCGGCCTATATTTTCTAGAGTTTAGAAGAACGAGAGTGATCTAATTGAAACATGCAAAATTCTTACAGGGCTTGACTGGGTAGATGCAGGAAGGATGTTTCCTCTGGCTGGGGAGTCTGGAGCCAGGGGTCACAGTCTCAGAATAAGGGGTCGGCCATTTAGGACTGAGATGAGGAGAATCTTCTTCACTCCGAGGGTGGTGAATCTTTGGAATTCTCTACCCCAGAGGGCTGTGGAGGCTCAGAGTATATTCAAGACAGAGAGCGATAGATTTTTGACTATGAAGGGAATCAAGGGATAACAGTGCAAGAAAGTGGAGTTTAGGTAGAAAATCAGTCATGATATTGAATGGTGAAGCAGGCTCGAGGGGCTGAATGGCCTACTCCTGCTCCTAATTCTTGTGTCCTTATAACTCTCCAGCCTGCTTCCCTTCTGCATGAGGAGACAAAGCACATGTTGGAGTTCAGTTTCATCCCTCTGGTAGTCATCCAAGTGCCATTCCTCGGGTTGAGAATTGGTAGACTCTTCAAATGATAGCAGTGCCCGATAGCGGTCAGCCTTGGCTCCCTGGTAGCACGGTCGCTTGAGTCAGAAGGTCTTGAGTTCAAGTCCCATTCCAGAGAGTCAAGCACATAATCCATGCCGCCACTCCAGTGCAGTGCTGAGAGCTTGCTGCATTGTCAGAGGTGGCGCCTTTCGGATGAGATGTTAAACTGAGGCCCCGTCTGCCCTGTTGAGTGGATGTAAAAAATCCCATCGCACCAGGAGCAGGGGAATTCTGCCGGTGTCCTGGCCAATATTTCTCACTCAACCAACACCATTAAAACAGATTATCTGGTCATGTGGCTCATTGCTGATCATGGGAGCTTGCGGTGTTCAAATTTGCTGTTGCATTTCCCTGCATTACAACAGTGACTACACTTCAATAAGTACTTAATTAGCTGTAAAGCACATTGGGAGATCCTGAGGTAGTGAAAGGAGCTATATAAATGGAAGTTATTTTCTTTTCTTTTACTGTATTGATCGAATATCCACACAGCAATCACTGGACAGCAGTCAAGGGGAGGAGCTCAGACAATTGCCCATCACTTCAAGAGTGGAGGATATTCCTAAAGCTGAACAGCAAACCAATTATGGCATGATAAACAGGACATTATTTTTCTTTTTAAAAGTTTACCTTAATGGCCCAGAATTTGCGGTCAACAGCAAATTGAAGCCGTTCACCGCTGACCCCAAAGTAAGCTTCGCACAAAGAGCTTTATGTCGAGAATTTCGGGTTTTCCAACGTTGAATTCAGATCAATGGAGTTTTGTGGGGATCCCCTTGTTCGAGCTGCTGTGATGTCAATTGACTGTCGAAGCAACCAATCAAAATGCAGAATTCTCACAGAGAGTGAACAAGGAAGTGAGTAAGCTCTTAAAATTGTAACTTTTTAAAAATAGTAAAGAGGGCAAAACAAAGATTGGGGCCCATGGGGAAAATTAAAATTAGTTTTTCAGGGCCACAACCTTTGTTTAGCAGTTAATACGCTGTTACAATCCCAGTTACACCTAATCCCTTTGGGTCTAACTTTTAGTGGGGAATTTAACAGCGCAATTGCTGCAGAAGAGCCTAGATTTTCGTCAGTTTCCCTGATTTGCGTGATTTCACTGACTGCTGGCTGTGTGTGGGGGTGGGAGGGGCACAGCAGGCTGTGGAGGATCAGTGAATGGCAGACGGCAACTTCAAGATTTCTACATGGCCTGTGCCAAATCCCGAAGTTGCGGTTGGTTTCGAAGGCGGAATGAAGGCGAATGCTGCCTGTTTGCCATCATCAGGACCGCAAATTCAAGGCCTATGTGATGAATCTCATGAGATGAATCTTGATCATGTTACTTTTCCATGTGACAATTGGCAATTGACCTTATGGCATCTAGATGTGGTAGTGCTGTAGTGGTCCTGATAAATTAAAATAGTAACATGAACAAGATTTCAATTCTGATCTCATGTTGCAATGTAGCACATTGATGCACCAAAATTGGGTACCACGGAGTGGAAGAAGAGAATTTAAGACTTTCCTGAGGCCTCTACCTCAGACAAGCTAATTAGAAGGATTCTGGGGGAGAAATCCCGTCCCGGCCAGGAAATTGCGGTTACCGCCCCTCACAGGAAGTGGAGCGCAATCTCGCATAGCGCTGACACGGATCAACACCCCTCCCATTCAGTTAAAGGGGAGGGCCGATGCGCACTCTGCCGGGCCTTTGATGGCCTCCACTTGGCCACCAGAGTGGCGTGGTGCCAAGGCCGCAGCCCGACACCCAAAACAGAGTGCCGGGTTGCACAATGGCAGCCCGGACCACGCCAGAGAATTAAAGAAGGGTCGACCCGTGAGTCGGCCAAACTGTCAAGATGGCAGCGCTGGGCGCTCCCGATCTCCCTTTTAACTTTCGCCCCGCGACCCACAGCAGCCTCGCAAGGCGCTGACCAATTTCCGCCATGGGATGGAAATGGTTCAGTGGATGGCACTAAGGGATTACCGCGCACGGCGATGATATCGCCAGTTGCACGGCAGCCCGGTCACTACTGGCAGGGTGAGACGCTAGCGTGGCAGAGCATCCGCAAACTCTTGCGCAATTTCGGGGGAGCTGGTAGCACCCATCCACCCCCCGGGTGAAAACTGTTTCACACCCAGTTAGTGCCTCCCGGAAGTGCTAACAGGCGCTGCTAAAAAGGGCAATTTCAACCCTACTGATTGGAAGCCAAACACTCTTCCATCATATGGTGAGGAGAAAAAAAAAATCAGCAGACTGTTGTCTCATACCATTAAGTAGCTGGTAAGAAGCCACATGGATGGAGCAGGTTTCCTCCTATGTTGATCACAGAAGGTATGTGGCCCTGTGATGGATATGTTGGCCCTGAATCTCTGGCCTCACCGGATCCGTACGGAGTGTGTACGGACCCGGGAAGGCACTGCAAAAGCTGGTTTTCAGCGCACAATGCGCACAAAACCAGCTTTTCCAATCTGTCAAGCTGGAGCTTGACAGATCCAACGCATCTCGGCAGCCAGGACATTTGCATGGGCAAGATTGCAGTATTTACCCATGTGTTACCCAGCGGATGTCCTGAAAACTCTTGCACCTGATAAAAGCAGGTGCATAGCCTACTTTTACAAGCAAAAGAGTTTTAAAACACACTTAAAACATAAGATAAAATTTTAAAAATATTTTGGCCCTGAAATTCCGACGTTCCAGGGTCCGTACAAAGTTTGTACGGACCCAGAAAGGCATCGGAAAAGCCGGTTTTCGGCGCGCAATGCGCATGCGCTGAAAACCGGCTTTTCCGATCTATCAAGTTTCTGGTTTGACAGATCATCCACAGATCGGGAGCAAGGACATTTGTAAGTGCAAATTTCCGATATTTACGCGTAGCCTACTTTTACAGGCGCAAGTGTTTTAAAAAACACAAAAACATAAAAATAAAGTTAGGAAAACATATTTTATTAAAAACCTTCCCCACAACGGTAAGTTTATTTAAAAAAAAAAATTTAAAAATTGGGAAAATATATATATTTTTAAAGACATTAATAACTTTAATTTAAATAAATGTAGTGTATATTTTATATTTTTTTTATTAGTGTTTTGGGTATTTGAGGCTGTTTCGCAATCAATGTAATAGGAGTTTAGGACCTCACAGAACTCCTATTACTATGATACTTTACCTGATTGGCTGCCCAGAGCCATGTGACTCCAGCTCCAGGCCTGCACACATCCCGATGTACACGCGTTGCGAATCGCAGTCAGGAGAGGTCTCAGCATCAGAAAGTCAAACATGGGCAGCAGCTTAAGGTAGGTGCGTATTTTTTCTCTAAAATGCCCGTGGGAAGGAATTTCAGGGCCTTTATTATAAATTTATTTTAAAGCATAATTTAAAAAACTTTTTTTTTAAAACTGGAAGTAAAAAAATTTGTAATACTACATAAATAACTAATTTAAATTAATGTTAAATATGTAGTGTATTTTTTCTATTTTTTATTAATGTTTTGAGTGTTTGTGGGGGGGGGGGGTTTCAATCATAATAATGGGAACTCCAACTTACGGAGTTCCCATTATTATGAATGAGAACATACTTTACCTTGATTGGCTGCCCAGGGCCATGTGACTGCAGCTCCAGACCTGCGCACGTCCTGAGGCCTCAGGACCAGGAACTCGCGTGGGTGCAGCAGGAACAGGTAGGTGTGTATCTTTTTTGTAGAATCCAGTCAAACACGCGCAGGAAGGAGAAACCGGG
Source organism: Pristiophorus japonicus (assembly GCF_044704955.1). Taxonomy (NCBI): domain Eukaryota; kingdom Metazoa; phylum Chordata; class Chondrichthyes; family Pristiophoridae; genus Pristiophorus; species Pristiophorus japonicus. Next base: position 281,404,793 of record NC_091977.1, on the reverse strand, counting down.
ATTTTTGGGCCATTGAGAGAAAAAGGACTTGAAATAAAAGGATTTCCAACCAAAAACAAAGCCAATTTCATCACATAAATACTAATTCTCACACCTGTATATTTCCTTTTAGGAACTCTGTATTCCAAGGGAAGTAGAGATTGCCACTGATGGTGCTGTGTTGTGATTCTTTCCTTGAACTTATGATCGTTATTCGCAAGAAGCCATTTTGGGTATATTCTGAAATTAGGAAATAGCATTCGTATTAAAATTCACAACATCAGAGTTTACCAACTTCAATGGGATATAGCAGTGATTTCGATACGAGATCCAGTCACCATATAATTAAAACTGCAATGCTCATCAGGGTATGTAGAACGTGCAGTGACAAAAATAATGCGCTTTAAGAAAAGCAGACTTTTGAGACTGTAAATGGAGATTTCTTTTTGGAAAAGTTAGTTGGTCTCGACAATTATGGCCTAGTCCCACTCATAAGAACATAAGAAATAGGAGCAGGAGTATCTGGCCCCTTGAGCCTGCTCCGCCATTCAATAAGATCATGGCTGATCTAATCCTGGCCTCAACTCCAACTCCATGCCCTCTCCCAACAACCCTTGATCCCCTTATCATTCAAAAATCTGTCTATCTCCACCTTAAATATATTCAAAGATCCAGCCTCCACAGCTCTCTGGGGTTGAGAATTCCAAAGATTCACGACCCCCAGAGAAGAAATTCCTCCTCATTTCCGTTTTAAATGGGCGACCCCTTATTCTGAAACTATGCCCCCTAGTTCTAGATTCCCCCATGAGGGGAAACCACCTCTCTGCATTTACCCTAAAGCCCCTGCAGAATCTTATATGTTTCAATAATATCACCTCTCATTCTTCTTAACTCCAATGAATATAGGCCCAACCTGCTCAACTTTTCTTCATATATGACAACCACTTCATCTCAGGAATCAACCTCGTGAACCTTTTCTGAACTGCCTCTAGTGCAATTATATCCTTCCTTAAATAGAGACCAAAACTGTACGCAGTACTCCAGGTGTGGTCTTACAAACTCCCTGTACAGTTGGAGCAGGACTTCCCTACTTTTATACTCCATGCTCCTTGCAATAAAAGCCAACATTCCATTTGCCTTCCTGATTACTTGCTGTACTTGCATGGTAACTTTTTGCATTTCCTGTACAAGAATCCCCAGATCTCTTGATACTCCCCATTTAAATAATAATTAGCTTTTTTATTTTTCCTACCAAAGTGGATAACCTCACATTTTCCCACATTATAGTCCACTTGCCAAATTTTTGCCCACTCACTGCGCCTATCTATATCCCTTTGTACATTATTTGCGTCCTCCTCACAACTTGCTTTCCCACCTATCTTTTTATCGTCAGCAAATGAGGCTATGTTGCACTCAGTCCCTTCATCCAAGTCATTAATATAAATAGTAAATAGTTGAGGCCCCAGCACTGATCCCACTAGCTGCTGATTGCCAACCTGAAATTGACCCATTTATCCCAACTCTCTGTTCTCTGTTCATTAGCCAATCCTCTATCTACACTAATATATTACCCCCAACCCCTTATCTTGTGCAGTAACCTTTTGTGTGGCACCTTATCGAATGCCTTCTGGAAATCCAAATACACATCAACTGGTTCCCCTTTATCCACCCTGCTCGTTACATCCTCAAAGAACTCCAGCAAATTTGTCAAACATGATTTCCCTTTCATAAAATCATGTTGACTCTGCTTGACTGTATTATGATTTTCTAAATATCCTGCTACTACTTCCTTAATGATGGACTCCAGCATTTTCCCAATGACAGATGTTAGGCAAACTGGTCTATAATTTCTTGCCTTCTGTCTCCCTCCTTTTTTAAATGGGGATGTTACATTTGCAGTTTTCCAGTCCGTTGGGACCTCTTCACAATTCAGGGAATTTTGGTAGATTACAACCAATACATCCACTATCTCTGCAGCCACTTCTTTTACGACCCTAGGATACAGGCCGTCAGGTCCAGGGGACTTGTCCAACTTTAGTCCCATTAGTTTGCCTAGTACTTTATCTCCAGTGATAGTGATTGTTTTAAGTCTCTCCCCCCCACCAATAGCTCCTTGATGATCAATTATTGGGATGTTTTTAGTGTCCTCTACCGTGAAGACTGATACAAAATATTTGTTCAAAGTCTCTGTCCGTTATTAATTCCCCAGTCTCATCCTCTAAGGGACTAACCTTTACTTTAGCTACTCACTTCCTTTTTATATACCTGTAGAAACTCTTACTGTCTGTTTTTATATTTCTTGCCAATTTCATAAGCTATCTTCTCTGTCTTTATCATTTTTTTAGTCGTCCTTTGCTGTTTCTAAAAATTTCCCAATCCTCCGGCCTTCCACTGTCCTTCTCAACATTGCATGCCTTTGTTTTCAATTTGATACCATCCTTTACTTCCTAAAATTAGCCAGGGATGGTTCATCCTTCTCTTAGCATCATTTTTCTCATTGGAATAAATCTTTGCTGAGAGTTATGAAATATCTCCTTAAATATTTGCCACTACTTTTCTACAGACTTACCCTTTAATATATTTTGCCAGTCCAGTTTACCAACTCTGCCTTCATACCTTTGTAATTACTTTTATTTAAGTTCAGGACACGAGTTTGAGACCTAGCTTTCTCACCTCAAAACTGAATTTGAAATTCTACCATGCTATGATCACTCTTCCCAAGAGGATCCTTGACTAGGAGATAATTAATCCTGACTCGTTACACATTACCAGATCTAAAATAGTCTGCTCCCTGGTTGGTTCCACAACGTATTGTTCCAAGAAACCAATCCGCATACACTCTATGAACTCTTCCTCAAGGCTACCTTTGCCATTTGATTTGTCCAATCAATAAGAAGATTAAAATCACCCATGATTATTGCTGTACCTTTCTTGCAAGCCTCCATTATTTCTTGATTTATACTCCGTGCTACAGAGTGGCTACTGTTTGGGGGCCTGTAGACCACTCCCACCAGTGACTTCTTTCCCTTAATATTTCTTATCTCCACCCAAACTGATTCTACATCTTGATCTTCTGAGCCAATATAATTTCTCACTACTGTACTGATCTCATCCTTTATTAACAGAGCTACTCCACTTCATTTTCCTTTTTGCCTATCCTTACGAAATACTCCTGAATATTTAGTTCCCAGCCTTGGTCACCTTGCAACCAGCCTCTGTAATGACCCATTTATTTTTATTTGTGCCATCAACTCATCTATCTTGTTACGAATGCTTTGTGCGTTCAGATACAGAGCTTTTAATTTTGTTTCGTGTATACATTCTGTCCCTACTTGTCACACTCTGGTTATCATTACCCCTATCGCTACCCTGCACTTTTGCCTTCTCCTTTCTCTTTGACTTTTTACATTTCCGCTCACCGGATCTCCCCCCCCACTATTTAGTTTAAAGCCCGATCTACAGCCCTAGTTATTTGATTCGTCAGGACACTGGCCCCAACCTGGTTCAAGTGAAGCCCATCCTGACAGAACAGTTTCCTCCTATCCCAGTACTGGTGCCAGTGCCCCATGAACTGAAACCCATTCCTCCCTCGAATAAAACTGCATTGAATTTTGCCTGATTATATTGCGGTTTATTTTTCACTCCACTGTACTCACCTGCACCCGCACTCTCCTGCTGATCAACGTGCTGCTTATGAGCAGCTTTCTTCAAGGTCACCGGCGAGCGCCGTCGCTTCATTGCTGACCGCAAAATCCGGCCATTATGGTTTCACCGCTGTTTCAGATAGGGCAATCCATTTCCTAACAGCCTGTTACATTAGAAATAATTCTCCTATCCACTTCCTTCATTCATTCATTTGGTTATTAGTTAAAACTTATGCCCTCTAGATACTGACTCACCAGCTAGTGAAAACCTACCCTCACTCCCCATTAACCTTATCAAAACCCTTCAAAATGTTGAACTTTCAGATCCCTCTTAATCCCTCACTGTGTAAGCTGTGGCTCATTGGGTGGCACTTGCTTCTCCGAGTCAGAAGATTGTGGATTCAAGTCCCACTCCAGGGACTGGAGCACAAAAAAAATCTAGGCTGACACTCCAATGCAGTGCTGAGGGAGTGCTGCACTGTCAGAGGTGCCGTCTTTCAGATGAGATGTTAAACCGAGGTCCCGTCCGCGCTCTCAGGTTGACGTAAAAGATCAAATGGTTCTATTTCGAAGAAGAGCAAGGGAGTTATCCCCAGTGCCCTGGCCAATATTTATCCCTCAACATAACAAAAAAAATTATCTGGTCATTATCACATTGCTGTTTGTGGGAGCTTACTATGCACAAATTGGCTGCCGCATTTCCTACATTAAAACAGTGACTACACTCCAAAAAAATACTGCACTGGCTGTAAAGCGCTTTGAGATGTCCAGCGATCGGTGGTCGTGAAAGGCACTGTATAAATCCAAGTCTTTCTTTTTTCTGCTCAACTGAAAATAACCCCAGTTTCTCTAGTCTCTCCTCATAACCTCTCAACTCCTTCCTAAACTAAGACACCCAGAACTGGACACAATATTCTAATGGTGGCCTAACCACTGTTGTACTGCGTAGTTCCTACCGCAATAAACAGAATTCCAATATTAATGGTTCATTGTGTTCACCACAGTTGTGGGCTTTAAGGATCAAAGCAAAAAGCGGAGGCCAGGGAAACCTAGCCTGCTCTAGCTGTGTAGGGGGAACGCAGGGCAAGGGTAAATCATTGGTGCCCCAAATATCTTTCATCAAAATATAGCAGCAATACAAACTAAGATGGAAGCCTTCTTACCTTTTCTACAGAACAGGTTATGAAAACTACCAGACATGTAGGAGCTTTTTCCGTTGTGCAAGGTAATGTGGCAATGGTAGCCATGCAGCCCAAATTCTGGGTCAATGTCGTCCAACACTGGCTCATGAGGTGGTGGTGAATAAGGGCTTTCATTTTCAAAATATCAAAAGAGAGAGAATGTAAATAAATAAAATACACACATCATGTCTAAAGGTCAGAAACCTCCCCGTACATATCATATTAACTGAGAAAGCCTTTTTAGATAGAAAAAGGGATGGGCTCATCCAACTCTCACGCTGAATAAAAAGGTTACAACTTTTCTTGATATGAACAAATATAATCTTTTTGTTAAATATGGCTAATATAAATCCTAATTTTTTATAAATCCAATGCAATTTAGATAGATGTTTCAGTTACCGAGTGCTTAACCATTTAAGTTATTTTTTTTATTGCTTTGACACACAAATGCAATTCGCCTTACCAGGTGACCGATCCCAAAGTGCACTTCTCAATGAGTTGATGGAAATGAAGACTTGCAATAATAACAGCCAATTCCCCATCCTCCTAGAACATTTAAAAGAAAAGTGTTGGTGCTGAAGAGTGCACTGCTTTAACTTTTATCTGTTGGTGTTCATAGGGGAGATCATTCTGGTGCCACTGTCATTGCATATATGTCATATAAAAAAAATGCAAAAGCACTTTGTTGCTCTTGAAAGATCATATGATGAGATAAAACATTTGGCTCTCACTTTATATTAGCTGTCATAACAAAGAACACCGCAAACACAACCACTTGTATTTATATAGCGCCTTAAAAGTAATAAAACATCCCAAAGCGCTTCACAGGACCGTTAAACAAAATTTGACACTGAGCCACATAAGAAGATATTTAGGGAAGATGACCAAAAGCTTGGTAGGGCTTAAGGAGCATCGTAAAGGAAGAAAGATAGAGAGGCGGAGAGGTTTGGGGAGGGAATTTCAGAGCTTGGAGCCTTGGTAGCTGAAGGCATGGCTGGCAAAGGTGGAGCGATTAAAATCAGGGATCCTCTAGAGGGCAGAACTGGAGGAGCGCAGATATCAGAGAGGATTGTAGGGCTGGAGGAGGTTTCAGAGATAGGGAGGAGCGAGGCCATGGAGGGATTTGAAAACAAGGATGAGAATTTTAAAATTGAGGCATTGCAGGACTGGGAGCCAATGAAGGTCAGCGAGCACAGGCTGATGGGTGAGCGGGACTTGGTGCGAGTTAGGACACAGGCAGCCGAGTTTTGGATGACCAAGTTAACGGAGAGTGGAAGATGGGAGGCCAGCCAGGAATGCATTGCAATAGTCAAGTCGAGAAGATATTTGCTGTTGAAATAACGTTGAAATCATAATTTCGATATTAAGATACTGAAGAATGTGGATAAACTCCACCAACTGGATATCTTTGGATGTTTTATACAATAATAGAAACTCAGTTGTATGTGTGAAAATACAGTCATTATGCAAGTATTTTTCTCACCCAGTACAGCTTGCTTTGCCATCGATGTAAACTCAAGTGAATAATAGATGTTAAAAGTGTGTTCTTATGACCACAACAAGCAAAAAAGTTATACGTTTAAAAAGACAGACACCTTTTCAATTTTCTCAGTTACACAATTTAATGAAGTTATAACTGAAAGAGAAGCAATTTTCTGCCTCTTTCAATATGCAGAAAGTTTTTAATTTAACAATCTGAATCCCCTTTACCTACTCTATTATACTCAATTTCTAACTGTGAGTTGACAATTATTCTCTAAATTCATCTTCAAACATTTGTATATTATGTTATTTTCAGGTTAGATTTCATTAAACCTAATATTGCTCACAATTTATATTGGCTCACAGAGTTCTGAGTCTGGGCTCCCATATTAACTCGTGACACAACTAGCGATATAATAATACAAAAGCAAAATATGCTGGAAATCTGAAATAAAAATAGAAAATGCTAGAAGCACTCAGCAGATCTGGCAGCATCTGTGGAGAGAGAAGCAGAGTTAACATTTCAGGTCGACGATGAAGGGTTGAAGACAAAGGGTGATCGACCCGAAATGTTAACTCTGTTTCTCGCTCCACAGATGCTGCCTGACCTGCTGAGTATTTCCAGCACTTTCTGTTATTATATTAGCATAGAAAATAGGTGCAGGAGTAGGCCATTCAGCCCTTCGAGCCTGCACCACTATTCAATAAGATCATAGCTGATCATTCCCTCAGTACCCTTTTCCTGCTTTCTCTCCATACCACTTGATCCCTTTAGCCGTAAGGGCCATATCTAACTCCCTCTTGAATATATCCAATGAATTGGCATCAACAACTCTCTGCGGCAGGGAATTTCACAGGTTAACAACTCTCCAACTGAAGAAGTTTCTCCTCATCTCAGTCCTAAATGGCCTACCCCTTATCCTAAGACTGTGTCCCATGGTTCTGGACTTCCCCATCATCGGGAACATTCTTCCCGCATCTAACTTGTCCAGTCCCGTCAGAATCTTATATGTTTCTATGAGATCCCCTCTCATCCTTCTAAACTCCAGTGTATAAAGGCCTAGTTGATCCAGTCTCTTCTCATAGGTCAGTCCCTCAATCCCAGGAATCAGTCTGGTGAACCTTCGCTGTACTCCCTCAATAGCAAGAATGTCCTTCCTCAGATTAGGAGATCAAAACTGAACACAATATTCCAGGTGAGGCCTCACCAAGGCCCTATACAACTGCATTAAGATCAACCTGCTCCTATACTCAAATCCCCTAGCTATGAAGGCCAACATACCATTTGCCTTCTTCACCGCCTGCTGTACTTGCATGCCAACTTTCAATGACTGATGAACCATGGCACCCAGGTCTCATTGCACCTCCCCCTTTCCTAATCTGCTGCCATTCAGATAATATTCTGCCTTCATGTTTTTGCCCCCAAAGTGAATAACCTCACATTTATCCACATTATAATGCATCTGCCATGCATTTGCCCACTCACCTAACCTGTCCAAGTCACCCTGCAGCCTTTTAGCGTCCTCCTCACAGCTCACACCACCACCCAGTTTAGTGTCATCTGCAAACTTGGAGATATTACACTCAATTCCTTCATCTAAATCATTAATGTATATTGTAAAGAGCTGGGGTCCCAGCACTGAGCCCCGAGACTCTCCACTAGTCACTGCCTGCCATTCTGAAAAAGACCCATTTATCCCGATTCTCTGCTTCCTGCCTGCCAACCAATTCTCTATCCACATCAGTACATTACCCCCAATACCATGTGTTTTGATTTTGCATACCAATCTCTTGTGTGGGACCTATATTGCATCATTATAACGATATAATAATGTTTGGGACACAAGACCCAGATCCATACTCAGCTCCATCTCAACCACTTGGTGTCTCTTCAGTGATTTCCTGATGCTATCTGCATTTAACATCAATATTGGAATAATATTTTTTCCTGTATTACCCTGTATCACATATACTTATACCCTGTATATTTAGCCCATTTTATTTATTTAGAAACCATTTTATTTTGTTACTTTTTAACTACAGTCTGGTATGACAATATCAGTGTTAATGATTCTTCTCTAGTAATCACAGATTACCATGATTATGTACTTGTATTTCCATTAAATCTGATGTTTGTTACCTTTTATAACATTGATTTTTTGTCAGTTTTAACATGTACATTTACAAATCAATTATAAGAATTTATTTCCAAAATATATTAAATATTGTACAGAAAATGTTAACATTTTGGGACACTTCTCAATAGCATTATCTTAAAAGTATTGGATGTGGTTTGGGATCATTTACAACTTGCTTTTTCTGCAAGTTTAGAAACGCTTATTTAATTTTTGTAAAAGATGCTAATAAATACATTTCATAAATACTGAATAGGTTGACATGTTTTTAAAAAGAATTTTAATACTAAAACAATCTCACAGGTCTGACGAAGGGTCACCGACCTGAATCATTAACACTGTTTCTCGCTCCACAGATGCTGCCTGACCTGCTGAGTATTTCCAGCATTTTCTGTTTTTATTTCACTAAATTACTTTATATTTGTGTGTGTAATGCACAAATCAATGGCAAAATGCAACTGAGTGCAAACAAGCTGAAGATATTTGATCAAATTGGATTTTAAAAAAAACATTTTAAAAAGGGAAAATATATACAATTGCATGAAGTGGTTACAAAATGTTTACATATGAACATAAGAATTAGGAGCAGGAATAGGCCATACAGCCCCTCAAGCTTGCTCCTCCATTCAATAAGATCATGGCTGATCTTTGACTTCAACTCCACTTTCCTGCCCTATCCCCATAGCTCTCGATTCCCCAAGAGTACAAAAATCTATCGATCTCAGCCTTGAATATACTCAATGATTGAGCATCCACAGCCTTTGGGTTAGAGAATGACAGATTCACAACCCTCAGAAGAAATGTCTCCTCATCTTGGTCTTAAATGGCCTATCCCTTATCCTGAGATAATGTCCCCTAGTTCTAGACTCTCCAGCAGAAGGATCAGCGTGGCGGCCTAGCCCAGCAGGCTGAGCGGGCCCCAGCCTGCGAGCACCATTGGAGCAGACCAGGGAGCAGAAGGAGCAGCGTGGTGGCATAGCCCAGCAGGCTGAGTGGCTCCCGGCCTGCGAGTACCATCAGAGCAGGCCAGGGAGCAGAAGGAGCAGCGTGGTGGCATACCACTCCAGAGAGCAGCACGTGCTGGAGCAGGAGAGCAACAGCAGGGAAGAGGGACGTCACCAAGATCGCTGACTGGAGTGCAGGCAGATGCAGGAGTGGCGAGGTCAGAGCGAAGAAGCGGCGAGAGATTGTAGAGGGACGTGATTGGGGCCCAGAAGAGACGAGGGCCCAGTGGCAGTACAGGCCAGCCCACACTACGATATGTGTGCGCACTAGGTCTGTGCAGCAGGGCTGGTCTCCAGTCGTCTTGGTTAATCCTTGCTACTGGACCAAGACCTGGTTCTGTCGAGTCCGTGTGGTGGCTGATGAGCAACGGTCACCACACGTTAAAAAAATCCAAGCACAGGCATCTTCCACCCTTCAACATGTAGTTTGGGACCTGGAATTTTAGGTCCTTCATTGAAACACCCGTGAACTTTTTGACATGGAAGCAAGTCATCTTCGATTCGAGGGACTGGCTAAGATGATGACTCTCCAGCCAGGGGAAACAACTTCTCAGCATCTACCCTGTCAATCCCACTCAGAATCTTATATGTTTCAATGAGATTACCTCTGATTCTTCTAAACTTCGGAGAGTATAAGAAAGAATGACTTGCATTTATATAACGCCTTTCACGACTACCGAACGTCTCAAAGCACTTTACAGCTAATGAAGTACTTTTGGAATTTAGTCACTGTTGTAGAACAACCCTTTCATCCCAGGAATCAATCTAGTGAACCTTCATTGCACCCTCTTCTAAGGGAAGTATATCCTTCCTCAGCTAAGGAGACAAAAACTGTGCACAGTTCTCCAGGTTTGATGTTGATTAATGTACTTTTAAATGACTCAGGATAACCAAATAAATCTAATGAAATGGACAAATACAATTAAACGTTTTTGTTAATTGATTTAAGTACACGTTCTGGAGATGAATGATTCCTTGCATAATTTAAAATAGTAATGGAAAATTTTCAGAATGACACAGGTGTTAGGAGAAACTGCAAGCTCTCACTGATCAAGTCCTTCTCTACTTTTGACGACTGATCAATTCATACAGACATTCGGGCCTTGATTTTATGCCTCCATCCCCCATGGGCGAGAAAGGGTTGATCTCGGTCCCAACCCAAACCCATTCATAGAATCATACAAATTTACAACACGGAAGGACACATTTTAGCCCATCGTGTCCGTGCCGGCCGACCACGAGCAATCCAGCCTAATCCCACTTTCCAAGCTCTTGGTCCGTAGCCCTGTAGGTTACAGCACTTTAAGTGCACATCCAAGTATCTTTTAAATGTGGTGAGGATTTCTGCCTCTACCATCCTTTCAGGCAGTCAGTTCCAGACCCCCACCACCCTCTGGGTGAAGAAATTTCCCCTCACATCATCTCTAAACCTCCCAATTATTTTAAATCTATGCCCCCTGGTTATTGACCCCTCTGCCAAGGAAAACAGGTCCTTCCTAGCCACTCCATCCAGGCCCCTCATAATTTTATACACCTGAATCAAGTCTCCCATTAGCCTCCTCTGTTCCAAAGATCCAATATCTCCAATCTTTCCTCATAGCCAAAATTCTCCAGTCCAGGCAACATTCTTGTAAATCTCCTCTGCATCCTTTCCAGTGCGATCACATCTTTCCTGTAATGTGGTGACCAGAACTGCACACAGTACTCCAGCTGTGGCCTAACCAGTGTTTTATACAGTTCAAGCATAACCTCCTTGCTCTTGTATTCCATATGCCTTCTTAACCACCTTATCTACTTGGCCTACTACCTTCAGGGATCTGTAGACCAACACTCCAAGGTCCCTTTGTTCCTTTACATTTTTCAGTGTTGTACTATTTAATATGTATTCCCTTGCCTTGTTAGACTTCTCCAAATGCATTAGCTCACACTTATCCGGATTGAATTCCATTTGCCACTGTTCTGCCCATCTGACCAGTACATTGATATCTTCCTGCAGTTTTCAGCTTTCTTCTTCATTATCAACCACACAACCTATTTTAAGGTCATCTACAAACTTCTTAATCATACCCCCAATATTCAAGTCCAAGTCATTGATATATACCACAAAAAGCAAGGGACCCACCACTGAGCCCTGTGGAACTCCACTGAATATCGCCTTCCAGTCACAAAAACGCCCATCAACCATTACCCTTTGCTTCCTGCCTCCGAACCAATTTTGGATCCAACTTGCCACTTTGTCCTGGATCCCATGGACTATTACTTTCGTGACCAGTCTGCCATGTGGGACCTTATCAAAAGCTTTGCTAAAATGCATACACACTACATCATATGCACTGCCCTCATTGACCCTCCAGGTTACCGCCTCGAAAAATTCAATCAAGTTAGTCAGACACGACCCTCACTTGACAAATCCATGCTGACTGTCCTTGATTAATCCATGTATTTCGAAATGAAGATTTATCCTGTCCCTCAGGACTTTTTCCAATAATTTTCCCACCACCAAGGTTAGGCTGACTGGCCTGTAATTACTCGGTCTATTCCTTTCGCCCTCTTTAAAGAAAGGTACAACATTAGCAGTCCTCCAGTCCTCTGGCACTGCACCTGTAGCCAGAGAGGATTGGAAAATGATGGTTAGCGCCTCTGCTATTTCCTCTTTTGCTTCTCTTAACAGCCTGGGATACATTTCATCTGGGCCTGGGGATTTATCCACTTTCAAAGCTGCTAAGCCCCTTAATACATCCCCTCTCATTATGTTTATCTCGTCTAATATTTCACACTTTTTATGGGAACGTACTTGCTCTATACCCTCAATCTCCTCCTTGAATGCTTCCCAATGCTCTGATACTGACTTACCATCACGTAGCCATTTCCAGTCCAGTTTGGCCAAATCCCATCTCAGCTCAGCAAAATTGGCTTTACCCCAATTGAGAACTTTTATTCCTGGTCTCCCTTTGTTTTTTTCCATAACCACCCTAAATTTTATTGCATTATGATCACTAGCACCAAAATGCTCTCCCGCTGATATCCCTTCCACCTGCCCCTCTTCATTCCCCAAAACCAAGTCCAGAACCGCTCCCTCCCTTGTTGGGCTTGTTACATTCTGGCTAAAGAAGGACTCCTGAACGCATTTTAGGAATTCCGCACCATCTGTACCATTCACACTACCTTTTTCTCAGTTAATGTAAGGGTAGTTGAAATCCCCCACTATTACAGCTCTATAGTTTTTGCACTTCACAGCAATTTGCCCACTTTTTGTTCTTCTATCTCCCTCTAACTGCTTGGGGGTCTATCGTACATTCCCAATAGTGTGAGCGATCCAATTTTGTTCTTTAATTCAACCCATATGGCCTCGTTTGATTACCCCTCGAACATATCAACTCTTCTCACAGCTGTAACTGTTTCTTTAATCAAGACTGCAACCTCCCCTCCTTTTTTACCCCTCTCTCTATCCCGTCTGAAAACCAACCAGGAATATTGAGCTACCCTTCTTTTAGCCTTGTCTCAGTAATAGCTATTATATCGTAATCACAAGTGTCAATCTGTGCTCAGCTCATCTGCCTGATTTCCTATACTCCTTGCATTGAAGTATATACAATTTAGTATTCCCAAATTCCCCTGTTGTCTATTTTCCAGCTCTCGTTTCCTCTGTCTTCCAAATTCACCTTCTACTACTTCTCTGCTGCCCAATTCCAACTTTGCTTCTCTCCCCACTGAATCTATTTTCCGGTTTCCATCCTCTTGCAAAGCTCGTTTAAACCCTTCCCAACAGCACTAGCAAAACCTCCTGCGAGGATACTGGCCCCGGCTCTGTTGAGGTGCAACCTGTCCAGCTTGTACAGGTCCCACCACCCCCAGAAACGGTCCCAATGCCTCAGGAATCTAAAGCCCTCCCGCCTGCACCATCTCTCCAGCCATGTATTCATCTCTATCCTTCTATTTCTGTACTCATTGGCACGTGGCACCGGCAGTAATCCGGAGATTACTACCTTTGAGGTTCTGCTTTTCAATCTCTCTCCTCGCTCCCTAAACTCTGCCTGCAGGACCTCATCCCTCTTTCTACCTATGTCATTGGTACCGATATAGACTACGACCTCTGGCCGTTCACCCTCTCCCCCCAGAATGTCTTGCAGCCGCTCAGTGACATCCTTGACCCTAGCACCAGGGAGGCAACATACCATCCTGGAGTCACGTCTGCGGCCATAGAAACGCCTGTCAGTTCCCCTGACTATTGAATCCCCTACCACTATTGCACTTCCATTCTTCTTCCTCCCGCCCGTTTAAAATTTATCAGAAATAAGGCCATCGATGAGGCTCCTGCAAAAGACAGGAGGAGGCCTAATTAACATTCAAAATGAACATTAAATTTAAGTGAATGAGGGGCAGGCCCACACTGTGGGACTCCCAGCAACATATTCGAGGCAGGAAGTGCCAACTAGCTAAAGCAAGTGCTCCTTTTAGCACTCCTTGTGAGCCAGGAGCAGTGCTTCCCCGCCCCAAGCATCAAGCAAGCCTTCGGCCTCCTCCAGCCCTGATCACGACCCCGATGTTTCCTCCCACCGCACCCCCCCACCACTCTGGATCACGCGCTTGCTGCCTCGTTTTCCTCTTCATTTCCAACCTCCCTCCTCCGCTCCCCCGCCCCACCACTCCCCCACCCCCTCCTCCCCTGCCCTTTTTCGGTCCGAAGCCTTCATCCTGACTGCCGGGCACTGTCCCCACAAATTCCTGGCTGCAGCCCTCTGCAGCTAATTTGCACGCGCACCCGCCTGCCAATTCGGTTTGCTGTTCAGGCAGAAGTCTGCAGATTATTTAAATGAGGCCCTGCTGTTAAGATCGGCAGGGACGCCACATTTCCGACTGTGGTGGGTTTTCCCCCGATCAACTGCGTTTCCCCCCCCACCGCTAATATCGAGGACTTGAAGCCAAGACAACCAACGCTAACCACGCCACACAATTTTGTTAAAGTTGCTTGTGCAGTTTTACCCATTCTCTTGTCGGATTTAATTTATAACAAAGTATGGTAACCTAGTGGTTATGGTAGAGGACTAACAATATACTTGCCATAGAGTGAGTATAACGAAGGTTCACCAGACGGATTCCTGGAATGGAGGAATTGTCCTAAGAGGAGAGATTGAGTAGACTAGGCCTATATTCTCTATAGTTTAGAAGAATGAGATGTGATCTCATTGAAACATACAAAATTCTTACAGGGCTTGACAGGGTTGATACAGGGAGGATGTTTCCTCTGGTTGAGGAATCTAGATCCAGGGTCACAGTCTCAGAATAAGGGGTTGGTCTTTTAGGACTGAGATGAGGAGAAACTTCTTCACTCACAGGTTGGTGAATCTTTGGAATTCTCTACCCCAGAAAGCTGTGGAGCCTCAGTCGTTGAGTATATTCAAGACAGAGATCGATAGATTTTTGAATATTAAGGGAATCAAGGGAGATGGGGATAGTGCAGGAAAGTGGAGTTGAGGTAGATCAGCCATGATTGTATTGAATGGCAGAGCAGGCTCGAGGAGCCAAATGGCCGACTCCTGCTCCTAATTCTTATGTTCTTATGTTATGGCAAGTTGTGAAACTGCTTATCTGGCCATTTACTTCATTGCTGTTTGTGGGACCCTCTGTGCAACTGGCCGCAGTATTTCCTACATTACTGTCATGTATTCAACCAGCACTATAACCCATGTATAATCTGACCTAAGTTGTACACTGAGAACAATGACCACTAGGTGGTGAACTTGTGGGAGACACTCCGAACCTGGACCTTCAGATATAAAAGGGGAAGCTCCACCCACTTCCATCACTTGAGTGCTATGGAATAAAGGATAGGTCACAGACTGACCTTCTCTCAAGCATGGGCCTCGTGTGCATTTATACTGTATAGTAAGGACGTATCAATGGCGATGAGAAACTGGGATTTAAACCACGCGAGCATGGCCACGAGCAGAACAGACGAGAGGTACTGTGTTAAGAAATGGTTGGGACAGAGATTCAACATTGTTAAAGCAGCACACAATTCTCCAGGCAGACAAGGGCAGTCGGGCATGCTCCAACATGTAGCCGAACCCAGAGGGGGAGTTTGACAGAGACAATGGCAAGCTGAACAGCGATTCACGCCATTGCAAGGGACAATGCGGCCAGTAATGGGGCCATCAACACCTGTTAATGGCGCACTCAAAGACAATAACAGGGGCAGTCAGGGACGATCGACTGGCAAGGGACCTTTTGTTTCAAACAGCAGCTCATGTTGGAGGCGTGGAGGCACACACTCAGCCGGAGTTTGCAGAGATGAGCAAAATACCTGCAGAAATGAACGCTGGGGGAAATCGCTGGAAGTTGAAGTTCAGCGAGTTCATGTGGAGCACGTATACAGTTCATACACCAGGATGCCAGCGATAATGATGAACGTGCTCCTCAATGGCATCCCAGTATCAATGGAACTAGACACGGGGGCCAGCCAGTCCCTGATGGGTATCAAACAGTTCGAAAAGTTGTGGGGGTCCAAGGCCAGGAGGCCAAAATTATCGCCGATTGACGCACAGCTACGGACATACACAAAGCAGATCATTCCGGTGCCAGGCAGCGCCATGGTAGTCGTGACCCACAAAGATTCAGAGAACAGGTTGCCACTCTGGGTTGTCCCGGAGGACGGTCCCGCACTACTGGGGAGGAGTTGGCTTGCTGTCATGAACTGGAAATGGGGCGATGTCAATGCAATTTCCTCCGTGGAGCGAGTATCATGCTCACAGATCCTGGACAAATTTGACTCATTATTTCAACCCGGCATTGGCACTTTCATGGGGGCCAAGGTAGTGATTCACATAAACCCGGACGCCAGGCCAGTACACCACAAGGCCAGAGCAGTGCCGTACGTGATGCGGGAAAAGATAGAAGGCGAATTGGACCGCCTGCTGAAGGGAGGCATCATCTCGCCAGTCGAATTCAGTGACTGGGCGAGCCCGATTGTGCCGGTGCTCAAGGCGGATGGGTCGGTCAGGAATCGTGGCGATTACAAGGCCACCATCAATCGGGTGTCACTCCAAGACCAGTACCCGCTACCGAGAGCAGAGGACCTCTTTGCGATGCTATCCGGTGGCAAACTTTTTTCAAAATTGAACCTGACCTCAGCTTACATGACCCAGGAGCTGGCGAGTGAGTCGAAGAAGCTGACCACCATCACGACAACAAGGGGTTGTTTGAGTACAACAGATGTCCGTTTGGGATTCGCTTGGCCGCTGCGATGTTCCAACGAAATATGGAAAGCCTCCTCAAGTCGATTCCAGGGATGGTGGTTTTTCAGGACGACATCCTCATCACGGGTTACGATACTGAAGAACACCTCCATAACCTGGTGGAGGTGCTACGCAGACTGGACCGGGTAGGGCTGCGACTGAAAAAGGCGAAGTGTGTCTTCCTAGCTCCAGAGATGGAATTCCTGGGAATGAGGGTAGCAGCAGACGGGATCAGCCCTACTGCGTCCAAGACGGAAGCGATCCAGAGAGCACCCAGACCCCGTAACACGACGGAGCTGCGTTCATTCCTGGGGCTCCTGAACTATTTTGGTAACTTTCTTCCCAAATTGAGCACGCTGCTAGAGCCGCTACACGTGCTCCTATGCAAAGGTCGCGAATGGGTCTGGGGAGACAGCCAGGAAAGGACTTTTAATAGAGCACGCAATTTGGTATGTTCCAACAATCTGTTAATGCTATATGACCCGTGTAAGAAACTTGCTTTAACGTGTGATGCGCCGTCCTATGGTGTCGGGTGTGTGTTGCAGCATGTCAATGCCAAGGGTCAGTTACAGCCGGTAGCTTATGCCTCCAGAAGTCTGTCCCAGGCAGAAAGGGGCTACGGGATGGTAGAAAAGGAGGCGCTCGCATGTGTATATGCGGTAAAGAAAATGCACCAGTACCTGTTTGGCAGGAAATTTGAGTTGGAGACAGATCACAAACCCCTAACGTCCCTTTTGGCCGACAACAAGGCCATAAATGCAAACGCATCGGCCCGCATACAGAGGTGGGCACTCATGTTAGCCGCCTATGACTACACTATTTGGCACAGACCGGGCACCGAAAACTGCGCCGATGCGCTCAGCAGGCTCCCACTAGCCACCACTGAGGGGGCTACCGAGCATGCTGCTGAGATGGTCATGGCTGTTGAAGCTTTCGGAAGCAAAGGCTCGCCCGTGGCAGCCCCTCAGATTAAAGTCTGGACAAATAGAGACCCGCTATTGCCTCTAGTCAAGAAATGTGTCCTGAATGGGGACTGGGCAGCCACGTACAGGGCATGCCCTGAGGAATTTAAACCATTTCACAGGCGCAGGGATGAACTCTCGATTCAGGCTGATTATGCGGTTTCTCCACAGTAGGCAGTCATGCCCCAGATGGGCAGAGAGGTGTTCATCAGAGAACTCCACAAGGAGCATGATCACGATGAAGGCAATTGCCAGGTCACAAGTTTGGTGACCAGGGATAGATGCAAATCTGGAACTTTGCGTTCGCAGGTGCAACACGTGTGCCCAGCTGGGCAATGCGCTCAGGGAAGCCCCCCTTAGCCCCTGGCCATGGCCCGCCAAGCCTTGGTCACGCATCCATGTGGACTACGCAGGTCCTTTCATGGGAAAAATGTTTTTGGTTGTAGTAGACGCCTACTCCAAATGGGTCGAGTGTGACATTTTAAATTCAAGCACATCCTCTGCCACGGTCGAAAGTCTATGGGCAATGTTCGCCGCCCACGGTCTACCGGACATCTTGGTCAGCGACAATGGCCCGTGCTTCACAAGCATTGAATTCCAGGACTTCATGGCAGGCAATGGAATTAACCATGTCAGAACGGCACCGTTCAAGCTGGCCTCAAATGACCAGGCAGAATGAGCAGTGCAGATAATCAAACAGGGGATGCTCAGAATCCAAGGGGGTTCCCTCCAAAGCCGCTTATCACGCCTCCTGTTGGCCTACAGATCCCGACCACACTCGCTCACAGGGGTTCCACCCGCAGAGCTGCTAATGAAAAGGACGCTCAAAACCCGGTTATCCCTTATACACCCCACCATGAAAGAAGCAAGCGGCAGTCACAATATGACTACCATGACAGGAATGTGAGGGCGCGATGTATTGATGTAAATGACCCTGTTTTTGTCCTCAACTACGCTGCAGGGCTTAAATGGCTCGCAGGCACTGTGGTTGCCAAAAAGGGAAATAGGATTCTGGTAGTTAAACTTACCAATGGACAAATCTGCCGCAAACATGTGGATCAAACAAAAAGGAGGTTCAGCAACCCCATAGAAGAAGCAGAGGAAGAACATGAGATAGAGTTCACTCCTCCACAGGTGACCGAACACAGGAACCAAAGGGAGGAGAGCCCAGTCACTGTGGGCAGTCCGGACAGGCCTGAGGCACTGCAAACAGCAGACACTCAAGCCAGCGCCCAACAACCGGAGCCCCAACTCAGGCGCTCTACAAGAGAGCGTAAACCACCAGAGAGACTCAATCTGTGATCCCAATAAGACTTTGGGGGGGGGGGGGGCGGGGGGAGGTGATGTCATGTATTCAACCAACATTGTAACCCATGTATAATCTGACCTAAGTTGTACACTGTGAGAACAATGACCACTAAGTGGTGAACTTGTGGGAGACACCCCTTACCTGGACCTTCAGATATAAAAGGGGAAACTCCACCCACTTCCATCACTTGAGTGCTATGGAATAAAGGATAGGTCACAGACTGACCTTCTCTCAAGCATGGGCCTCGTGTGCATTTATACTGTATAGTAAGGACGTATCAATTACAACAGTAACTACACTTAAAAGTAACTAATTTTCTGTGAAGCGCTTTGGGACGTCGTGAGGCTGTGAATGGCACCTGTATAAATGCAAGTTTTTTCCTTTCCTAGAGACGAGAATGCGAAAATAAGTTAAAAACCTAGTTATTAACTCACTTGCCAGAATCCCAACAACATGCCAGGGTATAAGCACTGTAACTTGACAAGCTTGTCACCACCAATATATGTACTGGACTCTTCCAGAGTTGTTAGATTGTATTCCGCAAGTAGAGATCGCCGTCGAGGTCTAAAAAACATTTTAAAAACACATAGCTTGAGATTAGTCACAACGCATGCACCCGAGATTGCTCAATACCTGTATCATTTCTTTCAGAAAAGAGACATTATTTTTAATTTTTTGAAACAGCTAAAGTTTAACCAGCAGATTCTTGTGGTACTTCGGGAAACTCCAGTTTCAAATTAAAATGATGGGGGGGGGGGGGGGGGAGAAACAGGAGAATTTTACCAAGCACATATTTACCCTGCAATGGCTTCCTACATTAGTTAGGAAAAAAAAGGAAGGGGAGAAAAGGAAAAAAAAAAAGAAAGTATGCTCCATGAGTATGGGCCGATACTCCCTGGAGTTTAGAAGAATGAGAGGCAATCTCATTGAAACATAAGATTCTGACTTGACAGGGTAGATGCTGAGAGGTTGTTTCCCCTGGCTGGAGAGTCTAGAACTTGGGGGCACAGTCTCAGAATAAAGGGTCAGCCATTTAAGACTGAGATGAGGAGGAATTTCTTCACTCAGAGGGTTGCGAATCTTTGGAATTCTCTGCCCCAGAGGGCAGTGGTTGCTGAGTATATTCCAGGCTGAGATAGATAGATTTTGGACTCTATGGGAAATCGAGGGATATGGGGATCGGGCGGGAAATTGGAACCAGGGTCAAAGATCAGCCATGATCTTACTGAATGGCTGAAACAGACTTGAGCTGGATGGCCTACACCCGCTTCTAATTTTTATGTTATGTTCTCCCATTCTTCTAGTTCCAAAGTACAACTGTTCAAAATATGGGTACAGTAGTGTAATGATTATGTTACTGGTCTAGTAATCCAGAATAATCTGGAGAACATACCTCAATATTAACCACCCCTCCCCCAACCCGATCAGCGGTAGAGGGTCGAGCGGATGGTTAAAATGAGAAAATCCCCCATCCTGCCTCCAAGCAGACATGGGTCAGACGCATGCCCCTGCTATGGACAGGCGGGAAGCTCAAGCATATTTAAATCAGGGTCCTGTGATGCAATAAAGACCTCGAATTTAATTTAAGTACTGCCGTGCGGGTTTATCGCAGGTCAACAAGGTCGACAGGGAAACGGAGGCTGACTATTTATTTAGGTGCTTATCTTCAAATGTGAACATTTCTGCACTCGGGTGCTTCCTCAGTTCATTGTGGGCTACAGTTTTGTTGAAGTACTTGGATTCAGATAGTGATGAGAGATTCTAGAGTTGGCGAGGATTGAATCCATTGTGGGTGCTGCCATGTTCTGGACTGATGGAGAGGAGAAGGAAGAGGAGGACCAGCAGCAACAGCAAGCCAAGGAGGGAGCTGCAAGTGGTCATCAGAAAAGGCAGCACCATAGGGCTTGTGCTCGCACAAGGCCACACCCACCCAGTAACAGTCAGAGGTTCAGTGACCTCGGAGATACGGTGCTTCAGGATGCTCTGGGTAACACGGCAGGTGGTCGCTCCTAATGGAAGACCAGCTGGACCTGGCAGCCATGCCATGCCAATGGTAGTTAAAGTAACCACCGCCCTAAATTCCTTTGCTTCCGGAGCATTGGGGCTCGCATCTCCGGCAGGCTTCCCACAGGTGCAGGGTGCCACAGTTTGCATGCACATGGCAATAGTGAATCTCAAGGGCTTCCACTCCATCAATGTGTAAGCTCATCTGCAACCATGAAGAAGTTCGTGCATAA
The DNA here is from genome assembly GCF_044704955.1 of Pristiophorus japonicus. Classification (NCBI taxonomy): domain Eukaryota; kingdom Metazoa; phylum Chordata; class Chondrichthyes; family Pristiophoridae; genus Pristiophorus; species Pristiophorus japonicus. Next base: position 281,383,625 of record NC_091977.1, on the reverse strand, counting down.
AGATTGGATAGACTGGGGTTGTTTTCTTTGCAACAGAGGAGATTGAAGGGAGACCTTATTGAGGTATATAAAATTATGAGGGGCCTAGATAGAGTGGATTCCACAGAGGAGTCAACTACCAGGTGGCATAGAGGTTTAGATGGGATTTGAGGGGAATTTTTTGCACCCAGAGGGTGGTGGGAGTCTGGAACTCACTGCCCGAAAGGGTGGTAGAGACAGAATCCCTCACCACATTTAAAAAGTACTTGGATGTGCACTTGAAGTGCTGTAACCTACAAGGCTACGGACCAAGAGCTGGAAAGTGGGATTAGGCTGGATAGCTCTTTGTCGGTCGGCACAGACATGTTGGGCCGAAATGGCCTCCTTCCTTGCTGTAAATTTCTATGATTCTGTGCATGATTCCCTAACAGCTGCTACGATGCAGTCATGCTGCGGCAGTCGAATATCCACACGTTTCTGCCTGGGACCAAGCTGGCTGCTTCAGGACAAAGGATCCCCCCTTCAATTGTTGCTTACGACATCTCTGAGGAACCCCTCCACTCAATCGCAGGAGAGGTACAACGCCAAGCACATCATCACGCAATGCGTAATCGAGCAAGCAAGGATACTGAAGTTGAGGTTCTGGTGCCTTAACAAGTCTGAAGGTTCTCTGCAGTGTTCACCAGCCAGTGTGTCGCGGATCATTGTTGCAGGCTGTGTTGTACGCAACATAGCGCAGTAAAGCGATCTGGAGGTTCAGGGTGAAGAAGGTGCGTATGATTGATCAGATGAGGAGAACAATGAAAAAGAAGATGGGGACTTGGACGCACAGTCACCGGAACATATTGCTGCCTGTGACGCAAGGGATGCTTCAATAGCACATAGGTTCAGTTAACGGGACCATTACTGTCCCACCAATGTCAACTGAGCCATTATTACCCCACCAACCATACCCACCTCACACCAGCAGTCGTGTAAGCCTCAATACCCCCGACTTGAGAGATTCAAATCACCTCACCACCTCCCACAACCATTAAATAACTATCTGACTTTCGAAGTCTGCATTCAATCATGGGAGACAGTTGACTGGTGTGTGACAATTAAAAAAAAAAAGTGGTCAAATTAATTGGCTAAACAAAGAATGCGACACCCATGTGTTAAGCCTCTGATTTATATATTCTTTCCCTTCCTATGCCGGACAGTTCCACGTAATGCTGCCCCTGTGGATTTGACAGAGATGGTGGAAGGCTGCTATGCACCTTTCGAATTGTCCCGAGTTTCTCTTGGTCGGCGATCTTTGGATTTTGGAGCCTGTGAAGGCCCTGCCACCCACTGCTCTTCCTGCACTTGTGCAAGGGCAGTGTGGGCCAGCTGGAGTGGAGGCACCATATCAGCTATTGGTTGAGGGGGGTGGCAATGGATGAGGCATGCACTTACCTCGCCCATTCCCCCATCCTTTCTACCCTGGGGTAGCGCCACAGCAGTCTGTCGGAAAGTAATGGAAGAGATCAGTGGTACCTCTGATCTAGTCTCTCTATGATCTTGTCAAAACCGGTCAACATGCTCGCTGCCAGAATGTGTACATCCGAAGGATACAATGCAAACGGTGAAAGTGAGAATCGGGCACATGCATGGAGCTTGAGAGCCATGCCTTTCAATATCGCGCTAACGGAGATTAGCAATGGTCATACAAGATGACATGAGGATTGCAGAACTGGCAGTGGTGGAGGGAGGAAACAGGAGATGGTGAGGATGCTAAAAGAGTGAGGGTGACAAGAGGTGTATTGAGCCAGTCTGATTGGTGGTGATGAGAGTTCCATGGGGCTGAGGAGCAGTGTGAATGGAGCAGGACTGACAAGACAAAGTGAGAAGGGGTGCAGTGCAGGATCTGGGTGAATATAGCTTTCTACTCACCTTTCCTGTCCTGGCGAGGTAATTGAACCACTTGCAGCACTGAATCCATGACCTAGGGGTGACACTCATGCTGCTGACCTCCTCCAGCCAGGCCTTCTCGGTGGTAGCAACTGGCTTCTTTTTACCACTTGCTGGGAACAGCCTCCCTCCTGCTCCTTACTACCCCCAGCAGCACATTCAAAGGCGCGTCAACAACAACTTGTATTTATATAGTGCCTTTAACGTAGTAAAATGTCTCAAGGCACTACACAGGAGTGTTATAAGACAAAACAAATAAATTTGACACCGAGCCACATAAGAAGAAATTACGGCAGGTTGGTCATGGAGGTAGGTTTTATGGAGCATCTTGAAGGAGGAAAGAGAGGTAGAGAGGCAGAGAGGTTTAGGGTGGGAGTCCCAGAGTTTAGGGCCTACGCAGCTGAAGGCACGGCCACCGATGGTGGAGTGATTATAATCAGGGATTTTCAGGAGGCAGAATCTGAGGCGCGCAGACATCTCAGGGGGGCTTGTGGGGCTGATGAGATTACAGAGATAGGGAGAGGCGAGGCTATGGAGGGTTTTGTAAACAAGGATGAGAATTTTGAAATCGAGGTGTTGCTTAACCGGGTGCCAATGTAGGTCAGCGAGCACAGGGGTGATGGGTGAGCGGGACTTGGTGCGAGTTAGGACATGGGCTGCTGAGTTTTGAATATCCTTTAGTTTACATAGTGTAGAATGTGGAAAGCCAGCCAGGAGTGCCTTGGAATAGTCAAGTCTAGAGGTAACAAAGGCACCGATGAGGGCTTCAGCAGTGGATGAGCTGAGGCAGGGGAGGAGACAGACGATGTTACAGAGGTATCAGAGAATCTGTCACAGCCTTTCCTCTCCTCAGTCATTTTCCAATTTCTCGTTGGTTTTTCTCCATCAGACACTCCAAGCCTCCTCCTCCATTTCCCTTCTGAACTGGTCCTTTAAATTGTCGGGGTGAAATCACGCCATGTGGGTCTGCGTCACGTCTACTCACGAAACCCGGAAGTAAAATAACGATCAGGCACCTGATTGAAATCGGGCATTCCTATGCATCCCATGATGATGCATGTTCATCACCTGCTACCACCCCTCCAGCACGCTCCCGGCTCCACGTTAATACAGAGGCCCATGAGTTCATATCCTACTATGGCAGTGAGTGAATGTGAATACTGTTTCAATGAAAATCTGGTAATAAAAAGGTACCTGTAAAAGAGCCCATGAAGCCGTCGGCTTGTTATGAACACGCAAATGGTGCACTGATGCCCTTTAGGAAGGGAACCTATATGTAGCTCCCACACCAACATGGTTGACTCTTAATCAGATTCTGAATTGGCCGAGCAAGCTACTTAGTTGTACCAGACCGCGACTAACAGTTCAAAAAGGCCCACCACCTTCTCAACGGCGACAGGAGATGATCAATAAATGCCACCTACATCCCGAGAATTAATTTAAGAAAAAGAACATCTGCAGTGGCCAGGATTAGAAACATTCGTCAGGTATTTTAACTCCCAGGCCTAATTTTAATCCCACCGGTGGACTATTCACCCAATTCACTGGCACGCCAGGAAACCTGCCCTCTTCCGGAGCACAACTTTCAGCACATCGGCAAAGGCCCATTTAAAGTAGGAAAACACCTTTTAAAAGCAAAGTTGTAAACCTTTCTGCAAGAATTTGTTGTTGAAATGGTGTAAAAAGAAAAAAGCCTTGGATTTATATAGCACCTTTCACCACCACCAGACATCTCAAAGTGCTTTACAGCCAATGAAGCACTTTTTGGAGTGTAGTCATTGTTGTAATGTTGGAAACGCAGCAGCCAATTTGCGCACAACAAGCGCCCATAAACAGCAATGTGATTAGGACCAGATAATCTGTTTTTGTTATGTTGATTGAGGGATAAATATTGGCCAGGTCACTGGGGATAACTCCTCCGCTCTTCTTCGAAATAGTGCCGTGGGATCTTTTATGTCCACCTGAGAGAGCAGACGGGGCCTCGGTTTAACATCTCATCCAAAAGACTGCACCTCAGACAGTGCAGCACTCCCTCAGCACTGTACTGGGAGTGTCAGCCTAAATTTGTGTGTGCTCAAGTCCCTGGAGTGAGACTTGAGCACAACATTCTGACTCAGAGGCGAGGTGAGTCACAGCTAACATACAGCTGACATGCAGCAAGAAACTGTGGCAGCATGAGGCACAGGCTAGCGTGGATATCGGATGGCCTCCCTCAAAGTTGAGTTGGAAGAAGTCAGGGCGAGGAGGGACGTTCTCTTCATAGCCAGTGCCAGGAAGATCCTCAAAATCCAGGTCCACCAGGTATAGGGAGAGAGATTGCCAAGGTCATCTGCGACAGAAGCACGACCCCTAGGTCCTGGAAACGCTTCAATGAACTCAAGAATCCCTTCTAAAGGGACACACACTCCATCACTCCCAAACACTAGCACAGAGATTAACAACCCAGCGGGGTTAGAGAGCGAGGTGGAGGAGTTTGCACACCCAGCACTAGTGAGCAGCAGCAGCAGATATTGGTGGCAGGGACAGTTCAGCAGACAGCCTGCAGTCCTCTTCCAGCTCTGCGGTGGAGGACAGAGATTCAGACATAAGGGGCCTCGCAATGAAAAGAAACAAAGCTGCTTGCTTCACACAAGCAGTTGCACGAAGTATTGGAAGGCCTGACAAGGAGTTTCACCACCCTGGCTGAAAGTGTAGAGGAGGAGTCTGCTTCCAGCCTGCGTGGTGTCATCCTGCATGGCATCAGCACCTTGTAGTCTAACTTGGAGAGTATGGCTACCTCCAGGGATGCTGCAGCCGGGCCTTCACAACAGGAGTCAATGTTCACCAGGTTTGCTGCTTTAACAGAAGTTCAAACAGCTAGCCGCAGACTCTGGACTCAAACCGGTGCTCAGCCTTGATGAGGAAGACAGTCACCTTGGACAGGTTGATGGAGCAAATGGAGAGGGGCTTTCAAGATGTCACTCATCTTCTGCAGTCTGCTTTCCAGCAGATGAGTGGAAGTAATGAGTCCCCCAGCCCATGGAAGTGGCAGTGCCAGAGCGAGAGCAGCACGCATTGCCCTCTCTCAGAATGTTAGCACATCTGCGTCCTTGCCACCTCTTCAGTCAATATCAACCATGATGCCAGAATGTCAGCTGAACCAGACTGCCCTAGCAGCAGAGAACTGCTGTAGCCAGGCCTCAGAGGCTCAAACGCCCAAAATTCGTCAGCCACAATCACATCAAGGGTCTTCACATGCTCTGCTGAAAACACTGTGGGAGCACCTCAGGAGTAGTAGAGTTGGGCAAGCCTTACGAGAAAGGCACAGATAAAATTTGGATACTAATGGTTACCTATGAGGTATGTATGATAATGCACCAGATGAAAAGCAAAGAACAAAAGAAAAGGATGAACTTGCACATATTTAATAAGTGGTTGGGTAGGAAAAGAAGGTGGCAAGATTATATTTAAAATATCAATTCTTCATTTGAAATCCTTTTAGTTTTCATTCAGTTGAAACCGGTTTTATATGACACTGCCCGTTTAAATAAAATCAATGATATTTATGTACCTACATCTTCCCACTCCCTCCCCTCATTCTAAATCAGTTTGATAAAAATGGAGGAAACAAAAAAGTTGCAGTACTGAAAACAGTGCATCATTCCCAAATGGTTTTCTGGACTAACGTATTTATCTTCATTTACTTATCCAATCTAAAGGTGGCTACATATCACAAAGTAAAAACATATGCAACCATGAATTGTAATTTCCTGGAGTGACAAGTAAGTGGCTGCACAATTTGGCACATTAGAAACGACTAATGAAGCGTTTAAGTCAATACAGTCTGATTAAACATGCGAGGTTTCTCAGTGCAAGTGGAATGGTGCAGGTTTATGGTCAGGGAGTGGGGATGATGGGGAGAAGCAGTCCTATTCTGTAGTAAGGAACCAGTTGTTAGCGACTCAGGAGAGACCAAAGCAAACAATTTCAGCAGCTGTCAAGGGGGCTTGTGGTTGTTTCTCCCTCGTTTTGCCCAAATAAGCCATAATTGCAGAAATGGTGTGGTTGGCACAGTACCGAACACTGCCTCCATCACCAGCAGCATTCTGCAAAGTTCTGAAGCAGCAAAAACACTTTTTATTCAAAAAATCAAAAATAAAGACCTTTTTTTGAGTCTGTCCCTCAAGATAGAGAGCAGCAATACAGCCGATCTGGAATCAGTGGCGCCGTGTTTTTCTGGGAGCAGTTTGCCCGAGCTACACCCGGTACTATTATAGGTAGGGGCAGATTAATGCAGGGCCCTATGAGGCCCTTGCCCAGGGAGCCTAGCCAAATAGGATGTCCCCGTTAAAACTTACCATAATGCAAAAAAGCTGCATACAACAGCTGGATCAGTTTCACTTAAACATAGTCTATGATGATAGGATGTGATTTATTATTCATGCAAAAAGACTTGCATTTATATAGGGCCTTTCACGACCACTGGCGTCTCAAAGCGTTTTACAGCCAATGACGTACTTTTGGTGTTGTTATGTGGGAAACTCGGCAGCCAACTTGCGCACCACAAGCTCCCATAAACAGCAACGTGATAATGACCAGATAATCTGTTTTTTTCAGTTATGTTGATTGAGGGATAAATATTTGCCAAGAAACTGGGGATAATTCCCCTGCTCTTCTTCAAAATAGTGCCATGGGATCTTTTACATCTACCTCAGAGGGCAGATGGGGCCTTGGTTTAACGTCTTATCCGAAAGACAGCACCTCTGACAGTGCAGCACTCCCTCAGCACTGCACTGGAGTGTCAGCCTAGATTTTTTTTTATGTGCTCAAGTTCCTGGAGTGGGACCTGAACCCACAACCTTCTGACTCAGAGACAGGTGTGCTACCCACTGAGCCACAGTGACTGTGTAAACATGCTACGGGTCTATTTTTCCATGCATTTTAATGGATGAGGTGGGTTGTGAGTGGGGGCGGAGGGGGGTGGGGGGAAAGACTTCCAAATGTTCTCTGTGTCCAGGGCCACAAGACTTCTTATTAAAAGGAAATTTGAGTACAGAGACCACAAATTCATTTGCATCATATTTACTTTGCGGCACCCACTTCAGGTGCAGACATTAGAAAAGCCACAGAGTAAATGCGATGTTATTTAGGATCAAGATGGCAGCAAATGATTAATACCCATTTTCCCTCTGTGATAAGAGTTTTTTTGGACACTATTTGGGAACAGGGCTAGGATGAAAAAAATCAGCCTTATATCAGGTTCACCATCTGCATTCCCTCAACTATGAAGTGTAGATAAACATCATGAGCACTTAACTTACTTACATTCCACCATGTTCTCGAGTAATCTTACCCATTCATTGCAGGAGTTTTACTTGGAGCGAGCAATGGTGTGACTCCATACACACAGAGTGCCTTGAGGTTAGACAGAGGAGGACAAACTACACTGTTCCAGCACACTGTAGCAGATGTATCACCGAAGGAGGCCATACTCTGCTCTTGGACATGTTCTTTCCCATTTCTCTCTCGAAGAACAACCACCCAAGTAATTCCAAGGGCTCTGCATATACAAAACATTTTTTTGGGCAGTTAATTGCAACTTATTATGGTGGTCAATTTGATTATAATCGTTAAAATTAGCCACACCCCACATCCAACAACAACACAAAAGGAAAATATGGCGGATGCTGAAATCTGAAATAAAAACAGAAAATGCTGGAAATCTCAGCGGGTCAGGCAGCATCTGTGGAGAGAAACAGAGTTAACGTTTCAGGTCGACGACTCTTCATCAGAACTGGCGAATGTTCAAAATTAACAGATTATTATTAATGTTTTAAGAATCTGTTGATTTCAAACATTCGCCAGTTCTGATGAAAGGTCATCGACCTGAAATGTTGGGCTGGATTTTTGGCTCATTTGTGCCTCGGTTAGCACCCCAACGGGGCATTAAATGCTATTTTTAGGCGTTATGCTGGGCGTCCAGGGTTTACCATCCGGGCGGAAGATTCGGCTACTGGTTTGCACCGGAGCAAAAACTTATGGCCCCACCCTCTGTTTTTAGCGTGATGATAACGTCAATCATCATGCAATGCTGCGCTAGCACCCCAGATGGAACATTCGGCCTTAACGCCTCATTTAACGCCCACCCCAGGAAACACCTGAAAGAAACAGGCGGTCCCAGGGTGCGGCAGGTGGTATTGGCGGGATGAGGATCCTACATCGCAGGTCATACTGACTACAAGAGTTACACACATAATGCTGTGTGAAGCTCCAATTTGCAAACTTCACTTTTATCTGCCATTATAGTGCCCTTACAACTTCAGTGAGAGAATTTAATGGGGGCATTACTCATTCACCAGTGTATCATGCTCCATGTCAAGCTAGAGGAAGGACTCTTGGCCTTGTCGGCCCACGGATGATGAGAGGCCGAAGACGTCTGAGGAGGAGGGCTAACCCCTCCCATGGGTTTACAGGCACCAATGCTCAGACCTCCAGCTTTCTGAGGAGCAGTGTATGAGAAGGCTGCACTTCCAAAAAAGGAAGTGCTGACAAAGATATGCCATCTCCTACAAGCAGACCCATGCCTGCACTGCTCTGGAGGCAGCCTTTAATACTCCCCTCACCAGGTTTCCGAATTCATTGTAGTGTGCTGCATGTTGCACAGCTTGGCCATCATGAGGGGCCAGGCATTGCCAGTGGGGATTGCAATCCCACCTCAGGAGGAGGAGGATGACGAAGAGGAGCCTGGCAAGGTTCCCATTGGATAGCCACCCCATCCACGGGGAATGCAGCGTGGAGATGCTGCCAGACTAACACTCACACTTCGCCAGCTCATAATGGACTGGTTCTCCTAAATGGAGTAAACTGAGGGATGGAGCTAATACTGGACACACTATGTGCCCCCATAAAGACTCCGGTGAACGTTGGAATGATGTACAAGACACCAATGGCAAATGATGTATCATAAATTTTACTACAACAAAGTCACAAAACACCCCCCACCAAAATAAAACCATATAATATACGACGTTATGTTGCAGGGCACTAAACAACAATGAAACTTCTTTACCGCCGCAAGTTTTGGCTCGGGCGCACAAAGTCCGTTGCGTAACGCCTGACTCAATGCCAACGCTCCTCCAATTTACATTTTCGCCAAAACTTGCAGACGGAGGCACAAGCCATTTTCAGGTGCTAACTTTAACGCCCCAACGCGATTAACACCCCGAAATCCAAAAAGCCCAAAATCCAGCCCATTAACTGTTTTTCTCCACAGATGCTGCCTGACCCGTGGAGTTTGCCCACACCCTACAAGTTTGGTTAGATTTAAAGTCAATCTTTTTTGGTGTGCTCTTAGAATACTGCATCAATTTTTAAAAGTTTGAATAACTTATCTATTTTAGCACCACTAATTCTTCATCTCTCCTTTAAATTGTGGGGAAATGGTTGCAACAGTAAATGATTAGTTTCTGTCATCTGACTTTTCAAAATAAAAAGTAATATAGTGAAAATCTTCACAATTTTCCATATGATCAGATAAGACTGTACTACTAGATTATATGAAGAACAGTAACATGAAATTCATAACTTTTTAAAAATTGAGAAACCAAGATGATAAACCACAGTCCAAGACATTAGAATGGTTGAAAAGTGTAAAAAGAACAGAGATAGTTTAGCTTGGGTTTTAAAGGACCGATAATGGACGGGAAAGAAAAGTGCAAAACTGTTAGTCCTGCAAAACAATGAGTTAGAGTAGGAGACTTACAATGAGTCTTGGTTTCAACACAAAGCGGAGGTAGAATGCAGCTTGAGAAACATAAATGTATAGTTTAGAAAAGCATTAACCATAATGGTAGAGTGAACAAGAGAGATTGCAAGCCAGAGATGAAGGGAAATTACCTCAGGGGACTAGTTTTCTCCTTATATGTTCTCCAGTAATGCAAGAGGTGCTAGAAGAGCCTAATCACATATAAAAATGGTATTCAAGTATGATACAGATATAGGCTTTATAGAAAGCAGAGAGATTCAGGGGGGGGGGAAGAGTGCTTGCCATAAAAGCAATAAAGCTTCTTCAAAGCTAAAATACTGAGAACAAGAATGTCAACAAGACTGGCGGAAGCAAAAGGTAAAAGCTGTTGGTTTGACTTAAAAGAGTGAAAGTAAAAAATAATGGCTTTGAAGAATTGAACAAGATTTTTATTGCCCCATCGAAGGTAATTGAGATAAAATTATATTGATTTAGCCATGTCAAAAACAGAAGCACCAGAAAAACGTAAAAAAAACGCTCGTTACTCACCTGTATATAGAACTTTTAACGTAGTGAAACGTCCCAAAGTGCTTCACAGGAGTATTATGAGATAAAAAATTTGACACCGAGCCACATAAATAGAAAATAGTGCAGGTGACCAAAAGCTTGGTCAAAGAGGTAGGTTTTAAGGAGCATCTTGAAGGAGAAAAGAGAGGTAGAGAGGCGGAGGGGTTTAGACAGGGAGTTCCAGAGCTTGGGGTTGAGGCAACAGAAGTCATGGCCACCAATGGTTGAGCGATTATAGTCAGGGATGCTCAAGAGGACAGAATTAGAGGAACACAGATATCTCGGGGGGTTGTGGGGCTGGAAGAGATTTATCATAGGCAGTCCCTCGGAATCGAGGAAGACTTGCTTCCATTCCTGAAGTACGTTCTTTGGTGGCTGAACAGTCTAATACGACAGCCACAGACTCTGTCACAGGTCAGACAGATAATTGTTGAGGGACGGGGTGGGTTGGACTGGTTTGCTGCACGTTCTTTCCGCTGCCTGCACTTGATTTCTGTATGCTCTCGGCGTTGCGACTCGAGGTGCCCAGCGCCCTCTCGGATGCACTTCCTCCACTTAGGGCAATCTTTGGCCAGGGTCTCCCATGTGTCAGTGGGGATGTCGCACTTTATTAGGGAGGCTTTGAGGGTGTCCTTGTGGCATTTGGCTCATTTACCGTGAAGGAGATCAGAGTAGAGCACTTGCTTTGGGAGTGTCGTGTCTAGCATGCGAACTATGTGGCCTGCCCAGTGGAGCTGATTGAGTGCGGTCAGTGCTTCAATGCTGGCGATGTTAGCCTAGATGAGGACTCTGATGTTGGTGTGCCTGTCCTCCCAGAGGATTTATAGGCTCTTAGAGACATTGTTGGTGATATTTCTCCAGCAACTTGAGGTGTCTGCTGTACATAGTCCATGTCTCTGAGCCATACACGAGGGCAGGTATTACTACAGCCCTGTAGACCATGAACTTGGTGGCAGTTTTGAGAGCCTGGTCTTCAAATACTCTTTTCCTCAGGCAGCACTGGAGGCGGTGTTGGATCTCGTCGTCGATGCCTGCTCTTGTTGATAGGAGGCTCCCGAGATATGGGAAGTGATCCATGGTGTCCAGGGCTGCGCTGTGGATTTTGATGACTGCGGGTGGGGGAGGAGTGAAATGCCGTGCGGTGATTACAGAGATAGTGAGGGGCGAGGTCATCGAGGGATTTCAAAATGAGGATGAGAATTTTGAAATCGAGGCGTTGCTTAACCGGAAGCCAATGTAGGTCAACGAGCACAAGGCTGATGGGTGAGCGGGACTTGGTGCGAGTTAGGACACGGGCAGCCAAGTTTTGGATCACCTCTAGTTCACGTAGGGTAGAATGTGGGAGGCCAGGCAGGAGTGCGTTAGAATAGTCAATTGTAATTGGGAGCAGAAAAAGTAAAACAAAATCACAGACAACATCAATCGTCAAAAGTCTTCAATGGTTAAGAACCACTGAAAGAAATTTGAACTTTGCTCCATATTTTTCGATCAGGATATGAAAAACACATTAAAAAGATACATACATACAGTGATGTCCAACATTGACTTTTTTTCCTTCATTTGAAAAAAATATATAATCAAAAAATACACGTTGTCAAAGAAGTCTCACAAAAATGTGATGTGATCTCTTCCACAGTAGCTAACATTTCTTTAAAAAAAAATTGAAAGTTACCTACGGAAATCCTTTAAAAGAAACTAAACACGGAAAAACTTCCACAAACAGAAATCTCCAGGATCAGGAAGCCTGCAGTGCTCAAAAGTACTACAGAAGTTCTCGATACTGTACATCAAGTCCAGTAATCATTGCTCCAGCTCCAGGTCACATTTTTAACAAGAAAATCTAAAAGATTGTCCATTGGGAGACAGTCTGGTTTATTAAAATAAAGTATTCATGTATAAGTGTCCCCAATGGCTCTGCAAGTTTGACCAGGAGCAAATGAGCCATACAGACCAGAAAGATCCCAAATTCAAATCACTGATCTGTGCTCAGTTAGCTGATCTCAGGTGAGATTATGGTAGGGCACTGCACCTGGTCTTAGCCTGGGTTAGAGTGCGACATTTTTAAAGAAAGGACCCATGCAGTCCCAACAATGTAATCACGATCAGGCATGATTAAATTTGATTGAAGAGAAACTTTTGGTGCAAATTCAAAAGATGCACAGCAGTTCTCAGAGCTCTCTCTCTGATGAACTAGTTGCTCTATGGCTTATGTATTTTGACTGTCTTCATCAACCAGTGTTGCCCATCCAGTAAAACTTCACTTCCTTTGACAGGTCCAATACTGTGATGAATCCCGAAATTAAGTCCAGTCATGTCTGTAATTTTTCGATGTATAAAAGGATCCAGTTAAATGGATGATGTACTGAGTTTCCAAGCCACAGAATGACTGCCATTGCCTCAATGTCTACAGGAAAACGCAGACTTTTGATCATGAATTAGAAACTTTGAGAGCAAAATTGCCCTGCGCCCTGATTGGGGCTGGTAACCTTCTGGGGCCAGGACTTTTAGCAGCCGGTGTGGAAATCCCACCCCCAACGCAGAATTGCCCTTACTGCCCCTGAACGGAAACGGAGAGCAATTTCCCGCGCTCCACTTCCTTTTGGGGCGGTAACCGGGGCGCTACTGGGGCGGAGAGTCAAGTGCTATGCAGATCTCCATGTGCCGTTGATGCGTTTCAATGCCCCTCCCCTTCGATTAAAGGAGAGGGCCACTACGCACTCTTCATGGCCTCTGATGATTGCCGTGAGTTGGTGTTATTGTATGAGTCAGGCTGCTTGGATGCTAGACAAGTATCACACCTGTTCACAAGAGGGAGTCAAAATACTATCTGATAAATACAAACCAGTATTTATACGACCAGGAAGGAAACTAGTCAACTAGCTGCTGCAATTACTAGTTCACACTGTCCGATGTAAGTTTGCGATTTTGGCATCAGAGCAAACTTGCCACACTCTATTTTGTGGGTCAGAAATAAAGCTAATCTCTCAATACCCAACATGAATGTAAATCAAAAGGCAAAATACTGCGGATGCTGGAAATCTGAAATATAAACAGAAAGTGCTGGAAATACTCAGCAGGCCAGAGATGCTGCCCGGCCTGTGGAGTATTTCCAGAATTTTCCATTTATATTTATGAATGCAAAGCCAGAGGCCTCAATTTGTCCAGAACAATCAGCTGGGCATGACTTCCTGGCCTCACTGAAAAGTTGCCCTCTTGATTACTAGCTGGACTGGATACACCCTGACCCTTATGCAGAGCCGAGAAGACAGTCAACAATTCTATGTTGAGAAAGGTGGACCATGATATTACCCACTAACCTGTCAGGTGGCAAAGTCTCCAGTTACAAAGATTTATTCCTTGGGTTGGTGATCACAGCTGACCTACTGGGACAAGCAACTAATGAAGACTGCGGGTTAAAACAAAGTGGGAATTCTCAAGGCCCAGTGGTACTCATTACTGTTGGCCAGTGAACGAGGATGTGTAAACGGAGCCCACGGTGAAGAAATATAGTCAGGCTGTTTAATTGTCTACAAGAACAAGAACAAGCTTGCCTAAAAGATCCCACGGCACTATTCGAAGCCAGGATGTGAAGGCTCAGTCATTGAGTATAGTCAAGACAGAGATCGACAGATTTTTGAATACTAAGGGAATCAAGGGATTTGAGGACTGTGCAGGAAAGTGGAGTTGAGGTAGAAGATCAGCCATGATCTTATTGAATGGCGGAGCAGGCTCGAGGGGCCGAATAGCCTACTCCTGCTCCTAATTCTTATGTTCTTATGTTCTAACAAAACTGGAGCCGTACCACAGAACTCATTTGTGCACACAAGGACTGTTGCAACTGCACCTAAACATTGTTGATTTATCCAAATTTCAGAAACATTGAAGTTTTATATATAGTTTTCTTCTACCGGTGTAGCATTGTATGCAAACGTTCCAATGCAGCAGTCAGCTATCATTTGTTGGGTGAGGATAGCTCCGGTGTGCATTTAAGCTGTGTGAAATCCGTGACTTGCAGACTGGTACCCTAATACAATTTTCACAAAATCTTTCGATATTTAAGGGGAGGGTGCGGGAGAGGACAAAAACAGCCAAAGAACCCGGCAAGGCCAGGGGGCGCGGAGGTCCTGCCTAAATTAATGGCAGGACCTCCATCATTCTTTTGTTCTGTTTCCCACCGGACCACTGGACAAATTGACAGCCTGGCCAGCAGCAGGGAGGGAACAGCAGCTGCAGGAGGCTGCAACCTGGGACACTTCACAGAAAATTACGACACAGAAGGAGGCCATTCGGCCCATCGTGTCCCTGTCGGTACTTGGGGTTGGTCCCCGGCAATTGGAGTGGGAGGACTGCGATGTGGATGGAGAGGGGGAGGAAAGAGGGGCCAAGATGTGGGGTGGTGGGGAGGGGAGGCGCACAGAAATAGGAAGCGGGATTGGTGATGGAGAGGGGATGAAGGCTTCCTAGAGTCTTTAACCTCTCCGACAACCACCACCCCGCCAACCTGCTCCCAACTTAGTATAGAACAGACTTGCATTTCTATAGCACCTTTCACAACCTCAGGATGTCCAAAAGGGCTTTACAGCCAATGAAGTACCTTTGAAGTGATCACTGTTGTAACATAGGAAACGTGGCAGACAATTTGTGCACAGCTAGGTCCCACAACAACAATGAGATAATGACCAGATAATTTTTATTTTTTTATTTTTATTTTTTTAAAGTGAAGGATAATTATTGGCCAGGTCACTAAGAGAATTCACTTTTTAATATTAAAATGATTTCATATGACAGATATAAATTCAATTTTATGTAAATGCTATGCTGCCAGTCGTAGGGGGGGCGGAGCTGAAAAAGATAGCAAAAAAGGAAAAAAAGTATCACAGTGACTGAAACATAAACATAAACCCCAGCTGCATTCGGACAGCAGTAAATGCAGTGCAATAATATTTCACAATATAGCTCTGATTTTCACACACCTGTGATGAGTTTCTACGGTATGTGAATTATACTTCAGATTTTCTTCGAAATAAAACAATGTGCGTCTGGGGGCCAGTTACTAAGAAACATTTCTTTAATGGTTACAAAGGGAATTCAGAAGAAACTTCTTAACCCAGAATGGTGAGAATGTGGAACTCGCTACCACAGGGGGTAGTTGAAGCAAATAGTATAGATGCATTTAAGGAGAGGCTAGACAAGCAAATGATAGATTTAGATGTGGAAAGACGGGAGGAGGCTCGAGTGGAGCATAAATGCTGGCATGGACTGGTGGGGCCGAATATTCTATGGAGACCTAATTAACATCACATTCATGTCATAATTGCTTTTTATTCAAAATAATCCGCAAAGGAAGAGCATTTTTGAGGAAATAGCAAGTATTAAAATCCACGTTTCCAACATCACCAAATATTCTCAAATTCTTAGTATTACAATTCTCCCCGTTGCACCCACTTCTAAATTCCTCGTATAAAATTGCATTGAACGTTTATTCTTACTTCACAGCGTCTTTGAGCTTTGATGGCAATCCTGTGTAACAGTTAATGGGTTTCAACAACTGCCCCACGCCTCTTGTGCCCAGGCCTGCACATTTGCGTATATACTCTTTCTTCCAAAATCCTGCTGGACTGTCTTGTATAGAAATTCTACTCAGTTTCTCAGTGGCTAGGTCTACAGCCTTGGGCTTCCATGCCTTTCTCTTGCATGCAAAATACCTGCAGTAGACTCTGTGCCATATTAAACTAGAAGAGAGGTAGCAAAAAACACTTCATAAAAGTATAGTAAAAACTTCATAATCACAATTTAAAGGCAGGTTGTTGTACACCAATATCCAAAATGTTCATTTAATTTCACTAATATTTGGAAACAGATATGGCAAAATGTTTAACAAATTATTATTAAACTACTAGCAATACTGTGGCAGGTACCACTAGATGGCCCCAAGTTTCCACACGCGGCAAAACAGGCGCCCCTCCGAGCTGGGCGCCCGTTTTTCGCGCCGAAAACGGCGACTGAAAAAAAACGTGCTATTCTCGAGCGCTTTGCAGCTCGATGTCTGCTTGGCGTGGCGCCCAGGGGGCGGAGCCTAACACTCACGCTGATTTTGTAAGTAGGAGGGGGCGGGTACAATTTAAATGAGTTTTTTTCGTGCCGGCAACCCTGCGCGTGCGCGTTGGAGCGTTCGCGCAGTCTGAAGGAAACATTGGCACTCGGCCATTTTAAAAAGTGCTGCAGAAAAAGTGAAAATTTGTTTATTGAACCCTTGCAAAGGCTTGCATTTTCATTTTCTTGATATTTCTGTGTGAGGGTGAGGGAGTGCATTCTGTAATTAAAGATAGACTGTGATAAACGGGACACATGCACTTGTTTGAGACTATTCAAATTCTTTGTAGCTGTTCAATTTTTAAAATTTTTTAATAAAACCACATTGCCCTTCCATGATCAGCACTGAGGCTTCTTGCAGCTTTCTACCCTGCCGTCGGTCGGGCCCGACGGCAAACGACTGCCTCAAGTAATGAGGCTTCCTGCAGCCTTCTCCCTGCCTCCCCCCCCCCCCGCCATCGGGAATGGCTACCTCAAGTAATGAGGCTTCCTGCAGCCTTCTCCCTGCCTCCCCCCCCCCCCCCGCCATCGGGAATGGCTGCCTCAAGTAATAAGGCTTCCTGCAGCCTTCTCCCTGCCTCCCCCACCCTGCTGTCGGGAACGGCTGCCTCAAGTAATGAGGCTTCCTGCAGCCTTCTCCCTGCCTCCACCCCCACCCCCTGCCGTCGGTTGGTCCCGATGGCAAACCGCTGCCTGAAAGGCCTGCCTAAAGCACTTTCACACAGGTAGGAACATGGTTTATTTAATCTTTTCTTTGCTTATAAATTTTTATTCAGATTGGATTTATTTGTATAATATTTGTATAAGTATAACTAAGGATTTATTGTAGAATGTAATGACTTCCCTCCCCTCCCCCACCTCGTTCCGGACGCCTAATTTGTAACCTGCGCCTGATTTTTTAATGTGTAGACAAGGTTTTTTCAAGCCTACAAAAAATCTTCACTTGCTCCATTCTAAGTTAGTTTGGAGTACGTTTTCACGATGGAAACTTTCAAATCAGGCGTTAGTGGCCAGACACGTCCCCTTTTGAAAAAAAAATTCTGTTCCAAAGTGAAACTGTTCTACCTGACTAGAACTGCAGAAAACTAAATGTGGAGAATTCCGATTTCTAAGATACTCCGTTCTCCACCAGTTGCTCCTAAAAATCAGGAGCAAATCATGTGAAAACTTGGGGCCTTTAAGTCTAATTAATATTCAGAAGGCTTGCAAAACTGGCAGCCTGAAAATGTAGACTAAAGCATGAACACCCCATTTACTGCACTACAAATGTGTCATACATGGCGCCAAAATCCAAGTACATAGATTTTGAAAACATAATGGCCTTGAAACTACACTGTGGGATACTTGCTTCCGAAAGCTTGAAACATTTTGCTGAAATTTCCCTCTCTGCTATTTTAAGAGAGACATTGGCCTATTTATTTTATTTTGAGAGAATTTCAAATGAAAACATTAAGGGCTGGATTTGCGGCTCGTTGCCGCCTCTGTTTTCACCCTGGAGGGGTGGCAATGGCAGCGGTGAGCTCTTCCAGGCAAGTGGCCAGCTTCCAGCGCCCCACCGGGATTTTCGGGGTCCATTTCGGCGGGGCACGGAGCATTACCACTTGGAAGAGGCAAGCCAGTCTGCAACGCCCTTGGTTGCAACACCGGCACGATTTTTGGCTCCCGCTCGACCCGTAGGGCTCCGTAGAGCGCCGTGCTGGGAACGCCTAGGAAAGCTGGTGGTCCAAGCCGCAGTGAGGCAAGTAATGTCCACCTGATATAAAAGCGTGATCGTTTATTATTTTTATTCTTTTGCGATTTATTTGGTGGCGTGAGTTATTTATTAGGAACGTTTTTGGTGTTTTTTTCCCCCCATTTTCTTTTTCTCCCCAGGACTCTCTCAGAGTGCTCTGAGGCCAGTTGTTTAGCTTGGGATTTTTGCATGTTCAGCCAGCCTAGCACCCCAAGAGAGGTGTGCAATGCCTCCCTTAGCACTCTGTACCACACTCAGGGCAAAGCTGCCAAATATTGCTGACTGAGGCGCAAACTGTTCCCGGATGCAAACTTTACCGCCCCGAAATGAGCAAAGCTGAAAATCCAGCCCTAAGCCCAATAGTGTAACTTCAGGGCCCATGTGACTGTAATAAATCATAGATATACGCATCTAAAATGATATACAAAAACAAAACATTTCTACAGCACTTAAATATTAGTAGCAAAGAAAAAGAAGAGCATAGGGGAAGGTTACGTTATAATATACATTTATACAAAACAGAAGGTGGGTTGCAACATTACATGCAATACCCGTTATGCTGTAGGCAGCACAGTGATAGGGGTTTTCAATGTTTAACTTAGTTCATTGTTTCCAACACCATAACGCCTTATTACAGGAATCAACTTCGAGATATCAGTGCCTGTTCAGAAATCAAGCAATAAAGTCATCAGGGAGGCATATTCCTTCTTTTAAAAAAGTCAGGATCTCCTCAAGCTTGAAATACAAGAACCACTGAGCTGTTCGGGAAATTGAGGTTTATTTAAAAAGTTAGGGATAATTCGACCCTTGTAGTTTTTAAGAATACCATAACCTGCTGAGGTACCTTTCCCAACTCCCCTGAGGTAGTTTCCCTCACCCTTACTCTAGCCTCCTTCCCCCATCCACTCCTTTCACTTCCCCCTTCATCCTCAGGGGATATGGGGATAGTGCAGGAAAGTGGAGTTCAGGTAGAAGATCAGCCATGATCTCATTGAATGGCGGAGCAGGCTAGAGGGGCCGAATGGCCTACTCTTGCTCCTAATTCTTATGTTCTTATTATGTCCTCCTCCCCCATATCCTGTTGTTCCCCGCCCTCTAACCCTGCTTGGCATGAAGCCAGCACTTGGTCTTGACTACCTGTTTGCAACACCACAAGAGATCAAGGTGTAAGTATGGTTGCTGATAGAGCAACTTCAAGGATGACAACTCTACTAATCAAAATAAGTGGCCACTCAGTATGAGACTATGCGATCAGATGTCATTTGAGGCAAATTGCAGAACTTCAGTATTCCACAGCCGAGTTATAACTAGCCATATGTGGTTTGGGATTGAAGTTACAGGAAGATTCTCTCACCTGTGGCAATTGCTCCAGTCAGGTTAAACAACACCCCAAGAACTTTAATCAGCGGCAAATAGATCCACTTACTTGTCATTAGACACCTGGTAGAAAGATTTGCTGACACAGCCTGCACACAACAAGGATGATGCATCTAGGTCAGAAAAGATTTGCAGTAGAATTTCCCATGGTAAGCTAGATATAATTTTCAGATGGTTATGTTGTAGTATGAAATACAAGATTTAGCAACATCCAATACAGAGCCTCATCGACCAGATTTGAAAATATACTAAAACAGTCATAACAGCAGAATAAAACAAAAGTCCTCACTTACTTTTAATAATAGCGTGACATTTCTGAAATGAGATTTAGGACATGTACAAAAAAAGTCCACACGCATATATTCACAAAATTAACATTTTAGCCTTTAAAATTCTGTAATTCCACATTTGTAAGATGCTCCCAGACAAGCTCTTTTCATAGCTATAGTCGACAACCCCTGCAACACATACATGACATAATCCCTCAGACACCAATATAAACAAATTTAAATAAAATACAGGCTTTTATTATTTAACCTCCAAGTCACAACTCCACTGATTAGACAAATAAACTTATGAAATAGAGTGCATTTAAACAAATAAATGAGTTAAAGAAAGAACTTGTATTTAGAGTGCCTTTCACATATTCAAGACATCACAAAGTGCTTCACAGCCAATGGAACAATTTTAGAGTGAAGGCACTGTTAAATCAGTAAGCAGCAAATTTGAACACAGCACGGTCCCGTGAACATTAATGAGATAAGCGTCCACTTGAGCTATTTTGTTGGTGTTGACTGAAGGAAGGATAATGTTGGCCAGGATACAGCCAACTGAGCTCAGTGGTACCAATCTTGCCTCCAAGTCAGAAGGTTGAGAGTTCACGTCCCAGTGCAGACGTATGCGCTAATTTAAGACAACTCAGTACAATACTGAGGATTGTTGCAGGTGCTATATTTCAAATGAGACATTAAACGGAGCCCCTGTTTGCCTATTCAGGTAGACATAAAAGATCTTGTGGTACCTTTTTTCCAAAGAGGCAGTCCAAAATGTATTTAATTTAAATGGAAAGAGTATATAGTTACTTTATTAAATATTTATGGAGAGTAGGGAGCTTCCAATCACGCTGCCGCCAAGTTGTTACCTCAAAGGTGTCCCTTCAGTTGGTAGAGTAAAGAAGCTGGTTGTTGAACTCACGATACCCTGAAAATGATTGTATACAAATGGCAGATTTTCCATCCTATCCTTTCCAAAATTTTAAAATGAGGCAATTGCTTAGCCTCTTCAGTTTCTCAATTTAAGGTAGCATTGCCATCCAAAACAGATATCCAATTCTCTCTGTGCTCTACTATGGATTCTAGTTTACTCAATTTACTAAGATTAGCAAACCTCCCTCATTAATTTATATTAGTAGAAATTATTTTTTAGTTTAAAATAAATATATAGTACAAAGTGTTTTTTTAAAAACTTGGCAGAGGATGATTACACAGTACATCAGCACATGTTGCATCATGGAGTGTTGAGGCACGAACCAACCGCCACACACCGTTATAAATCTCAGATGCCACAATGGTCAGGTCTAAATAAAGAAAGAGTAATGAAAAACAGAACAGAGGTGATCAACTTCTTCTAGGGCTTTTAACAATCGGTATCAGAGCACCATTATTGCAAGCTTTGGCTCGATCTCATAGCTATGCTCTCATGGAAAATGAAAAATATATTAAAAAAAGAGACTTTCAAATAGCAAATCTCAAGGTGTGTGTGTTTTTTTTAATGCCCTAATCAAACAAATATATACAAAGTGGGAAAAATGTGATACCTGAGCACCTTCAGTTAGCGCCAAATCCTGCCCACCCTCCCAGCACCGTCACTAGCAGCGATCATCAGGAGCCTCACCGACAGATGGAACGTGACATCACTGAGTGTGCAACGCTCACTGACAGCCCAATCTGCAAAATTGATTGTCGCCACCTACCTTGGCGCCTGGAGGAAACGACGACAGGGAGAGTTGGCATGGAGCAACAGGAAGCCGGCCTCCAGGGATGTTATTTAAAGGGATTACCAGTAATGAGTCACAGTTGTAGGTTAGTGGAATTTCAGTACTTTGTCAGTTTCACATGGTGCAACAGACTCATTCCATAATTTTCAGGTTATTTAGTACAGGAGTGCTGTGGCAACTAAAAAGCACCTACATTTATTCTTTAAAAAAAAAATCAAACTGCTACACTTGATTATATAAATGGGGCCTGTACTGGCAGTTGACCTCGTCCTCCAGGATCCACAGTGGAGGGAGTGGAGGCAGTGAGAAAGCCTAAAACATGTGCCCAGATGGAGGAGGGGGGCCATCAGGGCTCTCAACAGGAGGCCTTACTGTCCGAGGGTATTCCGAGAGCACTTCTTCTACCTCCAATTAAGGGAGGAGCAGTATATTAGAAGGCTGCACTTCACTAAGGAGGTGGTCACAGAGCTCTGCCATCTCCTACAACCAGGCCTATAGCCTCAGACCAGGGTGACCACGGTTCTCTCAGTGGCAGTCAAAGTCACCGTCGCCCTCAATTTCTTCGCCAGCATATATTTCCAGTCTGCAACAGGAGACATAGCTAACATCTCGCAGTTCACCATCCATCGCTGCATCCAGGTGATCACAGAGGCTCCCTACAGTAGGAGAAGGGACTACGTTTCCTTGCCATTACCAGAGAGAAGCACGATGAGCGTGCATGTGGCTTTGCCAGGATAACGGTGCAGGGTGCCACTGACTGCACTCACATGGCTTTGCGGACACCGTATAACAATCCTGAGATCTTCTGTAAATGCAAAGGCTACCACTCACTCAATGTGCAGTTGAATCCTCAATGTCAATGCTCACTATCCCGGCATTAGCCACGATGCCTTCATCCTGTGCCAGATCGATGTGCCAGCACGCTTCCAGGTACCATGACATGCTTGTGGCTGGCTGGTCGGAGACAAGAGCTATCCACTCTCCACCTGGCTCATGATTCTCCTCTGCAAGTCAACCCACTCCTGCCAGCACTCGTACAATGAGAGAGATGCTGCCACCAGGAACATCATCGAGCAGATTGTTCCGCTGCCTTGACTACTCGGGCTGAGCAGGTGTCCCATTTTGTGGTGGTCTGCTGCATGCTCCACAACATGGCCATTATGAGGGCCCAGGCCTTGCCACCAGGGATTGCAGGACCACCTCAGGAGGAGGAAGAGGAAGAAGCGAGGAAGATGAACAGGAGGGGGGGGGGGGGGAGGGAGGGAGGAGGCAATCACTCAATAGGCCTTCTGGAAGGGCAGTCCATGGCCACCTTATCAGACTGCGCTTAAAATTAATTAAACCCCAGATCCCTGTTGCTCACCATATCCTCATTATTCCATCCCGATCGCAGGCTATATCACAGCACAAAGCTACCATCCATTGCAGACTGAAAATGATGGGCTCCATGGTGTGCATAGAGCTCTGTGTAATGTTGGAGGCGCACACCAACACGCTCCTTATCATTGCCAAGAGGCTCTCGGACACCCTTGCCATTGCACCTATCACCTCTGTGTGCATGTCCATCACCCTTCTTCTAAATGACTCCCCAATCGAAGACCTCATCCAAGTCCTGTGCAACAGAACTCGTGCGTGAACTCTGGGGAACTGGTCCTCGAGCTACCCTTTCCCCTCCCGGCCTTGCTGCAGCCCACCCGTCCCAGGTGCCTCACCTTGTGCAGATCCCGCTACTACATGAGCCTCTAAAGAACTCGTAGTGCCAGTGTCTGAGCTCGTGCCTCCGGGAGAGAGATGCAGTGACACGGTGTGTTCTTACTCCTCCTCTTCCACCGCACCCCCCTCCCCTCGCTCTCTACGGTGCCCTCAGGGACAAGCTGCTTAGGTGCTTGCTCATCATAAAGTCACAAGAGTCGGGTTAAGTGGAGGGGAGGGGGGCAGGAAGGGGGCAATGAATGCATATCTATGATTAGCTAGAAAGTGCGAAACGCTTGTGGGGCGAGTGGGAAGTGGCATGTGAGGAGTAGGGATGAACATACCGTTGCTGTCCCCAAGGTGGCCACAGCGCCCACCACGTGGCGCCCAATTATCTGCACTTTATTTTCCAGTGCAGACACTGGTTGGGTGTCAGCTTGTCCCCTGCCTGTGCGCTCCTGCTCCCTCCTGTTGTGAGCCACCATGGCCTGCAGAAGTGAAAGTGTGTCTGTGAGTTTTTGTTTTATTCATTCACGTGATGTAGGAGTTGGTGGCAAGGCCAACATTTATTGCCCATCCCTAATTGCCCTTGAGAAGGTGGTGGTGAGCCACCTTCTGAAACCACTGCAGTCCATGTGGGGAAGGTGTTCCCACAGTGCTGTTAGGGAGCGAGTTCCAGGATTTTGACCCAATGACGATGAAGAAACGCCGATATACTTCCAAGTCAGGATGGTATGTGACTTGGAGGGGAACTTGAAGTGGTGGTGTTCCCAGGCGCCTGCTGCCCTTGTCCTGCTCGGTGGTAGAGCTAGCGGGTTTAGGAGATGCTGCTGCAGAAGCCTGGCCAAGTTGCTGCAGTGCATCTTGTAGATAGTACACACTGCAGCCACAGTACGCTGGTGGTGGAGGGAGTGAATGTTTAAAGTGGTGGTTGGGGTGCCAATCAAGCGGGCTGCTTTGTCTTGGATGGTGTCGAGCTTAGAGTGTTGTCGGAGCTGCATTCATCCAGGAAAGTGGAGAGTATTCCATCACACTTCGGACTTGTGCCTTGTATATGGTGGTGAGACACTCAACACAGAATACCCAGCCTCTGACCTGCTCTTGTCACCATGATATTTATGTGGCTGGTCCAGTTAAGTTTCTGGTCACTAGTGACCCCCAAGATGTTAATGGGGGGAATTTGGCGATGGTAATGCCGTTGAATGTCAATGGGTGGTGGGTAGACTCTCTCTTGTTGGAGATAGTTATTGCCTGGCATTTGTGTGGCACAAATGTTACTTGCCACTTATCAGCCCAAGGCTGAATGTCATCCACATCTTGCTGCATGTGAGCATAGATTGCTTCATTACCTGAGGAGTTGCAAATGGCATTGAACACTGTGCAGTCATCAGCGAACATCCCCACTTCTGGCCTTATGATGGAGGGAAGGTCATTGATGAAGCAGCTGAAGATGGTTGGGTTTAGGACACTGCCTCGAGGAACTCCTGCAGCGATGTCCTGGGGCTGTAATGATTGACCTCCAACCATCTTCCTTTGTGCTTGGTTATGACTCCAGCCAGTGGAGAGTTCTCGCCCTGATTCCCATTGACTTAAATTTTACTAGGTCTCCTTGATGCCACACTCGGTCAAATGCTGCCTAGATGTTAACAGCAGTCACTCTCACCTCACCTCTGGAATTCAGATCTTTTGTCCATGTTTGGACCAAGGCTGTAATGAAGTCTGGAGCCGAGTGGTCCTGGCTGAACCCAAACTGTGCATGGGTGAGCAGGTTATTGGTGAGTCATCATTATAAACAGTCCCTCGAACAAGAATGACTTGCTTCCATGCCAAAAAGGGATGAGTTCACAGGTGTTTCAATGAAGAACCTAATATTCCAGGTCCCGAACTACATCTTCAAGGGTGGAAGATGCCTGTGCATGGATTTTTTTTTTTTTTTTTTTTAAAAACGTGTGGTGGCCATTGCACACCAGCCACCACACGGGCTTGACAGAGCTAGGTCTTGGTCCAGTGGCGAGGATTAGCCAAGACGACTGGAGACCAGCTCTGCTGCACAGACGTAGTGCGCACACATATCGCAGTGTGGGCTGGCCTGTGCTGCCCCTAGGCCCTCGCCTCTTCTGGGCCCCGAACCCACGCCTCTCCTGGGCCCCGATCACATCCTTCTACGAACTCTCGCCACTCCTTCACCCAGATATCGCCGCTCCTGCAGTACCTGCCCGCACTTCAATCAGCGACTTGAATTTAGGTGACGTCAAATCCAGTCACCCATCCAGTTCACAGCTATCACCTTCCTGCAACATGCGCTGCTCCCTGCAGTGGCATGCTGCAGCACATTACTCCCTCTAATAGCCCCGGCCTG
Organism: Pristiophorus japonicus; assembly: GCF_044704955.1. Lineage (NCBI taxonomy): Eukaryota > Metazoa > Chordata > Chondrichthyes > Pristiophoridae > Pristiophorus > Pristiophorus japonicus. Next base: position 281,358,175 of record NC_091977.1, on the reverse strand, counting down.
CTGATGGTATTGCAGGCCAGGACCGCACCAATTTCCGGGCTTGGCCATCGCATTTTGCTCCCTCTAATGGCCTCGGCCTGCTGATGGTGAGTAAGTGCCGCTTGATGGCACTGTCAACAACAACTTCCATCGCTTTGCTGATGATGGAGAGTGGATTGATGGGGCAACAATTGACCGGATTGGATTTGTCCTGCTTTTTGTGGACAGGACATACCTGAGCAGTTTTCCACATTGTCAGATAGATGCCAGTGTAGTAGCTGTACTGGAACAACTTGGCTAGAGGAGCGGCTAGTTCTGGAGCACAAGTCTTCAGCACAACAACCGGTATGTTGTTGCCGCCCATAACCTTTGCAGTATCCAGTGCGCTCAGCCATTTCTTGATATCACATGGCGTGAATCGAATTGGCTTCATTCTGTGATGATAGGGACCTCAGGAGGAGGCTGGTATGGATCATCCACTTGGCACTTCTGGCTGAAGATGGTTATAAACTCTTCAGCCTTGTCTTTTGCACTCACATGTTGGGCTTTGCCATCAATGAGGATCAGATCAGCCATGATCTGATTGAATGGTGGAGCAAGCTCAAGGGGACAAATGGCCTACTCCTGCTATTTATGTTCTTATGTAGGATGGGGATATTCATGGAGCCTCCTCCAGTTAGTTGTTTAATGGTCCACCATATTCATGATGGGATGTGGCAGGACGGCAGAGCTTTGATCTGATCCGTTGATTGTGGGAGTTTAGTCCTGTCTATGGCATGCTGCTTCCGATTTTTAGCATGCAAGTAGTCCTATGTTGCAGCTTGCCCAAGTTGGCACCTGATTTTTAGGTATGCCTGGTGTTGCTCCTGGAATGCACTTCTACACTCCTCATTGAACCAGGGTTGGTCCCCTGGCTTGATGGCAATGGTAGAGTTAGGGATATGAGGTTAAAGATTGTGGTGGAATAAAATTCTGCTGCTGCTGATGGCCCACAGAGCGTCATGGATGCCCAGTTTTTAGCTGCTAGATCGGTTCGGAATCTATCCAATTTGGATGGTAGGCAGTGACTAGTGGGGTGATGCAGGGCTCAGTGCTGGGACCCCAGCTATTTACAATATACATCAATGATTTAGATGAAGGAACTGAGTGTAATATCTCCAAGTTTGCAGATGACACTAAGCTGGGTGGCGGTGTGAACTGTGAGGAAGATGCCAAGAGGCTGCAGGATGACTTGGACAGGTTAGGTGAGTGGGTAAATGCATGGCAGATGCAGTATAATATAGATAAATGCGAGATTATCTACTTTGGTGGCAAAACATGAAGGCAGAATATTATCTGAATGGCGGCAGATTAGGAAAAGGGGAGGTGCAATGAGACCCGAGTGTCATGGTACATCAGTCATTGAAAGTTGGTATGCAGGTACAGCAGGCGGTGAAGGTGGAAAATGGCATGTTGGCCTTCATAGCTAGGGGATTTGAGTATAGGAACAGGGAGGTCTTAATGCAGTTGTACAGGGCCTTGGTGAGGCCTCACCTGGAATATTGCGTTCAGTTTTGGTCTCCTAATCTGAGGAAGGACATTCTTGCTATTGAGGGAGTGCAGTGAAGGTTCACCAGACTGATCCCGGGATGGCAGGACTGACATATGAGGAGAGACTGGATCAACTGGGCCTGTATTCAGTGGAGTTTAGAAGAATGAGGGGGGGATCTTATAGAAACATATAAAATTCTGACGGGACGGTTAGATGCAGGAAGAATGTTCCTGATATTGGGGAAGTCCAGAACCAGGGGTCACAGTCTAAGTTTAAGGGCTAAGCCATTTAGGACCTAGATGAGAAACTTCTTAACTCTTGTTAACCTCTCTACCGCAGAGACTTGTTGATGCCAGTTCGTTAGATATATTCAAGAGGGAGTTAGATATGGCCCTGACGGCTAAAGGGATCAACAGGGCTATGCAAAGAAAGCAGGAAAGGGGTACTGAGGTGCATGATCTTATTGAATGGTGGTGTAGGCACGAAGGACCGAATGGCCTACTTCTGCACCTATTTTCTATGTTTCTGTGTACGTTGGTAATGCCGAACCACATGATGGAGGGTATCCCAAGTGTGAAGACGGGACTTCGTCTCCACAATAACTGTGCGGTGGTCACTGTTACCAATGTTGTCATGGACAGATGCAACTGTGACAGGTAGATTGGCGAGGACGAGGAGAAGTAGGTTTTCCTTAGTGTTGGTTCTCTCGCCACCTGCCACAGGCCCAGTCTGGCAGCTATGACCTTCAGGATTCGACCAGCTCAGTGAGTAGTGGTGCTACCGAGCCATTCTCGGAGATGGACATTGAAGTCCCCCACCCAGAATACATTCTGTGCCATTGCTACTCTGTTTCTTTCAAGTGGTGTTCAACATGGTGGAGTACTGATTCATCAGCTGAGGGAGAGCAGTAGCTAGTAATCAGCAGGTTTCCTTGTCCATGCTTGACCTGAAGCCATGAGACTTCATGGGGTCCAGAGTCAATGTTGAGGACTCCCAGGGTCACTCCCTCCCCACTGTATACCATTGTGGTGCCATCCCTGGTGGGTCTGTCCTGATGGCACATGACATATCCAGGATGGTGATGGGAGGAGTCTGGGACATTGTGGAGCAATGTGTCCGTCATAGTTGAATAGCTGTCATTGTGTGCAAGTTGGGAGATGTGGGTGTGAGTCTTGGTAGGTCGAGATTATCGGTGAGTGAGTGCTGGAGGTGTGGTGCTTTGGGCATGTGTGAAGACTATGATTCAGCTGGTGGTATGTAACATTTGTAGAAGCATTCACTCACCCTGACTACCCAAGTGAGGTCGTTAAATTTCTTCCTGCACTGCTATGTGGGTCCCAAGGACCACAATGGTGCCCGAGATGTGCTGCGCTACCTCCCACCATATGGTGCGGAAGACGTATGGCGAGGGCCTCCTGCTACTTGCTGGGTAGAGCACCGCCCTCCATCTCTCCACAGCGAACACCAACACCTCCAATGCTTGATCGCAGAATCAGCAGGCTCTCTCCGAGGTATGGATCTGCCATGAGTACAACTGCTTCAGTCCTCTAACTCCTTCTCCTTGATCTGCTGCTGCTTGCTAAGGCAGCTGCACAGCCAGCAATGCTGAGAATGAGGTTCTGCAACATCACTGAACCTCCCCTTTAAGAACTGAAAAACACCTGTGGCAATCATGACTTGCGATTAAACTGCACCCAATATTGGTCCACCCTTTGATGTAATGCTAGTGAGCTTGGGCTTAAAGACTTGAATTAGGACTCCAATCATTTCTTTGAGCAGTGAGCACGAATTTTGCATGCAGTCTAAAGCATTGGTGCCTGGAGCTAATTCCCCAACCTTGCTAATTATACAGCCCATTCCTGGGCCATAATGAATTTCTAGCCCAAAGTGTATAGGGAGATGCCATCACAACAATGCAAAGTATTTTTTTCAACAATTTGTAATTGGAGCCAAATGATGGCAATAATGTTGCTGATGAAGTATCTGCAACTATGTAAAATACCATGGTCAATATCGTTAAAATATGATTCACGTATCTCAAGTAGGAAATAATCCGAGAGATCAGCAACATGAAAATACCTTGCTGCGAGTGTCAGCCATGGCTCAATTGGTAGCAATCTTGCCTGAGTCAGAGGTTTGAGAGTTCAAGTCTCACTTGAACATAAAATCCAGGCTGATACTTTAGTGGAGTGCTGAGGGAGTGCTGCACTGTCAGAGGTGCTGTCGTTCGGATGAGATGTTAAACCATGCCCCATCTGCTCTCCAAGCTGGATGTAAAAGATCCCATTAAACTATTTTAAGGAAGAGCAGGGGAATTATTCCCGGTGTCCTGGCCAGTATTTATCCCTCAATCAACATCACTAAAACACATTATCTGGTCATCACATTGCTGGTTGTGCGCAAATTAGCTGCCGCATTTGCTACATCATCATAGGCAGTCCCTCGGAATCGAGGAAGACTTGCTTCCATTCCTGAAGTGCGTTCTTTGGTGGCTGAACAGTCCAATACGAGAGCCACAGACTCTGTCACAGGTGAGACAGATAGTTGTTGAGGAAGAGTGGGTGGGACTGGTTTGCCGCACGCTCTTTCGACAGTCTGCGCTTGATTTCTGCATGCTCTCAGCGTTGAGACTCAAGGTGCTCAGAGCACTCTCGGATGCACTTCCTCCACTTAGGGCGGTCTTAGACCAGGGACTCCCAGGTATCAGTGGGGATGTCGCACTTTATCAGGGAGGCTTTGAGGGTGTCTTTGTAGCGTTTCCGCTGCCCAGCTTTGGCTCATTTGCCATGAGGGAGCTCAGAGTAGAGCACTTGCTTTGGGAGTCTCGTGTCTGACAGGCGGACTATGTGGACTGCCCAGCGGAGCTGATGAAGCACTGACTACACTCCAACGCTGGGGATATTAGCCTGAATGAGCACGCTGATGTTGGTGCACCTGTCCTGCCAGGGGATTTGTAGGATCTTGCGGAGACATTGTTGACGATATTTCTCCAGCAACTTCAGGTGTCTACTGTACATGGTCCATGTTTCTGAGCCATACAGGAGGGCAGGTATTACTGCAGCCCTGTAGACCATGAGCTTGGTGGCAGTTTTGAGGGCCTGGTCTTCAAACACTCTTTTCCTCAGGCGGCCGAAGGCTGCATTGGCACACTGGAGGCGGTGTTGGATCTCGTCGTCGATGCCTGCTCTTATTGATAAGAGGCTCTCGAGATATTGGAAGTGGTCCACGATGTCCAGGGCTGCGCTGTGGATCTTTGATGACTGGGGGGCAGTGCTGTGCAGTGAGGACAGGCTGGTGGAGGACCTTTGTCTTACGGATGTTTAGCGTAAGGCCCATGCTTTCATACGCCTCAGTAAATACGTCGATTATGTCCTGGAGTGCAGCCTCTGTATGTGCGCAGATGCAGGCGTCGTCCGCGTACTGTAGCTCGACGACAGAGGTTAGGGTGGTCTTGGATATGGCCTGGAGACGGTGAAGGTTGAACAGGTTCCCACTAGTTCTGTAGTTTAGTTCCACTCCAGCGGGGAGCTTGTTGACTGAGGTGGAGCATGGCGGCGAGAAAGATTGAGAAGAGGGTTGAGGCGATGACGCAGCCCTGTTTGACCCCGGTCCGGACATGGATTGGATCTATTGGTAAGGATCACGGCCTGCATGTCGTCGTGGAGCAGGCGGAGCATGATGACAAACCTTTGGAGGCATCTGAAACAGAGGACGACGCTCCATAGGCCCTCACGGTCGGCAGCGTCAAAGGCCTTTGTAATGTCGAAGGCTGCCATGAATAAGGGCTGGCGCTGTTCCCTGCATTTTTTCTGCAGCTGTCACGCTGCAAAAATCATGTCCATTGTGCCCGGTAGGGGACAAAATCCACACTGTGACACCGGAAGGAGCTACTCGGCCACGGGAAGAAGACATTACAATAGTGATCATACTTCAACAGTACTCCATTGGGAGCTATATAAATGTAAGTCTTTTTTCTTTCTTAAAGCTGTGCACACTTTGACACTTCCGAGGGACACAGATTGAATTTCTACAGCAACAACAATTGTATTTATATAGCGCCTTTAACGAAGTAAAATGTCTCAAGGCGCTTCACCTAGACCCAAGTCCAAAAGTAAACTTTGAGTCTGCAAAAGCAGTACCAAAAATATAATCTGGTGCAAATAAAAGATTTGATGAACTTATTGCTTTCTGGATCATCTTTACACAGCTTTACTAATGGAGAATTGTTCAAGAAATATCCATCACAGACCAGTATGTCGAGGAACCAACTAGAGGGCTGGCCATCCTAGACTGGGTGATGTGTAATGAGAGAGAATTAATTAGCAATCTTGTTGTGCAAGGTCCCTTGGGGAAGAGTGACCATAATATGGTAGAATTCTTAATTAAGATGGAGAGTGACACAGTTAATTCAGAGACTAGGGTCCTGAACTTGGGGAAGTGTAACTTCAATGGTATGAGACGTGAATTGGCTGGAATAGACTGGAGAATGATACTTAAAGGGTTGACGGTGGATAGGCAATGGCAAACATTTAAAAGATCACATGGATGAACTTCAACAATTGTACATCCCTGTCTGGAGTAAAAATAAAACAGGGAAGGTGGCTCAACCGTGGCTAACAAGGGAAATTAAGGATAGTGTTAAATCCAAGGAAGAGGCATATAAATTGGCCAGAAAAAGCAGCAAACCTGAGGACTGGGAGAAATTTAGAATTCAGCAGAGGAGGACAAAGGGTTTAATTAGGAGGGGGAAAATAAGAGTATGAGAGGAAGCTTGCTGGGAACATAAAAACTGACTGCAAAAGCTTCTATAGATATGTGAAGAGAAAAAGATTAGTGAAGACAAACGTAGGTCCCTTGCAGTCAGAATCAGGTGAATTTATAATGGGGAACAAAGAAATGGCAGACAAATTGAACAAATACTTTGGTTCTGTCTTCACGAAGGAAGACACAAATAACCTTCCGGAAATACTAGGGGACCGAGGGTCTAGTGAGAAGGAAGAACTGAGAAATCCTTATTAGTCAGGAAATTGTGTTAGGGAAAATGATGGGATTGAAAGCCGATAAATCCCCAGGGTCTGATTTCCTTAAGTACTCTGGGATGCAGACAGTGGCCCTAGAAATAGTGGCTGCATTGGTGATCATTTTCCAGCAGTCTATTGACTCTGGATCTATTCCTGGAGGGTATCTAATGTAACACCACTTTTTAAGAAAGGAGGGAGAGAAAACAGGGAATTATAGACCGGTTAGCCTGACATCAGTAGTGGGGAAAATGTTGGAATCAATTATTAAAGATGGAATAGAAGCACATTTGGCAAGCAGTGACAGGATCGGTCCAAGTCAGCATGGATTTATGAAAGGGAAATCATGCTTGGCAAATCTGCTTGAGCTTTTTGAGGATGTAACTAGTAGAGTGGACAGGGGAGAACCAGTGGATGTGGTGTATTTGGACTTTCAAAAAGCTTTTGACAAGGTCTCACACAAGAGATTGGTATGCAAAATTAAAGCACATGGTATTGGTGGTAATGTATTGACGTGGATAGAGAACTGGTTGGCAGACAGGGAGCAGAGAGTCAGGATAAACGGGTCCTTTTCAGAATGGCAGGCAGTGACTAGTGGAGTGCCGCAGGGCTCAGTGCTGGGACCCCAGCTCTTTACAATATACATGAACGATTTAGACAAAGGAATTGAGTGTAATATCTCCAAGTTTGCAGATGACACTAAGCTGGGTGGCGGTGTGAGCTGTGAGGGGGATGCTAAGAGGCTGCAGGCTGACTTGGACAGATTGGGTGAGTGGGCAAATGCATGGCAGATGCAGTATAATGTGGATAATTGTGAGGTTATCCACTTTGGTGGCAAAAACATGAAGGCAGAATATTATCTGAATGGTGACAGATTCGAAAAAGGGGGGTGCAACGAGACCTGGGTGTCATGGTACATCAGTCATTGAAAGTTGGCATACAGGTACAGCAGACGGTGAAGGCAGCAAATGGTATGTTGGCCTTCATAGCTAGTGGATTTGAGTATTGGAGCAGGGAGGTCTTACTGCAGTTGTACAGGGCCTTGTTGAGGCCTCACCTGGAATATTGTGTTCAGTTTTGGTCTCCTAATCTGAGGAAGGATGTTCTTGCTATTGAGGGAGTGCAGTGAAGGTTCACCAGACTGATTCCCGGGATGGCAGGACTGACATATGAGGAGAGACTGGATCGACTGGGCCTGTATTCAAACATAAAATTCTGACAGGACTGGACAGGTTAGATGCAGGAAGAATATTCCCAATGTTAGGGAAGTCCAGAACCAGAGGACAGTCTAAGGATAAGGGGTAAGCCATTTAGGACCGAGATGAGGAGAAACTTCTTCACTCAGAGTTGTTAACCTGTGGCATTCTCTACTGCAGAGAGTTGTTGATACCAGTTCATTGGATATATTCAAGAGGGAGTTAGATATGGCCCTTAAGGCTAAAGGGATCAAGGGGTATGGAGAGAAAGCAGGAAAGGGGTACTGAGGTGATGATCTTATTGAATGGTGGTGCAGGCTCGAAGGGCCAAATGGCCTACTCCTGCACTTATTTTCTATGGGCTAGACTTTCCACTTCACATCATCCATCTAAGGCCCATCCATCGCCCAAAACGGACCTCGATCACCCATTCTGAGAAAAAATTGGAAACTAGGCCCAAAACATCGCTGTAAAAACAGGTGCCCAAATTCCGGCTCACTTCGCCAGATTGATCGCCCACACAAGGCCCATCCCAAGTTTCGGCACCTAGCATGCACTTCGCTAGGCTGATGCAAGGCCCAAAAGATCGCTGAGAAATAATTGCTTTTACTGGGCTTAATAGAAGGAAATGGGCATTACGGACGCTATTTTGAAGATTGGAGGAAGGGTGGAGGCAACAGAAAAGAAGGAGTTAAATAGTTGAGAGTTATTTAGAGAGTTATTTAAAGATAATTCTACTCAGAATATTAGATTAGGGTATATATAATATATTAGTTATTGTATAGGCATTTTATTTTTGAAAAGTGCTTTTATATAGTGAAATTATTTACTGATATTGTTGGGGCCTATTAGACTAACTGGTATACAGTGTAGAGAGTACAGAATACAGTGATGACAGAGTAGAGAGTAGAGAGGTCAGTTTAATTTAGTCATATTAATTATTGATAGTGTTATGGGGCCTATGCTTTCCCTGCCATTACTTGTAACTGCTCACACGCTGGTTACTGAAAGGATCAATCGAAGAGGTGGCAGAGAAATGCGTAGACAGAGACGAAGAGAGAGGAGGCGACCGTACAACCATCAAAGGTACTTGGAAAAGCAATCTTACCTGAACTTGACTGAAAACGCTTGTGTTAGGTGGCTGCGATTCCGGAAGGAGGTCATCGATGAGATATGCCAACTCATCAAGGGTGATCTGCAGCCTTCCAGCACCATCAGAACCGCACTGTCCGTTGAGGTGAAGGTTACTGCTGCCCTAGCCTTCAACGCATCTGGATCTTTTCAGGCTTCAGCTGGCGACATCTGCCATATCACTCAGTACGCCATGCACTGCTGCATTCGGCAGGTGACTGAAGCCCTTTACGCTCACAGGATGGACTTCACAAGCTTCCCAATGACTAGGGAGGCACAGACCGAGGGCTTTGGGTTTCTACAGGATAACACACTTCCCCAAAGTAGAGAGCAATTAACTGTACACACATTGCCCTGAAAGCACCCTTAAAGAACGCGGAGATATGTCGGAACAGAAAGGGGTTCCACTCCCTAAATGTGCAGCTTGTTGTCGACCACAATCAAACAATTCTGACAGTAAATGCTATATTTCCTGGCAGGATCCATGAAGCGCACATCCTACGTGAAAGTGCTATCCCTGACCTGTTTGTCAATCAGCCAGAAGGTCACAGTTGAATGCTGGGGGATAAAGGATATGGCCTTGCCAGTTGGCTCATGACCCCTCTGCATAATCCCGTCACTGAAGCAGAGAAGCGTTATAATGAAAGTCACATAGCGACACTCAACATTGTTGAAAAGACAATTGGAGTCCTAAAGCAGCACTTCAGATGCCTGGATCATTCTGGAGGCAGCCTACCATACCACCCTGACCAGGTCGCTAAGTTTATTGTGGTGTGTTGCATGCTGCATAACCTAGCTATAAGAAGAGGACAAGTAATGCCAGAGCGGGCTGCAGATCCACCTCCAGAAGGAGGGAAGACGGAAGAGCCATCCGGCAAGGATGAAGAGGAGTAAGAGGTGGAAGAGGACACAGGCGATGACCTAGGGGAGAGCAATCAGCCTGGCGATCTGGCACCGGTACCACCACCCCCCTCCCGAAGACCAGTACCCAGTGACAGTTACACAGCTGCTAAGCTGTTGTGTCAGCAGCTCATTAATGAACGCTTTGCATGAACTATCATTGCGGATATTCAAATGTTCATTTACAGTTAAGGTTAATCAAAAGTTTCATTTGCGTTTGGTTTCATCTTTGTCTTGCCTGCACTGGCCTGGCATCGGCATTAATGCTTACTTTAAGTAAAGTTTAAGTAAAGTACAGTTATAATAAAAGACTGAACAAATAAGGATGAACTTTAAATATATGAAAATATTATCCTTAATGTAACTAATATAACTAAGAGAAGGCACAACAATTGTTGAATTAAAGAATGTTTTAATTAACATAACGAACAAATGAAGTTTTAAAAAATTAGTTAACACCACCCTCCCTTCTTCCCCCCCGCCCCCCCCCCCCCCCACACAACCCACCATTCCCCCAAACCCCAAACAACCATGAACAAAACATTAACAATTTTCAAACAACAAAACACAATTTAACAATGAAAAACACACCCCTACCTGCGGCCACGTTTCCCTCCAGGTCCTGTCCCACCACGTGTTCTTACCCATCTGCCCGTTTTGGTTTACGCAGACGGACACGAATGCATTTGTGCAGTGTGGGACGGCAAGACTTCCTGCCGTGGTGGAGGTGAAGGAGTGGAATTAGAAGCCTGAGGCTCCACTTCCGAGTCAGGAGGAACTGTGTCCTCCGTACTCGCTTGAGTGCTCGGGTTCTCGCTGCGAGCCGACACGACACCTTAGGGTGCAGCGCCGTGTGCAGCCAGCATCACATGCTGAAGGGCATTGGTTGCTGTGGTCTGCTCACGTATCGCCTCCAAAGTCTCCCTTGCTATCTGAAGACCAGTTGGAGAAGTTCGTGCTGAACTCGCTCCAGGTTGTAGGAAACTGGCTCCAGTTCGTGGAGAACTGGCTCCAGTTTGTGGAGAAACGCGCGAATCCCTAGATAATGTCGGGACCGTCTCCCTGCACAGGGATATCAAGCAGTCCATCTGCCCCTCCCCCTCCAAGGTAGGAGATTGCTCACCTCGCTGACCCGACCTCCGTGTGGGCGGCGTTTGCAAAATTTTGCGCCTTGGCGTCGCCACCTGCACACCGCTTGGTTCCCGGTGCCTCATCCATCTTAATAGGGATGGCCGCAGGTTGCTCCCCACCCCACAAAAATAAACTTCCTCCTCCTCCTGCTCCACACTATCTCTCGCCACTTGGTTCGCCTCTTCCTCCTCCGACGTAGTTGATGGTGCAGGAGGAGTGGATGGCTCTACTGACACAACCTTTTCAGGATGACCTTAAAAAGATGAATGGCATTTCTAAACAACTTAATCGGGCATTAACAGTGCTCATTAATAGTAAACATACATATCAATACATAAATATTTTTCAATAACCCATAACAATACTTTTCAATACCCCATATACACAAGGGTTCACTAGGGCTGCCATGACATCATTCGTACATCAAAAGTATATATCATATTGCATTATAATTGCAGGACATTACATGCGTAACTAAGATATATGTTTAAGATGTCTTTAATAATGTTTGACACATTGCACAGTTCCCATTACTCACGAGACTCAAGGGTGGGTTTAGCCACACCACGGGTCGTCACTGAATGTCTGTCATTCCCCACGAAGGCGACCACAAGCTCCTCATATTCTGAGAGCAGCTGCAAATGAGCAGAGCCGCCACCCGTCCTCCTCTGCTCTGCCCGATTGATAGATATCTTCTACTGTAAATGATAAGATAACATGGCATGGCATAAGCTAATGGACTTGGTAATAAACATTTAAGAATGACAGATTTAAATGTTCGATTCGAAATTTGCAATGCATTGCATATGAACAATATTTCATAATATAAAATTCAACTTAGTGTTAGGATGCATAAATGAATTCATAATTTAATTAATTACTATAAAGAAATTACATTCAAGATTCCAATTAAAATTTGCATGCATCATTAAAATATTACATATGTAACATTTAAAATATAACATGCAACTTACTCTGGCTGCTGCCAACAAGCTGGTCCTGTACTGGTCAGGCGTCCTTCATTAGATGCCGATGTAACGACATCGGCAATCTCCGCCCATATTTTGCGATACGCACGGGGTGGAGGTTTCCCATGCCCACCCCGCGTAGTCGTCCTACCTGCCACGGACAATATTCACGAGGGCCTCTCGCTATCACGCTCCATTTTAAATTGTAAGTACATATTACAATATTTGAATACCAGAAATAATAATTATTTTCAGTTCAATAAAGTACAGCAAAGTAATAAAAATTAATTATTTTTAACTCCAAATACTCGAAACACTGCAACCAGCCCCAAAAATATCCTCTTCCTCTCTTGCTTCATCTCTCTCTGTGCTTCTGAGCATGTGTGATGACCCCTGACCTCTCAAAACACAGCAAAGAAACTCAACCACAAAAAAAAAGCCCACACATGCGCAGAACAACATTGCTAGGGAAGCTTTTTTTTTACTTCTGTTTTCGGTGGGCTATCGTGAGATCGCCAAAAAATCACATCGCCCATTTGACATCGTCGGGGTAAGGCAGAGTGGAAAATCGCAAAAGAAAAATGGGCTTTGTGTCGGCGATCAACAAGGCCGAGACGTCCCACGTCGCTGGAACAAGGCCCATTTCCACCTAGTGGAAAGTTGAGCTATGTTTAAACATTGAGTTTCACCAGGGATATCTGTGGAATGCAACATTACAGGGTTCAATAATAACAGAATGTAGTATTAGATGGATACTGCAGAATGTCCATTCTATTCTGTTTGGGGATCAGAAAACAAATCAGTCTTCTCAGTGCAAATCCTAAAGCAAAACATTGCAGCTGCTGAATATCTGACATAAAAACTGAAAATGCTGTGACTACTCAGCGGGTCAGGCAGCAACTGTGGAGAGAGAAACAGAGTTAACGTTTCAGGTCGATGACCTTTTGTCAGAACTGGAAAAAGTTAGAGATGTAATAAGTTAAGCAAGTGCAGAGGCAGCGTAAGGGGGAGGAAAGAACAAAATAAAAGCTCTGATAGGGTGGAAGGCAGGAGAGATTAAAAGACAAAACATAAGAACATAGGAGCAGGAGTAGGCCACCTGGCCCCTCGAGCCTGCTCCGCCATTTAATAAGATCATGGCTGATCTGATCTTGGACTCAGCTCCACTTCCCTGCCCGCTCCCCACTCCCTTATCGATCAAAAATCTGTCCATCTCCGCATGAAGTATATTCAATGGCCCAGGCTCCACAGCTCTCTGGGGCAGAGAATTCCACAGATTTACAACCCTCAGAAGAAATTCCTCCTCATCTCAGTTTTAAATGGGCAGGCCTTTATTCTGAAACTATGTCCCCTATGAATGGAAATATCCTCTCTGCATCCACTTTGTCGAGCCCCCTCATTATCTTACGTATTTCGACAAGGTCACCTCTCATTCTTCTGAACTCCAATGAGTATAGGCCCAAACTACTCAACTTATCTTCATAAGTCATCCTCCTCATCTCCGGAATCAACCTAGTGAACCTTCTCTGAACAGCTTCCAATGCAAGTATATCCTTCCTTAAATACGGAGACCAAAACTGTACGCAGTACTCCAGGTATGGCCTCACCAATACCCTGTACAGTTGTAGCAGGATTTCACTGCTTTTATACTCTATCCCCCTTGCAATAAAGGCAAACATTCCATTTGCCTTCCTGATTACTTGCTGTACCTGCATACTAACTTTTTGTGTTTCTTGCACAAGGACCCCCAGGTCCCTCTGTACTGCAGCTCTTTGCAATTTTTCTCCATTTAAAATCATAATTTGCTTTTCTATTTTTTCTGCCAAAGTGGATAACTTCACATTTTCCCACATTATACTCCATCTGTCAAATTTTTTGCCCACTCACTTTGCCTGCCTATATCCCTTTGCAGATTTTTTGTGTCCTCCTCACAATGTGCTTTCCCACCCATCTTTGTATCATCAGCAAACTTGGCTACATTACACTCAGTCCCTTCATCCAAGTCATTAATATAGATTATAAATAGTTGAGGCCCCAGCACCGATTCCTGCAGCACCCCACTAGTCACTATTTGCCAACTGGAAAATGACACATTTATTCCGACTCTGTTAGCCAATCCTCTATCCATGCTAATATATTACCCCCAAACTCGTGAAATTTTATCTTGTGCAGTAACCATTTATGTGGCACCTAATCGAATGCCTTCTGGAAATCCAAATACACATCCACTGGTTCCCCCTTAACCACCCTGCTTGTTACAGCCTCAAAGAACTCCAGCAAATTTGTCAAATATGATTTCCCTTTCATAAAACCATGCTGACTCTGCTTGATTGAATTATGCTTTTCCAAATGTCCCACTACTGCTTCATTGATTATGGACTCCAGCATTTTCCCAACGACAGACGTTAGGCTAACTGATTTAGTTTCCTGCTTTTTGTCTGCCTCCTTTTTTTTAAAAAAATAGGGGCATTACATTTGCAGTTTTCCAATCCACTGGGACAGCCCCAGAATCCAGGGAATTTTGGTAGATTACAAGCAATGCATCCACTATCTCTGCAGCCACTTCTTTTAAGACCCGAGGATGTAAGCCATCAGGTCCAGGGAACTTGTCCGCCATTAGTCCCATTATTTTACTGAGTACTACTTCTTTAGTGATAGTGATTGTATTAAGTTCCTCCCTCCCTATAGCCCCTTGATTATCCACTATTGGGATGTTTTTAGTGTCTTCTACCGTGAAGACCGATACAAAATATTTGTTCAACGTCTCTGCCATTTCCCTGTTCCCCATTAATTCCCCAGTCTCATCCTCTAGGGGGCCAACATTTACTTTAGCCACTCTTTTCCTTTTTTATGTACCTGTAGAAACTCTTACTATCTATTTTTATATTTCGTGCTAGTTTACTTTCATAATCTCTATCATTTTTTTTAGTCGCTCTTTGCTGGCTTTTAAAAGTTTCCCAATCCTCTGGCCTCCCAATAGTCTTAGCCACATTGTATGCTCTTATTTTCAATTTGATACCATCACTTATTTCCTGAGTTAGGCACAGAGGGTTATCCTTTCTCTTAGTCTTTCCTGCTCATTGGGATATATTTTTGTTGCGAGTTATGTCTGCCACTGTTCATCAACCGTCCCATACTTGAATCTGTTTTCCCAGTCCACTTTAGCCATATCTGCCTTCATACCTTTGGAGTCGCCTTTATTCAAGCTTAGGGCACTGGTTTGAGATTCAACTGAATTTGAAAATCAACCATGTTATGGTCACGCATTCCTAAAGGATCCTTTACTAGGAGATCATTTATTAATCCTGTCTCATTACACAGTACTAGATCTAAGATAGCCTGCACCCTGGTTGGTTCCGCAACGTACTGTTCAAGAAAACTAGCCTGGTAACACTCTATGAACTCTTCCTCAAGGCTACCCTGGCCAATTTGCTTTGCCCAATCAATATGAATCGCCCATGATTATTGCCATTCCTTTTTTTACAAGCCTCCATTATTTCATGATTTATACTCCATCCAACAGTGTAGCTACTGTTAGAAACATAGAAAATAGGTACAGGAGTAGGCCATTCTTCCCTTCGAGCCTGCACCACCATTCAATAAGGTCATGGCTGATCATTCCCTCACTACCCCTTTTCTGCTTTCTCTCCATTCCCCTTGATCCCTTTAGCCCCAAGGGCCATATCTAACTCCCTCTTGAATATATCCAATGAACTAGCATCAACAACTCTGTAGCAGGGAATTCCACAGGTTAACAACTCTCTGAGGGAAGAAGTTTCTCCTCATCTCAATCCTAAATGGTCTACCCCTTATCCTAAGACTGTGTCCCCTGGTTCTGGACTTCCCAAACATCGAGAACAATCTACCCGCATCTAACCTGTCCCGTCCAGTCAGAATCTTGTATGTTTCTATGAGATCCCCTCTCATTCTTCTAAACTCCAATGTATAAAGGCCGAGTTGATCCAGTCTCTCCTCATATGTCAGTTCAGCCATCCCGGGAATCAGTCTGGTGAACCTTCGCTGCACTCCCTCAATAGCAAGAATGTCCTTCCTCAGATTAGGAGATCAAAACTGAACATAATATTCCAGGTGAGACCTCACCAAGGCCCTGTACAACTGCAGTCAGACCTCCCTGCTCCTATATTCAAATCCCCTAGCTATGAAGGCCAACGTACCATTTGCCTTCTTTACCACCTGCTGTACCTGTATGCCAACTTTCAATGACTGATGAACCATGACACCCAGGTCTCATTCCACCTCCCCTTTTCCCAATCTGCCACCATTCAGATAATATTCTGTCTTCGCGTTTTTGCCCCCAAAGTGGATAACTTCACATTTATCCACATTATACTGCATCGGCCATGCATTTGCCCACTCACCTGATCTGTCTAAGTCACCCTGCAGCCTATTAGCGTCCCCCTCACAGCTCACACCGCCACCCAGTTTAGTGTCATCTGCAAACTTGGAGATATTACATTCAATTCCTTCATCCAAATCATTGATGTATATTGTAAAGAGCTGGGCACTAAGCCCTGCGGCACGCCACTAGTCACTGCCTGCCATTCTGAAAAGGACCCGTTTATCCCTGCTTCCTGTCTGCCAACCAGTTTTCTATCCACGCAGTATATTACCCCCAATACCATGTGCTTTGATTTTGCACACCAATCTTGTGTGGGACCTTGTCAAAAGCCTTTCAAAAGTCCAAATACACCACATTCTATGGAGTGGAGGGTAGCCAATGTAACCCCATTTTTTTTTAAAAAAGGAGGGAAGAGAGAAAACAGGGAATTATAGACCGGTCAGCCTGACATCGGTAGTGGGTAAAATGATGGAATCAATTATTAAAGATGTCATAGCAGCGCATTTGGAAAGAGGTGACATGATAGGTCCAAGTCAGCATGGATTTGTGAAAGGGAAATCAAGCTTGACAAATCTTCTGGAATTTTTTGAGGATGTTTCCAGTACAGTAGACAAGGGAGAACCAGTTTATGTGGTGTATTTGGACTTTCAGAAGGCCTACGACAAGGTCCCACACAAGAGATTAATGTGCAAAGTTAAAGCACATGGGATTGGGGTTAGTGTGCTGACGTGGATTGAGAACTGGTTGGCAGACAGGAAGCAAAGAGTAGAAGTAAATGGGTACTTTTCAGAATGGCAGGCAGTGACTAGTGGGGTACCGCAAGGCTCTGTGCTGGGGCCCCAGCTGTTTACATTGTACATTAATGATTTAGACGAGGGGATTAAATGTAGTATCTCCAAATTTGCAGATGACACCAAGTTGGGTGGCAGTGTGAGCTGCGAGGAGGATGCTATGAGGCTGCAGAGTGACTTGGATAGGTTAGGTGAGTGGGCAAATGCATGGCAGATGAAGTATAATGTGGATAAATGTGAGGTTATCCACTTTGGTGGTAAAAAGAGAGACAGACTATTATCTGAATGGTGACAGATTAGGAAAAGGGGAGGTGCAACGAGACCTGGGTGTCATGGTACATCAGTCATTGAAGGTTGGCATGCAGGTACAGCAGGCGGTTAAGAAAGCAAATGGCATGTTGGCCTTCATAGCGAGGGGATTTGAGTACAGGAGCAGGGAGGTGTTACTACAGTTGTACAGGGCCTTGGTGAGGCCACACCTGGAGTATTGTGCACAGTTTTGGTCTCCTAACTTGAGGAAGGACATTCTTGCTATTGAGGGAGTGCAGCGAAGGTTCACCAGACTGATTCCCGGGATGCCGGGACTGACATATCAAAAAAGACTGGATCAACTGGGCTTGTATTCACTGGAGTTCAGAAGAATGAGAGGGGATCTCTTGGAAACGTTTAAAATTCTGATGGGTTCAGACAGGTTAGATGCAGGAAGAATGTTCCCAATGTTGGGGAAGTCCAGAACCAGGGGTCACAGTCTAAGGATAAGGGGTAAGCCATTTAGGACCGAGATGAGGAGAAACTTTTTCACCCAGAGAGTGGTGAACCTGTGGAATTCTCTACCACAGAAAGTTGTTGAGGCCAATTCACTAAATATATTCAAAAAGCAGTTAGATGTAGTCCTTACTACTAGGGGGATCAAGGGGTATGGTGAGAAAGCAGAAATCGGGTACTGAAGTTGCATGTTCAGCCATGAACTCATTGAAGGTGCAGGCTCGAAGGGCCAAATGGCCTACTCCTGCACCTATTTTCTATGCTTCTATGTTTCTATGTTACATCCTCAAAAAATTCCAGAAGATTTGTCAAGCATGATTTCCCCTTCATAAATCCATGGTGACTTGGACCGAACCTGTCACTGCTTTCCAAATGCGCTGCCATTCCACCTTTAATAATTGATTCCAACATTTTCCCCACCACTAATGCCAGGTAACCGGTCTATAATTACCCGCTTTCTCTCTCCCTCCCTTTTTTTTTAGAAAGTGGTGTTACATTAGCTACCCTCCAGTCCATAGGAACTGATCCCGAGTCAATAGACTGTTGGAACATGATCACCAATGCATCCACTATTTCTAGGGCCACTTCCTTAAGTACTCTGGGATACAGACCATCAGGCCCCGGGGATTTATCGGCCTTCAATCCCATCAGTTTGCCTAACACAATTTCCCGCCTAATAAGGATATCCTTCAGTTCCTCCTTCTCACTAGACCCACTGTCCCCTAATACTTCCGGAAGTATATTTGTGTCTTCCTTCGTGAAGACAGAACCAAAGTATTTGTTCAATTAGTCTGCCATTTCTTTGTTCCCCATTATAAATTCACCTGAATCAGACTGCAAGGGACCCAAGTTTGTCTTCACTAATCTTTTCCTCTTCACATATTTATAGAAGCTTTCGCAGTCAGTTTTTATGTTCCCGGCAAGCTTCTTCGCGTACTCTATTATCCCCCTCTTAATTAAACCCTTTGTCGTCTCTGCTGAATTCTAAATTTCTCCCAGTCCTCAGGTTTGCTGCTTTTTCTGGCCAATTTATATGCCTCTTCCTTGGATTTAACACTATCCTTAATTTCCCTTGTTAGCCACGGTTAAGCCACCTTCCGTTTTATTTTTACTCCAGACAGGGATGTAAAATTGCTGAAGTTCATCCATGTGATCTATAAATGTTTGCCATTGCCTATCCACCATCAACCCTTTAAGTATCATTTGCCAGTCTATTCTAGCCAATTCACGCCTCAAACTATCGAAGTAACCTTTCCTTAAGTTCAGGACCCTAGTTTCTGAATTAACTGTGTCACTTTCCATCTTAATAAAGAATTCTACCATGTTATGGTCACTCTTCCCCATGGGGTCTCGCACAAGACTGCTAATTAGTCCTATCTCATTACACATCACCCAGTCTAGGATGGCCAGCTCCCTGGTTGGTTCGACATATTGGTCGAGAAAACCATCCCTAATACACTTCAGGAAATCCTCCTCCACCACATTCCTACCAGTTTGGTTAGCCCAATCAATATGTCGATTAAAGTCACCCATGATAACTGCTGTACCTTTATTGCATGCATCCCTAATTGCTTGTTTGATGCTGTCCCCAACCCTACTACTACTGTTTGGTGGTCTGTACACAACTCCCACTAGCGTTTTCTGCCCCTTGGTATTCCACAGCTCCACCCATACTGATTCCACATAATCCAAGCTGGGTGTCTTATAGACTATGCCCACCAGTGACCTTTTCCCCTTATTATTCTGCGTCTCCACCCAAACTGATTCAACATCTTGATCTTCTTCTGAGCCAGTATCGTTTCGCAATGATGATCTCCTTTATTAACAGAGCTACACCACTTCCTTTTCTTTTCTGTCTGTCCTTCCAAATTGTCAAGTACACCTGAATGTTTAGTTCCCAGTCTTGGTCACCTTGCAACCACATCTCTGTAATGGCTATCAGATCATACCCATTTGTATCTATTTGTGCCGTCAACTCATCTATTTTGTTATGAATGCTACCTGCATTCAGATAAAGAGCTTTTAAATTTGTTTTTTTTTTTTAAAACCATTTTTTCCTGTTTGACCCCACTTTCTGTTTCACCTTTATGTTTATACATTCTGTCCCTTCCTGGCACACACTGGTTTTCATTTCCCCCAGCGCTACCCTGCTCTATTGGCTTCTCCTTGTTCTTTGACTTTTTAAATTTTCACTCACCTGAATCCTCCCCCCCCCACTAATTAGTTTAAAGCCCTTTCTACAGCCCTAGTTATTTGATTCGCCAGGACCCTAGTCCCAGCACAGACTAAGTGGAGCCCTTCCCAACGGAACAGCTCCCTCTTACCCCAGTACTGGTGCCAGTATCCCATGAACCAAAACCTATTTCTCCCACACCAGTCTTTGAGCCACATGTTTAACTCTCTGATCTTATTTACCCTATGTAAATTTGCTCGTGGCTCAGGTAGTAATCCAGAGATGATTACCTTTATGGTTCTGCTTTTTAATTTGCCCCCAGCTGCTCATACTCCCTCAGCAGAAACTCTTTGTTTGTCCTATCTGTCGTTGGTACCCACGTGGACCACGACAACTGGACCTTCTCCCTCTCACTCCAAGTTCCTCTCCAGGCTCAAGGAGATGTCCTTAACCCTGGCACCGGGTAGGCAACACAGCCTTCGGGACTCATGCTCTTGGCTGCAGAGAACCTTATCTATCCCCCTAATGATATTTCCCCTACCTCTACAATGTTTCTTTTTACTCCCTCCACTTGAATGGTCCCCCATACCACGGTGCTGTGGTCAGTTTGCTCATCCTCCCTGCAGTCCCTGCTCTCGTCCACACAGGGAGTAAGAGCATGTTGGACAAGAACAAGGGCCGAGGCTCCTCCATCACTACATCCCAAGTCCCCATACCTTCTCAAAGTGATGATGATATGATGCAAAAGGAGATAGTAATGGGACAAGTAAAAGGAACTGGAAGAGGTGTAAATTGGAATGGCAGAATCATCAACAGCTATTATCCGAAAAAAAATGGGGGCAGAGGTTATGATCTGTAATCGGTGAACTCGATGTTGAGTCGGGAAGGCTGTAAATTGCCTATTCGAAAGGTGAGGTGCTGTTCCTCGAGCTTATGTTGAGCTGCAATGCAAGAGTGTAGGAGGCCGAGGACACAGTGTTCAGAGTGGGCCACTGTTGTGGTGTGAAGTGTTGTGTGCTGTGCTCCCCCATGACTTTCCAGCGAGTTTCCAGACCATGGAGTTGGTGAGATGAGGCTGATATGCTAGAGTCCTGTCCAGGATGTTGCCCAGGTATTTTGGCTGGGGTTCATGGGTAAGTCGCCTTCCGCAGAAGGAAACGTTGAGTTCTTTCTCGGTGGTGTTGTTGCTAGGTGGAATGAATAGATGGGCAGGCCCATCAAACCAACCAAAGAATGGAAGAAATCCATTAGACTCTGTTGCACTGTAATATGATCATTATTAAATTCCCATTAGGGATGGCGACCCTGGAAGATTTCAGTCTTAAATAGGAAGGAAGAACATAACAAATAGGAGCAGGAGTAGAGCATAGGAGTAGGAGTAAGATCATGGCTGATCATCGACCTCAACTCCACTTTCCTGCCTGATCTCCATATCCTTTGATTCCCCTAGACTCACAAAATCTATCTATCTCAGCCTTGAATATATTCAGAGACTCAGCACTCAAGGGCAGAAAATTCCAAAGATTTACAACCCTCAGTGAAGAAATTCTTCCTCATCTCTGTCTTAAATGGTCTATCCCTTATCCCGAGATTGTGCCCCCTTGTTCTAGACACTTTGCCAAGGTAAACAACCTCTCAGCGTCTACCCAGTCAATACTCTTCAGAATCTTGTAAGTTTCAATGAGAAAACCTCTCTTTCTTCTAAATTCCAGAGTATAGGCCCATTCTACACAATCTCTCATCATAAGACAGCCCTCCCATCCAGGAATCAATCTGGTGAGCCTCCGTTGCACTGCCTCCAAGGTAAGTAAATCCTTCCTTAGATAAGGAGACCAAAATTGTGCATAGTACTCCAGGTGTGGTCTCACCAAGGGCCTGTTCAATTGTAGTAAGAATTCCATACTCTTCTACTCCAACGCCCCCCTTGCAATAAAGAACAACTTGTCATTTGCCTTCCTTATTGCTTGCTGTACCTGCATGCTAACTCTGTTTCTTGCACAAGGACACCAAAATCTCTCTGAACACCAACATTTAAAAGTTTCTCACCATTTAAAAAATATTTTGTTTTTCTAGTCTTCCTACCAAAGTGAAGAACCTCACATTTCCCTACTTTATACTCCCATCAGCATTGACATTGATGACGAGATTCAACACCACCTGCAGTGCGCCAGTGCAGCCTTCGGCCGCTTGAGGAAAAGAGCATTTGAA
This sequence comes from Pristiophorus japonicus, assembly GCF_044704955.1. NCBI lineage: Eukaryota > Metazoa > Chordata > Chondrichthyes > Pristiophoridae > Pristiophorus > Pristiophorus japonicus. Next base: position 281,336,024 of record NC_091977.1, on the reverse strand, counting down.
GACAAGGCCCTCAAATCTGTCACCAAGCTCATGGTCTACAAGGCTGTAGTAATACCTGCCCTCCTGTATGGCTCAGAGACATGGACCATGTGCGGTAGACACCTCAAGGCGCTGGAGAAATACCACCAACGATGTCTGCACAAGATCCTGCAAAACTTCTGAGAGGACAGACGCACCAACGTTAGCGTCCTCGACCAGGCCAACATCCCCAGCATTGAAGCACTGACCACACTTGATCAGCTCCGCTGGGCAGGCCACATTGTTCGCATGCCAGACACGAGACTCCCAAAGCAAGCGCTCTACTTGAAACTCCTTCACGACAAAGATGGGAGGAGGAGGAAATGTTACAAGGACACCCTCAAAGCCACCCGGATAAAGTACAATATCCCCACTGACACCTGGGAGTCCCTGGCGAAAGACCATCCCAAGTGTAGGAAATGCATCCGGGAGGGCGCTGAGCACCTCGAGTCTCATCGCTGAGAGCATGCGGAAATCAAGCGCAGGCAGCGGAAAGAGCGTGTGGCAAACCAATCCCACCCACCCTTTCCCTCAAAGACTATCTGTCCCACCTATGACAGGGACTGTGGTTCTCGTATTGGACTGTTCAGCCACCTAAGGACTCATTTTTAGAGTGGAAGCAAATCTTCCTCGATTCCAAGGGACTGCCTATGATGATGACTCCATCAGCCACCCTACTGTCCACTCACTTAGTCTATCTATATCCCTTTGCAGACTCTTGTGTTCTCCTCACAGCTTACTTTGAATCGTCAGAAAACTGGGATACATTATACGTGGTCTCTTCTTCTAGGTCATTAATATAGATTGTAAATAGCAGATGCCCCAGCACTGATCCTTGCAGCACCCCATTAGTTACAGCCTGCCAACCTGAAAAAGACCAGTTTATCCCTTTTCTCAGTTTTCTATCCGTTAACCAATTCTCCATCCATGCTACTAATACATTACCTCTAATCCCATGTATCTTGTGTAATAACTTTTTATGTGGCACCTTATCAAATGTCTTTTGGAAATCAAAATATACTACTTCCACTGGTTCCCCCTTTATCTACCCTGCTAGTTACATCCTCAAAAAAACTAATAAATTTGTCAAACATGATTTCCCTTTCATAAAACCATGTTGACTCTGCCTAATCATGTTATGATTTACTAAGTACCCTGATACTACTTCCTTAACAATGGATTCCAGTATTTTCCCAACGACTGATGTATGGCTAACTGGCCTGTAGTTCCCTATTTTCTCTCTCCCTCCTTTCTTGAATAGCAGTGTTACATTTGCAAGAAAGGGAAGGAAGACTTGAATTTATATAGTGCCTTTCACGACCACCGGATGTGCCAAAACATTTTACAGCCAATTAAGTACTTTTTGAAGTGTAGTTTCTGTTATAATATAGGAAAGACGGTAGCCAATTTGCACACAGTAAGCTCCCACAAACAGCAATGTGATAATGACCAGATAACCTGTTTTTAATTATGTTGTTTATTCATTGTATACCTATCTTTAAATAGCTGTGTAAATCTACTGAAGGAACCATAATCTAAGAAGATTAGAAATGAGAATATACATACTTACAAGCAACCATTGTTTTATTCCCCAGATCGACTAGTTAGAGACAGCTTGCAAGCAGATATTTTGTGCAAAACTCTTCAAGGATGAGGAGTGGAATCCACAATTTTTATTGTGCAGAATTCTCCACATAAAGGAGAGCTTCACAAACCTCCCAGCCTGCCTCTAGCCAGAACTATTAAAATACAAAATGTTAACAAGGGACATACCCCAGATCTCTCTTTATAATAATTAAAAATAAGACAATGAGAATGAGAAGCGATCCGCTTTACATTGTTCTAACGAATAATAAGTCATGCATACTTAGAAAGCCCCAATAAGTTTAAGTGCTTTTAAAATGCACTTTAAATAGACCAATTACTGTACAAGTACTACCATTTTATTGTACTACATGCAATATTAGTTTGGTATGGTAGATTCTCAAACTAACACCTTCCCAGACCACAACAGACTGTGGCAAAATGACCTGCTGCACAGTTTCCATTCCGCACTTCCCTATACAGCAGTACAGATTCCAGCTAAGTGGCTGACATTGATGAAATACAATGTGCATTGGAGCTCCAACGTACTGGAAGGAAAAGAAAATAATTGCCAGGAATACATCAACATTACTAACTAGTCTTCATCCCATCTACCAACCTCTCAATGGTGATCACACTTGCAGATCTCAATTTACCACCTTTTGCTCCATGTAACTGGTAGGACCTCGAAGGCAGACTCGGACCCCATGTATGTCCAAATCTGAAAAGTTACAGTATTTAGCAACTGAACAAAAAAAGTGTAACTGTTTCCTTATAAAAATTATACTTTGAGCATATCAAGTAATTGCATTCAAGAAAGATAATACAGTTATACAGTGCCTTTCACAACCACCGGACGTCTCAAAGCGATTTACAGCCAAAGTACTTTTGAAATGTAGTTACTGTTGTAATGTGGGAAACGCGCCAGCCAATTTGCACACAGCAAGCTCCCACAAACATCAATGTGACAATGACTAGATAATCTGTTTTTTGTTATGTTGGTTGAGGGATAAATATTGGCCAGGACACCAGGGATAACTCCCCTGCTCTTCTGCGAAATAGTGCCGTGGGATCTTTTACATCCACCTGAGAAAGCAGACGAGGGCTCGATTTAAAGTCTCATCCGAAAGATGGCAATTCCAACAGTGCAGCGCTCCCTCAACACTGCACTGGAGTGTCAGCTTAGATTTTTGTGCTTAAACCCCTGGAGTGGGACTTGAACCCACAAACTTCTGACTCAGAGGAAAGTGCACTACCAACTTACTTGAGCCATAGCTGACACTCTGGAGAAGTGCTGAATGACCTACTCCTGTTTCTATGTTCCTACGGGGGACTTTTAATGAAAGGTATGCTCATATTAAGTGTGGATTATATTAGACATGGGAAATTTCACAGCCCGCAATATACATACTATTTAGCCAACTTTATGTAATCTTTGAAAAAAGCTTCTAGTTTTAATAAAATAAAGCCAAAAATGTGATTAGTAGTGTCATGTATTTCACCATCTTGCAATTACAATAGTTATGTAACTGTAACTCATGCACACTGTACCTGTACCGTTGAAATGCACACCCTGACCACAAGGGGTGAGCTTGCGGGAGATATTCCTCACCTAGGTTTCCAGATATAAAAGGGGAGGTCCCACCCAAGGTCAGCACTCCTTGGTCCTGGGAATAAAGTGAAGGTCACAAAGTGACCGTGTCTGATATATACATGCCTCGTGTGAGTTTGTAATAAGGTGCAGAGACACTACATTTGGCGGCGAGAAACAGGAATCACTGAACCACGAGAATGGCTACCGGTGGCACAGAGGAGCACTACTGTGTGGGTGAGGACTGGGACGACTTTGTGGAAAGACTCCAGCAGAGCTTTGTCACAAAGGACTGGCTGGAAGAGACAGCGGCTGACAAGCGGAGGGCGCATCTACTGACCAACTGTGGTCCACAGGCATATGTGCTGATGAAAGACCTGCGCGCACCCCAAAAGCCAGCAGACAAGTCCTTCGAAGAGCTCAGCCAGCTGATCAGTGAGCAGCTCAAGCCGGCAAGTAGTGTACTTACTGAATGGCATCCCGGTGCACATGGAGCTGGATACAGGAGCTAGCCAGCTTACTGAATGGCATCCCGGTGCACATGGAGCTGGATACAGGAGCTAGCCAGTCACTCATGAGCGTCCAACAGTTTGAGAGACTATGGCCACACAGAGCTAGCAGGCCCAAACTGGAACGCATTGAGACACAGCTACGTACGTACACCAAAGAGATCATCCCAGTGCTGGGCAGTGCAAACTTGGTGGTAACGCATAATGGATTACAGAACCAGCTGCCACTCTGGATTGTTCCGGGAAATGGCCCCGCACTTTTGGGGAGGAGCTGGCTAGCTGAAATGAATTGGAAATGGGGGGCGGAGGGATGTGCTCACCATTTCATCCGTGGAGCAAAGTTCATGCTCGCAGGTATTGCAAAAATTCGAGTCACTCTTTCAACCCAGAGTCGGAGCGTTCAAGGGCACTAATACGCATCAATCCAAACGCCAGACCAGTGCACCACAAAGCCAGAGCGGTACCGTACGTGATGCGTGAGAGAAGTGAAAGTGAACTGGGCAGGCTGCTCAGAGAGGGCATAATTTCGGTCGTTGAATTCAGCGACTGGGCAAGTCCCATCATTCCCGTCCTCAAAGCAGATGGCTCGGTTAGGATTTGTGGCGACTACAAAGCCACCATCAACCGAGTGTCGCTGCAAGACCAATACCCGCTTCCACGCTGGCAGGTGGAAAGCTGTTCACGAAGCTGGACCTCACTTTGGCCGACATAACTCAGGAACTGGCGGAAGATTCCAAGCTTCTGACCACCATCACGGCGCACAAAGGATTATTTGTCTACAACAGGTGCCCGTTTGACATTCGTTCGGCAGCAGCTATCTTTCAGCGAAACATGGAAAGCTTGCTCAAGTCCATCCCTGGAATGGTCGTATTCCAAGACGACATCCTTATAACGGGTCGAGACACCGAGGAACACTTCCACAACCTGGAGGAGGTGCTACGCCGATTGGATCGGGTAGGCTTGCGGCTGAAAAAGGCCAAGTGCATGTTTTTGGCCTCAGAGGTAGAGTTCCTGGGCAGGAGGGTTGCCGCAGACATGTCGGAGTTGCGATCATTCCTGGGACTTTTGAACTATTTGGGAACTTTCTGCCGAACTTAAACACATTGTTGGAGCCGTTACACATGCTCCTCCGTAAAGGTTGTGAATGGTTTTGGGGGTTTGTCAAGAACGGGCTTTCAATAAGGCGAGGAACCTGCTGTGTTCCAACAAACTGTTGACTTTGTATGACCCCTGTAAAGAACTGGTTTTAACATGCGATGAGTCATCCTACAGGGCTGGGTTGCAGCAGGGCAACGATGACAGCCGACTCCAACCGGTGGCTTACGCCGCCAGGTCGCTCTCCCAGGCGGAGCGTGGATACGGCATGGTCGAGAAGGAGGCACTCGCGTGTGTGTATGGTGTGAAAAAGATGCACTAGTACCTTTTCGGTAGACAGTTCGAGCTAGAGACAGACCACAAGCCGTTAACATCCCTGTTGTCCGACAGCAAGGCTGTCAACGCCAACGCATCAGCTCGCATATAGCGATGGACCCTCACGCTGGCTGCGTATGACTACACCATGCGGCACCGGCCGGGCACCGAAAATTGCACTGCGTACTCAGCAGGCTCCCACTGGCCACCACCGAGGGGGCGTCGGAGCAGAGCGCCGAGATGGTCATGGCCGTTGAGGCTTTTGACACTGCGGGCTCCCCCATCACAGCTCGACAGATCAAACTCTGGACCAATAGGGACCCCCTCCTATCCACGATAAAGAAATGTGTCCTGACTGGGAATTGGGTGCCTGCACACAGGGCATGCCCCGAGGCAGTCAGGCCGTTTCAAAAACGGATGGATGAACTCTCCATCCAAGCCGACTGCCTGTTATGGGGCAGCCGGATAGTCATGCCCCAGAAAGGAAGGGAAGCGTTCATCAGGGAACGCCACAGCGAGCAACCTGGAATCGTGTTAATGAAGGCTATTGCCCGGTCACATGTATGGTGGTCGGGGATTGACTCAGACCTGGAACACTGGGTTCGCAGGTGCACGACGAGTGCCCAGCTGGGCAATGTCCCCAGGGAGGCCCCAGTCAGCCCGTGGCCCTGGCCCATCAGGCCATGGTCACGCATTCATGTAGACTATGCGGGCCCGTTCATGGGGAAAATGTTCCTGATCATTGTCGATGCATACTCGAAGTGGATCGAATGCATCATATTGAACTTGTGCACAACATCCATCACTGTGGAGAGTCTGCGTACGGTTTTCGCGACCCACAGCTTGCCGGACATCCTGGTCAGCGACAATGGCCCGTGTTTCTACCAGCCATGAATTCCAGGAGTTTATGTCGGGCAATGGGATCAAGCACGTCCGGACAGCGGCGTTCAAGCCGGCTTCCAATGGCCAGGCAGAACGGGCGGTCCAAGTCATAAAGCAGGGCATGCTACGCATCCAAGGACCCTCCTTTCAGTACCGCCTATCGCGCCTCCTGCTGGCCTACAGGTCCCTGCCGCACTCGCTCACGGGAGTCCCGCCAGCGGAACTCCTCATGAAACGCACGCTCAAGATGCGGCTGTCCCTCATTCACCCAGACCTGGCAGACATTGTTGAGGGCAAGCTCCAGTCCCAAACCGAGCTCCATGATAGAGGCTCAAGGGGGAGGTGTATAGAAATAGATGACCCGGTATTTGTTCTTAACCATGCTTTGGGACCCAAATGGCTTGAGGGCACCGTAATCGGCATAGAAGGAAACAGGGTCATGGTGCTCAGACTAAACAATGGGCAGATATGCCGCAAACACTTGGACTAAGTAAAGACAAGGTTCAGCATAGACACGGAGGAACCTGAAGAAGAGCATGATGAGATAGCACCCACACCACTTCCAGCGTACGAGCAACAAAGACAGCCCTCAGCATGCACAGTCCCGGTGGCCAGTCCGGAATCACCTCAAGTGACAGAGAAGCGTGCTGAGGCTCAGCCATCAGAGCCACAACTGCGGCGCTCCACGAGAGAGCGTCGACCACCCGATAGGCTTAATCTCTGAAACTAAAAGACTTAAGGGGGGAGGTGATGTCATGTATTTCACCATCTTGCAATGACAATAGTTATGTAACTGTAATGCATGCACACTGTACCTGTACCCTCTAAATGCACACCCTGACCACAGGGGTTGAACTTGCGGGAGACACTCCTCACCTGGGTTTCCAGGTATAAAAGGGGGGGTCCCACCCAGGATCCTTGGTCCTGGGAATAAAGTGAAGGTCACAGAGTGACCGTGACTGATATATACATGCCTTGTGTGAGTTTGTAACAAGGTGCAGAGGCACTACAAGTAACTTTGCATTGCAACTAATTAATGCTTAAATGGAGGAGAGGCTAAACAATGTTGTGCAACTGCAAGTGATCACAGAATGAGAGAGGATGAAAAGAAACCTCCACGTCCAAACCAACAGAAAATACAGGAGATGACAGCAGCCTCTCAAAAATGGAAAGGTCAAATGGACTTCAAGGGTGAGATTACACAAATTAGGATTGTACTCCTTAGAATTTAGAAGGTTAAGGAGTGATCTGATCAAAGTTTTCAGGATATTAAGGGGAACAGATGAGGCAGATGGAGAGAAACTATTTCCGCTGGTTGGGGATTCTAGACTAGGGGGGGCATAGTCTAAAAATTAGAGCCAAACCTTTCAGGAGACTGATGATTATCTTTTGTTAACCAAAGATATTGGGGCAGAAATTCCTCTGGGGGTCTTCCTGCGGGCAATTGCCTCCTCGCTGGAGATTTTTTACGAATTTACCTGGTGGTCTAGGAGGCGCCCCGATTTCCGATGGGGAGGCCTTCTCCGCCCGCACTGCGAAGCGCGCTCCCACCCAGAGGGTTCCCACGCAGAAGATGCAGTCATGGTAAGCATTTCACAGGTTCCCATTAATAGCACTGAGACACGCGTATCTACGAGTTCTCAGTGCTATTAATGGGAACAAAAGCAATCACAAAATTAAAAATTAAAAATACTACATTTAAAAATTATGTCTTATAAAAATAAAATATTTTCCCGTTTAAAAATGTTTTTAAATTATGGTTAAAAATAAACGTACCGTAGTGCGGAGGGTTTTTAACAATAAACTGTGTTTAAAATTTTATTTTAAAATTGTTTTTGTGTGTTTTAAAACACTTGCGCCTGCTTTTTCAGGCGCAAGATTTTTGAGGACATTTGCTGGGCAAGATATGGGTAAATAGCACAATCTTGCCCGTACAAATGTCCTCGCTCCCGATCTGGCTATCGCAAAAGCCGGTTTCAACACATGAAAACTGGCTTTTCCGATGCTTTCCCAGGTCCGTAGAAACTTCGTACGGGCCCGGGACGTCGGAATTTCCACGCCAATAAGGGATATGGGCCAAAGGAGATAGATCAGCCATGATCTCATTTAATGGTGGAACAGGCTCAAAAGGCTGAATGACCTACTCCTGTTTCTATGTTCCTATGGGGGACTTTTAATGAAGGGCCTCTACCCGATGCCCATAATAAGTGTGGATTATATTAGAAATGGGAAGTTTCACAGCCGACAACAGTGCAAAAGTCTTCACCCTAGTGCATGTCTGTGCTGGGCTCTCCCTCTCTCCCTCCCTCGCCTCCCACTCTGTGCTGGGCTCTCACTCTCACTCCTGTGCTGAGCGGGTCTATGCTGGGTACTGGGTACCGTGCACCCTGCCACTGACGGGCCAGACCTTACCTGCCGCCCGCCGTGCTCCCGCCGCCCGTTGCCATGGAAACTCGCCCGACCGGCCACGAGGGCGGGGAGGCGCCAAGCCTGAGTTACAGAGAGTTTCCTCGTGGGTTGAGGTTAACACTAGGAATCCCGCCCGCTCGCACTTCACAGGGACAGGGGCCGAGGAACTAAATCTGCCGCTGGCGCTAACTCCGCCCCAATCTGACGCGTGCAGGGTGATCACTGATTGACGTTTTAAAAGACCAATCAGAAGGCCGTCCTCAGCTGGCAAGCGAATCAGAATCACGGGGCGAGCTACAGGCTTCTGTGACGTCGGAGACGGGCCCCAGCTGTTCCAGGCTGTTAGAAGAACATAAGAATTAGGAACAGGAGTAGGCCATCCAGCCCCTCGAGCCTGCCCCGCCATTCAACAAGATCATGGCTGATCTGGCCGTGGACTCAGCGCCACTTACCCGCCCTCTCCCCGTAACCCTTAATTCCCTTATTGGTTAAAAATCTATCTCTCTTTGACTTGAAAACATTCAATGAGCTAGCCTCAACTGCTTCCTTGGGCAGAGAATTGCACAGATTCACAACCCTCTGGGAGAAGAAATTCCTTCTCAACTCGGTTTTAAATTGGCTCCTCCGTATTTTGAGGCTGTGCCCCCTAGTTCTAGTCTCCCCGACCAGTGGAAACAACCTCTCTGCCTCTATCTTGTCTATCCCTTTCATGATTTTAAATGTTTCTATAAGATCACCCCTCATCCTTCTGAACTCCAAGGAGTAAAGACCCAGTCTACTCAATCTATCATCATAAGGTAACCCCCTCATCTCCGGAATCAGCCTAGTGAATCGTCTCTGTACCCCTTCCAAAGCTAGTATATCCTTCCTTAAGTAAGGTGACCAAAACTGCACGCAGTACTCCAGGTGCGGCCTTACCAATACCCTATACAGTTGCAGCAGAACCTCCCTGCTTTTGTACTCCATCCCTCTCGCAATGAAGGCCAACATTCCATTTGCCTTCTTGATTACCTGCTGCACCTGCAAACTAACCTTTTGGGATTCATGCACAAGGACCCCCAGGTCCCTCTGCACCGCAGCATGTTGTAATTTCTCCCCATTCAAATAATATTCCCTTTTACTGTTTTTTTTCCCAAGGTGGATGACCTCACACTTTCCGACATTGTATTCCATCTGCCAAACCTTAGCCCATTCGCTTAACCTCTCCAAATCTCCTTGCAGCCTCTCTGAGTCCTCTACACAACCCGCTTTCCCACTAATCTTAGTGTCATCTGCAAATTTTGTTGCACTACACTCTGTCCCCTCTTCTAGGTCATCTATGTATATTGTAAACAGTTGTGGTCCCAGCACCGATCCCTGTGGCACACCACTAACCATTGATCTCCAACCGGAAAAGGACACATTTATCCCGACTCTCTGCTTTCTGTTCGCCAGCCAATTGTCTATTCATGCGAATACATTTCCTCTGACTCCGCGTACCTTTAACTTCTGCAGTAACCTTTTGTGTGGCACCTTATCGAATGCCTTTTGGAAATCTAAATACACCACATCCATCGGTACACCTCTATCCACCATGCTCGTTATATCCTCAAAGAATTCCAGTAAGTTAGTCAAACATGATTTCCCCTTCATGAATCCATGCTGCGTCTGCTTGATTGCACTATTCCTAGCTAGATGTCCCGCTATTTCTTCCTTAATGATAGTTTCAAGCATTTTCCCCACTACAGATGTTAAATTAACCGGCCTATAGTTACCTGCCTTTTGCCTGCCCCCTTTTTTAAACAGAGGCGTTACATTAGCTGATTTCCAATCCGCTGGTATCTCCCCAGAGTCCAGAGAATTTTGGTAGATTATAACGAATGCATCTGCTATAACTTCCGCCATCTCTTTTAATACCCTGGGATGCATTTCATCAGGACCAGGAGACTTGTCTACCTTCAGTCCCATTAGTCTGTCCAGCACTACCCCCCTAGTGATAGTGATTGTCTCAAGGTCCTCCCTTCCCACATTCCTGTGGCCTGCAATTTTTGGCATGGTTTTTGTGTCTTCCACTATGAAGACGGAAGCAAAATAATTGTTTAAGGTCTCAGCCATTTCCACATTTCCCATTATTAAATCCCCCTTTTCATCTTCTAAGGGACCAACATTTACTTTAGTCACTCTTTTCCGTTTTATATATCTGTAAAAGCTTTTACTATCTGTTTTTATGTTTTGCACAAGTTTACCTTCGTAATCTATCTTCCCTTTCTTTATTGCTTTTTTAGTCATTCTTTGCTGTTGCTTAAAATTTTCCCAATCCTCTAGTTTCCCACTAACCTTGGCCACCTTATACGCATTGGTCTTTGATTTGATACTTTCCTTTATTTCCTTGGTTATCCACGGCTGGTTATCCCTTCTCTTGCCGCCCTTCTTTTTCACTGGAATATATTTTTGTTGCACACTATGAAAGAGCTCCTTAAAAGTCCTCCACTGTTCCTCAATTCTGCCACCGTTTAGTCCTTGTTTCCAGTCTAATTTAGCCACCTCTGCCCTCATCCCACTGTAGTCCCCTTTGTTTAAGCATAGTACGCTCATTTCTGACACAACTTCCTCATCCTCAATCTTATTACAAATTCAACCATATTGTGATCACTCATTCCGAGAGGATCTTTTACGAGGAGATCGTTTATTTTTCCTGTCTCATTACACAGGACCAGATCTAAGATGGCTTGCTCCCTTGTAGGTTCTGTTACATACTGTTCTAAGAAACAATCCCGTATGCATTCTATAAATTCCTCCTCTAGGCTACCCCATGCGATTTGATTTGACCAATTGATATGTAGGTTAAAACCCCCCATGACTACTGCCATTCCTTTTTCACATGCCTCCATTATTCCCTTGATTATTGCCCGTCCCACCGTGAAGTTATTATTTGTTTAATGATTAAAGATTTGCCTTTATATATCACTTTTCACCATTTATACATCACCTTTATCCATTTATAAATCACTTTTCCCCATTTATATATCAACTATCACCTTTCTCCATTTATATATCACCTTTCACCACCTGAGAGCATCCCAAAGCGCTTTACAACTGTGACTATACTTCATTGGCTGTAATGTGAGAAACGCAATGCCCAATGGATAAATATTGGCCAGGACACCGGGTATAACTCCACTGTTCTTCTTCAAAATTGTGCCATGAGATCTTTTATGTCCACCCGAGAGAGCCGACAGAGTCTCAGTTTAAAGTCTCATCCAAAAGGCGGCACCTCACCACTGTACTGGAGTGTCAACCTAGATTTTTGTGCTCAAGTCCCTGGAGTGGGACTTGAACCCACGACCTTCTGACTCAGGAGGCGAAGATGCTACCCACTGAGCCACAGCTGACAGTCAAAGTCACAAGGCTGCTTTAATAATTTGAAAGCAGACACACTAAAGTTTTCTCCAGGGGTAGCTACACATGTCTTAAGTCAATGTAAGAATGGGGCACTGCCTATTTGAAACCTGACTTAGAATTGTCAACTCTGGTGGGAGGTATTTCACGTGATGTTCTGATCACATGGCATCTGACCATGTCACTCCTAATCACATAACTTGTACCATTGTTATTGCATTTACCTTAGGTACCCTGTAACTGAGTATCTTTGCTCCTAGTTTTTCGTCAGCAACTGCATCACCTGCAACAACAGTTGTGAGGAGCTCATCTTCTTTGTCACTAAGATTGAGACCATACATTCAGCTGCACCTGCCACTTCCCTCCCACCGCCTAGCCCACCGGGCCAAACAACAACAACAACAGCTTGTATTGATATAGTGCCTTTAAAGTAGTCAAACGTCCAAAGGCACTTCACAGGAGTGTTATAACACAAAAATTAGCCACCAAACCACATGAGGAGATATTAGGGCAGATGTCCAATGGCTTGATCAAAGAGGTGGGTTTTAAGGACTATCTTAACAGGAGGAAAGAGAGGTGGAGAGGTTTACGGAGGGAATTCCAGAGCTTAGGGTCTTGGCAGCTGGAGGCACGGCCACCAATGGTTGAGTGATTATAATCGGGGATGCCCAAGAGGGCAGAATTAGAGGAACGCAGATATCTCGGGGGTTGTGGGGCTGGAAGGGATTACAGAGATAGGGAGGGGCAAGGCCATGGAGGGATTTGAAAATGTTACGTTTAGAATAACTCCACAAGACTGTATATTGTAAGCTCAAACTGTTGTGACCTTGGTCTCTTTATTGTAAGTCCAGAGCGAGGAGGCAGCATGGTAGACTGCCTTTTATACCTGCTTGCCCGGGGTGTGCAGGTGACACTTGGGTCTCCCACAGGTGTGCTCCCATTGGTAATGTTTACATACATAACATCATTCCCGCCCCCCACCCCCCACCCCGCAAAATCTTATGTACAAGTTATTTACAAGTTGAGGCGATCCGGGGCTCTGCGTTCCCGGGTTGATCACCTGAGTTGAAGTCCTAGCATGGGGGATTTGGTCACATCATTGCTGCGCTGCGGGGTGGCTGGTTTGGTCGGACTGTCGGGCATGGTGGATTCATCCTCATGGTTGACCGCGAGGTCGATTGCTGGTTGGGTGTGTGGGTGGATCAATAATGGCAATGTCCTCTTCAAACTGTTCTTGGTTGTCAGTGAACCACAGTTTGGTCTGATCCAAGTGCTTTCTGCACGTTTGTTCGTTCAAAAGTTTGAAAACAACACTCTATTCCCCTCCTTGGCTAACCCAGAAACCCATTTGTGACAATGACCATAATTAAAAACAAACACAGGGTCATTAATTTCAATGTCACGTGATACAGCCGTGCGATCGTGGTACACGTTATGCCGGTGACGCCGGGTTTCTACGTGATCATTGAAATCCGGGTGGACTAAGGAGAGCCTGGTTTTGAGTGCTCTCTTCTTTAGCAATTCTGCAGGGGGAACCCCGGTAAGCGAGTGGGGTCACGTGCAGTAGCTGAGCAGAATCCGAGATAGCCGGCTCTGCAGGGAACCATCCGTTACGCTCTGCTTGATGGTTTGTGTTGTGCATGGAGAAAGAGTCAGCCTGAACACTGTGAGCTCAAAGTAAAGTGTGACCTTAGTCTTTTATTGCAGGTCTCCAGAGTGCCTCACCAACCTGTGAAGCCTTCTTAAATACCTCTGCTCCCAAGGGATTGTGGGATTCTTTGGGACTCCGGGGAATGAGCCCTCTGGTGGCTGTACAAAATAAATACAAGTTCACATATATAACAGTTTGGACTGCCCGTTCCGCTTGACCACTGGATGCGGGCTTCAACAGCGCAGACCTGACATGCTTGATGCCATTGCGGGTCATGAACTCGTTGAATTTTGAGCTGGTGAAGCATGGACCATTGTCACTAATAAGGATGTCAGGCAAACCATGGTTGGCAAACATGGCCCGGAGGCTTTCAATGGTGCCAGTGGACATATTATTGTACATTCAATCCATTTAGAGTAATTGTCCACTGCTACTAGGAACATCTTTCCTAGAAAGGGGCCAGTGAAATCTACGTGGACCCTTGACCACGGTTTGGAAGGCCATGACCACAGACTCAGTGGGGCCTCCCTTGGTGCATTGCTCAACTGTGAGCAAGTGTTACATTGTTGTACGCATGACTCCAATCCCGAGTCAATGCCGGGCCACCAAAGGTGCGACATGGCGATAGCCTTCATCATGACTATGCCTGGGTGGGTACTGTGAAGGTCGTGTATAAACGTTTCCCTGCCTTTTTTTGGCAAAATTACGCGATTCCCCCATAGGAAGCAGTCCGAAAGGATGGACATTTCGTCCTTGTGTCGGTGGAATGGCTTAATTTCATCTTGCATTTCCCCTGGGACCGCCGACCAGTTCCCATTGAGGACACAGCTTTTTACTAGTGATAGCACCGGGTCCTGGCTAGTCCAGGCCCTGATCTGGCAAGCCATGATGGGTGACCCCTCACTCTCAAAAGCATCCATTACAAGGAGCAAGTCTGCGGGTTGCGCCATTTCTACCTCGGTGGTGGGCAATGGTAGCCGACTGAGGACATCCGCACAGTTCTCCGTGCCTGGTCTGTGGCGGATTACATAATCATACGCAGATAACGTTAGTGCCCATCTTTGGATGTGAAAAGAAGCATTGGTGTTAATACCTTTGCTTTCCGAGAATAACAAAATGAGCAGCATGTGGTTGGTTTCGAGCTCGAATTGGAGCCCAAATAGATATTGTTGCATTTTCTTAACCCTGTATATGCATGCTAATGCTTCTTTTTCAACCATACTGTAGGCTCTTTCAGCCTTAGCTAAGCTTCTGGACACATATGCAACTGGTTGCAGTTTGCCTGACACATTAGCTTGCTGTAACACACAACCGACCCCGTGCAAAGATGCATCACAAGCTAGTACTAAATGTTTACACGGGTCATACAATACAAGTAACTTGTTGGAACATAGCAGGTTTCTGGCCTTGTTAAAGGCTATCTCTTGAGCTTTACTCCAAACCCAGTCATCACCCTTGCGTAGCAATAAATGCAATGGTTCCAGCAAAGTGCTCAACCCCGGTAGAAAGTTACCAAAATAGTTGAGGAGTCCCAGGAACGAACGCAGCTCTGTCATATTCTGTGGTCTGGGTGCATTCTTGATGGCCGCCGTCTTGGACTCCGTGGGTCTGATGCCGTCCGCTGCAATCTTTCTCCACAGAAATTCGACCTCTGGCACCAGGAAAACACACTTGGAGCATTTCAGCCTGAGTCCCACTTTGTCCAGTTGCTTGAGAACCTCTTCCAGGTTGTGCAAGTGTTCGGTGGTGTTGCGGCCAGTGATCAAGATGTCGTCTTGGAACACCACAGTGCACGAACCGATTTCAGCAGACTCTCCATGTTCCTCTGGAAGATGGCCGCCGCCGAACGAATCCCAAAGGGGCATCTGTGGTATATGAACAGTCCTCTGTGCATGTTGATGCATGTCAATTTTTTCGAAGGTTCAGCCAGCTCCTGTGTCATGTTAGCAGAGGTTAGATCCAGCTTGGTGAACGACTTCCCCCCCTGCTAGCGTTGCAAATAGGTCATCCGCTTTGGGTAGTGGGTACTGGTCCTGTCACGAGACTCAGTTGATCGTTACCTTGTAGTCCCCACAGATTCTGACCGTCCCATCGCTCTTCAGCACTGGAACAATTGGACTGGCCCACTCGTTGAACTCGACTGGCAATATGATCCCCTCTCGTTGTCCAGCTTAATCTCGACTTTCTCTCGCATCATGTATGGAACCGCTCGGGCCTTGTGATAAACGGGTCATGCATCAGGGACTAGATGGATCTGCACTTTGGCGCTTGTGAAGTTGCCGATGCCTGGCTCGAGTAACAACGGGAATTTGTTTAGCACTTGGGCGCACGAGGCGTCATCCTCCGAAGACAGTGCTTTGATGTCGTCCCAGTTCCATCAGATCTTTCCTAGCCAGCTTCTGCCGAACAGCGTTGGGCCATCGCCTGGTACAATCCATAGTGGTAAATCACGCATAGCTCCATCGTACGATACCTTCACTGCCGCACTGCCAATGACTGGTATGAGCTCTTTGGTGTAAGTGCGCAGCTTGGTGTGGAATGGACTTAGTTTTGGCCTTTGTGCCTTGTTGCCTCACAGTTTCTCAAAAGCCTTGTGGCTCATAATTGACTGACTCGCCCCCGTGTCCAATTCCATGGAAACTGGAATGCCGTTTAATTTAACTTTTAACATTATTGGAGGGCTTTTGGTGGTGAAGGTGTGTACCCCATACACTTCCTCTTCAGCCTCGGGTTGAATTGCCTCTCTTACTCGTTCAGCATGATCCGCACCGGATCGGTCATCTTCTGCCGACTCTGCCACGTGGTGAGTCACAGCACGTCTGCACATTCGCTGGAGGTGTCCCATTGTTCCACAGCCCTTGCACATTTAGTGCTTGAATCGACATTGATGGGCTCGATGATTATCCCGGCAGCGGCAACACAGTGCTAATGGATTCACATTCAAGCCCCACGGCGGACTCGGAGTCATCTTAGGTCTGGCCTCTGTTGGCGTTTAGGTCCTGCCACGTACAGTTCTGCCTGCTGAAGGCATTATTTTATGCACAGTACTTGCCGGTGAGTTCCGATGCTGCAAAGATATCTGTTTAGTGTTATCGTTCGTGGACATAAAAACCTGGGCTATCGTGATGGCCTTGCTCAGATCTAGGGATTCGGCAGACAGCAGTTTGCGAAGAATGACCTCGTGGCCGATTCCAAACACGAAAAAGTCCTGCAACACTTCCCCCAAAAATCCAGCAATTACACACAGTCTCGCAAGGCGTCTTAGATTGGCGACATAGCTCGTCACGTCCTGGCCCTCGGAACGATGGTGCGTATAAAAGCGATACCTGGCTATCAAGATGCTCTCCTTCGGCTTGAGGTGTTCCCGAACTAGCGTGCACAATTCTTCATATGTCTTGTCCATTGGTTTTGTCGGTGCTAGCAGATTTTTGATGAGGCCATATATCGTGGACCCGTAAACAGTGAGGAGAATCGCCCTGCGCTTGATCGCGATTTCTGCCTTTTCCAGCTCATTGGCCACCAAGTACTGGTCAAGACGCTCATCGAAGGCTTCCCAATCATCACCCTCAACAAATCTCTGAAGAATACCAACGGCAGCCATAACTGCATGAAAGTTCGTGATCTGTTACTCGTTGCCAATTGTTACGTTTAGAATAACTCCACAAGACTGTATATCTTAAACTCAAACTGTTGTGACCTTGGTAGTCTGCCTTTTATACCTGCTTGCCCGTGGTGTGCAGGTGACCCTTGGGTCTCCCATAGATGCGCCCCCTGGTGGCAAGTCTTACACATTGGTAATGTTTACATACATAACAGAAAACAAGGATGAAAATTTTAAAATCGAGGTGTCGCTTAACTGGAAACCAATGTAGGTCAGCGAGCACAGTGGTGATGGGTGGTTGGAACTCGGTGCGAGTTCGGACACGGGCAGCCGATTTTTGGATGACCTCAAGCTCACGTAGGGTAGAACGTGTGAGACCAGCCAGGAGTGCATTGGAATTGTCAAGTCTGGAGGTAACAAAGGCATCGATGAGGATTTCAGCAGATGAGCTGTGACAGGGGTGGAGATCGGGGATGTTACGAAGGTGGAAATAGGCGGTCTTAGTTATGCTGCCGATATTTGGTTGGAAGATTAGTTCAGGGTCAAATGTGACTGCAAGGTTGCGAACAGTCTGGTTCAGCCTCCGACAGATGCTAGAGAGAGATATGAAGTCGGTGGCTAGGGAACAGAGTTGGTGGTGGGAATCAAACAATGGCTTTGATCTTCCCAATAGGAGAACGTTTCTGTAATTCCTGGGTATGCTGGATATTCCTGGGCATTCCAGGAGATATGGCAATGCTAACCTTTATTCTTCTCATCAGTGTCTCCTCCTTCACAAACTCCATTGTACCAGGGGCAGACTTACAATGTGGGAAACCAGGAGATTTACTGAATGCCCCCCGTGAATAATTCCACTGTATTAAAGACACGGCCATTTTACGTGAGAATCCTGAGGAATAACATGTCGTTCTAGTGGTGCCAGTCCGCCCCTGTGTTATACCGGTCCTCTCGCACATGATATCACACATTCCCATTACTCCCGGCTTTCCCAAGCTCTACTGACCCCCTGCCCCAACATAACCAATTTCAAAGTTCTGTCCTCATTTTAAAATTCTTCCGCATCCTAATTCCTCCATTGAGCGATGGTTTCTACCAATGGAATGAGTCAGTACATGCCCTCTGCTCCTTTGACTCGGGTTTACTGCTTATACTCTGTTCCTCCACACTACCATTGTTGGGTGGGTCTTTGGATCCTTTCCTCTCAGTTCTTTCAAAAGTCTCTTAGTTCTGTTCTTTCAGTTCTGTCTCCCCACTTAATTTCCATCATTCCCACTTAGTGTCCTCTTTCTTCTTCTTGTGTTGCATCCCGAGACTTCAGTCAATTTTTAATAAATGTAAGTGGACATTGATGGTGCAAAAACTATTTCTAGGAAGTGGTCTGACAATAACTTTTGTGGGGAAATTTTCAATTTTTAAGTTCTAGCTTTCAGTGATTTCTGTACTTGGACCCCTAAATCTCTCTGCTCCTGCACTGTTTCTAATTTCTCATCATTTAGAAAATGCTCTGATCTATCTTTCTTTGATCCAAAGTGGATGCCCTCACACTTCCCCACATTGAACTGCATCTATCAGTTTTTCCCACTCACTTAACCTATCAATGTCCCTTTGCTCCCAACTACACTATTTACAGTGTCACCTAACTTAGTGCCGGCAGCAAACTTAGATAGATGGCTACCTATTCTTTCATCCAAGTCTTCCTTCATTTACAGCTTTGAGTGCTAGGAAATGTTCATCCCTAGACTTGTATTATGACGGATCTTGCCAGCCGGCGCAGATGGGGGTCCCCAGTGGAGGGCTCTCTACACAGGAGTCCTTGCCTGTTCCATTGGGGGTCTGGCATGGAGAGTGTTGCACCGAGCAGTCCCATCCAATCGGCTTTTAAGCAGATTCATGGACTCCAAGGCTGCCTGCAATTTTTGCGGCCTCGGTGAGTGCGTGTTTAATGTCTATGTTATGTGTGAGAAGTTACAGCCCCTCTTCCACTATTTGAAGGGGCTGCTCCCCAAGTTATGGCTGCACTTCTGTCCCATGCTCCTGATCTTTGGCCACCCAGTACGCAGGGGGGTGGGGGTAGCGGACAAATCAGACGACCATGGCGTGGGGCTGCACCCGGGCCTGGCCAAAGTGGCCACCCACAGGTCCAAACAGCGAATGGCTGCCTCGCTTTCACAGCTATGTCTGCGCCTGGATGTTCCTGGAGTGGGAGCACGGTGTGTCCGCCGGTATGTTTGAGGCAACCACCAGAAGGACTGGCAGTTGACACCAGTAGCAAAATTATAATATTTTGTGCTGTTTTACTTATAATTTGGAGTTTATTGTTTGTGCCCCTTTAAAAAGGGGGCACTTTTGTTAATATAATTTCGACTGATAGAATGGTTACCACCCAGGCAGAGTAGGAGTCCATTCGGCCCGTTGAGACCGTGCCGGCTCTCTGCAAGAGCATTTCAGCTAGTCCCACTCCCCCACCCTTTCCCCGTAGCCCTGCATTTTTTTTCCTTCAGGTACTTATCCAATTCCCTTTTGAAAGCCACGATTGAACCTGCCTCCACCACCCTTTCAGGCCGTGCATTCCAGATCCTAACCACTCACTGCGTAAAAAAGTTTCTCTTCATGTCACCTTTGGTTCCTTTGTCAATCACCTAAAATCTGTGTCCTCTGGTTCTCGAACCCTTCTGCCAATGGGAACAGTTTCTCTCTATCTACTCTGTCCAGACCCCTCATGATTTTGAACACCTCTATAAAATCTCCTCTCAACCTTCTCTGTTCTAAGAACAACCCCAGCTCCTCCAGTCTATCTATGTAAATGAAGTCTCTCATGCCTGGAACCATTCTTGTAAATCTTTTCTGCACATTCTCTAAGGCCTTCACATCCTTCCTAAAGTACTGGGCCCAGAATTAAACACAGTACTCCAGTTGTGGCCGAACCAGTGTCTAATAAATGTTCATCATAACTTCCTAATTCATCCTAATTGGCATTTTATGACAGTTCGACTTGCATTGTGTTTAAGAACATTAGCAATAGTTCTGTGCCTTGGAACAGTTGTGGACCTGGAATAGATGTACTCCCACCATTTTAGCAACATGCCCCACTGCAGCTGAAACCAACACAGAGGAAATGCGGAAATGCAACATGGGAGTTGTAGTTTTCTATCAAGTTGCATTCAGCAAGCAGAGGGAACTACATGTCCCACAGTTCCGTTCAAACTCTGATTCGGCTGAAGAATGGCAGCGATATAAACAACATATTCCAGGCAAATGCAATTTCTCGGTCTTTGCAATTAAAAAGAATGGCGAGCGTGTCCTTTTGGCGAGCGGTGCACACACACAGAGCAAGGCTGGTGTCCCAGTACAAAGCGCAGCTCTTCCCGACAGCGACCGGACTCTGTACCCCGCTCTCAGTGAGGTCCGGAACTGTTGCAGTCAGCGCTACTCTGCTGCACAAACTGCACTCGCTCTACTGTGCTGGGCCAGCTCCCAGCCGGTGCATCTTTACCGACATCAAGCTGAGAAGGAATAGCGGAGCTCCAGAGAGGAAGCAAGACAACAGAGTGTCCCTAAAAAGGAAGACACCGCCCGCGTCAGCAACTCAGAAAGGTAATTCTTGCCAGAACTAAAACTGTGTGTATAACACTAGTTAGTCTTACACTAACCTTATCTACAACAGCTAGTCCACTTCTTTCCTTCAGTCTCCACATTTAGCCCAGAATCAAAAGATACGTTGGAAGAAGATGGAGAGGTGAGTGATCCCAGGGAAATAGTCTATTGGAGATGATCTGCAAATTCAAAGAAATTGTATTTATGCAGCATCTTATCAAGTTGCAGGACATCCCAAAGTGTTTCACTAAAATCTACCCGACAAACTGGGAAAACTGCCCAGGTATGCCCTGTCTACAAAAAACAGGACAATTCCAATCTGGCCAATTATCGCCCAGTCAGCCTACTCTCAATCATCAGCAAAGTAATGGAAGAGGTCATCCATCCAGCGGCACTTACTCACCAATAACCTTCTCACCGGTGTTCAATTTGGGTCTGCCAGGACCACTCGGCTCCAGACCACAATGCAGTCTTGGTCCAAAAATGGACAAAAGAGCTGAATTTCTGAGGTAAGGTGAGTGTGATTGCCCTTGACATCAAGGCAGCATTTGACTGAGTGTGGCA
Organism: Pristiophorus japonicus; assembly: GCF_044704955.1. Taxonomy (NCBI): domain Eukaryota; kingdom Metazoa; phylum Chordata; class Chondrichthyes; family Pristiophoridae; genus Pristiophorus; species Pristiophorus japonicus. The sequence continues at coordinate 281,314,833 of NC_091977.1, read as the reverse complement.
CCAAGGAGCCCTAGTAAAACTGAAGTCAATGAGAAATCTCTCCACTGGCTGGAATCATACCTGGCACAAAGGAAGATGGTTGTGGTTGTTGGAGGTCAATCATCCCAGCCCCAGGATATTGCTGCAGGACTTCCTTAGGGCAGTTTCCTAGGCCCAACTATCTTCAGCTGCTTCATCAATGACCGTCCCTCCATCTTAAGGTCAGAAGTGGGGCTGTTCACTGATGACTGCACAGTGTTCAGTTCTGTTTGCAATTTCTTCAGATAATGGCGCAATCCATGCCCGCATGCAGCAAGACCTGGACAACATCCAGGCTTGGGCTGGATCAGTGGCAAGTAACATTCGTGCCACACAAATGCCAGGCAATGACTATGTCCAATAAGAGAGAGTCTGGCCACTTCCTGTTGACATTGAATGGCATTACCATCATGGAATCCCTCACCATCAACATCCTGGGGGGTGGGTAATCATTGACCAGAAAATTAACTGGACCAGCACCATAAATACTGTGGCTACAAGAGCAGGTCAGAGGCTGGGTATTCTGTGGCGAGTGTCTCACCTCCTGACTTTCCAAAGCTTTTCCATCATCTACAAGGCACAAATCAGGAATGTGATGGCATACTCTCCATTTACCTGGATGAATGCAGCTCCAACAACACTCCAGAAGCTCGACACCATCCAGGTCAAAGCAGCCCAGTTGATTGGCATCCCATCCACCACCTTCAACATTCACTCCCTCCACCACTGACACAATGTGTCTGCAGTGTGTACCATCTGCAAGATGCGCTACAGCAACTCGCCAAGGCTTCTTCAACGTCACCTCCCAAACCCGTGACCTCCACCACCTAGAACAGGGGTGGGTAATTATTTGTGTTTGAGGGTCACTTAACAAGCTTTAGTGAGCTGCTGAGGGCCACACACCAATCACGAGATTCCGCGCAGTTCGCTCACCAGCTCCTGCCGCTGAAAGATTTCATGTGCAGCAAATGTAAAGGGATGTGCACGCAAAAAAAATCAGAACATTGCATAAACATAAATGTAAATATTAGTCAGATACTATCTTAAATACACAAAATTTAGTGTAAAATAGTAAAATCTTCTGTTACAAAATGAATGAAATGATTGATCGATTTACATGTACTGAAAGTCTACGTGGCTCGAGTCTGCAGGGTTTCCGACGCGAGAAGTGCCCTTTTTTTAGTGCGCTGAGTACGGGAGCCCGAGGCTGTGCAAGTCTTGAACTACAATCGCAAGCCATTACCTGGAGCCCCTGTGTTGCAGGATCCACTCCCGTGTCTAAGACGGGGATGAGAAGTCCCTTGCCGCTGTACTCTGAGTGAGATTGTGTGCTGCAATTACCCTTCACTTATGGCGTATTGTACTGCTGATCACATGGGATGCACACCATGCTCTACTATCAGCTGAGTGTCAGCTGTGGCTTAGTGGGTAACACCCTCGCCTCTGAGTCAGAAGAGAGTTGAGCAGAAAAATCTAGGCTGACACTCCAGTGCAGTGCTGAGGGAGTGCTGCACTGTCGGAGGTGCCGTTTTTCAGATGATATGTTAAACCGAGGCCCCGTCTGCTTTCTCAGGTGGACGTAAAAGATCCCATGGCACTATTTCGAAGAAGAGCCGGGGAGTTATCCCCAGTGTCCTGACCAATATTGAAACATATAAGATACTGAGGGGGCTCGACAAGGTAAATGCAGAGAGGATGTTTCCCCTCCTGGGGGAATCTAGAACTAGGGGGCATAGATTCAGAATAAGGGGTCGCCCATTTAGAACTGAAATGAGGAAGAATTTATTCTCTCATAGAGGCTTAAATCTGTGGAATTTTCTGCCCCCAGAGAGCTGTGGAGGCTGGGTCATTGAATATATTTACGGTGGAGGTGGACAGATTTTTGAATGATAAGGGAGTGAAGGGTTATGGGGAGCGGGCAGGGAAGTGGAGCTGAGCCCAAGATCAGATCAGCCATGATCTTATTAAATGGCGGAACAGGCTCGAGGGGCTAAATAGCCTGCTCCTATTTCTTATGTTCAATATTTATCCCTCAATCAACATAACAAAAACAAATGATCTGGTCATTATCACATTGCTGTTTGCGCACAAGCAAGCTCCCACAAAGTGGCTGCCGTGTTTCCTACATTACAACAGTGGACTACACTCCAAAAAGCACTTCATTGGCTGTATAGCACTTTGAGACATCCAATGGTCGTGAAAGGCACCATATGAATGCAAATCTTTCTTGAAAAGTATGAAATGCTACATTGTCAGACATTTATATTAGGGCTAAGATGAACAAATGTGGTTATTTGCAAGTAAAATATTATACAGAGAACGTAATATACAAATGAAACCACTGGTAAGATATTTGTAGATAAAATCTGTCCATGGATGGTGAAAATACCATTTTTTTGGAATGTATCTCTTGCATAGCTCACCATACAATGAGGTTTGTGGATGTTGTACAAGCCCATGAAATTCAACTGTCACTTCTAGAATCTGAAGTAAACTGAAGATTACAGAACAGCCCATAGTTGTTGCGCAGTTTCTGGTTGACCAAAGACAAGTTCTATTCCCCAAGGTCAGAGATATTATTAGATGGCAGTTTTACACACTTTGCCTGGCTCTCACACCTGCCATGGATTTAAACACTGTACATTTGGTCCTTTTCTTTCACGTTATCAGATCAATCAGTCTGGCCTATTATCCCGGAGACAATTCTCCATTTTGAAATTCAGTAAGGTAAGGCAGCATCCATTTTCCCTATTGGCTATGTAACACTTAGGGCATTTCATGTCCTCGGGATGACCCAATGTAAATGCAAGTTATTTCTTTGTACAAGAAATGTAGTGATTTAAAAAAAAAATTATGTAGAAATTGACCTAGAAATTCCGGCTTCTGCGGGTCCGTACGAAGTGTGTACAGACCCGGGAAGACATTGCAAAAAAACAGTTTTCAGCGCACAATGCGCATGCGCAGAAAACCGGCTTTTCCGATCTGTCAAGCTCTGGCTTGACAGATCTAACACATCTCGGCAGCCAGGACATTCGCATGGGCAAGATTGCGGTATTTACCCATATCTTGCCCAGCGGATGTCCTGAAAACTTTTGCGTCTGATAAAAGCAGGCGCATAGCCTACTTTTACAGGTGTAAGAGTTTTAAAACATACAAAAACATAGTAAAATAAAATTTTAAAACCACATTTTAATGTTTAAAACCCTGCCCACTAAGGTAAATTTATTTTAAACCATAATTTAAAAACTTTTTTAAAAAAATTGTAAAAATATATATATATTTGTAATAAGACATTTATTAACTTTTAATTTAAATTAATCTTAAATATGTGTTTTTTTTCCCTATTTTTTATTTGTGTTTGGGGGGGTGTTTCTCATAATGAGAATTCCTACTTACGGAGTTCCCATTATTATGAATGAGAAAATACTGTACCTGGATTGGCTGCAGGGAGAGGAGGCCTCAGGACCGGGATCACTGGTGGGCACAGCAGGATAAGGTAGTTGCGCATCTTTTTTACCTTTTTCTGTCAAGCGCCTGCAGGAACCAGAGGACCGAGATTTCTAGGCCATTAATTTCATTTAAAATTGAAGTATTTTCTTACAGTAACCCAAGGATAAGTTGTAAAGTCTTTTATCCTCGAGTATTTCATTAACATTTAAGAATGATGTTCAGCATAATCGATCAAATCATGCTAATGCTGGTAATTTATACCTTTTTTTAAAATCACAAGGTTAAATGACCGAGGCTTGTTTCAAATTCTTGTGCCCCCTCAGTGAAAGAAGCTGGAAAAGACATTACCTATCTTCTCGTAGTGTTGGTCGGGATTGGCATAACGGGTAAGAGATCTTTTGTGTATATATCTTTGTACTTGTCCCACTGATGAAGGTTGTCAATTGTTGAATGCCTTACATAATTCCACAGTCGCTATATCACAGTGGCAAATTATATATTTTTTAATAGGACTGGAAGGAGTAATGAGGGGGAAAAGAGTGCTTAGGGTATAATGCCTCGAATACAAAGCTATAAATTAATTGCAAGTAAATAATTCCTTTCAGATGATTTTAAATTGCTCTTTTGGGGAGGTACAGGAAAGCAAAACAGTAGTCTTCAGTATGTTTTTAAATTGTCTTCCATCTTCATAGACCATGTATACCTGTGGTAAGCTGCAGACTTTCTCCTGGAAACACTGGTTCTAGATCTAGGTTCTCGGCCAGTTCTAGAAGAGGTATGACAGTGGCCTGGAATAATTCTTTTCCTGATTTCCCGCCCCCCCCCCCCCCTTACTAATTAGACTGACTGCAGAACTTTTGTGAAGGTGAAAATGGTATTTCACTAGGAAGCATTGAGAAACTCTGCTCAACATGTTGTAGATGTCGAGAAGCAAAGTGTGGGATTAGCCATTTATCCATTCCAAATTGACCAAAATATACGGATATCAGCGATGATTTTCAACTTTTGTGGGATGGGGGGACTGCTGGCAAATATTGTCGAAACCCTGACCTAAAACTTTTTTTTGGAAAGATCTGATGAAATGTAATTTGGGACCTGATGTGTTGTAATAAAATGTCACTCTTACTGTTATTATACGGTGTTATATAAATCTACAGTAAATTTCATATGTGCATACATGCGAACTGTTTAACCTTCATAAAACCAAAGCCTGCATTTATGTTTCTTTGATTCACTGTGAGTTCTAACAGTTTGATGGAGCAGAAGGCCGAAGTGGAACTTGAAAATTACTACTGATAAGGACGTGGAAGTATTTCCAAACATTTTGTTTACAGGTTACCAAAGTTCAGACAGTTTGGGCTGGATTTTCAGTTAGAGGCTTTTTAGGACACTAATGGCGACAGGGCGGTAAATTTTGCGCCAGGAAATGGTTTGCGACTGCAACCAACAAATTCGGTTGCTGCGCCCCGAGAGTTGAGTGGAGTGGAGCACTAAAGGAGGCGTTCCACACCTGTCTTAGGGCGCTAGGTCTCCCTGCAAAATAAAATCAGCACTAAAAACATTCCCAATATGTTGCTCACCCCAAATACAGATAAATTGCAAAGGTAAAACAAGAAAACAATCACACTTACCTCATGCAGTCATTCCTTCCCTCACTGCTGCTGGGACAGTTCAGACTGCCTGCTTTCTCAGGCGGGTTGGCTATGGGGAGCTACGGGATCAGCGCAAAACAAATTTCGAGATCAGGACGATAACGGGGGCATTGTACACCGGCGCGAAGCTCCTGGGCGGTACTGTTTAGCGCCGCCACGAAACAGGCACCAAATATCCTGGCGGGGCGCTGGAAGCTGATCGCCCGGGTGGTAAGCATTTCCAGATCCATTACCGCCCCTCCGGGGCACTAACAAAGGCACAATCCAAACGAAAATTCAGCCCTAAATCTCTCTTTTTTTTAATGTTTGATTTAAGTCTGCCATCTGAAGTTCAAAGTACTGTACTGTATTGTGTCCGAATGGGTGTTGTGTAAATAACTGACAAACTGAGCCAGGAGAAATGTTACTTAACTGTGCTTTTATACAACCCAAAATGGTGTCGCCAAACCGGCATGAACTAGCATGAGTACAGCAGCTGTGACTAGCTCCCGCAGGGTCCTAATGCCCGTCTAGTGAGTTGTAACAAATAAATAAATAAATAGAGTATGAACACAGCACATTATCCCTCTTTTTAAAACCACAGTCTATGTACAAGATCCTTGAGATAGCCAGGTCATGTTCTGATACGCTGAGACCAGCGTGGAGCTTGTGGTGTTTGCTCTAGGTTTTGGTTGGGAAACAGAACGGTGCCTCTGTTCCAGTAGCCAGCGAAGATTCCGCCCAATCATGAGCTCAGCAGGTGTCTTCCCCTTTAGCGAGTGCTTTGTCGAATGGTATGTGTGGAGAATGGTCTGAACCGCTTCATCGAATGTTTGGCCTGCTGCGAGGTTGGCTTTCAAACCCGCTTTGATGACGTGGTTAAAATGCTCAACACCTCTGTTGCTTTGAGTATTGTACCGAGCAGTAAGGCAACGCTCGATAGCATGACGAGTGAGGAAATCCGCAAACTGGTCGGACACAAACTGTGGTCCATTGTCAGTGTTTATGATCTCTGTGAGGCCCCACTTCATGAACATACGCTGCAGAATAGTGACGATCATTGATGAGGTCACTGAACTTGTAGTGATTTCAGGCCATTTGGAATGCAAGTCATGTACTACAACAAGGAAGCGCTGGTACTGTGGAGCTGCTTCAACTGGACCGAAGATATCCAACTGAAGTTGTTGTCATGGTCTTTGTGGCCATGGAATGGGCTTCATTGGCACCGATTGGATGTTTGTGGCCTTTTCGCTCAGACTGCATGCTTCGCAATGTGAGACAAACTCTCGATGTAAGTGTCAATCTCAGGCCACCATACTGAATTGCGACATCTCTGCTTCATGCGGACAATGCCAGGGTGTCCATCGTGTGCCAATGAGAGAACACTCTGTTGAAACGACTTGGGAATTACTGCTCTATCACCACAAGCTAGGCAGCCATCGTTCCAAATGAAAATTCATCGCTAAGCCTGTGGAAGGTTTTCAGCTCTTCCAGAATTTGCTTAGTCCACTCAGTCTGGAGGAAGTGGCACACATGCTGGAGCGTAGCATCACTCTCTGATTTGTTTTTGAGTTTGTCACAGGACACAAGGTTTCTGATGGACTGTGACATGTGTGTCGTCATCTGTGAACAAGTCAGCACCAGAGTCCGAAACAGGTGTCGAGCGGCTGAGCATGTCAGCTACATGGTTGCGACTGCCAGCGATGTACTGTACATCAAAGTTATACTGATGAAGGCGATCTGACCATCGGCTAATTCGTAGTGGTCTGTGCCCAGATCCAGTTGTAGCCATTAACGTAATTAGTGCATGATGAGCCATACGGAGGGTAAATTTCCTGCCATAGAGGTAGATGTGCCAGCGTTCACTTGCGTAGATGCAAGCAAGTGCTTCACGTTCCCCTGTAGAATATTTATATTCTGCAGACGAGAGCATGCGAGAGGTGAAGGCTCCTGGGCGTTCTAGGCCGTCAATCCATTGCGAGAGCACAGCGCTCACGGCGGTGCCTAATGCATCCGTGGTGACATACGTAGTGGCATTTGGATCAAAGTGCGCGAGGATAGGAGAGGATATGATTTTCTCCTTAAGCGTGGTGAATGTCTGAGCCAGGGAATCTGTCCATTTCCAAGGGACGTCCTTGTGCAGCAACTTGCGAAGTGGTTCGGTAATGTGCGCGTAGTACGTGACGAACTTCAGAGAGAAGTTACAAGAACCGAGGAATGATGAAAGTTCTTTGACGTTGATAGCCTCCTGCATTCGCTGGATCGTATCAGTGGTGTCAAGCGACCTTGTACTGTGACTCTGCAGCTCAGAAAGTTTATTTCTCCAGCAGCAAATATTCACTTACCGGCATTAAGTGTAATGTTATGTGTAGCAAGTCTAGCCATAACTACGTGAAGTTGTTGATCATGTTCTTCCATGGACGACAATATCGTCAAGCAGATTGAGGGCTCCCTCTATGCCTGCTAGCATAGTAATGACAATCTTCTGAAATGCACTTGGTGCAGAAGATAATCCGTAGGGCATGTGTCAATACTGATACAGACTATCATGTTTTGTGAATGCCATGAGCGGTTTGCTGTCCTCCGCTAGGGGTATTTGCAGGTAACTGTGGCACATGTCGAGTTTCATAAAAACTATTGAGCCGTGGAATTCTGAAGACAGTTCGTCGATGGTAGGAAGAGGGTACTTGACGGATATGATGGCCTTGTTGACCTTTTTCAGGTCGATGCTGTTATGTATGCAACCCTAGGCAACCTGTATCATACCGCCACCAGAGGGCTAATCTGTTGGGAGTCCCAAGGGATCCCAGCATCCCTTGGGAGCACAGTGTATAAGCAGGCCTCCCACACTGTACCAGCACTCTGGAGTTTGAATAAAGGAGCTAAGGTCACACTTACTCATTGTCTACAGTACTCAGTTGCATTACTTTATTATGAGCTTAACAGATGCATAGGCAGATCTCCCCATTTTTACGGCAAGCAACGACAAAGTTCGAGATCCAGGTTGAGGAGTCGATGCTCTCAATGATTCCCTGAGACTCAAATTGCGTAAATTCTGCGGATACTCGGTCGCGAACTGCGAATGGGAGACGGCGAAGTCGCTGCGTAACCGGTTTGACGGAAGGGTCAATGCGGGGGCGATGGCAGAATTTTGTTGTCACTCCAAACCCTGTGAAGATTGAGGGATACTATTTGTCAAAGTCCACAGTGTACACAGGTGTGCCGAGTGGGTCATAAACTTTGAACCCAAGCTTGTCAAAAAGGTCAACACCCATGAGACTTCGTCCCTTCAAGACATAAAAGGAAAAGTTCTCCAATGTTATGCCCTTGTAGTATATTTGGACAGATATGATCCCAAGTACTTCAATTTTGGAGTCGGAGTACGCATGTAGAGTGGAAGTTGCGGGCTGCAGTTGACAGTCCATGAAGTGGGTTTTGTACACAGCCTCGCTCAAAATGGAGACTTTGGCTCCAAGGTCAGTGAGGAGGCAGATGGGCGTGCCATCAATGTTTACCTCAGTCCTTGAATTTGCCTGAACTGATGTGCGAAATGTCATGAATGGTGCAAACCATACTGGGTTCATCCCTATCAGGGTTGTCCACATGTCGAATATGCTGCGATGAGTGACAGACACTAGCAAAATGGTTCATTTTACCCCCTGCAAAGCATTTCTTCCCATGTGTAGGGCAGTTAGGACTCTTTGCTGAGTGTGATTTGTCCCCACAGTTAAAGCAGTGGAAGTTAAGCTCGTAGTGGGTGGCTTATTACTAGCCCTGGGTCTCTGCTGTGATTTCTGCTTTGGCCAAGCGCCTTGCACATGGGCTGTAGCTGAAGTCTGCTGCACAGGGAGAGCAGGGAATCTGATTGCCTTTGAATTGGAAAGCACTGATTTGATTTGTATGGCCAAATTAGTTGCTCTGTCTAATGTCAATTTATCATCCTCCATTAGCAAGCGTTCGCGAGTGCAGGGTTTCGTTGTTTTCTCAATCATTTGATCTCTGATCATTTCCTCTAAGTGCTCCACAGTTACACGTAGCGGCCAGTTCAGTTAATGAAATGATGTACTGTTTGTTTGGTTCACCGTTCCCTTGCCCCCTTTTTACAAAATTGGTATCTCTCCAGCACTGCACTTGCTTCTCCTTTTAACATGGAGTTCTGTCATTTCAGGTGGATTATTCTATGTAATATTTAAAGAGCTCTTCTCCTCCTCGAGTCCGAGCAAAATATATGGAGATGCTCTGAAGAAGTGTAAAGCCCACCCAGAGGTATGTATATTATATATACAATATATGTTTTTTTGTCAGCTGTGGCTCACTGGGTAGCACTCTCACCTCTGACTCAGAAGATTGTGGGTTCAAGTCCCACTCCAGTACCAAAAAATCTAGTGCAGTGTTGAGGGAGTGCTGCACTGTCGGAGGCCCCATCTACTCTCTCAAGTGAACATAAAAAATCCCATGGCACTATTTCGAACAAGAGCAAGGGAATTATCCCCAGTGTTCTGGCCAATATTTATCCCTCAATCACGATTTAAAAAAAAAAACGATTATCTGGTCATTTATCACATTGCTGTTTGTAGGAGCTTGCTGTGTGCAAATTGGCTGCCATGTTTCCCACATTTCAACAGTCACTACATTCCAAAAGTACTCCATAAGAACATAAGAAATAGGAGCAGGAGTAGGCCATCCGACCCCTTGAGCCTGCTCCACTATTCAATACGATCATGGCTGATCCAATCATGGACTCAGGTCCACTTCCCTGCCCGCTCCCTATAACCCCTTATTCCCTTTTCGTTTAAGAAACTATTTCTGTAAAGCGCTTTGAGACGTCTGGTGATCGTGAAAGATGCCATATAAATCCAAATCTTTCCATCTTTCTTTCTACATGTTTAGATAACACACTATATATTTTTTTATGACTAATTTTACTACTTACACATCACACTCCCCAAGCTATCGGCCCTCTCCTTTGAAAACATTGTAGAGTTATAGTATGATACAAGGGGTGAGTGAATTCTGTTATGTGGAGAGATTTAGAGAAGCCGGGATTGTTCTCTTTAGAGCAGAGGTGGTTAAGGGAGATTTAAAAGACGTGTTCAAAATTATGTTGGGTTTTGATAGAGTAAATAAGAAGAAGCTGTTTTCACTGGCGGGCGGGTCGGTAACCAGATGATACAGATTTAAGATAATTACCGATTTTATTTTTACATAACAAGTTAAGATGATCTGGAATGCATTGCCTGAAAGGGTGGCAGAAGCAGATTCAATAATAACCTTCAAAAGAGAATTGGATATATACTTGAAAAGGAAAAGTTTACAGGGCGATGGGGAAAGAGCAGAGGAGTGGGACTAATTGGATAGCTCTTTCACAGAACTGGCACAGGCACGATGGGCTGAAAGTCATCCTCCTGTGCTGTGTGATGCTAGGACTAGGTAGAATAGCTATTGTTCCCTGTAGTATTTTAATAATGTCAATGAATCTTTGTTGTAAGGGGAATGTTGTTTAGCCAGTGTTTATTTTGCATTTTGCTTGGTCTGTTTTGGCTTCTGAAGAATAAACTAGTTGACCTCCTATGGCATTGCACATGTGGGGAGGGGAGTCGAGATCAAGTCCAGTATTTAGGTCCAGCAGAGGTCAGGCTAATTGGCCACGGAGGTGGGAAGTGGAAAGAGGGGAGCGCATACGAACATTGAAAAGACCCTCTGAAAATCCAGTCTGTCCCCCACAATTGTGATGCCTTGTGCATCTTCATATCATCTGCAAACTTGCAGATTGTGCCCCAACAACTACATCTAGATCATCAATAAATGTAGTAAAGAGCAGTGTTCCCAAGCATCGATCCCTGTGGGACACCATTGATGACCAGTCTCCAAACAGATCCAAATCCATCCACAGCTATCTTCTGCCTACAGCTTACCAGCCAGTTCTCAATCCAGCTCAATATGTTACCACTAATATTAAAGGCTTTAATCTTGTAGAGAAGCCTCTTGTGCAGTACCTTTTCAAGAGCTTTTAGGAAGTCTATGTGGACAGCATTTACTGGATTTCCCTCATCCACCATCTTGGTGACTTCTTCAAAAAATCTAAGACAGCATCTCCCTTTTCTTGAAGCCATGTTGGGTGTTCCAAGTATGTTCCCCTCTACTTAAGTCATCATATATTGCATCCGTAATGATTCACACCAGCATTTTTCCTGTTACTGATGTCAAACTAATGGGCCTATAGAGTTACCTGGGTCCATCTTATCTCCTTTTTTAAAGATGATGGACGACATTAGCTCCTTCCAGTCTACGGGAACTGTCCCAGATCTTTGGATGCGAGCAGATGCATTGGTGTTAATATCTTTGCTCTCTGAGAATGGCGATATGAGCGGCTTATGATCAGTTTCTAACTCAAACTTAAGCCCAAACAGATACTGGTGCATTTTTTTCACCCCGTAAATGCATGCCAGAGCTGCTTTTTCAATCATGCTGTCGGCCTTTTCGGCCTTGGCCAAATTCCTGGATGCATAAGCGACCGGTTGCAATGTTCCTGATTAATTTGTTTGTTGTATACACACCCGACCCTATGCAAAGATGCATCGCAAGCTAGCACTAAATGTTTACAATGGTCATACAGAACAAACAGATTGTTGGAACATAACAGATTTCTGTTTTTCTCAAATGCAGTCTCTTGTGATTTCCCCCATAACCATTCATCTCCCTTGCGTAGCAACATATGTAGCGGCTCTAGCAAGGTGCTTAACCCGGGTAGGAAATTACCAAAATAATCGCGCATGTGCAGAGGTCCCGGCACTGTTTTCAGCTCCGCCCCCTACAGCTCCTGCTGTGCCGCGCCCAGCTCCAGAGGACCTGCAGGGAGCTGGAGAATAGGTAAGTTTTTTTTAGGCGCACTTTCTGACGGCGCGGCCCGAAACTTGGGCCCATAGTGTTTACCGTCGCAACTACCGCCGCGTATCCCATATCTACCATTTCTAGTATCCCTCTTTTTCCCCGATCCCTGAACCTCTTTCCACATTAAACTTCAAGGTTTTTGATTCAGGGCCTTCAAGTGCTCACAGGGTCAGGTTTTTTTTACAGGCTTATAGTGTCTGACCTGCAGAAGTTGGGGATGGTTAAGTCTGTTAAATTTAGGAATACTGTAATTACTCGCAGCCGTACCCCGAAGTGTATCTTATCCTTGGTCTGCCTTATTACCAATCCCCCTTTTGCCTCAGTGTTCATAGTTGGACACGTTGGTGGCACTGGGAGTGTGGTGGTCGAGGCCCTGATAGTGCTCACTGTTGCTAAGGTAGTGGTGGATCTATCTTGGGGAATAACCCTCCAACACCATTCATAGGCCGCTGCACATTTGGAGGGCGGGCATATCTTCCACTCATCCTTCCCTTGCTAAGGTACTTGAGAGAAATCTGGCGCGCACCTTATCTGCACCCCCTTTTCCCGGGTGCAGTATCTTTGTCCCCCCCCCCCCCCCTCCTGGTTAAAAAACAGGTCTTATTCCCACTAATTATTCATCCCTTATTACTGGTTCATCCCCAATATTGGTTTGATCCCTCTCTACGTTGTCTTATGCCTGTTAATCCGATGCTGCAATTTAAGTCCACAGCTGCTCCGAACGTCACCGTCAACGTTTCTGATTCTTTATCACAACTAATCTCGCCCGAGTCTCTGTAATACAGGCCTTGCTGTCCCTCAGCCGGTTGTCCTCGGTATGAGGATGAGTTGCCCCACGTTGTTCCCTAGAGCACCACGGTCCTGTAAAAAAATATATATATATTTCCCAGTCGTCGCTGGTTAATTAGTGACTTTTTTTCAACTGGGTCCAGTGTTTCCACTTGCCGATACCCCTTATAACTACGCTGGCGCATGTGTCGCTTGCCATTATCACCTGATGAGGTCCGGTCCATTTTGGTGTGAGCCTGGACCTCTCTGGGTTAATTCTCACCATCACCTGACTGCCTACTTGGGGTATTTGGACCTTCTATTCTTTAATGTCATTCTCTAAGTCCTTGATTACTTGCTGATCTTTAGCCTGTGCTTTTAAATCATGTAACTGCTTACAGAGTTCCATCACAAACCTCCGTATCCTGTCTTTATAAGGTCCTACGTCCTCACTTCCTGTAACCAAGACTTCTGACAGCCTCATTGCCCTTCCGGTCATTAGTTAAAAGGGTGTCAGTCCTGTCATCCGACTAGGGGTTGCCCTGAGTTTCATCAGTACTCGGGGTAACATATCCACCCACCCCTTTCATCTCTTCGATTGCCTTGGCTAGGGCCGCTTTTAAGGTCGTATTCATTCATTCCACCAATCCGGAAGATTCCGGATGGTATGGGATATGGAATTTATGCCTGATCCCTAGTTAAGCGCAGGCCTGTTTCATTATCTTCCCTGTGAAATGTGTCACATGCCAGACACGAGACTCCCAAAGCAAGCGCTCTACTCGGAACTCCTTCACGACAAACAAGCCAAAGTTGGGAAGAGGAAACGTTACAGAGACACCCTCAAAGCCTCCCAGAAAAAGTGCAACATCCCCACCGACACCTTGGGAGTCCCTGGCCAAAGATCGCCCTAAGTGGAGGAAGTGCATTGGGGAGGGTGCTGAGCATGCTGAGAGCATGCAGAAACCAAGCGCAGGCAGCGGAAAGAGCGTGCGGCAAACCAGTACACCCACCCCTTCCCTCAACGACTATCTGTCCCACCTGTGACAGGGACTGTGGCTCTCATATTGTACTATTCAGCCACCTAAGGACTCATTTTAAGAGTGGAAGCAAGTCTTCCTCGACTCCGAGGGAATGCCTATGATGACGATGTACCTTGATCTGAGTCCAGCTGTAGTGGCATTCCCCATCAGGGTATTATTTCCTCTGCTAGGATTCTGACCACTCTGATGATCAATTTCTAGTGGCGAATGCTTTTACCCACTTCGTAAACTGATCTATTATAACTAGGCAGTATATCTTCCCCTTGTTGCTGGATAACGGTCCAGTAAAATCTATCTAAGTTTTCCCAGAGTCCTTTTCGGTCAGGGCTGATGTCCCATTCTGACCTTTACTTTCCCCCCCGGGTTGTATTTTGCGCATGTCACGTACCTTCTACAGTGGTCCTCTATATCTCTACCCATTTCCTTCCACCACCAGCATCTGGACCTCGAGCTTATCATGTTGGTTCCACCTGTATGGACAGACCCGTGATATAAATTTAGTAGGCTCCCCTGGATACATTTTGGGGTCGCCACATTCCCATCTTTGTTCCATACCCTGTCGGTCCCTTGTTGGGCTCCTCTCTGCTTCCACCCCTCCTTTTCCCGTGGAGTGACTTCTCCCTGTACCTTAAGCATGTTTACTTCCTCAGGCCCGATTGTACATGCTCCGACCTGGGCTTCCCCGGCCAGTGTACCTGTCTCCGCCACCCGCTTGGCCGCTTTGTCTCCCCATCGCACACTCTTGGGATAGGAGGGAGGCTTCCACTAATTTCTTAACAATATCCTCGTGTTTTATTGGCCCTCCTCCTGAAATCATGTATCCCTGTCTACTCCAGGCTATCATATAATCATGCACTCCAAAAGCATATCGACTGTCTGTATAGATGTTTACTCTTTTTCCCTTGGCCGTCCTCAGAGCCTCAGTGAGAGCCACCAATTCAGCCACTTGAGCCGATAGGCCCCCTTCTAGCCGTTCTTCCCCTCTAACCTGTCCGCCCCTATCTACCACGGCCCATCCTGTCCGTGGTGTCCCGTTGATATAGCGCCGGGACCCTTCTACGTATAGATCTATGTCTGACTCCTCAAGCGGGGTTTCACTTATCTGACTACTTCCCTCGTCTTCTCCTGTCGGGCTACACTGATGCTCCTCTCCCTCCGTAATGATCCACCCTGCAGGGTTGTTACAGTTGTCTTTTATTATGGTTACCATCCCGCTGGGGGGGGGGTAAGAGCATTGCTTCCCACCTTGCCCTTCGTACGTCGGATACCGTTTTTAGCCTTCCTGTGTTAAGCAATTCTATTATGGTATTCTGGGTATGTAGAATAACGTGTCCCGAAATTACTATTGGTTCGCTAACTCTGATGGCCCACGCAGCACAGTCGAGGGCAGCAACGCACCTCGACAGTCCTGCGGCTGCAGGTTGCGGTTTACCTGAGTAATATGCCACTGGCCTATGCCTGTCCCCATGTAATTGAGTCACCACCGCATTATAATGATCTTTACTGTGGTAGGTATCGATGTGGAAGGGCCTATTCTGGTCGGAATCCCAGGGCTGGAGCACTTGTGAGGGCTTATTTTAACTTTACAAATGCCGTTTCCTGATCAGGGCCCCAGTCCATTGGCTCTTAGGAGGGTTCCACCCCCCTCAAACCAGGTCCTGTATAGGTTGGGCCATCTCGGCATATTCGGGGATAACATTTCGGCAGTAGTTGAATAACCCTAGTACCTGCCTGACCCTTTTCACAGTCCCTGGCCTTGGCATCGATCTAATCGCCTCCTTTCTGTCCTCGGGCATCTGTCTCTTCCCTTGTTATATATCCTAGATATGTTACTTCGTTTTTTCTCAACTGTACCTTCCTAGGATTTATTTTTAATCTCTCACTCTGTAGAGCTCCTAGCACTGTAGTTAAAGCTAGTACGTGGTGTTGTTCTGTACTGGAGGCAATAAGGATATCGTCTACATACCGCAAAAAGGTGCTCCCTTCTCCTACGTCTACCGGTTCCAAAATCCCTGACAGTACTCGATGAAATATGCTCGGGTTATTATGGAATCTCTGTGGCACTCTGGTCCATGTGTATTGTTTTCCCTTTATGGTGAAGACAAATTTCCCTTGGGACTCTTTGTCTAAGGGTATGGCCCAAAGTCCATTTGCTATATCAAGCATGGTGAATATCTTATGTTCTGGATCCAGGCCATTAAAAATTGTGGCCGGACTTGCCACAATCGGGTGCTCTCTAGGAATCACCTTATTCAGGGCGGTATAATTGATAGTCGGTAAGACCTGTCGGGTTTCTTTACCAGCCACACAGGTGAATTAATGGAGGATATTACCCCTTGCTTCTCTAATTCCTGCACTATCTGACAGACCACTGTCTCAGCTTTGGGTCTTAATGGTACTGTCAGTGAGCTTTGTGTTCAGGTCCGGGAATGTTGATGGGTGGTATCTCTGCTAGCCCACAATCCTGCTTGTATTGTGCCCACAGAGTTGGGTATGATTGGCACATGCTACCCCATGCACCCTTTGTTTCCCACGCAGGCTGGATTAGGGTTATTCCGGCCACTCTGTGCTGCTGGTGTCCCGGGTATTCGAACTTAATTTGGTTTACGTGCTAATCCCCCAAAATGATCCGGTTATGCTAGGGATCTATCAGTACCCCTATCTCCCTTAAGGTAGCGATTCCCAATATGATGCCCTCTGTGTTCTGACAGCACCAAAACTGAGCAGGTAGCATTACTCCCTGTACTTCTAATAACACCACCTCACTTAGGGTTGCTTTCTGATATCCCCCACCCACTCCTTGTATGTTAATGGTCCTGCGGGTCAGGGGCAAATCTAAGTTGGTTATGGAAACGAACGCTCCTGTATCTGCTAGCATATTGCAGTGCCGGCCCCTTAACACTGCACTAATAAACATTCTTGGATCCCCTAGTTGCCGTCCCATACCTCCACCGGGGGCCGACAACCCCTAGCGTGTGCTGGCTAATCGGAGCAAGTTGATAATATCCTCGTTGGAGGGTGTCTCAGGTGGGGGTGGTGGTAGCTGTGGTGCTGGTACCTGTTTGAGCATGTTCATCAGTTTTTCCCTGGTTAATGGTGTTCCCTTCTTTGCCTGTTGGGGGCCTCACCTTCCCACACCTCCTCCCTTATTCCAGCAATCTTTGGACAAGTGTTCCACTTTACCACAACTATAACATTTCCCTCTAGAATTTCCGTATCCTTTCTTCTTCTGCAGGCATTCTACTGAAGTGACCTTCCTGATTGCAGTTAAAACATATCAGGGGAGCTGCACGGGGTGTTCATCCTCTCCCTCCGTCTCTGCTGCTACCGTCACTGCTGCCATTTTAGCTATCTTTTCCCTTTGTTCTGACTTTAACTCCTCTATGTGCTCTGCCCATTCCAGAGTTTCATCGTAATTGTCCCCCACTTTGAATCCTAACTTAATTATCTTTTGATGGGCTTTCCCCCAGTCCATCCTTAAACATTTTCAAAAATGCTGCATCATCTTTGTCAGGGTCATTCGTGTCGGAGTGGTCTTTGTACTCAATCCACTTTTGTTCCCCATATTCCCCCACACTTTCGCCTGCCTTTGAGTTACTTTCAGTATCCTACTCCAAAATCGGTCCCCAGCACCCATCCATCCCATGCTTGAGAAATTCCAATTTTTGCATTTTTGGCATATCGACCCCGCCCCTATTCTGCCAGTTCCCACTTTGTACCAATTGTGTCATTTTGTGCCAATTTTATCGGATCCGTTTTGGCTTTTACCAGATTGTGAATGTTTGCTAAGGTTAGGTTGTGGGTGTCTAGCATCTCTTCCACCTTTTGACAGAATTCCATATTCCTAATAATTGTTTTAGGGGCTGGCAATTCATTCAATAGTATTTGTCTCTCCTGTGGACTGAGGGGCTGGTCTGCTTCCGTTGGCGGGAATCATAGTGGTGTGTATAGGCGCAGCTGGTAGGTAGCCATTATCATATGCTGGGGGCCAATCTACTCCGTCCTTATCATCAGCCAACTCATCCCAGCCTGGTTTACTGTCAGGTTGGGTTTGTGGGCTACTCTCACCCACCGAGAGGTACAGCGGTTTTATTGCTGGTGCCGTAGGTGATCCTGTTACGGCTGCGTACTGCACTATCCGTCCAGTCCCGTCTTTTATCTCTTCCAGCTTATTTATCTTAGGAACTCAAACAAAACAAATTCAAGAGTTAGAACCTATATCTTTTATCTATCCTCTGTACCAGGCAAGTATTATTACATAGACTTGCTCCATTTTATTCTTAGTCTGACTCTCACCATTTGAGTGTTATAAGTGTGCTTTACATACATAAGCGAGTTTTACATATAATCTGTCAATAGGCTATATATTACAATCCCTACAGTGAGGTGGAGGAACTCTCGATTCCTCACAACCTCCTAATACTGTTGAGCCCTATAATCTGGATCATTTGATGTGTCTGATCAATTCATTACCTTTAGTGACCATGTGTCTGTCTACTTCCACTTTGGTGACAATACTTTATCCCCTTGCAATACTCTACCTCCTTACAATGAGGAAAGATGGGAGAGACTCAAGTGGAGCATGAAATCCAGCATGGACTGGTTGGACCGAATTACCTGTTTCTGTGCCATATATCCTATGTAGACTACACACTCTGTCTCTTTAATGTGCTGATGCTTCTGTCCGTTACTCAACCTGTTGCATCAATGCCCTCATGATTCCCCTCTAGGTCTGTTCCCACCGCCCCTCCCCCCATCCCCAACCTGTTCTCATTGTATCAGTGTACCTGTCCACCTCTTATGTTGCAGCTCTGACGAAAGGTCCATACCTGAAGCATTAACTTGGCCTGTTCTTTCCACAGATACTGACTGACCTGTTGAGTGTTTCCAACGTTTTCTGTTTTTGTTTGATTGCCAGCGTCTGCAGTATTTTGCTTTTTATCTTTTGTATTGAAAACATTTAAGCCCCTTATTCCTTTTTAAGGTTTGATTTCTGACTCTTTTTAAATGAGAAATGTCTGAACAGATGGCTGTAGCACCAGAGTTTAAACTAAGTGAAATGCCAAGACTATCAGAGTAAATGACACCCCCCCACAGGGCCCTTTCCCATTGTGGCGTGATCCCAGAGCTGAAATTTATCTTGTTTTCTCTCGCTGAGCAGTGTCCCTGCCAAATGGAGGTGTGAATTATGTATTGAAAGAAAACACACGGACTATGCCAAGTATTTTGCATGGAACAATCCCTGTTGCCATATATTTGAGCAGATTTTTTTCGACCAGAAACAACGGCAATTAGGTGGAAGCCAAGATGAAGGGAGAAGACTTGGTACACAGGACGCTGTGGAGTGAAATTGGTCATGGGCAGTCACACGAGATGGCCGATAGAGAATCGGAAATCTGATTTACATGATACCCGATTTTCTTTTTTAAAGAAAATAAGGAAGTGTGCAAAACGGATTTCCTACATTACAACATTGACTGCACTTCAAAAGTACTTAATTGGCTGTAAGCACTTTAGGACATCCTAAGGTAAAAGGCGCTATATAAATGCACGTTCTTTCTTTACCAACTCTCTATTGAAAGTTTTGTGCAATTGTGCAAGACCAATTTCACTCTTTCCTTTCTCCCCCCCCCCCCCCCCCCCGATAATGACATGGAAATAGTTTGGCACTGATGTAAAAGTTAATTTTTGGTATAGTTTCTCTAAAACAGAAAAGGTGGGATACTTTAAGGGAGGGTGAAATAGTTCAAGTTTTTTAAATGCTCTGTTCCTGAGCAAATGCAGTTTTATTTCTAAATTTGACAAGAAAATTCAGATTAAAATACTGCACCCTTTAAACTGCAATATACCGGTGTAATACAGAATTACGCAAACTCAGTTAAGGTGCTTAACTTCCCATCTCTCTAACTGTAAGCCTCTACTCTGGTGTTGACTGGATTCCAACTTTGAATGAGTTTTATCTGCTTTCAGCGGGCTCCTCCGAGAAGGGCAGAATAAACAAGATTGAGCATTGAGAGCCTGTATTTTCCCTGTAACTAGCACCCTTGCCTGTCCAAGCTGATGGTTGTTTGATGATTATCAAATATCCATACAGCCATTATAGGACACACTTAAAATAGTTCCACAAAGATTACAACTGTGTCCAGGCTTGATGATGTTTCAGACTTAATACATCATCTTAACAACAGCAGTAGCAATTTTTTCATTTCCGTTTCAGCAAAATTACTGCTCTGTGAAGCAATTTGTAACCTGTTCCCACAGAGCAGCAAAGAGGATTTTCGAAGTCTCTGCAATACTAGCTTAGCACCTTGAAGAAAGGAATTATCATAGAATCATAGAAAGGGTACAGCACGGAAGAAGGCTATTCAGCCCATCGAGACCGTGCCGGCTCTCTACGAGTATTTCAGCTGGTCCCACTCACCCGCCCTTACCCCGTAGCCCTGCAAAAATTTTTATTTGAGGTGCTTATCCACCTCCGTTTTGAAAGCTGTGTTTGAGTATGCCTCCACCAGCATTTCAGGCAGTACATTCTATATGACCATAATAAATAGGAGCAGGAGTAGGCCATTTGGCCCCTCGGGCCTGTTCCGCCATTCAATAAGATCATGGCTGATCTGATCTTGGCCTCAACTCCACTTTCCTGTCTGTTCCCCATAACCCTTGACTCCCCTATAGTTCAAGAATCTGTCTATCTCCACCTTAAATATATTCAATGACCCAGCCTCCACAGCTCTTTGGTGCAGAGAATTCCACAGATTTACGACCCTCTGAGAAAAGAAATTCCTCCTCATCTCCATTTTAAATGGGCGACCCCTTATTCTAAAACTATGCCTCTCGTTTTAGATTCTCCCACGAGGGGAAACATCCTCTCAACATCTACCCTGTTGAGCCCCCTCAGAATCTTATGTTTCAATAAGATCATCTCTCATTCTTCTATACTCCAATGAGTATAGGCTCAACCTTTCCTCATAAGACAACCACTTCATCTCAAGAATCAACCTAGTGAACATTCTTTGAAATGCTTCCAGTGCAACGTACTGAATCTGGAACTCTGAAACCCGGAATTGTCCGAAAAATGGGCATTTTGCGCATAGCTGATGGAGTCGACCAGAATACATAATTATTGTCTGAAAACTCATAATCTGGCATGGATTCAGTCGAGGATTCTGAATTTCAGACAAGAAAATCAAGTCTGAAATCCAGAATCCTTAACTGATTCTGTGCCGGATTTTGGGTTTTGCCAGATTTCAGACCTTGCTGCTGAAAACCCAGCATGGATTCGGTCGAGGATTCCGGATTTCAGGTTGATTTTCTTGACTGAAATCCGGAAAAGCCCAAAAACCGGAACGAATTGGGTCCCAAGGATTTCGGATGTTGTACCTGTATATCCCTCCTTAAATAAGGAGACCAAAACTGGATGCAGTACATCAGGTGTGGCCTCGCCAATACCCTGTACAGTTTTGGCAAGACTTCCCTACTTTTATACTCCATCCCCATGCAATAAAGGCCAACATTCTATTTGCCTTCCTAATTACTTGCTGTACCTGCATACTAACTTTCTGTGTTTCATGTGCGAGGACACCCAGATCTCTTTGTACTGCAGCATTCTGTCCATTTAAATAATAATTTGCTTTTCTATTGTTTCTGCCAAAGTGGATAACCTCACATTTTCCCACATTAGACTCCATCTGACAAATTTTTGCCCAATCACTTAGCTTATCTATATCCCTTTGCAGACTCTTTGTTTCCTCCTCAGAACTTGCTTTCCCACCTATCTTTGTATCGTCAGCAAATTTGGCTACATTACACTCATTCCCTTCATCCAAGTCATTAATATAGAATTAAATAGTTGACGCCCCAGCACCGATCCCTAACATCCCAGATCCTAACCCTTGCTGTGTTTTAAAAAAAAAAAAAAGTTTTTTCATGTGTTGACTTTGGTTCTTTTGTCAATCACCTTAAATCTGTGTCCTCTGGTTCTCTATTTGACCAGAATTGAGTGCAGCAGTTGTTAGATAGGCTTTTCCCTGTTCGCCTTTAACCAGCTAAATGTTCAAACTGTATTTTCATCAGTTCTTCCCTTCTTTGGCCTTCAAATTCTCTCTCTCCCTGTCACAACTTTACTTTTCTCAATTTATCAATGCTGTACACAATGTCATTGGTCTTCTAAACCTCCTCTCTTGTCTGAGCTCAAAATACAGTATAGTAGGTGTTCTTCCTTCTCACCGCATCCTCGATGGGTTATTTAGTGTCATCATATTTCTGATTCTAATTCATTCTTTCGCAGGACTTCAAGGTGGAGAAAAAGAACAGAAGAGAATAAAAGGACACATGTTTACTACTTAACCAGTCTCACAATGGAAGAGAATGAACCAAACCACATTAATTAAAATGGTATTTCTTATTGAATTTAATATTGCCATGGGATTTGAACTCTCAACCTCTAGGTTGCTAGTCCAATATCATAACCACTAGGCCACTATTAATTAAAATAATGCCCAATTTTTTCTTTTAATAATGAAAACTTGTGCCACAATATATCAGACACATTCCATCCCAAGTACACAGCACACAGTGGGGTCCTGAAGTTACCCCTATTATGTACAAACACGTAACACATTTGATTGAAATTCCTCTCTCTGCTATTTTAACAGTGACGCTAACCCATTTAAAATAACTGGGTTAATGCCTCCGCTATATAGTGGAGAGAAAATTCTACAGAATGCATTAGGGTCATCGACCCGAAACATTAACTCTGCTTTCTCTCCACAGATGCTGCCTGACCTCCTGAGATTTCCAGCATTTTCTGTTTTTATTCCAGATTCCAGCATCCGCAGTATTTTGCTTTTGCATTAATTGTTTTGTACACTTGTCCAATTTCAGGGCCCCGAGTAAACCCTCACTGCTGCCTGCCTCCCCTGTGGTACCGAGCTCATCAATAATTGCATGACCAGTCACATTCCGATGTGCTGTAAACCTGTTTGAATGTGCATGCTCACATTTGCTGAAGAGATAATATTTACTTGAGTAAGACAAGCTGTGTTGCTGGTGGAGGAGCTGGCATATGTTGCTCTACTATATATCTGCTAAAATAATTACAGAGCTATATTAGAAGTGTATGTGCCTGCTTAGTGTGCCTCCTCTGCCTATACAATGTACAAGTATCCGTATATACAGCACGCATTCTTTATGGAAGCAAATTCCTGCTAAATCCATGTTGCTGCTTAGTGTTAGTTTGTTCCTTTGCTAAGTGATGGATTAGCATATAAAAGCCAGGTTATAACACACTTTATTTGCACTGAATATGGAACAGAGTTTGTAATTACACCACTGTAAAGTCTTGTAACATTGGTTATAATCTAAATATTTAGATTTAAAAACAACTTGTGTTCACAGATAATTGGAGCATTGGGAGAACCTATAAAAGGTTATGGAGAAACATCACGACGGGGTAGAAGACGACATGTCAGGTAAATTAAAGAATAGATATATACTAAGATTGTTATGGGCCTCGGGTAGTGTTTAACAAATTAAGGAATGTCAATAAAGAAGGCATTTGTTTTTTAAGTAATTTTTCTGGTAGTTGGAAGATAGTTTTTGCTTCCACTTCAACAACAACTTGTATTTATATAGCGCCTTTAATGTAGTAAAAAGTCCCAAGGCGCTTCACAGGAGTGTTACTAAACAAAAATTGACACACAGCCATAAAAGGACTTAATAGGGAAATTACCATAAGCTTGGTTAAAGAAGTAGGTTTTAAGGAGTGTCTTGAAGGAGGAAAGAGAGGCGGAGCGGTTCAAGCCGTGAGTTCCAGAGCTTGGGGCCAAGGCAACAGAAGGCACGGCCACCAATGATGGAGTGATTAAAATTGGAGATATGCAAGAGGCTAGAATTGGAGGAGTGCAGATATAGCGGGTGGGAAAGATGGTTGTGGGGCTGGAGGAAATTGCAGAGATAGGGAGGGGCGAGGCCATGGAGGGATTTGACAACAAAGATGAGAATTTTAAAAATCAAGATGTTGCTCCACCAGGAACTAATGTAGGTCAGTGAACATGGGTGATGGGTGAACAGAACTTGGTGTGAGTTAGGGCTCGGACAGCAGAGTTTTGGGTGAATTTAAGGTTATGGAGGGTGGAAGCTGGGTGACTGGCCAGGAGTGCGTTGGATTAGTCAAGTCTAGAGGTAATTGGATGAGGGTTTCAGCAGCAGATGAGCTGAGGTGGGGCAGAGTCGAGCAATGTTACCTCCGCAAACTCTGCAATAAGGAGCTCCTGGCTGATATATTTGACTTCCAATCTACTACCCCCGAACACCTATAGAATATAGATTTACTGTCATCCTCTGTGCTGAGCTCTTTATCTTAAATCATGCCTCGATAAAGTGGAGAAGCCAGGGGTTTCTGCAGGAGGAGTGAGGAAATATTGGAGGGAGAGTCACCTTGGATGGATGGCTTTAGGACATCTTGGGGGTAATTTTAACTCTTACTGAAAGTGCAAATTGGGTAATATGGAATCATAGAAACATAGAAAATAGGTGCAGGAGTAGACCATTCGGCCCTTCTAGCCTGCACCGCCATTCAATGAGTTCATGGCTGAACATGCAACTTCAGTACCCCCTTCCTGCTTTCTCACCATACCCCTTGATCCCCCTAGTAGTAAGGACAACATCTAACTCCTTTTTGAATATATTTAGTGAATTGGCCTCAACAACTTTCTGTGGTAGAGAATTCCACAGGTTCACCACTCTCTGGGTGAAGAAATTCCTCCTCATCTCGGTCCTAAATGGCTTACCCCTTATCCTTAGACTGTGTCCCCTGGTTCTGGCCTTCCCCAACATTGGGAACATTCTTCCTGCATCTAACCTGTCTAACCCCGTCAGAATTTTAAACGTTTCTATGAGGTCCCCTCTCATTCTTCTGAACTCCAGTGAATACAAGCCCAGTTGATCCAGTCTTTCTTGATATGTCAGTCCCGCCATCCCGGGAATCAGTCTGGTGAACCTTCGCTGCACTCCCTCAATAGCAAGAATGTCCTTCCTCAAGTTAGGGGACCAAAACTGTACACAATACTCCAGGTGTGGCCTCACCAAGGCCCTGTACAACTGTAGCAACACCTCCTTGCCCCTGTACTCAAATCCCCTCGCTATGAAGGCCAACATGCCATTTGCTTTCTTAACCGCCTGCTGTACCTGCATGCCAACCTTCAATGACTGATGTACCATGACACCCAGGTCTCTTTGCACCTCCCCTTTTCCTAATCTGTCACCATTCAGATAATAGTCTGTCTCTCTGTTTTTCCCACCAAAGTGGATAACCTCACATTTATCCACATTATACTTCATCTGCCATGCATTTGCCCACTCACCTAACCTATCCAAGTCGCTCTGCAGCCTCATAGCATCCTCCTCGCAGCTCACACTGCCACCCAACTTAGTGTCATCCGCAAATTTGGAGATACTACATTTAATCCCCTCGTCTAAATCATTAATGTACAATGTAAACAGCTGGGGCCCCAGCACAGAACCTTGCGGTACCCCACTAGTCACTGCCTGCCATTCTGAAAAGTCCCCATTTGCTCCTACTCTTTGCTTCCTGTCTGACAACCAGTTCTCAATCCATGTCAGCACACTACCCCCAATCCCATGTGCTTTAACTTTGCACATTAATCTCTTGTGTGGGACCTTGTCGAAAGCCTTCTGAAAGTCCAAATATACCACGTCAACTGGTTCTCCCTTGTCCACTCTACTGGAAACATCCTCAAAAAATTCCAGAAGATTTGTCAAGCATGATTTCCCTTTCACAAATCCATACTGACTTGGACCTATCATATCACCTCTTTCCAAATGCACTGCTATGACATCCTTAATAATCGATTCCATCATTTTACCCACTACCGATGTCAGGCTGACCGGTCTATAATTCGCTGTTATCTCTCTCCCTCCTTTTTTTAAAAGTGGGGTTACATTGGCTACCCTCCACTCCATAGGAACTGATCCAGAGTCAATGGAATGTTGGAAAATGACTGTCAATGCATCCACTATTTCCAAGGCCACCTCCTTAAGTACTCTGGGATGCAGTCCATCAGGCCCTGGGGATTTATCGGCCTTCAATCCCATCAATTTCCCCAACACAATTTCCCGACTAATAAGGATTTCCCTCAGTTCCTCCTCCTTACTAGACCTCCGACCCCTTTTATATCCGGAAGGTTGTTTGTGTCCTCCTTAGTGAATACCGAACCAAAGTACTTGTTCAATTGGTCCGCCATTTCTTTGTTCCCCGTTATGACTTCCCCTGATTCTGACTGCAGGGGACCTACGTTTGTCTTTACTAACCTTTTTCTCTTTACATATCTATGGAAACTTTTGCAATCCGTCTTAATGTTCCCTGCAAGCTTCTTCTCGTACTCTATTTTCCCTGCCCTAATCAAACCCTTTGTCCTCCTCTGCTGAGTTCTAAATTTTTCCCAGTCCCCGGGTTCGCTGCTATTTCTGGCCAATTTGTATGCCACTTCCTTGGCTTTAATACTGTCCCTGATTTCCCTTGATAGCCATGGTTGAGCCACCTTCCCTTTTTTATTTTTACGCCAGACAGGAATGTACAATTGTTGTAATTCATCCATGCGGTCTCTAAATGTCTGCCATTGCCCATCCACAGTCAACCCCTTCAGTATCATTCGCCAATCTATCCTAGCCAATTCACGCCTCATACCTTCAAAGTTACCCTTTTTTAAGTTCTGGACCATGGTCTCTGAATTAACTGTTTCATTCTCCATCGGTGACCATTCTACATCCCTCCTGATTTTCCATTGATATTAATAGAAAGGAAAATCAGGAGAGATGTATAACATGCAGCCGATCTGATATCACCCAGTTTGCACTATCACTACTGGTTAAAATTACCCCCATCTGTCTATGGCTTCAGTATCATTGGTGAAATTCTATGAATACAACCCTCCGAGATCTCAGCGTTCCTCCAATTCTGACCTCCATGTGCATCCACAATTTCTTTTGCCCCACCATCAGTGGCCGTGCCTTCAGCTGCCTGAGCCCTAAGCTCTGGAATTCCCTCCCTAAACCTCTCCGCCTATCTACCTCTCTTCCTTTTAAGTCACTCCTTAAAACCTCCCTCTTTGACCAAGCCTTTGATCACCTGTCCTAATATTTCCTTTATGTGGGTCATTGACATTTTAATCTGATAACGTCCCTTTGAAGCACGTTATAGGTGCTATATAAATGAAAGTTATTGTAGAACCGGTCACAAACCGTCTTGGTTCAGCAGTGTTGTTTGGTGTGAGGACACTTGAGCAAGATTCAGAAGTCTTAATCTCAAAACAAAGGGCATTTTGCAATGGTACCATTTTAATTCTAGTTTTCAGTTAACGAGAGGCAAAACCTATATGCCTTCATGTGCTGTGGATCGAGTGTGCACTGAAAGCTGTCCCTTTACAGTGTCCGCTTTGGCTCAGTGGGTAGCACAGTTGCTTCCGAGTCAGAAAGTTGTGGGTTCAAGTCCCAATCAAGGGATGTCGGCGCAACAATCTAGGCTGACACTCCAGTGCACGGCTGAGGAAGTGCTGCACTGTCGGAGGCGCCGTCTTTCGGGTGAGACGTACAACTGAGGCCCCGTGTGCTCTCTCAGGTGGGTGTAAAAGATCCTATGGCACTATTTCAAAGAAGAACAGAGGAATTATCCCTGGCGTCCTGGCCAATATTTCTCTCTGAATCAACAAATCTGAAATGGATTAGCTGGTCGTCATCACATTACTGTTTGTGGGAGCTTGTTGTGTGCAAATTGGCTGCTGCTTTTCTTACATTATAACAATGACTACACTCCATTGTAAAATTACATAATTGGCTGTAAAGCGCTTTGAGACGTCCGGTGGTCGTGTATTTAAAAACAAAATAAAAGGAAGCAATTTTCAACTGCTGGCTGGCAGTTGGAGATTGGGATGAGGCACCTCATCCTCCTCATTAATGCCAAGACCACATGATGAAGGAATTGAGTGTAATATCTCCAAGATTGCAGATGACACTAAACTGGATGGCAGTGTGAGCTGTGAGGAGGACGCTAAGAGGCTGCAGGGTGACTTGGACAGGTTAGGTGAGTGGACAAATGCATGGTAGATGCAGTATAATGTGGATAAATGTGAGGTTCTCCACTTTGGTGGCAAAAACATGAAGGCAGAATATTATCTGAATGGCGGCAGATTAGGAAAAGGGGAGGTGCAACGAGACCTGGGTGTCATGGTACATCAGTCATTGAAAGTTGGCATACAGGTACAGCAGGCGGTGAAGAAGGCAAATGGCATATTGGTCTTCATAGCTAGGGGATTTGAGTATAGGAGCAGGGAGATCTTACTGCAGTTGTACAGGTCCTTGGTGAGGCCTCACCTGGAATATTGTTTAGTTTTGGTCTCCTAATCTGAGGAAGGACATTCTTGCTATTGAGGGAGTGCCGCGAAGGTTCACCAGACTGATTCCCGGGATGGCAGGACTGACATATGAGGGGAGACTGGATCAACTGGGCCTGTATTCACTGGAGTTTAGAAGGATGAGAGGGGATCTCATAGAAACATATAAAATTCTAACGGGACTGGACAGGTTCGATGCACAAAGAATGTTCCCGATATTGGGGATGTCCAGAACCAGGGGACACAGTTTAAGGATAAGGGGTAAGCCATTTAGGACTGAGATGAGGAGAAACCTCTTCAGTTGGAGAGTTGTTAACCTGTGGAATTCCCTACCGCAGAGAGTTGTTGATGCCAGTCCATTCGATATATTCAAGAGGGAATTAGATATGGCCGTTACGGCTAAAGCGATTAAGGGGTATGGAGAGAAAGCAGAAAAGGGGTACTGAGGTGAATGATCAGCCATGATCTTATTGAATGGTGATGCAGGCTCGAAGGGCCGAATGGCCTACTCCTGCACCTATATTCTATGTTTCTATGATGCCTGTAAATGGCCGAGAACGTGCCCGCCTGCTTCCTGTGGAAGGTTGCTTGAACATGCAAATCGGGACCCTACGCCGGTTGTCGGACCCCGACGGCAACTTGGAGATGCAAACAGGCGGGGTGTGGTCCATGCATGTTTGTACCAGACATTAACCAACAACAACATCAACTTGTGTTTATATAACACCTTTAAAGTAGTGAAATGAGCAGTCTAACCAGTAGTCCTTAAAGAGTGTACTAGTGACCGCTCAGGAAATGTATATTGTTGTGGGCTCCAGTGGAGCAGGAGTGGTCCTCCGGGGCTTACAAAAATAATTCCTGCCCGCTGTCCCCGCAGGCCCGACTTGTGGGCCGGCTTAGCATGGGAACCAGCCAATGTCTGGCTTTCCCACAACTGGCAGCAGCAGTTGAGGATGGTTCAGTCATAATTTTCTCATTCTCCTGCTCCTCCTACAACGTACCATTTTAAGCCACAAACTGGATGCCACTTAATCACTATTTCCTAGTTTACCGCAATCTGATCTCTCTTGTAATAGTGATGGCAACCAGGCTTTGGCTGTTCATCTAGATTTCTTAGTTTAAAAAAAAATACTATCCTCTGGAGAAGTATGTTACTTCCGCATTTTATTGCATGAGCACAGGGGACATTGTTTATGGTGACTGTTGTAGGGGTTGGCTTAATTGTTATTTCAGAAGCTAATCCTTCAATTTGACTTCATTTCAAATTAGTTCCTGGGACAATTTTTGTTTGGAGCATGTCCTAGAACGAGAGTGGGCCAGATTATTTGTTTCGCTGAAGTGTTTGAGTATAAGATTCCTTATGAAAGTATCTGTTCATCTTTTCAGCCTTTTCTTCAGTGGGTAGCCCTATGATGATGATGGAGCACACTTGTCTCTGAGTCAGAAGGTTGTGGGTTCAAGTCCCACTCTCGGGACTTGAGAACATAATCTCGGCTGACACTTCAGAGTAATATTGAGGGACATCTGCATTGTCGGAGGTGCCGTCTTTCGGATGAGACGTTAAACCGATGCCCCGTCTACCTGCTTGGGTGGATGTAGAAAAATCCCATGGCACAACTTTAAAGAGAAGCAGGGGCGTTCTCCTGGTATTCTGGCCAACACCACCAAAAAAAAAGACTCATTCATCTCATGGCTGTTTATGGTATCTTGCTGTGTGCAAATTAGCTTCTTTGATTGTCGACAAAACAACAGTGACAACACTTGAAAAGTAATTCATTGGTGGCAAAGTATTTTGGGGCATCTTGAGGATATGAAAGATGCTAT
Organism: Pristiophorus japonicus; assembly: GCF_044704955.1. Taxonomy (NCBI): domain Eukaryota; kingdom Metazoa; phylum Chordata; class Chondrichthyes; family Pristiophoridae; genus Pristiophorus; species Pristiophorus japonicus. Next base: position 281,284,803 of record NC_091977.1, on the reverse strand, counting down.
CTAAATGCGCATTTGTTCTTTTATTCCTTATATCCTTACTTCAATCTTGAGATGTAATCTTGCATTCCTGTCTTTCAGCCACATTGAATACATGAAGGATGGTGTGAAGCACATGCAACTCAAATTTTACATTGAGGGCTCTGAGCCCATAAAAGGAACAGTGCATTTGGATGCAAAAGAGGTTATTTTTTTGCTGCTGTTTGTTCTATTGTTTTATAGAACTTCATTTCATTTTTGGTCTCCAAGTTTTTTTCTTTAAAAATGCTTTGTTTCCCCCCCCCCCCCCTCCCCCCATCCCAAGATACAAATTTTTAAAAATGCTGGCAACAGCTTGATGCTGGGTTTTGAAGCAGCAATGGTGAGTGTCACAGAACAGTTAGAAGCTGTGCTAGTGCCCCTACTCTGCACAGTTTCTGATCTGAGGTGCCTGGAGCCGAGGTAGAAGGAGGGGACTATGCTCACTGGAGGCTGTGATGTCTCCTGAGGAGGCAAGGCCGGAGAACACTGGGTGGGGCATTCCAGGCTTAAGTGGTAACTCAGCGACCAGTCATTAGCAGAGCTCTGGGAGAAGGTTGGTGGCAGAAACATGAATCAATGCAGACTGAAGAACGGGGATTTAGAAGCTTTCTTAAAAAAAAATGACTTTAAAAAAAAATAAAAAAATTTGTAATCACATTTTTGAAAATGTTTAGTCCACTTGCGTCTGTTAAATTATAGATTCCAACTGCAAACTGGAATTGAGAAGAAGTGGATAATAACATTGTCATTTGTAATGAGCAAAGGTAAAAATTTAAAAAGTGGATTTGGAATAAAATGCCCACAGGATTATCATTCCTTTTAAAATCTACAGCTTCTTAAAAACCTTAACTCTCGAATGTAGGGGGCTCTTTTCTTTGAAACACCGTGAGAAGATTGAACGCTTATAGCTCTCAAATGTCTCAGTGATGTTGTCTATCTGTAACGGTAGCATAGTGGTTATGTTACTGCACTAGTAATCCAGAGGTCTGGACTAATATTCCGAAGACGGGAATTCAAATTCCATCATGGTAGCTGTGGGAATTTAAATTTACTTAATTAAATAAATCTGGAATAAAAAGCTAGCATCAGTGATCGTGACCACGAAACAACTGGATTGTCGTTAAAAACCCATCTGGCTCACTGATGCCCTATAGGGAAGGAAATTTGCTGTCCTTACCCGGTCTGGCCTATATGTGACTCCAGACCCACAGCAATGTGGTTGACTCTTAACTGACCTCTGAAATGGCCTAGCAAGCCACTCAGTTGTAACAAACTGCTACAAGAAACAATAATAAGAATAAATCGCAGGTGGCTCACCACCATCTTCTCCAGGGCAATTAGGGATGGGCAATAAATGCTGGCCTTGCCAGCGACACCCACATCTCGGGAACAAATTTTTAAAAAAGGAACAAGCCAGCAAACCTATTTTAATAACGCGTTCAGCTTGCGATTGAACAGAATGTTTCACTTTTAAAGTGAATTTTCAGTTAATTTCCATATTGACAGAAAAAGAATCAAAACCATTCCAAAAAGGCATCAAACACAGACTACAGAGCCATTTGGTTTTCTGCTCCTCATTACTATAGATGAGAGAAGACAAAATGCACGTTAATTATAAAACAAATCTGTCTTGTTTTCTTTATTGCAGAACCCTGAAAGTGGAAGGTATGACTTTCGGTATATATTTGTGGACTTTGACACCTATCCTAAAAGGATCATTATTGTTGAAGACAACCGGTAAAGGAGCCGAATGTGTTCTTTCCCATGCGCTAATACGAAACCAGAGATTTCTTCATACTTTTTTGTAGATCGAATAAATCATGTAAATGAGTATGATTTGGATAATTACTCAAGCTTTTCAGGTACTGTCATCCCAATTTATTCATGTAGTGGGGGCCAGACTCAGGGTCTGAAATACAATTTCTGTAAATGATACTGGCTTTTTATACAGTCTATTGATTAATGTGCTCTCTCTATCTTAAATCATGGAGTTTAGCCTGTTGTGTTGAACAGATAATGTCAAGTTTACGGACTAAGTCTTTTTTTGAACAAACAGACTTGAACAATTATGTTGTGCAAATTGTAACAGTTATAAATAAAACACTTGTGTTAATTTGTTGTAATTTCCTACCTCCTTTCTCTTTGTTAGGCCTGCCCAAGATATGCACCATACACTGAGCAAACACACAAGCAACCTGATTTTAGGCCTCTGCCAATGCTACTGTTGAGCAGGATGCTAGGAGCTGAATCCCTTCTTCCCTCCTTCCTCCTATGTTCTTCCTTCCCTTCCTCCCTGTGGTGAAGCAGCTGATCTCTGCTCAGCATCCACCCCTCCAAATATGTTGAAGATCAGAATCCCAATGGGGAATTGTGGGCACTCTCCCAGTTCCTACCATTTAGTGACATGACTTGTACGACCACCGGACCTCAAAAACGCTTTACAGCCAATGAAGTACTATTTGAAGTGTAGTCACTGTTATAATGTGGGAAACGCGGCAACCAATTTGCGCACAGCAAGCTCACACAAACACCAATGTGATAATGACCAGATAATCTGTTTTTGTTCTGATTGGGGGATAAATATTAGCTAGGACACCAGGGAGAACTCCCCCTATGCACATACTCATTTAAAGATGAACCAGGCTTTTTGAGAAATCTGAAATCATGAAGGAGTTGAAAGCCCTTGCCCAGTGGTCTTCAACTGATCACCAGCGTTTAACTGGCGAGAATACATTGCGCTTTGGGCATGAGACCATGGAGCATCTGGCCTTCTCAAGGCCTTAAGCACCCTTGAGCGGGTGGTTGGTGCCAAGCAGAGGTAGCTGCCACTGATGCACCCTTATAGGTGCCAGTGGTCTGCCCCAGCTATGCAAATGACCCTGTCCCTAGAATTTAGGATGGAGTCTCCACTCTGGCCGAGAGCAGGGAGCACGAAAGGATCGTCTTCGCAGCACTTTAGCCCGTGCGATTGGGCCCTATAATCTCTGCAATGGAAATGGATCGTGCTATTAATAGAATTTTTAAAGATTTTAATTAGCTTTTTTGATCAAATTAATGAACAGAGGAAACTGTAGCCCACTATCCCACCTGCTGATAGTTTTTATTAAAGAACTTTTATAGATGCCTCACACAAAATGGTAGAAGATTTCATTTGCATTTGCTGGTGAGGGAAGGCTGATTGAAATGTATGGAATGGGTATCATTTTAAACCTCTAATAACTTGGGGAAAAGTGAAATACAGATCAGCTGAGCCCTTTCTGATTTGACTATAGCAGGTAAAAGAAGTGGCAAAGGAAAAAAGTTGTATTTATACAGTGCCTTTCGCGACCTCAGGTTGTCCTAAAGCGCTTTACAGCCAATGAAGTACTTTTAAAAGTGTAGTCACTGTTCTAGTTTAGGAAACAACAGCAGCCAAAGCTGCACACAGCAAAGTCCCATAAACAACAATGAGATACATGACCAGATAATCTGTTTGTGATGTTGGTTGAAGGATACATATTGGCCAGGACACCAGGAGAATTCTCTGCTCTTCTTTGAATAATGCCATAGGCTTTTATCTCCACCCAAGAAGGCAGATGGGGCCTCGGTTTAACGTCTCATCCGAAAGACTGCACTTCTGACAGTGCAGCACTCCCTCAGTGCATCGAGGTAGTAACCTAGGTTACGTGGTCAAATCTCTAGAGTGAGACTTAGGACCCACAACCTTCTGACTCAGCCAAAAGGTGGCACCTTCCAATCGAGCAGCACTCTCTCTACTGCACTGCACAATTCTGCACAATCCATATCAATGATTTGGATGAGGGGACCAAATGTAATATATCCAAGTTTGCTGATGATAGAAGGCTAGGTGGGAATGTAAGTTGTGAAGAGGATGCAACAAGCTTCAAAGGGATATAGACAGGCTAATTAAGTGGGCAATAACATGGCAAATGGAATATAATGTAGAGAAATGTGAAGTTATCCACTTTGGTAGAAAAAATAGAAAAGCAGAGTATTCTTTAAATGGTGAGAGATTGAGAAATGTTGCTGGTCAGCGGGACCTGGGTGTTCCTTGTACACAAATCACAAAGTTAACATGTAGGTACAGGGAGCAATTAAGAAAGCAATGGCCTTTATTACAAGAGGATTTGAGTATAAGAGTAAAGATGTCTTACTGCAATTATATAGGGCCTTGGTGAGACCACACCTGGAGTATTATGTACAGTTTTCAACTCCTTACTTGAGGAAAGATATACTTGCCATAGAGGGAGTACAGCGAAGGTTCACCAGACTGATTTGTGGGATGGGGGATTGTCCTATGAGGAGAGATTAAGTAGACTAGGTCTATATTCTCCTAGAGTTTAGAAAATTGAGAGGTGATCTCATTGAAACATACAAAATTGTTACAGGCCTTGACAGGGTAGATGCAGAGAGGATTTTTCCCCTGGCTGGGGAGTCTAGAACCAGGGGTCACAGTCTCAGAATAAGGGGTCAGTCATTTCGGACTGAGATGAGGAGAAATTTCTTCACTCACAGGTTGGTGAATCTTTGGAATTCTCTACCCCAGAGGGCTGTGGAGGCTCAATCATTGAGTATATTCAAGACAGAGATCAATAGATTTTTTAATATTAAGGGAATCCAGGGATATGGCGATAGTGCAAGAAAGTGAGGTAGAAGATCAGCCATGATCTTATTGAATGATGGAGCAGGCACGAGGGACCAAATGGCCTACTCCTACTCCTAATTCTTATGTTCTTATGTGTTGGCCTGGATTATGTGCTCAAGTCACTCATTTGGGGCTTGAATCCATAATCTTCAAACTTACAGGCACGAGTGCTACCACTGTCCAAGGTTAACACTAACCATAGAAGGGACTACAAGGCAACATTTGTACACATGAGGAACACACACGGGATCTGCCAATGTATCAATCATATGTTAAACATGGTGAGGTGGTCTCAGGTTTCCGCGGGTACTGTGGCAATAGCTGGTGCTGTGAATGTAACGTTACATGACAAATTGCAAACAATGTGAGAGGGCCTAACATTACAGGACAGCCCCAAACAGAACCCTGAAAAATCCTTATTTATTCCATTTTTACAAATAAAAAATGCACTTGTAATTTCCCAGTAGCCATTAAATTGAGCAGAGAATATTGAATATTGCATAACCCTAGCAGACTGGCATCTGCATGCCACTTCTGGCTGGTCTTCCACATTCTATCCTACGTTAGCTTGAGGTCGTCCAAAATTTGACGGCCCATCTCCTAATTCTCACCATGTCCTGCTCACCCATCACCAGTGCAGTCGCTGACCTACATTGGCTCCCGGTTAAGCAACACCTCGATTTCAAAGTTCTGATCCTTGCTTTCAAATCACTCTCCCTATCTCTGTAATCTCCTCCAGCCTCACAACCCTCCAAAATATTTGCGCTCCTCTAATTCTGCCCTCTTGAGTATTCCTGATTATAATCGCTCAACCATTGGTGGCCGTGCCTTCTGTTGCCTAGGCCCCAAGCTCTGGAACTCCCTCCCTAAACCTCTCTACCTCTTTATCTCTCTTTCATCCTTCAAGACGCTCCTTAAAACCTACCTCTTTGACCAAGCCTTTGGTTACCTGCGCTAATTTCTACTTATACGGCTCGGTGTCAAGTTTTAATCTCATAATACTCCTGTGAAGCGCCTTGGGATGTTTAACTATGTTAAAGGCGCTGTATAAATATAAAAGTTGTTGTTATACTTGGCTTCCAACCTGGGCAGTGTCGACTTCACACAGTCAAGTAAAGGATAACTCCAGTCTGCTTCCGTTACTGTTGATGTGTGCATTATGTATCAAACATGCCAAACTGGGGCTACGTCATTCGTATAAGAATAGTCTGTCCAATCGCCCCTTGACACTAAGGGGAGCAATAATTAGCAGAGTACCAAGTCATCCCCAACCACATGTCAGCTGTACCAAACATAATGCAGCATCATCATCATCATCATCATCAAAGGCAGTGCCTCGGAATCGAGGAAGACTTGCTTCCACTCTCAAAATGAGTCCTTAGGTAGCTGAACAGTCTAATATGAGAACCACAGTCCCTGTCACAGGTGGGATAGATAGTCGTTGAGAGAAAGGGTGGGTGGGACAGGTTTGCCTCACGCTCTTTCCGCTGCCTGCGCTTGATTTCTGCATGCTTTCGGCAAACATAATGCACATCAATGTTATACGATATATGCCAAGTGCAGTAAACCATGACATGACGAGACTGCAAATTACATAAAATTATTTGCAAATAAAGCATCAACCTTTGCACCAGCTACCTGTGAAAATTCATTTTACTATTTTGATGATTTGTAGTTAAAACTTTCAGAATCTTAATGGAACAATTAGCCAAGGAAATGGAACTCCGCCACATAAACACACTAGGACCCATTTAGACCAGCGATATTATTTCTGATGATGCCTTCTTGGATGCTACTTATGGTTACAAAGCTTCTTTTGTTTCCAGTACCATCCTCTCCAGAGAAATGCAACGATGCCCATCTGTGTTGTGTAACGTGTAGTATTACACACAATCTTCCGATTGATCCAAGTATCTGAAGTGTTGTTTGAATATCCTGATGATTTGATTGATGGTATACCTTGTGCTTTCGAGCAGATTTGTAGGAGAGATGGGCACGAATTTAGCAGGTGACAACCAATGTTCCCTGTGAGCTGCGCTTTGTTCTGCGTGGCCTGTCTCTTTTAGTGCGCGGTCCCTTTAAATTTCCGCGTATGCGCAGTATGTACAATGAAGAAGCCTGAGAGCGGCCTGCACGGGACCTTTCTCATCATGCACGGCCACAGAGCCGCGCAGCTTAGAGGGAACATTGGTGACAACACGTTCAAGGACCTTGGAGCTTCCAGATGGAGCAGTAGTCTGCCAGGATAGACGGGTTGAGCATGTTTTATTTTTGAGGAGAGGGTAAAGATGGCAAATTTGATGATAGGAGGGGTCAGTACTTGAGGAGAAGGATCTATTAGCAATTTTGAGCTAGGTTGGGGGCCAGGAAGAGAAGTTAGGTATGCAACAATTTAATGGAAATAGGGCCAAAGGAGCAGGAGGTGGAACTCATGGATGAAATGAGCTCAGCGACAGCATGGAGTAGGATGGAATAGAAACTAAACTTGGCAAGATGGTTGAGGGCTAGGGCAGAGGGTAACCTGTGACACATGGGTCAATCCATGACTTCCAAAATTCTTTCCACCATCAACAAGTCACAAGTCAGGAGTGTGATACAATACTCTCCACTTGCCTGGATGAGTGCAGCACAACAACACTCGAGAATCTTGACACCATTCAGCACAAAGCAGTCGACTTGATCACCACCCCATCTACCACTTTCAACATTCACTCCCTCTACCATCGGAGAAGATGAGTGCAGTGTGCTCTATCTCCAGGATGCAATGCAGCAACTCACCAAGGCTTCTTCAACAGCACCTCCCAAATTCAACCTCCAGCACGTAGAAGGACAAGAGCAGCAGGCGCATGGGAACACCACCACCTCCAAGTTCCCCTCCAAATCACAAACCATCCTGACTTGGAATTCTATTGCCATTGCTTCATGGTCACTGGGTCAAAATCCTCCGTCTTTAACAGCACTGTGAAAGCACTTTCATCACATGGACTGCAGCAATTCAAGAAGAAGACACACCACCGCCTTCTCAAGGTCAAATATGGATGGGCAAAAAATGTTGGGTTTGCCTGCTACACCCCAAGAATCAATTTTAATAAGTTCTCACATTGACCATTAGCCAAACTGATCTACTGGCCAGCACAAGAGGGCTGCAAGAAGTGGTTGCAGATGGCACTACCTTTCATGGCAGTGACCCTGCAGCTGAGGGAGCTTGCAGCCTGAGCCTGGTGGACATTAGATCTACAGGCAACATTATACTGGAAGCAAGTTCTGCAAGGACATCAGCCAGAAATAGCATTAGTGATACCTTGTTCTGTAGGCTTCCAGTCCTCTTCTTACTTGGTGAAGGTTTGTAAGGGAGAATTCAACTCCGTGATTCTTAAATTGGGTGGGATCATTGCACAGAATGAGGGAAAATTTGGGCAGTGTGATCTTCTTCTGTGTCCCTGCCCTGACCAGAATTTCTCTCACCTGCCTCAACCAGGAAAGCAGCTAACTGCTCCTTCCCTACCAGCAGCATTCAAACTGATGTGAGGACCGGGGCCCAGGTCACCTCACTTACCACTGCTCCTTGTGGCTACCATGGTGGCAGTACGCCACAGTAAGCAGTGCTATAAAGTTCCTGAGATCCCCCTGAGGACAATGGCCTTGTAGCAGCCTCCTCTCCCTCCAGCCTGCCCCCAAAATATACTCACTGAAGGTCTTCGAGTTGGTTAAGGTCTTTGGTTGGAGCTCCAGGGACTTGAGCGCAACAAAATCTAGGCTGACACTCCAGTGCAGTGCTGAGGGAGCACTACACTGTCAGAGGTGCCTTCTTTTGGATGAGACATTAAACCGAGGCCTCGTCTGCTCTCTCAAGTGGACATAAAAGATTCCATGGCACTATTTCGAAGAAGAGCCGGGGAGTAATCCCTCAATCAACGTCACTATAATAGATTTGTCTGGTCATTATCACATTGCTGTTTGTGGGAGCTTGCTGTGTGCAAATTGGCTAGCGCATTTCCTACATTACAACAGTGATTATTCTTCAAAAGTGCTTCATTGGCTGTAAAGCGCTTTGTGACATCCGGTAGTCGTGAAAGGCGCTATATAAATGCAAGTCTTTCTTTTCTTTCTTTGATGCCTTCGGAGTGTTTCTGTCACTTTCTGATTCCTCGCTGCATCGTCTGATGCTTCAGCAGCATCTCCATTGTTACAGCGCAGACTGTTTGTGCTGTCACACTGCCAGGCTGCCACTTGATGGCAGAAATCCTGCCTAGGGCCTGCTGCGCACGGTGAGTGACCCCCGACTTAGGGCAAGGGACTAGGGTAGGACTGGATTTGGAGGGGTGGCCAGAAATCCCCTTCTGCCACAACACCGCCTCAAAGAGAAAAATCCCAGCAAGTGTCCTTGGCCTGAAAGGATGTGAAATGTATTACAGATTTGATTAATGGTTATCTCTCAGCAAAGCAAAGTCTCATGAAATCTAATACAAACGCAAAATACTGCAGTTGCTGGAATCAGAAATAAAAACAGAAAATACTAGAAATCTCAACGGGTCAGGCAGCATCTGTGGAGAGAAGCAGAGTTAACATTTCAGGTCAATGACCCTTCGTCAGAATTGGCGAATGTTCGAAATGATAGTCTTTCACCTATCACAGACTTTCCCTTTTGTTCTTTCCTCCCCTCCCCCTTTCATTGCTCCTTAAGAATCTGTTCATTTCGAACATTCACCAGTTCTGAAACATTAACTCTGTTTCTCTCCACAGGTGCTGCCTTACCTGCTGAAATTTCCAGCATTTTCTGTTTTTATATCTCATCAAATCTATTATGGTTTCTGGAGATGTGGTACATCCTCGCTACTGGAAAGAATTGTTGATAATTTCCTGTTAAATCCCACGTGTGCAGGCAACAGGTTGTCCTGTGTGTCCTGCTCTCTCTGCTTGGCACCCTCGTCATGAGAAGGAGATTGAAGGCCTTCACTTTCTTCCACTTTATCTTCTGCAGATGGGAGATCCAATTCCTTTGAACTGCAAAATTATGCAGCATACGGCATTCCATTATAATTCTTGACATTGTTTCTGGGCTGTATTGTAAAGCTCTGATCAATCTATTCAGGCAACGGAAACAGAACTTCACAATACTGATGGTCTGTTCAACAATGATGCATGAGCCCGTTGTCACTGTCTGTCCTCAGATGATGGAATAATGGTCGTCAGCCAGGGTAGCTCTTGTCTCCTAGCAACCATCCGGACTCATTGTTCTGGCTGAACAATGCAGGTATTTGTGATTGTTGGAGAACCAAAGAATCAGGACAGCTTCCAGGGTAGCTTGCAGTAGTATCTGGCATGGACATCTATGGGCTGGGTATTGTCTGCACACATGATGCTGAGCCCTCCTGGCTTCTATCTTCTCCTCCATGTCCTCACCATCCTTTTCCTCAGGACACAGGAGCAACACAATTCCGAAAGGGAAATCCATTAGTTTCCTAAAACAAAAATTTTGAAATCTCTGCCAACAGTTTCAATGCGTTAGTTTTCAGGAGGCTCCAGTATTGGCCAATGCTTCCAGACTTTAACATCATAGAGGATTGCTGCTAAATGTCAGCAATAGGCTCCACTGTGCTTTCCCACCTCTGGAATACTTTACAGATCCCAACACTGCCACCGTTATAGCGATGGCATTTCGTGGGGGTGGGAACTTGCCACAGACAGGGAAAATCCTGGGAAAAGAAAACCATTCCCCCCACATTCATTTACATGCTGTGGGATGGCCTCAGGGAAGGCAGCGCACTGTCAGTCGAGGCGATCGGAAGACCATTTTCCATTACATACCATTTTTGTACTGCAGTCATGGTATGAAATTCCAGGCCCACGTCAACAGTTTACTCAATCCCTTGGCAGCCTACATGCTGTCAGATCATTTGTTTGACAGTAAGGCCTTGATATTAACTCCCCACTGTAAGATCTGTCAGAAGAGACTTGCCCGTGACTATAACAAACCACGCTGGCTACAGGTATATTGTAAATAAGCACAACAGATTTTATTAAGCGGTTTACTTCCAGTACAAAGAAATAATACTTAACAAGGCGATAGTCGACTGTCTGTTCCTTGAAACCTCAACGGAAGCCCAGTGAGTGACTGTGGCGTGGTGTCTTGCTGTGTTCTGTTGACTGCAGTTCTCCCCCAGTCTTCCTCTGTGTTCACACTGCCTTCAGGGTTCAATTTTATTTCCCCACAAACTTTTCTCTCGATATACAGTAATTATTAATGATCCTTTCACAATGGGCAGGAGAGGGTCAGGGAGGCTAAAAAGTGAAATACGCGCAACCCGACCGCAACACTCACAAGTGCCCTCCATTGCCGGGGCGACCGAGTCTATCGCCTCTGCAACTTAACATATTCAATTCGGGCTCCCACAGTTCATTTGGGACTCCAATTTAAAATATACTGCTGCTGCACGAGTTTCCCAGGGGTCGGGACATTTGGCAGTGAAAGGGGTGCCTGCTCCACAAGGTTAGTGCCTCTTTAGCACTCCTTGTGCATCAAGAGGTACAGACTGCTCTCCCCCAGGCCCCTCAAGAAAGCCTTCAGCCTCCCACAGCCCCAGTCACCAGCCTCCTCCCTCCCCATCCCCGATTGCTGAACTCCCCCAGCCCCAATTGCCAACATCTCTCAGCTCTCCCGATCGAGGTCAACAACAACAACTTGTATTTATATAGCACCTTTAAAGTAGCAAAACGTCCCAAGGCGCTTCACAGGAGTATTATGAGATAAAAATTTGACACCGTGCCGCATAAGTAGCGCAGGTGACCAAATGCTTGGTCAAAGAGGTAGGTTTTAAGGAGCTTCTTGAAGGAGGAAAGAGAGGTAGAGAGGCGGAGAGGTTTAGGAAGGTAGTTCCAGAGCTTGGGGCCGAGGCAACAGAAGGCACGGCCACCAATGGTTGAACAATTATAATCAGGGATGCTCAAGGGGGAAAAATTAAAGGAACGCACACATTTTGGGGGGTTGTGGGGCTGCAGGAGATTACAGAGATAGGGAGGGGCGAGGCCATGGAGGGATCTGAAAATAAGGATGACCTCCCAATTGCCAACCACTCTGCCACCTCCGATAGCCGGGGACCGTCCCCAAGGGCCACTGGCTGCAGCCTCCTGCCGCATGTGTTCCCTCCCATCCATCGGCAAGGCTGTGCAATTGGCTGGCTGCCAGGTGGGAAATGGAACTAAGCCATAGTAACGAGGCCCTGCCATAAAGATCAGCAGAGCCTCCGCATCCCCAGCCTTGCTGGGTCTTTGGCCATTTCAGCCTTACCTTCACCCTCCCAGCCTCCCCATAAATATTGTGGCCAACGTCTCAGATTGCTTACAACATCTTCCCGCTCAACATCAGGAAGATCAACGTTGCTGCCTTCAGTCCCCAGGACAAACTTCACTCCCTTGCCATTGACTTCATCTGCCAGTTTCTTAGGCTGAAAGTCCAAAATACCTCGCTTTTAGTGCAGTCTGAGATGACACATGCTGGGTTAAAAGTTCAAGCAGCTTTTCTGATGAGCATGGATTGTAAATTGAAGTTTAGATCAAAGCAGAGAATGTCTCCACAGGAAAGGAGATGCTAGAAGATGTGAGAGTCATTCAGCCATATTCAAATGTGTCAATTTTGTCACCTGTGTGTTATAGTAATAAAATTCATGGCAAGAGTCATTTGCAACAATACACTAATTTCAGGCAGTTGAGTGGCTGGTTTTTTAATTTACATTGTCAGTCTTTCAGTATTTGTATGTACTTTTGATGTACCATGATTTTTTTACAAGAGATGTGTGTGAAAACTATTTTAGCAGAGACACTGCTAGTCTGTATCTCACAAGCAGGGAGCATGCATTGGCTTCACTGCTCCCTGCTTGTGAGACACAGACTAGCAGTGTCTCTGCTAAAATAGTTTTCACACACGTCTCTTGTAAAAAAAATCAGGTCTTTGATCTCTATATTCCATACATACTATCAATAAATCATTGTTCATCAAAAGTCCAGAATTGCCTGGGTCCTCTGGACCTCCTTTCCTAAATCTCTTGGCCTTGCCACCTCTTTCTCTGCATTTAAAAACCTCCACACAACCTGTTATGTATGTAAAGATTACCAATGTGTAAGACTTGCCACCAGGGGGCACACCTGTGGGAGACCCAAGGGTCACCTACACACCCTGGGCAAGCAGGTATAAAAGGCAGTCCACCATGCTGCTTCCTCACTCTGGAGTTACATTAAAGAGACCAAGGTCACAACAGTTTGAGCTTACAATATACAGTCTTGTGGAGTTATTCAGAACATAACACAACCCATATCATCGACCAGGCTTTCAGTCACCAAACTTAATCTGCCCTTTCCTGGCTGGGCGCTCTTTTTCCGAAAGTTTATGTGTAAAGCATTTTGTGCCATTCTTTATGTTCAAGGTGTTATATAAATGCAAGTTGTTGTTGAATTTCTTGGGCCTGCAGGTTTGAAAAAACCTGTTCTTAGCACTATTACTGCATTGGTGGATACATTCCAAATTTGCACTGTTAGCTCTGTTAGTATCCACAGCTTGAGGTATATGTACATTAATAGAAGCAGTGATTTAACATGTATAGGTCACCCACAGTGTCCTATAGCAGGCACCTAAGTGGCCCATGAGGATACAAAGCTTGGACCTTTTTTGGTCTATGATGAGCTGATAGAGCAGTTATAAACAACAGTCATATGGGTAGAACAATAGTTCCAGAACAAAAACATTGAGGGAGAATTCGCGCTAAGTTCTAATGATCCTCCATCAGCCTGAGATCGGCTGAAACGGCCGTTTTTAACCATTTCTGCTGTTTGTCTTGGGGTTTCTCCAGTCTTCTGCCAAAATTACAGTAGGAGATCGGGAGAAGCATGCTGAAATTCCAGCTGCAGCTTACTTGGATTGGAGGAGCTAGAATTCAGTCCGAGCCTTTGTTGATGTTTCAGCTTGCAAACCGTTATTAGGAAAGGTTTGACAGTTAGAGTCATCACTGTAATAGGACTCGAAGCTGGGACTTTTGGGACTGGAGCTTCTTGTGTTGAGTGAAGTGTCGCTTTCTCTGGATCAAAGTCTTCAGAATCGTCAGTGGAAAAGGCAAATGGTTAATAATTCACTAGTGTTATGCTTCACAGTTTGGTTCTTCAGTCTACTTTAGATTATTTTATTTTAGTGAGTACCTTCAAGAAAGTGAGGTGTTGCAAATTGTAATTCTGTACGTATTATTCTTAACCACCCTTTTTTTGTTCTGAAGCTGTTTTGCATGGACCTTCCCTCAACAGATGGGGGCAAAGCCCTTGGCAGCTTCCTCCACTGATGTGGGGGTGCTCAAATAATATTTACTTCAGGAGGGGAGAGGAACACTATATAAACATTTAGCCTTTCTCTCTACACAGATGCAACAGTCGAACAAAGCATTTTGGTAACATGGACAGTGTTGTTCTTTATGTATAACTCTGCAATTTAAAAACACTTGTCAGTTTTCTTCCACCCGCCCCCCCCCCCGACACTGCCCCTTTCATCGTGGGCTTTGCCATCACAGGTTGACAACCCTCTTATACATTGCCTAAGCGGCCCTTCGTCATGCCTCAACTAAACAGTGAGTGCTGGCAGGCTATTAAATAGCAATAGGCCACACAACCAATTCTCATCCTCTCCTACGCCATACATATGTATTTTCCAGCAGGGAGGTTAAAGAATAGTGATTTTGGAGCAGGATCCTGACTGATTTCCCCCATCTCCCCAGCCCAGGGACAGACACGTAGACAACTGTAGCATCCCAACCAATGTCTTGACTGAGATCAGCTCACACAGCACAGATCAGGAAGCGAGCAATACCACCCCATGTATTTCTGATGGGGTGGGGTGGTGGTGTGTGAGGGAGATCTTATTAATGAATGCAATCTTCATTCACTCTCTGGCAAAAACATTTTTTTTAGCAGTTGAGTTTGTACCTTAGCTTTCTGCTGCTGTCGAGCTCTGAGATCAAAGCAAATCTGGCATCTATTCCGAATAATAACAGGGAATACAAATGGCAGGAGCTGGCTTCGCCGAAGATCCTATCAACTTTGTAGTGTCAGTTGTGGCTCAGTGGGTAGCATACACACCTCTGGGTCAGAAGGTTGTGTGCTCAAGTCCCACTCCAAAGACTTGATAAATAAATCTAGGCTGACACTCCAGTGCAGTGCTGAGGGAGCGCTGCACTGTGGGAGGTGCCATCTTTCGGATGAGACGTTAAACCGAGGCCCCGTCTGCTCTCTCAGGTGAATGTAAAAGATCCCATGGCACTATTTTGAAGAGCAGGGCAGTTATCCCCGGTGTCCTGGCCAATAGTTATCCCTCAATCAACATATCAAAAACAGATTATCTGGTCATTATCACCTTGCTGTTTGTGGGAGCTTGCTGTGCGCAAATTGGCTGCCGTGTTTCCCACATTACAACAGTGACTACACTTCAAAAGTACTTCATTGGCTGTGGAGCACTTTGAGATGTCTGGTGGTCATGAAAGGTGCTATATAAATGCAAGTCTTTTTTATATAGCTTCCTACCAGCAAACACTAAAATTCTGTTACCTGTTTGTGACACGTAGAATGGGGGCCAGCAGCCGGGCTCAATCCCATGAGCTGCAAGGTATGAGCAGTCCAGATTTCACCATAAACTGAAATTTAATATTTCTCTAATTTTTTTAATCTGTTTTTGTTAACGAGTAATGTGAACTCAACAGAAACATAGGCCCCAATTTTAAGTTTTGGATGCGCTGTCAGTGGGGATGGGGGAGGGGTCCGACAGCAGGCAGGAAACCCGAAAGTTCAGCGCGTCTGTCAGCGGCTTTTTAAGTCAGCCAACTCATTATTTTAATTCTGAGTTTCCCATCCAATCAGCGGAGGTGGCTGCGATGTTGGCCCGTATGACGCCATCTGAACTCCAGTATTTAAAGGGACAATTCCAAGATTAAAGAGGAAGAATTTGGACAAAAGCAAAATACTGCAGGCACTGGAAATCTGAAATAAAAACAGATAATGCTGGAAATCTCAGCGGGTCAGGCAGCATCTGTGGAGAGAGAAACAGAGTTATCGTTTCAGGTTGACGACCCTTCGTCAGAAGTCTGACGAAAACACCCTAACCTCACCCAAACCCACGCGCTACTGCAGCTTAAAATTAAGCCCATGGTAATTATATGAGTAGTTATGTCATTGCAAATGAATTGAAAGGTTGTGGAGAAATTTCTCAATGTTAACAAACTAATCATTACTGTGGTGTATGAAATGATACATTGAACTCCATACTGTGAGCCAGTGACCAGGTGTAACCTGGTCAGTCTTTCATGGCTTCCAGAAGTGAAGATACAAAGGTGAAGTTCAGGTTATATACTGGGCCCAGCATGAATGTACTTATGACCCTAGGACCTCCAACCGTAGTGCCCCTGTTGGTGGGCAGACCTTATGTACATACATTACATCATTCCCCCCACAGTTCTTGGCACGTCCATATTACAAGTTCAGATGGTCCGGAGCCCCTCGCTCCCTGGTTGACCGTCCCAGTACAATCCCAGTGCTTTCCGAGTCTCTCACGACTTGGGGCTGGGCGTTGACCACAGTGGGTTCTTCTGATGGCTGGACGTGAGTTGATTGGTCGTCTAAGTTCGCGGTGTCTTCTTCCAACTGTTCCCGTTCGTCAGTGTGTCTTAGCTTGATTTGATCAATGTGATTCCTGCATATCTGCCCATTCTTCAGCTTAACCATATACACCCGGTTACCCTCCTTATCCGTATCATTGCCCGGGAGTCACTTGGGCCCTTGACCATGGTTAAGTACATACACTGGGTCATTTACAGATATGTCGCGTGACACTGCGGTGTGGTCGTGATACCACTGCTGGCGTTGACATCAGGTTTCGACATGATCATTAAGGTCAGGATGGACTAGAGAGAGCCTGGTTTTGAGGCCTCTCTTCATCAATAGTTCCGCAGGCAGGACCCCGGTGAGTGTGTGTGGCCTTGTCCTGTAACTGAACAGTATGCGTGACAGGCGTGTCTGCAAGGAACCATGAGTTATGCATTTCAGGCTCTGCTTGATGGTTTGAACAGGGCTGACCTCAATTGTTTTATGTCATTGCGTTTCATGAACTCTTGAAACTCCAGGCTTGTGAAACATGGTCTGTTGTTGCTGACAACGATGTCTGGCAAATCATGTGTGGCAAACATGGCTCTCAGGTTCTCAATGGTGGCAGTGGAAATGCTGGATGACATGATCACACATTCTATCCATTTGGAGTATGCATCCACCACCACGAAAAACATTTTACCGAGGAAGGGGCCTGCAAAGTCAATGTGGATCTCGACCATGGTTTGGATGGCCATGACCACAGACTGAGCGGAGCTTCCTTTGGGGCATTGCTTAACTGCATGCAAGTGCTTCACTGATGCATGCATGACTCTAAGTCGGAGTCAATACCAGGCCACCAAACATGGGACCTGGCGATGGCCTTCATCATGACAATACCGGGATGCATACTATGTAACTCCCATACAAATCTCGCCCTGCCTTTCTTGGGCATTACAACACGATTACCCCACAGTCGGACTGGATGGAAAGCTCATCTTTGCGACAGCTGTACGGTTTGGTTTCATCACCCATTTCATTGGGGATGGTCTACCAGTCCCCGTTAAGAACAGAACTTTCGACAACCAATAGGGTGAGATCCTGGTTGGTCCAGGTCTTAACTTGTTGAGCAGTGACAGGTGACCATTCACTCTCAAAGGCATCCATGACCATGAGTAGCTCTACGGGCATTGGCGTCCACCTCCGGTGTGGACAACAATGCATCAGCGCAGTTGTCGGTGCCTAGTCTATGGAAAATTACATAATCATAGGCAGATAATGTCAGCGCCCACCTCTGGATGCGGGACGGCGCGTTGGTATTGATACCTTTATGTTCTGAGAACAATGATATAAGCGGCTTGTGATTGGTTTCCAGCTCGAAGCGAAGCCCAAACAGGTACTGGTACATTTTTTTTATCCCATAAACACATGCGAAAGCCTCTTTCCCTACCATGCTTTAGGCTCTTTCTGTCTTTGACAGGCTTCGAGGCGCATATGCAACTGGTTGTAGTTTGCTGGAGTACTAAGCCAATCCCATAGGACGACGCATCACAGGTCAAAACTAGATGCTTGCATGGGTCATACAGTACCAGTAGCTTGTGGGAACACAACAGATTTCTAGCCTTCTCAAAGGCTCTGTCTTGACGTTCACCCCACACCCAGTTGTCTTCTTTCCTGAGCAGCTTCTGCAAAGGCTCTAATACTGTGCTCAATTTGGTAAGAAGTTACCAAAGTAGTTGAGAAGACCCAGGAACGAATGCAGCTCCGTCACATTCTGGGGCCTGGGTGCATTTTTGATGGTCTCTGTTTTTGTGTCTGTAAGCCTGATTCCGTCTGCAGCAATCTTTTGTCCAAGGAATTCGACCTCTGGTGCCATGAAAATGCACTTCGAACGTTTCAGTCCAGACGACGCAGAACCTCTTCCAGATTGTGCAGGTGCTCGGCGGTGTCACGACCTGTGACTAGGATGTTGTCTTGGAATACCATGGTCCTGGGGATGGATTTCAATAGGCTCTCCATGTTTCTCTGAAATATGGCTGCTGCCGAACGAATGCCAAAAGGGCACCTGTTGTAAATAAACAATCCTTTGTGTGTGTGTCATTTAGGCCGACGTTAGATCCAATTTGATGAAAGATTTTCCCCCGGCTAGCGTTGCAAACAAGCCATCAGCTTTTGGTAGCGGGTACTGATCTTGTTTCGAAACTCGTTGATCGTGACCTTGTAATCTCCACAAATCCTGACCGTGACGTTGCTCTTTAACACTGGAACAATGGGACTGGCCCATTCATTAAATTTGACAGGTGAGATGACCCCTCGCATTGTAGCCTGTCCAATTCGAGCTCGACCTTTTCTATCATCATGTGCAGGACCTCCCTGGCTTTGTGATGGATGGGCCTTGCATCTGGGCCTAGGTGAATCTGCAACTTGGCTCCCTTGAAGCTGCCAATTCCCGGTTCAAACAGTGAGGGAAATTTGCTCAGCACCTGAACACACAAATCATCATCCGCTGATGACAAAGCTTTGATATCGTAACATTTCCATTTTATTTTCTCGAGCCAACTCCTGCCAAATAACGATGGGCCATTGCCCAGGATAATCCATAGCGGTAGATCATGAACCGTTCCCTCGTACGACACTCTTACTGCTGCACTACCGATCACTGGTATGAGCTCTTTGGTGTAGGTACACAACTTCGCATTTATCGGACTCTGCTTGGGTCTCTCTGCCTTGGTCTCCCACAGCTTTTCGAAAGTCTTCTGGCTCATTATCGATTGACTCGCTCCCATGTCTAATTCCATGGATACCGGCATGCCGTTTAATTTTACCTCCATCATTATCGGTTGGATCTTTGTTAGGAACACACATACGCTATACACTTCCTCCTCGGAGCTCTCAAATGCCTCGGGCTGCATCGCCAGATCCACGCTGAATTGATCATCAACCACATGGTGTGTCACAGCTTGCTTTCTCCGCTGTGGGCACGTCTGCTGAAGATGGCCCGTCTTCGCACACCCTCTGCATACATACTGCCTGAAACGGCACTGATGGGGTCGGTGATTGGTCCCGCAACGCCAACACGTTGAGCTCGGATTTGCGCCCGATGGTGGACTTTGAGCGGCTCCCGTTCTCGCATACGCAGTTGAGTAGGCCCTCGATGGTGAACTTTGAGCGGCTCCCGTTCTTGCATACGCAGTCGAGCACAACCTCGATGGCGAACTTTGAACGGCTCCCAGTCTTGCAGATGCAGTCGAGTAGGCCCTGCCATGTGCAGCTCTGCCGGCCGTCGATACAATTTTATACACAGTACTTGCCGTGGAGTTCCTGTTTTGTCGCGATATCTGCTTCGTGCTTTTCTGCATGGACATGCAAGCCTGGGCGATGGTGATGACCTTGCTGAGGTCCGGCGTCTCTGCAGCCAGCAGCTTAGTTAAGATCGCCTCGTGGTTGACCCCAATCACGAAAAAGTCACGCAGCACGTCTTCCAACGCAGGCCCAAATTTGCACGGTCCTGCAAGACGTCTCAGGTCGGCAACAAATGCCGCGACGTCCTGGCCTTCAGGATGAACATGCGTATAGAAGTGATATCTGGATATGAAGATTCCTTCCATGGGTTTAAGGCGTTCCCGAACTAGAGCACACAGTTCTTTGTAATTCTTTTCTGTAGGAAGAGTGGGTGAGAGCAGATTCTTGATGAGTGCATAGTTCGTGGGGCCACAGACGGTGGGAAGAACTGCCCTGCGCTTCTCTACAGCCTCGTCTTTGTTTAGGTCGTTTGCCACAAAATACTGGTCAAGACGATCCGTGAAGTCTCCCCAATCCTCTCCCTCATTGAATCTTGCGAGAATTCTAACAGTACTCGATCATGCTGTGCTCGCCATACTTTTGCGTGGGTTCGTATTTGCCTCGTCGCCAGTTGTGTTGTATGAAATGATACAATAAACTCTGTAGTTTGAGCCAGTGACCAGGTGTAACCTGGTCAGTCTTTAATGGCTTCCAGAAGTGAAGATACAAAGGTGAAGTTCAGGTTATATACCGGGCCCAGCACGAGTGTACCTATGACCCTAGGACCTCCGATGGTAGTGCCCTGTTGGTGGGCAGACCTTATGTACATTACAATTACTTCACGCATTGTCTTTGTTTAGTATCTTTTGTGCTGTGATCAGGCGGTGGTGTTGATGATGTGAAAGATAAAAAGAGTACCGGAAGAATTCATCTGTTAATTGGTCATAGTTTGTGGATTGAGCTATGGGTTTGATCTTCTAGCACTTCCTTACAGTAAATGTGCTGCTAGGACACTAACCTTTGATCAATGTCCATACTTGGTTTTTACAGATGTTTTTTTTCCAGTTTTGGAAAAGTGCAATTTTGTTTGAAGTTCTACAGTACATTCAGATACCTATGTTGAGGTGTTAGCCTTGACTCAGTGGTCCCAACTCCCCTTTGACTCAGGGTTTAGGCACCACTCCAGAAATGTCAGCTGATACTTCAATGCTGCATTGTCAGAGGTTCCGTCTCTCAGATGAATGTTAAACTGAATTTCCAACTACCCTCTCAGGATAGCTCGAAGATCCCATGGCACTATTTGATGAAGAGCAGGGGAGATGCCTTGACCAACATTTATCTCTCAAAAAAATTTACTAAAAATGGCTATCTTGTCATTTATCTCATTGCTGCTAATAGGATCTTGCTATGTACAATTCTACTGCTGCATTTAGCTATATTGCAATAGTGACTACACTTATTGGCTGGGAAGCATTTTTAGACATCGTGAAGTCATGAAAGGTGCGATATAACTGAAAATCTTTCTTCTTTCCCCAATACAAAAATATGTCATGCTGATTTATGATTATAGTGGCACTGTTACTAGAATAGTAACTCAGAGGCCTGGACTAATAATCTGGAGACATGAATTCAAATCCCACCATGGCAGCTGGGGAATTTAAAATTGATTAAATCTGGAATAAAAAGCTAGTATCAGTAATGGTGAGCACGAAACTAGTGGATTCTCTTAAAAATCCATCTGGTTCACTAATGTCCTTTAGGGCAGGACATCTGCCTTCCTTTGCTGGTCTGGCCTATCATCCTTCTAGGCAGTCCTTTGAAATCGAGAAAGACTTGCTTCCACTCTAAAAGTGAATTCTCAGGTGACTGTACAGTCTAATACAGGAATTACAGTCTCTGTCACAGGTGGGACAGACAGTCGTTGAAGGAAAGGGTGGATGAGAGTCTGGTTTGCCGCACACTCCTTCATCTGCCTGCACTTGTTTTCTGCATGTTCTCGGTGAGGAGATTCGAGGTGCTCAGCGCCCTCCTGGATGCTCTACCTTCACTTAGGGCAGTCTTGTGCCAGGGATTCCCAGATGCCTGTGGGGATGTTGCACTTTATCAAGGAGGCTTTGAGGGTGTCCTTGAAACGGTTCCTCTGCCCACCTGGGGTTCGCTTGACGTGTCAGAGTTCCAAATAGAGCGCTTATTTTGGGAGTCTCGTGTCAGGCATGCAGACAATGTGGCTTGCCCAACAGAGCTGGTCAAGTGTGGTCAGTGCTTCGATGCTGGGGATGTTGGCCTGATCGAGAACACTGACATTGGTGTGTCTATCCTCCCAGGGGATTTGCAGAATCTTGCGGTGACATCGTTGTTGGTATTTCTCCAGCGATTTGAGGTGTCTACTGTATATGGTCCACGTCTCTGAGCCATACAGGAGGGCGGGTACTACTACAGTCCTGTAGACCATGAGCTTGGTGGTAAATTTGAGGGCCTGGTCTTCGAACACTCTTTTCCTCAGGTGGCCGAAGACTGCATTGGCGTACTGGAGGTGGTGTTGAATCTTGTGTCAATATCTGCTCTTGTTGATAAGAGGCTCCCGAGGTATGGGAAATGGTCCACATTGTCCAGGGCCGCACCATGAATCTCGATGACTGGAGGGCAGTGCTGTGCGGTGAGGACAGGTTGGTGGAGGACCTTTGTCTTATGGATGTTTAGCATAAGGCCCATGCTTTCGTACGCCTCAGTAAATACTGAGACACAGAATGCCCACAGCACTTGGTCTGCCCTCAGGCCTCCATAACCAGTGCCTGCAAAGAGACGCTCGGTCACTCAACAAGGAAACACCAGGACTGGTTTGATGAGAATGACCAGGAGATCCAAGAGCTAATAGATCACAAGCGCAGGGCATTTCAGAGCCTTAAACAACAACCCAACTCGGGAGCAGCAAGGCAGCATTACAGACGGCTTAAGGCCAAGGTCCAACAAAAAACTCGGGACATAAAGAACAGATGGTGGATGGAGAAAACACAGGAGATACAGCAGCTGGCCGACAACCAAGATGTGCGAGGATTCTTCACCGCAGTCAAGGCCATCTATGGCCCCAACACCCAAGGCCCCACCCCATTGCTGGCCAAGAACGGGGAAACACTCATCAAGGACACCGAGGCAGTCAGGGCCTGCTGGAAGGAGCACTTCGAAGATCTCCTCAATCGAGACTCTGCCTTTGACTCGAGTATCCTCAAATCCATCCCGCAGCATGCTACCCGCCATCTCCTCAGTAAAACCCCAGCACTGCACAAGGTAGAAAAAGCCATAAGAAAGTTTAAGAATATTGTGTTCCTAAGACAGATGAGACTGCACACAGGGAGGTTAAAGTAACAGTGACCTCAGTCTTTATTAAGACACTCCAGAGTGAGGAACAGGCCTTAGGGGCCCTTGGGACTTCAGGGGATGCACTCTCTGGTGGTAGAACATGGGAGTGCATGCTTTATAGATACACAACATCACTCCCCCCAAAGTCAAAGTGAAAATTACTTACAAGGTGAGGTGGTCGGGAGCCTTTCTTTCCCTGGTGATCTGTCTCGGTACAAATGTCTGTTCTGGTGTGTTGGCTGTGCCCTCGCTGGGCTGGCGTGTTGTTGGCCCTGCAGGGCTGCTGGGTGAGCCTGGCCTTGTTGGGCTGTTGGGTGTGATGGATTCAATTTCCTGGTCCAGAGTGGTGTCGTTGATCCTTTGGGTGTGTGTTGTGGGCTCGAAAAAGGTGGTGTCTGCTGTGGGTTGTTCAGGGCAGTCTGTCTTTCAGGTGGATGTAAAAAGATCTCCATGGCACTATTTCGAAGCAGAGCTGGGTAATTATCCCTGGTGTCCTGGCCACTATTTATCCCTCAATCAACATGACAAAAAATACAGTTTATCAGGTCATTATCACATTGCTGTTTGTAGGAGCTTGCTGTGTGGAAATTAGTTGTTGGATTTGACAACAGTGACTGCACTCCAAAAGCACTTTGAGACACCCAGTGGTCATGAAATACTTTCTTTTTTTCTTTCTTGGCTCTTTTAAGCTACTACAGGAGTGATCTACAGGATCAGCCCACTTGTTGCCCACAACTGCAGGGATCAATTTAGCAGGGACTGATGGATTGTTCAGCAAGGCCAACACTATCATCCCCTTTTGCACTGAACAGCAACAATTGTGTAATAGGGATGCCCAATTTCATAAATTGCTGAATTTCCCAAAGTCTCTGAAATGCACTCATGAAACCATCCAGACCCCTCAACATAATGTCATGAACAGAAAGGAGCTGCACTCCATCAGTATGCAATGATCATTGACCAAAACACTGTATCACGCAAGTCATCTGTGCCAGGCTTCTTTGACAGTGAAGACAGATGAAGGATGACTCCACGGAAACAAAGATTGCCATATTTAGCCCTTGCTAATGAAACCCATGTGTCAGCAATAAGCCGAAGCAGAGCACTGATGCACCAGGACCATTATTGTTCACACTGTTGCCATCTTAAAATAGCACTTCAGATCTTTCACAACTCAAGGACTGCCTTACAATACAGACGGCTGGGGTATCCAAGATCACTGCTGTATTCTCCACAGCTTTCCTATACACAGAGGGAAAACCATGAAGGAGGAGGAAGATGACATCAACCTGGAATTAAGGCCAGAGCGACCAATAGACACCGATGATGAAAGAACTGCAGAAATATTAGTGCAGGTTGGATACTGGTCAGCCAGGCACTTATCCAAAATGCATTTAGTAGTCTGAGCTGCCCTTTGAATGACCCCTACTATCTACATACAGGCAACTCTCGATTATCCAGGGCCCTCGGGGATCGGGCTATTCCGGGTAAACGATTTTGCCGCTAGGGCAAGTGCACGTACTTGCCGAGAGTGTTTGGGTCCCAAATTTATACTTTAATGCTAGATTAACTTGCTGGAGTCAACGACCCCTCCCTCAAATCAATGTTGAAACTAGTTAGAACACCAACTTGACTAGCCTAATCCCCAATCCTTCGGCAGTCATTGGTCGGCGGAGAAAGAGCACAGACAAGCCGAACGATGCCAGCATGCAGGGTCCCCAGATCCTGCCTAGAAACCCGAGCTCATTCCCCGCTAGTGCTGCGATCAGGCCCAGTGGCGTGGCTGAAAGGTGAAATGGCCAGTCTAAAGGCTTCAACCGCTCGAGGTCAAATGAGACTCGGCTTTACTTACCCCGAGGCCGGGCGGACAGGTGCAGAAAGTGGTCAGCGCAGGACTGTGTGTGGGGTGGGTTTAATGATCGTGTGCAGCTGTACACGGGACAGAATCACAGTTTTTAAAAGTGCCGTTGCAGCGGGTTCTTCCTTAGATCCGTGTACGGATAATCGAGAGTTGCCTGTATATCAAAGAAACAAAAATACCTTCAGTATAAATGCCCTTAGCATTTCTTCCACGATTATCAATGTCATCTTTTGTTGCCTTATTAATGTCCATCTATTGCTATTGTATTATATTATTCTGCACCATCACAAAGACACTCAACAGAATGCATGTATCCTATTTGCCATTTTTGCAAAAATCGCACTCCTGGAGTGGAGCCTCATTGGGGAGAAATCTAATGGATGGGAAATCATGGGGAGCATGCCTACAATTTTCTGATATGCACACTTGGTGCATTAGGCTCCCACCAGGAACCTGCATTCCTAAATCAGCCCTTAGGAGTGTAACATTTATTGAATAAATTGAGTGTTGTATGATTGGTCTCGGGCATTTTACAACAGAGCTGCTCCTACTTTGTTTCCGGTGCCTCCTTTTAGATGATCTCCATGTGGAGGTACTTTGACTGGCTCCAGAATTTCATTTGCAGCCTGTTTGCATTTTAGAGCCCCTAGACCTTGCTGGGCTGTGCACTTCCCTGTGCTATGCTGGCAGTAATTGCAGTGTACCATTGAGTTGGAGGATTTAGTGCTGCAACACTACTATCGGTTGACACACTTAACAGGAAAGAATTCCTACAGGTTTCTGTCCAGAATTAAAACAGGACTATAGCGGGTAAAGCAGCAGGAGCTACTTCTCCCAGAATCTTCCAGTTTGCCCACATTTGGCACATGTGGAGAGATTTCCACATCTTTGAGTTCAATAACGTCTCCTGACTGCTCCCATTTTGGGCAGTCAGTGTGCGGAAACTGCCTGAAGAATGTTTCAGTAAAGCAAGAAAGAGCCAAAGAGAAAAGAAGAACAAGCTAAAAAATGGAGAACCAGTGAATGTAGAAGCCCACTGAGTAGAGCAGACAATCCCGGATGAAGGAGGAAAATACAACCATTGGCACCATAATTATTGACGTTGAAAGCAACTGTAGATTGCAGCTATTATATAGTAAATAATGGAAGCTTGGATGTGATTAAAAGGTAGTGGTAGAATCTATAAATCGTAAAGACACCAGCTAAGCTTTAAGCTGCAGTGTACGTCCAAGTAATTACTATTTACTCCGTTGCAAATAAATGTTCCTGTCAGCTTGGTGCAGCAGCCTGGTTTGAATTCTCTCCAGCTTGTCTGTTTTTGGATTTGCTTTTTTGTGCTTTCATTGCTGGGAACAGCAGCCCCTGCTGAACTTAAAACATTGACTAGTACAACAGTGCTCTCAGTCAACTTCTAATCGATACACCACACCATAGGGTCAAAATTGGTTGGGAAAAAAAAACAGTAAAGGGGAATATTATTTGAATGGGGAGAAATTACAACATGCTGTGGTGCAGAGGGACCTGGGGGTCCTTGTGCATGAAACTCTTTTGGAGTTTACCTGAAAAAAAAACATAAACATTAACCATGCCACCCGCCCTGGATGACACACCAGACATTTACAAGGCCCTTTTTTTCTTTTTTATGTTTTTTTTTGTGTTTTTCTTTTTTTTGGGGGGGTTTTTTTTGGGCGCTAAAATCAAATTTTTTCCAGTGCCCCTATAAAAGGGGAGGGGGGCACTAAAAGCACCGGCAATTAAAACAAATTAAACTTTAAAACGTAAAATCAAATTAAAATTTGGTTGCCGGGCGTGATGATGCACTCCAGTCCCTCTGGTGCCCACCTCTCGCGGAAGGCCGCGAGCGTAACGGTGGACACCGCGTGCTCCATCTCCAAGGACACCCTGGACCGGATGTAAGAGCGGAAGAGAGGCAGGCAGTCAGGTTGAACGACCCCCTCGACCGCCCGCTGCCTGGACCGGCTGATGGCACCCTTGGCCGTGCCCAGGAGCAGTCCTACGAGGAGGCCCTCGGACCTACCCGCTCCCCTCCGCACAGGGTGCCCAAAGATCAGGAGAGTGGGATTGAAGTGCAGCCAGAATTTCAGGAGCAGCCCCTTTAAATAATAAAACAGGGACTGCAACCTCGTGCACTCAGTAAAAACATGGAACACGGACTCCTCCAGACCGCAGAAATTGCAGGCGGCCTGGGAGTCCGTGAACCGGCTTAAAAATTTGTTGCACGGCACTGCTCCGTGCACCACCCTCTAGGCCAAGTCCCCGATGAATAGTGGAAGGACTCCCGCATAGAGTGCCCTCCATCGGGGACCCCCGCCTCCTCCGGACGGCAAGATGGTCCTTGTGCATGAATCCCAAAAGGTTAGTTTGCAGGTGCAGCAGGTAATCAGGAAGGCGAATGGAATGTTGGCCTTCATTGCGAGAGGGATGGAGTACAAAAGCAGGGAGGTCCTTCTGCAACTGTACAGGGTATTGGTGAGGCCGCACTGCGTGCAGTTTTGGTCACCTTACTTAAGAAAGGATATACTAGCTTTGGAGGGGGTACAGAGACGATTCACTAGGCTGATTCCGGAGATGAGGGGGTTACCTTATGATGATAGATTGAGTAGACTGGGTCTTTACTCGTTGGAGTTCAGAAGGATGAGGGGTAATCTTATAGAAACATTTAAAATAATGAAAGGGATAGACAAGATAGAGGCAGAGAGGTTGCTTCCATTGGTCGGGGAGACTAGAACTAGGGGGCACAGCCTCAAAATACGGGGGAGCCAATTTAAAACCGAGTTGAGAAGGAATTTCTTCTCCCAGAGGGTTGTGAATCTGTGGAATTCTCTGCCCAAGGAAGCAGTTGAGGCTAGCTCATTGAATGTATTCAAGTCACAGATAGATAGATTTTTAACCAATAAGGGAATTAAGGGTTACGGGGAGCGGGTGGGTAAGTGGAGCTGAGTCCACGGCCAGATCAGCCATGATCTTGTTGAATGGCGGAGCAGGCTCGAGGGGCTAGATGGCCTACTCCTGTTCCTAATGCTTATGTCCTTATGTCCTTATGTCCTTATGTGTCCTTTCAAACTGCCGGCATACCGCCGAGACCGAAGAGGACAACATTGGTCAAAAGGTTTTCACCGTTATGTCGGCGGTATGCCAGCGGTCTGTAGCGGGTGGTATGTAACATAGTACTCGATCCAGATCGACTTTCTCTTCGATGGACAGTACGGCACTGAATTGCGCATACGTGATATTTTTTCCCCGTTTTTTTTACAGAGCGTTTTACCTGCGATTTTGGGGGTCAGGGGTCACCGCGCGTGCGTAGTGACTTGAAGAGGAGGGAGAGAGAGTGAGAAGGAGCAGCACCTAGTCGACGTGCAGTTACTTAAAAAAAATTATTGCAGAGTTAAAAAATATGCCAAACAACTAATAATTCTACAGTTTGGAGAATAAGAAGACAAATTTTACAAAGCAAAAATCATAACAAAAGAAATATTATGGAAATGTTAAAAAAAAAATCAAAGCACAGGAACATCGAAAAGGACGGAAAGTTGAGGGCACCTACTTCGACGAGACGGAGTTACCTGACCTTCTCGAGAATACTACAGAGAGGTATTCCGAACTAACGAAAGGAGGCTGTAGAAAGCCCCTCTCCTCAAAGTCGTACAACAGGATATGGGACGAGATCGGGGAGGCTGTGTCTTCCACAGGTACCAGGTACACACCAGGGAAAGGTGTCATAAGAGGTGGAACGACCTGGTGAGGGTCGTAAGAGTAAGTAATGATTTTTTTATGCACCCCCGCCCCCCCCCACCTCCACCCCTTGTACCATGTAAATGTAGGTTTCATGTCACACGGATGATGTTATTTATCTTAAGGATATAGTGATGTATTTGTGCTTTCAGGCAATGGCAAGATTAACGCAGTGGTTTTTTTATGTTTGTGTGTTTGTGTGTGACCCTGTGTATCTGCGATGTTAAATGGATTGAAGATTTTTACTTTGATGTACTTTACTTTCTGCAGAAGACATCTTCTGCGGTGTACGGGGGGAGGACCCGCAATCCAGGAGCCTCTGACTAACATGGAGATCCATGCCCTGTCCCTGGTTGGGGATAGCAATTGTGCCACCACCGGCATTGGAGCTGACCCACTCACACAAGATGGTAAGTTGAATAAAATGCTGTCTGTGTTGCAGTCCTCTCATGTCATGTAATGTAACTGTAACTGTAACTGTATTGTTGGCCTGATTTAATGTAATGTAAGTTTATTGCATTGTAATGTTGGCCTCACGTGATGTATTGTAATGTTGGGGGCAGGTAATGCAATGCTTATGTATATGCATATATGTATTGTCTGTCTGCAATATGTAATGCAGTACTGCAGCAGTGATGGACATTTAAGTAAGACTGCGATAAGTCACTGTACTATTTACCCCTCCCCTGGTGCCTAGCTTTTTTAATTGTTGATTTGTACTTCCAGACTCAAATGATTCAGATCACACTGACACAGATGACAGACCCACTGCCTCCATCTCTGGCGTCACCCAGCCCTCTCCCGACTTCACCACTGGCAGAGATAAGGAAGACGAAGAGGAACAGGAAGAAGAAGAGCTGCTGATCCTGCATCCAGTGGAGGTGGAGGTGGGGGTGAAGATGGAGGAGGATACATCAGCTCTCCACCACGGAGTCTGTATTCAGGGGATTCCCCCATGGCTCCTCTGATTCTGCGGGACCAAGCCGTGCGCAGCAACGCACCCCCAGTGTTGCAGCGCCTTTGCCGCAGCGACGGAGGTTGGTGCAGAAAAGGTCGATTACTGTAGGTGTGTACCAGGACATGGTGCATCTGTCACAGGTCAGCGTCAACATAGCTCGAGAGCTGCTCAAGGCCATAACTACGATAGCCTCAAACATCGCAGCTCTATCAGAGCGGCAGTCGGAGGATATATCGCGTAAGATCACCGCGATGGAGTGAACCGCTGACACCGTCAAAGCCATGCGGCAATCGATGGGATCAGGACATGGCGCAAAAGCCCCCGTGCCATAATATTCAGGTCAACAGTACCTGAGGGTGGGGAGCTGATAGCATCTTCCAGCCCTGAAGCCTCGCCTTCCACATCGCGAGCTTCTCCTGAGGCCCCAGTTATTGCACCTGCAATATCTGACCACCAATGACAGCAACAGCACTTGGGGTGCGGTGCTGCACGCCGGCTTGGTACCACCACGAGGAGGTCCAGGCCCAGGGGCAGTGGGAAAGGGAAGGGTGTGAGTAAGAAAGGGGATAATATTCACAAGCATGGTGTAGCACGCGGTCGGGACCGGGTGTTGAGGTCGTGGCTGAGACCAGTAAAGGGTCTTTTTGTTCTACTTGTTCATTGAATAATTGAAGTTTGATTTGTAAAAGTTTATTAAAGTTGAAATGTTTTGTTCAAGTTGTTATTAAAGTTGTGTTGAAGTTGTTATTAACTTTGTTAAAATTTTGTTAAAGTTGTTATTAAAGTTGTTAAATTTGTTAGAGTTGTTTTAGAAACATAGAAACATAGAAACATAGAAAGTAGGTGCAGGAGTAGGCCATTCGGCCCATCGAGCCTGCACCACCATTCAATATGATCATGGCTGATAAGTTTTACAAAGTTTTAAAATTGTTGTATATTTTTGAGATTTTTACATTAACGTTTGAATTTAATTTAAGCACTCTTGTATAGTGTCAAACTTTTGAGGTAACAGTCATCAGGGTAAGACCTCCTCCTCCTCATCAGTCTGCGACCTCCTCCATAACGCTTATAACTCTGCTCAATAAACCTTCTCACATCTGATTCCTCCATTAGACAAGTTGTCAGCAATACAGGCTGAGATAGTACAGGCCCCATTCTTTTTAAATCTCTACAATATTTTTCGATGAAAAATATATAAATAAAATGCTTTCTATCGTAATAAGTTACTCAGTAACAATAAAAATACCTTTTCCACCCTAAATTGCAGTGTAAAATCACTGTTCACCTCAGAAAAACAGAGGTTTAGCTGACAGTTCCCGATTTCCAAAATGGTGGCTCCGTGCACTCCGCCCATTCCCGTCTACTGAAGATCGCATAAAACCATCTTATCCAGGACGGTATACAGACGGTATGTCGGTGGTATGCGATGAAAATCGGACTTTTTGGACAGTATGCGGGCGGTTCTGCATGGCAGATGGTATGAATTCCACTCGGCGGTATGTCAATGATGAATATTCCACCGAGCGGTATGCCGGTGATATGTAGGTGTCTTTTGACCAAAGTTGCATTTTTGGGCGGTACGCGGGCAGTAGGGTGCAGTATGTTGACCAATTTTGGGGCCCTGATCTGTTATGTTCTCATCCTACTTAAGTTTTCTTGGAGAACTGCATGTTGTAAACATTTCACCGGGACATTCGGTGCCGGTTTTGTGATGGCACGGAGCAGTACCGCCGGGAGAGACAAGCCGATGCGCAATGCTCCCGGCTGCGACACTATTCTTATATTTGTTTTCTGGGGGACCCGTAGCACTTTGTAACACGCTGTGGTGGGACCACCCGGGAAAGCGGGCGGTCCAAGCTGTACTGGCGGCGGTGAGGGAAGGAATGTCTACCTGAAGTAACTTTGATTGGCTTTTATTGTATTATTTTTGCGATTTATGTTTAAGTGGTGTCAGTAAGGTATTGGGAATGCTTTTGGTGTTATTTTTGCTGATTTTATTTTTTGCCGGGAAGCCTCTCTTAGGGCACTCCGAGGCTGGCTTTTTAGCTTGTGAATTTCTGTTGCTCAGCCGGCCTAGCACTCTAAAAGAGGTGTGGTATGCCTGCCTTAGCGCTCCGCTTCACACTCAAGACCCAGCTGATGAGTTTTGCAGCTGCAGAAGCAAACCATTTCTCGACGCAAAGTTTACCGTCCCGCTCCATTAGTGCCTCAAAATGGGCGGTATTGAATTTCCAACCCATAGGTGGGCCAGGCCCATTCTCTGGAAAATCAAATCCCATTTATTAATTAAATCGAAAGGTATTTAAAGGAGAACATTTTAACATAAAGTACATTTCAAATCTTCTACAATGTCAGCTGTGGCTCAGTGGGTAGCAAATGTGCCTCTGAGTCAGAAAGTTGTGGGTTCAAATCCCACTTCAAGGACTTAAGCACATACGTATAGGCTGACACTCAAGTGCAGTGCTGAGAGAGGGTTGCATTGTCAGAGGTGTTGCCTTTTGGATGAAGTGTTAGACCATGGCCCCGTCTGCTCTCTCAGGGAGAAGTAAAAGATCTCATGGCACTATTTCGAAGAAGAGCCAGGGAGTTATCCCTGGTATCCTGGGGGCAAATATTTATCCCTCAATCAACATCACTGAAACAGATTATCTGGCCATTATCACATTGCTGTTTGTGAGAGCTTGCTGTGTGCAAATTAGCTGCCACATTTCAACAGTGACTACACTTCAAAAAGTACGTCATTGCTGTAAAGCTCTTTGGGATGTCCAGTGGTCGTGAAAGGCGCTATATAAACGCAAGTCTTTATTTTTTCTTCAGGACAACCCTTACTTTTTATGATCATCCCTTTCCTATCTCATGATTAAATACTCTATTCCTTTTTCATAACTTCGTTGATTATGCTATTATTCTCTCTACTCCACTGATTGTGTTATTATTGTCTCATTGATTATGTAGTATGTTGATTTTCTTTTCGCTGGCAATGTAACCAGCAATTTCCAGAGTAAACTGAAATTGGATTGAGTTAATCAAAAATGAAAGTAAGGAAAAGGGATTATTTTTCAATGTAAATTCCTCACCAATCTAGTCAAGGTTTAAAAAGAATTCAGAAGAGATATTGAAAATTAATGTTCATTTCACCTCATCTCTGAATCTGTCATTTCAATTCTCTCATAATAGCAAAGAAAGCTATCAGCCAGCAATTCATGAATCAACATGTGCTGGATGATGACTAGGAGCGCCTATGTATGAAGAAAGAGTCAAATTGAACACTGTGAGCTCAAAGTAACGTGTGACCGTAGTCTTTTATTTGCAGGTCTCCAGAGTGCCTCTCCAACCTGTGAAGCCTCCTTAAATACCTGTGCTCCCACGGGATTATGGGATCCCTTGGGACTCCAGGGGATGAGCCCTCTGGTGGCTGTACAGAGTAAATACAAGTTTACATATATAACAAAACTTCCCCCCCACCCCCCCAAAGTCAATAGTGTAACTATTTACAATGTGAGTCGATCTGGGGCCCTTTTTGCCCTGGTTGATCGTCTCGGTATGAAAGCTGGTATTGTTGAATCATTTGTAGGGTTCTCACTGGGCTGCTGTGCAGCTGGCCTTGCTGGGCTGCCTGGTGCATTGGATCCTGCTGGGCTGCTGTGGATGATGGGTTCTGCTTCGTGGTCAACCGTGGTGCCGGTTGCCACTGGTGTGTAAGTAGGGTCCAAGGTGGGTTTCTCAGGATAGTCCATGAATCTGAGTTTGATTTGGTCCAAGTGTTTCCGGTGAATGAGTCTATTTTGAAAGTTTGACCCGAAACACCCTGCTCCCCTCTTTGGCCATGACAGTGCTGGGATGCCACTTGGGACTTTGTCCATAATTCAATACAAATACAGGATCATTGATTTCAATCTCACGTGACACATTTGCGCTATCATGGTATGTACTTTGTTGAAGCCGCCTGCTCTCTACCTGTTCATGTAGATCAGGGTGAACTAACGAGAGCCTTGTCTTAAGTGCGCTTTTCATGAGCAGTTCAGCAGGTGGGATCCCAATGAGCGAGTGGGGTCTCGTGCGGTAGTTAAGCAGGACTTGGGATAGGCGAGTCTGCAGTGAGCCTTCAGTTACCCTCTTCAAGCCTTGCTTTATGGTTTGCACTGCTCTCTCTGCCTGACCATTGGACGTTGGCTTAAACGGGGCAAATGTGACATGTTCTTTGAACTCAGCACTGATAAAACATAGCCCGTTGTCGCTCACCAGGACATTGGGTAGGCCGTGTATGGCAAACATGGCCCGCAGGCTTTCAGTACTGGCAGCGGACATGCTAGCCGCCATTGTTTCACATTCAATCTACTTGGGGTACGCGTCTACAACCACAAGGAACATTTTACCCAAGAACGGGCCTGCATAGTCGACGTGTACCCTTGACCACGATTTGGAGGGCCAAGACCATAAACTTAGCGGCGCCTCCCTGGGTACATTGCTTAACTGCGAGCATGTATTACATTTGTGAATGCAGGACTCTAAGTCCGCATCAACACTGGGCCACCACACGTGGGATCTGGCTATCGCTTTCATCATTACGATGCCTGGGTGGGTACTGTGGAGGTCATTGATAAAGGTGTCTCTGCCCTTCTTGAGAACCACTATGCGATTGCCCCACAGAAGGTAGTCTGCCTGTATAGACATTTCATCTTTGCGCCGCTGGAACGGCTTTATCTCTTCCTGCATTTCCACTGCGACACTGGACCAGCTCCCGTGAAACACAGAGCTTTTGACTTGGGATAATAAGGGGTCCTGGCTCATCCAGGTTTTGATCTGCCGGGCAGTCACGGGTGATTGCTCACTCTCACATGCTTCCATAACCATGGCTAAATCTGTGGGCTGTGCCATAAGCACCCCTGTGGTGGGCAATGGCAGCCTACTGAGAGCATCGGCGCAGTTTTCTGTGCCTGGCCTGTGGTGGATGGCATAATTGTATGCGGACAATGTGAGCGCCCATTTCTGAATGCGGGCCGATGCGTTGGTATTTATCCCTTTGCTCTCGGAAAACAGGGATATTAGTGGCTTATGGTCAGTTTCCAATTTGAATTTTAGCCCAAACAGGTATTGATGCATTTTCTTTACCCCATAGACATATGCTAACGCTTTTTTCTCTATCATGCCTTAGACAGACTACTGGATGCATAAGCAACCAATTGCAGTTTCCCGAAATCATTAGCTCGTTGCAATACATACCCGACACCATATGACGACGCATCACATGCTAGTACCAAACGCTTACTTGGATCATACAACACAAGCAATTTGTTTGAGCATAACAGTTTTCTCAATTTTACAAAGGCATTTTCTTGGCTTTTGCCCCAAAATGAACGCAGCTCTGTCACGTTCTGTAGCCTCGGTGCGTTCTTGATTGCCTCCATCTTCGCGTTGGTGGGCCTGGTGCCATCCGCCGCAATCCTCCTTCCCAAGAACTTCACTTCAGGCACCAGGAAAATGCACTTTGAGCGTTTCAACCTGAACCCCATGCAGTTGAGTCGACTAAAAACCTCCTCCAGGTTCTGCAGATGCTCAGCTGTGTACCGACCTGTGACCAAGATATTGTTCTGAAAGACCACGGTTTGTGGGACTGACTTCAGTAGGCTTTCCATGTTTCTCTGGAATATCGCCGCCGCTGATCGAATTCCAAACGGGCACCTATTATTAAAAAAAAGACCTTTGTGCGTGTTGATGCAGGTGAGGCTCTTCGATGATTCCTCCAGCTCCTGTGTCATGGAGGCTGAAGTCAGATCCAGCTTCGTGAACATCTTTCTTCCCGTCAGCATTGCAAAGAGGTTGGCGGCCTTTGGTAGTGGGTATTGGTCCTGTAGGGAGAAACGATTGATAGTAACTTTGTAATTGCCACAGATTCTGACAGTGCCGTCTCCCTTGAGGACAGGAATAATCAGAGTGGCCTACTCATTGAACTCGATCAGTGAAATGATGCCCTCTCTTTGCAGCTGGTCTAGCTTGATCTCTATGCTTTCTCCCATCATGTACGGTACTGCTCTCGCCTTGTGATGGATGGGTGTGGGTAGGGGGAGGTCAATGACAGACTAAGTACACATGGATTCTGGATAGAGTTGAATGGACTTTTCTTAAAAATCTAGAAAATATTCAAATTCTCTCAATCCCTCTCTGAAAGAAACATACAGAGTGTCACATAATATTTACAGCATGGAAACAGGCCATTCAGAAAGCAGAATTAAAGGGGTGGCTGCTTGGAGACAAAGGATATCCATTTCAAACTTAGCAAATTATACCCATGAACAACCCCACCAATAGAATTACACAGGATTACATGGGATATACGGCACAGAAACAGGTCATTCGGCCCAACCAGTCCATGCTGGCGTTTATGCTTCACTCGAGCCTCTTCCCACATGTCTTCATCTCAAGTGGAGCCGGCATGGACTAGTTGGGCCGAATGGCCTGTTTCTGTACCATATATCTGATGTAATTTTATTTAACCCCATCAGCATATCCTTTTGTTCCTTTCTCCCTAGTGTGTTTATCTAGCTTCCCCTTAAATGCGTCTATGCTAGTCACCTCAAACACTCCCTGTGGTAGCAAATTCCACATTCTAACCACACTCTAGGTAAAGACATTTCTCCTGAATTCCCTATTGGATTTAATAGTGATTACCCCACATTTATAGACCCTAGTTCTAGTCTTCCCCACAAGTGGAAACATCTCTACGTCTACCCAATCAAACCCATTCAAAATCTTAAAGACCTCTATCAGGTCACACCTCAGGTTTAAGAGCCCCAGCCCGTTCAATTTTTCCTGCCTCTCAGTTCTGGTACCAATCCAGTAAATCTTTTTTGCATCTTCTCCAGTGCCTCTATATTCTTTTTATAATTTGGATACCAGAACTGTTCACAATACTCCAAGTGTAGTTTAACCATAAAAACTCCTACCATTTTGGAGCTCCATCCCTCCATAACTATGCTGGTGATTCACTGACCAGGAGGAGCTAATAGGGATTGGAATTTCATACCAGCCTGCTAGCCAATCTGGAGCCCAAGAAAATGCATTGTTGATATAGTTTCCTGTTGGTCTCTGCTGCACAGCAAGTTTAGAAGATTTTTCTCAGTTCAAGAAAGAAAGACTTGCATTTACATAGGTCCTTTCATGACCACCAGACGTCTCAAAGCGCTTTACTGCCAATGAAGTTCTTT
The DNA here is from genome assembly GCF_044704955.1 of Pristiophorus japonicus. Lineage (NCBI taxonomy): Eukaryota > Metazoa > Chordata > Chondrichthyes > Pristiophoridae > Pristiophorus > Pristiophorus japonicus. The sequence goes on along the minus strand of NC_091977.1, from coordinate 281,248,117 downwards.
TGAAGTGTAGTCACTGTTGTAATGTAGGAAACACAGCAGCCAATTTGCACACAGCAAGTTCCCACAAACAGAAATGCAATAATAACCAGATAATCTGTTTTTTCTTTTGTTGATTGAGCGATAAATATTGGCCAGGACACCGGGGAAAACTTCACTGCTCTAATTTGAAGTAGTGCCATGGGATCGTTTACATCCACCTGAGACAGCAGACGGGGCCTCAGTTTAACGTCTCACCTGAAAGACGGCACCTCCGACAGCGCAGCACTCCCTCAGCACTGCACTGGATTGTCAGGCTGGATTTTCGCGCTCAAATCTCTGGAATGGAACTATGAACCCACAAACCTTCTGTCTCGGAGGTAAGAATGCTACCTACTGAGCCACAGCTGGAATATATTTGCTCCAGAGAATAGTGAAGTACTTAAAATAGAAAGCAGATTCTTCATATCACTTAAATGGTCCAGGGCATCCTTGGTAAAGTCCCTGCTAAGAATTGAATTTAGTGTCCCAGTACAAGACACCCAAAGGCACAGTGCATGACAATTAATGAGAACAGCTGTTACTTCAAGCGCCTGAGCTCACACTATCTGGCTGCAGCCCAACTCACTCCCCTTCAGGATCAATGCCACGTCCCTTCCTCTCCCCAAAGTATTTCCTTTATTAGCTCCACTGCTTACATCTGTCAACATTAACAATTCCACTCAGTCTTATGATTATAAAAAGCTGGATTTATTATATTTCAATTAAGAGATATGAGGGCGTTGTTACCTGCCAGTCTCCAAGAATCACAATTTACCAATCCACCTTTTCATTTAAAATATAATTAGCTTAGTGCCACCAAGTGGAGAAAGACAACCTAGAGGAGGATTTCCGCTGTGCAGTCTGTGTGGTAAAGTGTTGAACATGCGTTATATAAATGGGTTTATGCTTGTGTTACATAGTGCACAGAATAAACCTTCCAAGGGTAAAAAAAATAATTCGAACAAACCAGGAAAATGGTCATAATGAAACAGAGCTAGTTAGACATGTTCACAGAATTATAGAATCATTGAATAGTTACAGCAGAGAGGGAGGCCATTTGGCCCATCGAGCCCGTGCTGGCTCTCTGCAAGAGCACTTCAGCGAGTCCCATTCCCCGCCCTTTGCCCGTAGCCCTGCAATTTTTTTCCTTCAGGTACTTCTCCAACTCCCTTTTGAAAACCACAATTGAGTCTGTCTCCATCACCTTTTCAGGCCATGCATTCCAGATCCCAACCACTTGATGTTGCCTTCGGGTCTTCTGCCAATCACCTTAAATCTGTGTCCTCCGGTTCTCGACCCTTCCGCCAATGGAAACAGTTTCTGTTGAGCCGGGGGGGGATTGACAAAAGGCCTGTCTTGCCGAAGCACTAATTAGATAAACATCTATATTACAGGTAACCATTTGTTCAACTGTTAATAGTGTTTCAGTGCATGCTCCGCTGATAGGTGAGTGAATGAAATTACAGTGGTGCGATACTGAAGCCATAAAAACCAGGTTCAATTCTCAGCTTGTGTTGGATGAACTGGCCTCAGCTGGGCTGAAACAGGGCAGTACATTTGGCCTCAATGCTCTGAGGTAAGGAGGAGGAGGAAAAAAATTGGCCGAGCGGCATTCACTGTCTCAGGACACATGAAGAATGGTCACTTGAGCAAGGCAATGAGGGCTGCCAGGGTCCATGATGGGACCATATCCCAGCGAGTGTCAGCGTCTGAAGGAGGTCTAGAGAAAACTGAGAAGAAATATAAGCCTGGAAATCACTGTTGACAAAATTAGTGGATGAAGACTTGATGCATTTGCACGACAACAAAATTCTTTTGCTATTTTAATGCAGGCACTCGCTGTTTCTAGACTTGACTATTCCAACGCACTCCTAGCTGGCCTGCCACATTCTACCCTATGCAATTTAGAGGTGTGCCAAAACTCAGCTGCCCGTGTCCTGACTCGCACCAAGTCCCGCTCACCCATTACCCCTGTACTCGCTGACCCACATTAGCTCCCGGTTAAGCAACGCCTCCATTCTAAAATCCTCATCCTTGTTTTCAAATCCTTCCATGGCCTCGCCCCTCCCTATCTCTGTAATCTCCTCCAGCCCTACAACCCCCCGAGATATCTGCGCTCCTCTAATTCTGCCCTCTTGAGCATCCCTGATTATAATCGCTCAACCATTGGTGGCTGTGCTTTCTGTTCCCTAGACCCCAAGCTCTGGAACTCCCTGCCTAAACCTCTCCACCTCTCTATCTCTCTTTCCTCCTTCAAGACGCTCCTTAAAACATACCTCTTTGACCAAGCTTTTGGTCACCTGCCCTAATTTCTCCTGATGGCTTAGTGTTAAATTTTTTAATCTCGTAATACTCCTGTGAAGCATAGAAACATAGAAAATAGGTGCAGGAGTAGTCCATTCGGCCCTTCGAGCCTGCATCGCCATTCAATATCATGGCTGATCATTCCCTCAGTACCCTTTTCCTGCTTTCTCTCCATACCCCTTGATCTCTTTAGCCGTAAGGGCCATATCTAACTCCCTCTTGAGTATATTCAATGAACTGGCATCAACAACTCTCTGCGGCAGGGAATTCCACAGGTTAACAACTCTCTGAGTGAAGAGGTTTCTCCTCATCTCAGTCCTAAATGGCCTACCCCTTATCCTAAGACTATGTCCCCTGGTTCTGGACTTTCCCAACATTGGGAACATTCTTCCCGCATCTAACCTGTCCCGTCCCGTCAGAATCTTATACGTTTCTAAGAGATCCTCTCTCATCCTTCTAAACTCCAGTGAATAAAGGCCCAGTTGATCCAGTCTCTCCTCATATGTCAGTCCAGCCATCCCTGGAATCAGTCTGGTGAACCTTCGCTGCACTCCCTCAATAGCAAGAACATCCTTCCTCAGATTAGGAGACCAAAATTGAACACAATATTCCAGGTGAGGCCTCACCAAGGCCCTGTACAACTGCAGTAAGACCTCCCTGCTCCTCCTATACTCAAATCCCCTAGCTATGAAGGCCAACACACAATTTGCCTTCTTCACCGCCTGCTGTACCTGCATGCCAGCTTTCAATGACTGATGAACCATGACACCCAGGTCTCGTTGCACCTCCCCTTTGCCTAATCTGCCGCCATTCAGATAATATTCTGCCTTCGTGTTTTTGCCCCCAAAATGGATAACCTCACATTTATCCACATTATATTGCATCTGCCATGCATTTGCCCACTCACCTAACCTGACCAAGTCACCCTGCAGCCTCTTAACTCCCACCTCACAGCTCACACCGCCACCCAGTTTAGTGTCAACTTGGAGATATTACACTCAATTCCTTCATCTAAATCATTAATGTATATTGTAAAGAACTGGGGACCCAGCACTGAGCCCTGAGGCACTTCACTAGTCACTGCCTGCCATTCTGAAAAGGACCCGTTTATCCCGACTCTCTGCTTCCTGTCTGCCAACAAGTTCTCTATCCACGTCAGTACATTACCTCCAATACCATGTGCTTTGGTTTTGCACACCAATCTCTTATGCAGGGACCTTGTCAAAAGCCTTTTAAAAGTCCAAATACACCACATCCACTGGTTCTCCCTTGTCCACTCTGCTAGTTATATCCTCAAAGAATTCCAGAAAATTTGTCAAGCATAAATTCCCCTTCATAAATCCATGCTGACTTGGACCAATCCTATCACTGCTTTCTAAATGCGCTGCTATTTCATCCTTAATGATTGATTCCAACATTTTCCCCAATACTAATGTCAGGCTAACTGGTCTATAATTACCCATTTTCGCTCTCCCTCCTTTTTTAAAAAGTGGTGTTACATTAGCTACCCTCCAGTCCATAGGAACTGATCCAGAGTCGATAGACTGTTGGAAAATGATCACCAATGCATCCACTATTTCTAGGGCCACTTCCTTAAGTACTCTGGGTTGCAGACTATCAGGCCCCGGGGACTTATCGGCCTTCAATCCCATCAATTTCCCTAACACAATTCCCCGCTTTATAAGGATATCCTTCAGTTCCTCCTTCTCGCTAGACCCTCGGTCCTCTAGTACATCCGGAAGATTATTTGTGTCTTCCTTCGTGAAGACAGAACCAAAGTAAAAAATATATGTTAACACAGAGAGATACAGCATGTAAGATATAAATTATTGTAGCAGACAGAAAGGTGGTCAGAACAATGCTGAAGGTAGTGAACTAATCAGTATTAGTCTGAGAAATTGCCTATGTATGTAACACTTGCTTATGTAGGTATAGCACAATTATAACGCATTAAAACTGTATCTTTAACCTTAGTAACACTTAAACAGCCAAAGTTAGCAGTTACAATTTTGATTAGAAGTCTCTGAGGAAGAGATAAGGAAGCCAGTATTTTGGAACAGTTACTTTAGGCGACGTGCAGACTGGGCCAGAGGGCAAATAAAGGAACAACACAATGATGGGAGATGGACAGTTGCATATACCACTCAGAGCCAGTCTGATAAGAGTCGACAAATCAATGTAACTCTGCTGATAGCAATAGACCTATCAATGATTTTGTAGCTCCTCTCCAAAGCCTGTATAAATTATACTCAAAACCTCATGTATTTCGGAGGTTTCACGACTGAACCTTCCCGTGCATTGCTCGAAATAAAGCCAGTAAACCTGAGGTTTCATTTGTTTACTTCTGTGGTCGTTATACCGAGGGCGAAGGGCGAGGTGTTGATTATCTATATCAGTTAATCCACCCCGAGGAAGAGAAGCCTTTCTTTTTACCCCTACACACCATTTATAGACTTTTTATTTTCAAAGTTAACAGTGCATTTTTTGAATAGAACCTAATTGAAATCTCGAAAAAAAACACAACAAAGATAACGTTTGGGAATTTTTTAATATTTTAGCTTTCGATCAAACATTTAGGCAGTTATTTTTTTATAATTTCCGATCCTTTACATTTTTAAAGGGGCACTGTCTACATGAAAGAATGTTTGGCGAGGTTAATTTATATTCGCGAAGAAGCACATCTTTAAGAATTGTGCGTCACTTTTGTCATGATATCACCATGTGGAAATAGCTCATTGATTTTCTTTTGGCTGTGGGAGATAATTTTACAGCCCCAATGAAATATTACTTCAGTGGACTGGAAGTAGGAAACAGCTCAGATGCATGGAAGAAGTTGTTGTACAAGTGCCATCTACTGGTACTAAGTAGGACTTGTTAAAATAAAATGTGAGAAAGCTGCAAAAAATTAAATACATATACAACTCCCCAAAGACTGCAAAGTATATTCTTTCAACCAATCACATGGAACATCTACAATTTCAGATACACTGGACACCTGTGGGATTTATGCATCTTAAACATTTGTTTAAACCTTAATACTGAACAATCTCAACTGAGGCAGCTTCCATATACTTATATACATAGGAACCGGAGTAGGCCATTCAGCCTCTCAAGTCTGTACTACCATTCAGTTTGATCATGACTGACTTGTAGCTCAACTCTATTTACTCACCTTTGCTCCATGTTCCTTGATACCCTTTCCTAACAAAAAACTAGCAATCACAGTCTTGAAACCTCCAATTAACCCAGCATCCGCAGCTTTTTAGGGGAGTGAGTTCCAAATTTCTACTACCCTTTGTGTGAATAACTGCTCCCTGATTTCCTGTCTCTTGGATGAGATGTTAAACCGAGGCTCCATCTGCTCTCTCAGGTGGATGTAAAAGAAGAAGAGCAGGGGAGTTATCTGCGGTGTTCTGGCCAATATTTATCCCTCATCACTAAAACAGATTATCTGGTCATTATCACATTGGTGTTTGTGGGAGCTTGCTGTGCGCAAATTTCCCACATTACAACAGTGACTACACTATTTAAAAAAGTACTTTGTTGGCTGTAAAGTGCTTTGAGACATCCGGTGGTCGTGTAAGGTGCTATATAAATGCAAATCTTTCTTTTTTTCACTCCTAAATGGCCTGGCTCTAATTTTATGATCATGTCCTCTTGTTCTGAATTTCTCCATTCGAGAAAATAGTTCCTCTGTATCTACCCTATCGAATCCCTTTATCATTCAAACACCTGGAATAGATCACCCCTCAACCTTCTAAACTCAAGGGAATACAAGCCAAGTTTATAAAACCTGACCTCTGATATGATTTTGGTTAATCTGTCTTGTATTCCCTCCTAGGTCAATATATCTTTACTGAGGTTCGATGTTCTAAACTGAATGCTGTACTCTAGATGAGCTCTAGAGAACTGAGGAATAATTTCCTCCTTTTTATAATCCAGCCCCCTTGAGGTAAAGGCCAACAATCTATTAGCCTTTCTGATTGTTTTTTGTACATGTCTACTAGCTTTCTGTAATTTGTGTACTTGGACTCCCAAATCTCTGCTTCTCTACATTTCCTAGTTTTTCACCAATCTTCCAGCATCATCCCACTTTCCAGCTCTTGGTCCATAGCCTTGTAGGCCATGACACTTCAAATGCACATCCAATCACTTTTTAAATGCAGTGAAAATTTCTGTCTCTACCACAGCCTCCTGCTGTGCCATAAATTTCTATGGTTCTATGGGGGCAAAATTGTCCCATCTTTAAGGCCCATTACCGCCTCTAAGGCTTTCCAACCAGGGCCAGGCAGATGGCCTGACCCATCCGAAATTGCCCCCGGGCCCCTGCCTATTTTCCTGCTACATCGGGGCATGCGCCGACCCCTTACCACCCGGCGGCGATCCTTTTCCATCCTGCAAAGGAAATTTCCCCGCAGGAGTGGAGCCATTGCCGCTTGGTGCCCCGACAGCTTTTCCTGGTGGGAAATTGCCAGTGACTAAGTGGCGCATCTGCCCTTAAAGGGGAGGGCGCATCGCTGCGGCTGGCATTTAATTTTAATTGTTGGCCGACTCTGAAGTCACCCCGACAATGGTGGCCACGGATTCGGCCGGGCTGCCAATAGGCAGCCCCGCACCCCCTCTTGGGTGCCAGACCGCTGGCCCGGCCAAAGTCCCCCCTGGGAGCTCAGTGGGCGCCACTAAAGTGGCTGCAGAGCTCGCAGCAGCCTTCCCCTTTAACTGAAGAGGACGGACATTGCTACGTGTCTGCGCAACCCAGCACGTTCGCATCATGCTAACATCATCAGATACGTCTTGACGTGCTCAGCGTGGCGCTGATGACATCGCCCGCCTTCCACCCTGTTCCCGAAGCACTTCTGTTCCTCAGCCTCCCCAAACACCACCGCAATGAATTAAAACATAAAAAGAGGGCAATCTCCCTCTATTCGCCGCCCCATCGATTCGGGCGGAGCATACTCATTTAAGTGGGGCAGAGGGCAATTTCGGCACCTGTGATTCTAAGGTCAAAAATGGTTGATTTTAGACATGCCCAGATTAAAGTTCCTTCTGTTTAATTGGATCATTCCATTCACTATAAAAAATGCATAGCTCCTTTCATGCTGCAAAAAGCTCAAAGCGTTCAGTCAGACCCTTCACTGAGCAACGCCTAAAAGAAAATGAATATTGTTATATTTTCAGTACGACACAAACACACAGACTCTAAGATGGCTGATAATTTCAGGAACCTTGTCACCTGACTTGTTCCCTCTTTATTGTTGTAAACAGCAATGGCTGCAATGCCACAGTAGTCCACAGGGTGGAGCTATATATTATTACATTTCTCCCTCCTTAATGAAGAAGTAATTATAACAAACAATCATCGTACATCACTTGCATAGATATACATAACAAAAGATATGGACTTATTTTGCCATATTTATAAATCAAGCTTGACCACTTGTTTTCTGTTTCGAAGAGGATATCTTCGCTCTCGAACAGAACCTTCCAAACATGGTGTCAAATTTAGACTCATTCAAGGCTGATCCTGAGGAAAGTTTCCGTTCAAGGGATGCCCTTGATTAATATATATAGCTCCACCCTGTGGACTACTGTGGCATTGCAGCCATTGCTATTTACAACAATAAAGAGGGAACAAGTCACGTGACAGGGTTCCTGAATTTATTTGTAAGAACCACTCTTGCACTCCACATGATACAATCTTTATCGACTGATAATTCATTCCTACGAATTAAGACTGGATGAATATCTTTGTCTGTTACCTGGTTTGATCAGCCATTTGTGATGTAATCATACACCTTTGATATAACTGGGTCACATTTGATTGCTCTACCAATCGCTTCAGCTGTGACTGGCAGTTCATCAATGTATGAAAAATAAAACACTGCTTCCCTATCGGGTGTAACTTGTGATGGGGAAGGCAATCTAGACATATCATCAGCATTACTGTGATCAGTTGATTGTCTGTATTCAATATCATATGTATATGCTGAAAAAATCAAAGCCCATCTTTTCATTCGGCTGCAGCTAATGTTGGAACTGGGGACTTTGGATGGAGCATTGCTGTTAGGGGCTTATGGTCCGTAACGATGTTAAACTTATGACCATACAAGTATTTGTGGAACTTCTTGACCCCAAAAATTAATGCCAAAGCTTCCCTTTCGATTTGCGCATAATTACGCTCACTGACAGTGAAAGTGTGTGAGGCAAAAGCAATTGGTCTCTCCTCCCCACTACATAGTACATGAGAGATCACTGCCCCAACTCCATATGGAGAGGTGTCACATGCTAGCTTGATCTCTTTAGATACGCCATAGTGAACTAACATGGTGCTCTCTATCAATTGGCTTTTACACTCCTTGAATGCTGTGTCGCATTCTTCTGACCACTTCCTGTTTTTTCAATAGTTCATTTAGTGGATGTAACACTGTAGCCAAGTTTGGTAGCAACTTCCCATAATAGTTCAAAAAGACCCAAAAATGATCGAAGTTCAGTGACATTCTTGGGAGTGGGTGCATTTCTGATTGCATCCAGCTTTCCCTTGGTTGGATGTAAACCATCTTTGTCTATTCTGTACCCTAAGTACTCCACGGAGTTTTGAAATAACTCACACTTGCGAGCAGTCACTCATACTCTGTGCTTTTCTAGCCATTTGAGGACTTCATTCAATATGTTATTATGAATTTGCCTATTTGGTGCTGAAATTACCATCGGACTTAGGTACAACAACAATGGACGTAGCCCAATTACATAGATCTATCTTAGAGATAATGTTCTCAGTCTCTAGTCTTTTGAGTTCTTGCTCAACTTTCTCCTTGAGTGCATATGGTACGGAACGTGGCTTGCAGTAAACTGGTCTAGCGTCCTTCTGTATCCTGACACTTGCCTTGAAGCCTTGGATTGGACTGCCTGTTTCGCAGAACACCTTCGGATACTTCTTCATGACATCATCCTTTGATGCAAATCTCGTTTCAACACGAAAAATCTCACTCCAATCCAGCTTCAGCAATCCCAACCAATTTCTTCCTAGTAAGGCAGGCTTGTTTCCTGCCACTACTAAGAGAGGCAAGCTCTGAAATTGATCTTTGTATTTCACCGGTACGGTAATACGCCCTACCACAGGAATTTTCTCTCCCGAGTAACCTCGCAGCTCTATCTTGGATTTCTCCAATGGGAAATCACGCAATTTGGCGATTCTGGTACTACACTCACGGATGCACCCGTGTCGATTTCCATGGGTATCTTGGTTCCTGCAACATCTACATGGATGACGATACTTTAGGAATCACTGTTAGTTACCCTCATGTTCCTGATGATGTGTAACTCTAAAAACTCCTTGTCCTGTTGTTTTTCTTCCATGCTATGTAGCCTCTGGGGATTTCTACTTACAGCTTTGAAAGTTGGTTTGCTCTTCAGTTGGCATGCCTTCGCAAGATGCCCAGTTTTTCTGCAGATGAAACGCTCGTCACATACAGACAACTTTGAGCAATGCATTGTCCCAGGCACCGATAGCAGGACGTCAATGCTCTATTACCATTGCCAGTTGCTGAGACCTTCGGGCCCAAATGCCTTTTACTTTTAACCTGCAGGCGATTCACCTCGGTTGTCTGATGACTGGAAATGGTACGAAATTTTCGGGAATATTGGTCGGCCATGTCCATTGACAAAGCTGTCTGACAAGCTAAATCAAAAGTCAAGTTAGGAGTTGTCAATAACTTTCTTCTGATCGCATCATTTTTCATTCCACAAACAAAGCGATCACGCAATGCTCAGTCCTGAACGTTTCCTAAATTACAGTGAATGGATAGCATTTTTAATGCTACAATGTACTCAGTGATATTTTCATTGGTTAGCTGATCTCGAAATCCAAAATGATAACTTTCAGCAATTTCCAGGGGCTCAGGACTATAGTGCTGAAACTGCTTAAGTGATGTATTCTTTGGCTTGACAGGCACAAGCAAATTTTTCAGCGTTTCATGCACCTCGGGCCCTGCTTCAGTTAAGAAAATAGCCCATTGTCTTTCCAACACCATCCAGTTATGGTTTTCATCATCGGAGACTTCAATAATACTATTTGCAGTGAAAAACATTTCTAACCGCTCCACATATGCCCCGAAACTTTCACAGTCGCATTGAAGCTCTCCCAAGCACCCTTTTATTGCAATAGGCATGGCCATCTGGGCTCTGGCAGTTCAAAGAAATGTGCTTGTAATTTACCTTGGATTTGTAGCTGTTAATCAAAACAGAGAAGCTCTCAAAGTCTCTCTGTCAGTTGGCTGAATCATCTACCAACAAAAATTTTAGCTTTGTTATCCAATTATCCCATCCTCGTCACCAAATGTTATGTTTTCAGTATGACATCACAAACACACAGGCTCTAAGATGGCTGATAACTTCAGGAACCCTGTCACCTGACTTGTTCCCTCTTTATTGTTGTAAACAGCAATGGCTGCAATGCCACAATACTCCACAGGGTGGAGCTATATACATTACAAATATGTCAGCTGTACAGAATTATTTTTAAATCCTCATTATAATAGAATTAATAACCATGATTGCTTCCTTGTGAAATGAACCATTGGTCTTTCATATTAATTTCAACTCAAGAACCTCCATGTTGGTGGTAAACAGAGGAGTGGAAGATACTAAGACAGTAATTTCAATATTTTTCCAGACACAGGTCTGTTTTTTGTATTAAATGTGAATGTTGGTATTGGTCAAGGGAACAACTTGTGTCAACTGTGGCTCAGTGGGTAGCACTCTCGCCTCAGCGGCAGAAGATTGTGGGTGCGTAGTTCCACTCCAGGCTGACACTCCAGTGTAGAGCTGAGGGAGTGCTGCACTGTCGGAGGTGCTATCTTTTGGCTGAGACATTAAACCGAGGCCCCATCTGCTCTTTCAGGTGCATTTAAAAGATCCCATGGCACTATTTCGAAGAAGAGCAGGGGAGTTAAACCCAATATCCTGGCCAATATTTATCCTTCAATCAACATAACAAAAACAGATTATCTGGTCATTATCACATTGCTGCTTGTGGGAGTTTGCTGTGTGCAAATTGGCTGCCGTGTTTCCTACATTACAACAGTGACTACACTCCAAAAGTACTTCATTGGCTTTAAAGCATTTTGTGATGTCCGGTAGTCATGAAAGGTGCTATATAAATGCAAGTCTTTCTTTTTTTTCTTTTCCAACGTCATCATCAACCACTCCAAGATTGGGCAGAGCGTGAGTTAGATATACAAGGACAAGCTCCCTAGGGGTCGCTTTGCAAATTCATTCAAAGATTCCCACGCTAAGAGCACACATCAGGAATTTGGGTACCCAACCCCTTTGAGTGCCCGTCTATTAAATTAATTTATAAAATTACCTCTCTTAACTGCAGTCTTAGGACTTCACCACTTACCGGAAAGAGGGACATTTCACTTTTCCTCACATTTTATGACCTCTTTGAGTACAATATGAGTTTACACTTGCATTACACATAAAGTACAGAGGAAATCTCTCCGCATCCCTTTCTCTGCATCCAAATTGACACTGCACAAATTGATTTTACTCAGGATCCTTAAAAGAATAATGTTCTAATTAACTGTGCTGCTCATTTTGTCACATATTACGAGGAAAGATTCCACAAACTATGGTTGTAGTCCCTAGAATTTAAAAGGTTAAGGGGTGATTTGATCGAAGTTTTCAGGATATTAAGGGGAACAGATAGGCTAGATAGAGAGAAACTATTTCCGCTGGTTGGGGATTCTAGGATGAGGGGACATAGTTTAAAAATTAGAGCCAGGCCTTTGAGGAGTGTAATTAAGAAACACTTCTGCACACAAAGGGTGGCAGTAGTTTATGTTAAGTATCGAATAACTCCATGAGGCTAAGTACGGTGAGCTAGTTCAGGCATGACCTTACTCCAGTTTATTTATTCTCAAAGGTGAGGATTCAACATGGCTGCCAACATTATATACACGGTTTGCACCTGTCTGTCAGTGACCATTAGGACTCCGATAGTCGTGCCCTCTGGTAGCAGGTAAAACGCAGTTAAAAAACGTAACTTCATTCCCCTCAAAGTCCTTGGTACAGGTTGTATTTACAAGTCGAGATGGTCTGGGGCCTTCCTCTCCCGGTTGATCTTCTCAGTTCGAACCCAAGCTTGGGTGAGTTAGTAGGACCATTGCTGCATTGCGAAGCAGTCGGTCTGACAGGACTGTCAGGAATGGTAAGTTCATCTTCGTGAATGACACAAGGGTCAACTGATGGTTGGATGTGTGTTGGTTGATCGATGATGATGTCATCGTCAATTTGTTCTGGGTTGTCTGTGAATCGCAGTTTGGTTTGGTCGATGTGCCTCTTGCACGTTTAGCCATTTAGAAGTTTGACTACAAACACCCTGTTCCCCTCCTTGGCCAAAACCATGCCAGCAACCCACTTTGGACCATGACCATAATTCGGGACAAACACAGGGTCATGAACAGCAATGTCACATGATACGGCCGCGCGATCGTGGTACCATTGCTGCCGTTATCTTCTGGTCTCGACATGATCATTGAGATCCGGGTGTACAAGGGAGAGCCTGGTTTTGAGGCCTCCCTTCATTAACAGCTCGGCAGGAGGGACCCCGGTGGGAGAGTGGGGTCTCGTCCGGTAATTGAACAGAATGCGGGACAAGCGGGTCTGTAGGGAGCAGTGAGTCACGCGTTTTAGGCTCTTTTTAATGGTTTGGACAGCCCTCTCCATTTGACCATTAGACGCGGGTTTGAAAGGGGCAGACCTGACATGCTTGATGCCATTACGGGCCATAAACTCATGGTACTCCGAACTGGTGAAACACGGTCCGTTGTCGCTGACAAGGATGTCGGGCAGGTCAAGGGTGGCGAACATGGCCCGGAGGCTTTCAATAGTGGCTGTGGACATGCTGGATGACATGATTATGCATTCAATCCATTTGGAGTAAGCGTCCATTATTACTAAAATCATTTTGCCGAGAAAGGGGCCGGCAAAGTCTATGTGGATCCTTGACCACAGTTTGGATGGTCATGATCACAGACTCAGTGGAGCCTCCACAGATGCGTTACTCAGTTGCATGCAAGTGTTGCACTGATGCACGCATGACTCCAAGTCCGAGTCAATGCCCGGCCACCAAACTTGAGACGGCAATGACCTTCATCATGACAATGCCTGGGTGGGTACTGTGTAAATCTCGCACAAAAGTTTCCCTGCCTTTTTTTGGCATAACAACATGATTACCCCATAACAGACAATCAGACTGAATAGACAATTCATCTTTGTGGCAGCTATAAGGCATAATTTCATCCTGCATTTCCCTGGGAATGGCAGACCAATTTCCATTTAGGACATACCTTTTTATGCTTGACAGTACAGGATCCTGGCTGGTCCAGGTCCTAATTTGGCGAGCCGTGATGGGTGACCCCTCGCTCTCGAAGGCATCCATGACCAGCAGCAAGTCTGCGGGCTGCGGCATTTCCACCCCGGTTGTGGGCAATGGTAGCCGGCTAAGCGCATCAGCACAGTTTTTAGTGCCTGGTCTGTGGCGGATAACCTAATCATAAGTGGATAATGTCAGTGCCCGTCTTTGGATGCGGGATGAGGCATTGGTGTTTTCACCTTTGCTCCAGAAAACAATGAAATGAGCGGCTTGTGGTCTGTTTCAAACTCAAACCAAAGCCCAAACAAGTAGTGGTGCATTTTCCTAACCCCATATATGCTTGCTAAAGCCTCTTTCTCTACCATACTATAGGCTCTTTCAGCCTTAGACAGACTTCTGGACACGTATGAAACTGGTTGGAGTTTGTCTGATATATCGGCTTGCTGGAGCACACAATGGACCCCATATGATGAGGCGTCGCAGGCCAGCACTAACCGCTTACATGGGTAATAGTGTACCAGTAATTTATTGGAACATAGCAGGTTCCTGGCCTTCTTGGCACTGTCTTGAGATTTGCCCCAAACCCAGTCGTTACCCTTTCTCAGCAACATGTGCAAGGGCTCTAGCAATATGCTCAAACTAGGTAAAAAGTTACCGAAGTAGTGAGAAGATCCAGGAATGAACGCAGCTCCATCACACTTTGGCGTCTGGGTGCATTCTTGATGGCCTCTGTCTTCGAGTCCGGAGGCCTGATGCCATCTGCTGCAATCTTTCTCACCAGGAATTCGACTTCTGGTGCCACGAAAACGCATTTGGAGCATTTTAGCCTGAGTCTCACTCTGTCCAGACGATGTAGAACCTCTTCCAGGTTGTGCAGGTGTTCGGTGGCATCGCGACCGGTGATCAGGATGACATCTTGGAACACGACGGTTCTCGGGATGGACTTCAGCAAACTCTCCATGTTTCTCTGAAATATGGCTGCTGCCGAGCGAATTCCGAAAGGGTATCTGTGGTACTTTGTGTGTGTTGATGCATGTCAGTTTTTTCAACGATTCTGTGACATGTAAGCGGAGGTCAGGTCCAATTTCGTGAATGACTTCTCCCCCGCTAGCGTTGCAAACAGGTCGTCAGCCTTGGGTAACGGGTACTGATCCTGTATCGAGACTCAGTTGAATGTTATTTTGTAGTCGCTGCAGATCCTGACTGTGCCATCACTTTTCAACACCTGTATAATTGGACTGGTATGAGCTCTTTGGTGTAGGTATGCAGCTTCGTATTGATTGGGCTCAGTTTTGGTCTTTTTGCCTTAGTGTCCCACAGCTTTTTGAAAGCCATCTGGCTCATTATTGACTGACTCACACCTGTGTCCAATTCCATGGATACAGGAACCCCATTTAATTTAACTTCCAGTATTATCAGAGGACTTTTGGTAAAAGAATGTACCCCATACACTTCTTCGTCCTGTACCTCGGGTTGAGTTGCCTGTGCCACTTGTTCCACACTGGATCGATCATCCTCGGCCACGCGGTGTGTCGCAGCACAATTGCTTGGTTGCGGACACATTCACTGAAGGTGCCCCATTGTTGCACAGCCTTTGCACACATATTGCTTGAACCGGCATTGATGGGCCCGATGATAGCCAACAAGGCGAGATTTGATTCACCCCCGATGGCGGACTTTGAGCAGTTACAGGTCGTACGAACGCGGATGAGTAGGCCGTACATGTGCAGCTCTGCCTGCCGATGATATTATTTTATGCACAGTATTTTCCGGTGAGTTTTCATGCTGGGAAGATATCTGTTTCGAGTTTTCCTCCGTGGATATGGATGCCTGGGCGATTGTGATGGCCCTGCTCAGGTCTAGAGATTCAGCAGCCAGCAGCTTTCAAAGATGACCTCGTGACCAATGCCAAGCATGAAAAAGTCCCGCAGCATTTCCTCCAACGCAGCTCCGAAGTTGCACGGCCCAGCGAGACGTCTCAGGTCGGTGACAAATTCCGCATGTCCTGGCCCTCGGAGCGATTGTACGTATAGAAACGATACCTCGCCATGATGATGCTTTCCTTCGGTTTAAAGTGGTTCCGAACCAGCGTACACAACTCATCGTAAGTTTTGTCCATTGGTCGAGTCGGTGAGAGTAGATTTTTTATAAGGCCATAAATTTTTGACCCACAATCGGTGAGGAGAACTGCCTTGCGCTTAATTGCGTTATCGGTTCCTTCCAATCTGTTGACTACAAAGTACTGGTCGAGGTGATCAGTGAAATCCTCCTTCCTTCCATGAATCTCTCCAAAATTCCAACAGACATGGTTGCGTGAAAGTTCGTATTTTTAACTCGTCGCCAATTGTTAAGTATCGAATAACTTCACGAGGCTAAGTACGGTGAGCTAATTCAGGCATGACCTCACTCCAGTTTATTTATTCTCAAAGTGAGGATTCAACATGGCTGCCAACATTATAGACACAGATTGCACATGTCTGCCAGTGACCATTAGGACTCTGACAGTTGCGCACTCCGGTGGCAGGTTAACATACATAACAGTTTGAAACTCTCTTCCAAAAATGGCAATTGATGCAAGATCAATTGTTCATTTTAAATCTGAGATTGATAATATTTTTGTTAACCAAAGGTATTAACGGATATGGGCCAGTGACGGGTATATGAAGTTAGAGCACAGATCAGCCATGATCACACTGAATGATGGAACAGGCACGAGGGGCTCAATGGCCTACTCCTGTCCCTCTGTTCCTAGATTAAAGTACCTAAAATACAGTATGGGCCTCTGGTCCCAATGTTAGAAAAATGGATTCACAATTGGGAAATTTGAATATATTATGACTCAGTTGGGAGTGTTTGATGTACACTTGGTCATTGGGAGGAAGAGACTGGCTCTTGAAGATTGGGGAGAAGGTGGGTGTAGAAGACAGGAGGGTTGTGCTTGAACAATATATAAAACACTGGTTAGGCTACAGCTGGAGTACTGCATGCAGTTCTGGTCACTGCATTACAGGAAGGACATGATTGCACTGGAGAGGGTACAGAGGAGATTTACGAGATGATGCCAGGAGTGGAGAATCTAAGCTATGAGGACAGATTAGATAGGCTGGATTTGTTTTCATTGGAACAGAGGATGCTGAGGGGAGACCTCATTGAGGTGTACAAATTATGAGGGGCCTAGATATAGTGGACAGAAAGGACCTATTTCCCTTAGCAGGAAGGAAAACAACCAGAGACCCAGAACGAGAGGACAACGTCTAAGGGTAAGGGGTAAGCAATTTAGGACTTAGTTGAGGAGAAACTTCTTCACTCAGAGAGTTGTTAACCTGTGGAATTCCCTACCGCAGAGAGTTGTTGATGCCAGTTCATTGGATATATTCAAGAGGGAGTTAGATATGGCTCTTACGGCTAAGGGGGTCAAGGGATATGGAGAGAAAGCAGGAAAGGGGTACTGAGGTGAATGATCAGCCATGATCTTATTGAATGGTGGTGCAGGCTCAAAGGGTCGAATGGCCCACTTCTGCACTTATTTTCTATGTTTCTATGTTTCAATGTACTGATGTGGATAGAGAACTGGCTGACAGACAGGAAGCAGAGAGTCGGGATAAACGGGTCCTTTTCAGAATGGCAGGCAGTGACTAGTGGAGTGCCGCAGGGCTTAGTGCTGGGACCCCAGCTATTTACAATATACATTCATGATTTAGATGAAGAAATTGAGTGTAATATCTCCAAGTTTGCAGATGACACTAAGCTGGGTGGTTGTGTGAGCTGTGAGGAGGATGCTAAGAGGCTGCAGGGTGACTTGGACAGGTTAGGTGAGTGGGCAAATGCATGGCAGATGCAGTATAATGTGGATAAATGTGAGGTTATCCACTTTGGTGGCAAAAACACGAAGGCAGAATATTATCTGAATGGTGGCAGATTTGAAAAAGGGGAGGTGCAACAACACCTGGGTGTCATGGTACATCAGTCATTGAAAGTTGTCATGCAGGTACAGCAGGCGGTGAAGAAGGCAAATGGTATGTTGGCCTTTATAGCTAGGGGATTTGAGTACAGGAGCAGGGCGGTCTTACTGCAGTTGTACAGGGCCTTGATGAGGCCTCACCTGGAATATTGTGTTCCGTTTTGGTCTCCTAATCCGAGGACGGACATTCTTGCTATTGAGGGAGTGCAGCAAAGGTTCACTAGACTGATTTCTGGGATGGCAGGACTGACATATGAGGAGAGATTGGATTGACTTGGCCTGTATTCACTGGAGTTTAGAAGGATGAGAGGGGATCTCATGGAAACATATAAAATTCTGACGGGACTGGACAGGTTAGATGCAGGAAGAATGTTGGGGAAGTCCTGAACTAGGGGAAAAAGTCTAAGGCTAAGAGGTAAGCCATTTAGGACCGAGGTGAGGAGAAACCTCTTCACTCAGAGATTTGTTAACCTGTGGAATTCCCTGGCACAGAGAGTTGTTGATGCCAGTTCATTGGATATATTCAAGAGAGAGTTAGATATAGCCCTTACGGCTAAAGGGATCAAGGGGTATGGAGAGAAAGCAAGAAAGGGGTACTGAGGGAATGATCAGCCATGATCTTATTGAATGGTGGTGCAGACTCGAAGGGCCGAATGGCCTACTCCTGCAACTATTTTCTATATTTCTATGTTTCCAAGGTTTAAAATCAATAGACCATGTGAAATAATGAGTAGTTTCTCCCTAAATTGGCCTGGGTTTTTATCTGGTTTTAACCTATCCCAGGAGATCACATGATTCTGCTTGGGGTGGAGTGTAGAATGTTTCAGTATGAGGGGTGTCGCAGTTGTGTGAGGTGGACAGGTTGGGCTGGGTGCGCTTTGTCTTTCCGTCATTATTCATAGGTTTGTATGTAACCTTCAGGGCTGCTGATCAAGTGCCGTGCAGCTCTTTGTCGGCCGGCGTGGACACGATAGGCCGAAATGACCTCTTTCTGCGCTGTAAATTTCTATATTTCTATGTTTCTATTGGCAATGTTAGAGTACTCCATGTCAACACTGGCTGCAAAAATCTTCTATTTAGCAGCAACTACTTGTCCGAATGTTGCATATTTAAGTAACTAAAATAAAGCAACTGTAACGCAGGTGTTCTGAGGCGAGCTCAGGGAGGACAGAAACCTCCTGTGAAACAGACGGGCAGTTAATTTCACAGAAACAGGAATGGATGTTGAGCTATAGATGAAGAGTTGAGAGATGATGGAAAGCATGGTGAAGAAGATAAGTTTAGAGACGCTCTTTAAAGTCGGAAGAGAAGTAACAATGTGGAGAGGTTTGGGGAGGGAGTTCCAAAGACTAGAGTTGAGCTGGCAGAAGGTTTTGTAACCAATGGAGAAGCAGAGGGATGGGAAGATGCACAGGAGGTCAGAGTAAGAGGACCGAAGTGCACAGGGAAAGGCCCAACCGGGAGCAGAGAGCAATTGAGCGGGGGAATGATAATGACATTGCAGGGGGGGCGGGTGGGGAATCGTGCTGATCGTTACTACACCTACTGGCTCTCCACATTCAGGTAAGTATATTTTAAAAACGCACTTTATGGTAGTGTCCTAGTTTATGCTGCATGTAGACCTGGTTTTGCTGGTAATGAGCTTTCCCTGAAAGTTCTCAATAAAATAGGGATGCTGAGTTTTTCTGTACAGATGACTCAATTGGAGTGTACCATATATTCCTTTTGTCCATCTCAGACTGCCTTTATTCACATGTGGCCTCCCACTTTGAATAAGCAGCTGAGGGACTGGAGGGTAATATTTTCTGTTCACCCTTGGGTCGGCTTCAAAGATGGATTTGGTGGGGTTCTGGAGGGCTCAGTGTTTCTCAACTTTTTCTCAACCATCTGTATCTGTCCCTTCACCTTCCCAATTTATTGCTTGTTCACCTTCCTCTGTAGTCCACGTCTGTCCCAAATAATCATCCTCCTTGTGGGACTAATCCTTTGAAACCCAGATAATCACGCTCAGTATCTTTGGTGGGAATTCCATGACATGCTTTTTCTGCTCTCGTCCACCCCTGCCAATCACAGGGCTGAATAGGCTTCTTAAAACTCTCCTTGGCTGAAGGGATAATTTTCTCACATTGTCCACCCAAGCGAGCGAGGCTCCCTGCAGGAGCATGTATCATCAATTCCAGCACACAAGAGCACCATTTTCCAACCAGTAATTTAAGTGCTGAGAAAATGGTGCACTGAGTAGTGAAATTTACGATAAGCAGTTATGGCAGGCAGTGGTGGAGTAACGGAGTGGTGCAGGGTCGAGGGGAGGTCAGAATCATCCCATCACTCTCAGGTTGGCCAATTTTGTATGTCAGAACTCAGACAAAACTGATTGCAAATAATTTCATAGAATTATAGAAATTTACGACACAGAAGGAGGTCATTTGAACCATCATATCTGTGCCAGCTGAAAAAGAGCTACCCAGCCTAATCTCACTTTCCAAATGCGATGAGGGTTTCTGCCTCTACCACCCTTTCAGGCAGTAAGTTCCAGATTCTCACCACACTCTGGGTGAAAATAGTTCTCTCAACTCCCCTCTAAACCTTCAACCAATTACTTTAAATCTATGGCCCCTGGTTATTGATCTCTCTGCTACGGGAAACAGGTCCTTCCTATCCACTCTATCAAGGCACCTCATAATTTTATACATCTCAATCAAGTCTCCCTTCAGTCTCCTCTGTTGCAAAGAAAACAAACCCAGCCTATCCTATCTTACCTCAGAGCGAGAATTCTCCAGTCCAGGCAACATCCTTGTAAATCTCCTCTGTACCCTCTCTAGTGCAATCACATCCTTCCTGTAATGTGGTGACCAGAACTGCCACAGTACTCTAGCTGTGGTCTAACTAGCATTTTATACAGTTCAAGCATAACCTCCCTGCTCTTATATTAGAATCATAGAATCATAGAATGATTACAGCACGGAGGAAGGCCATTGGACCTGTCGAGCCTGTGCCGACTCTGCAAGAGCACCTCAGCTGGTCCCACTCCCCCGCCCTTTCCTCGTAGCCATGCAAATTTTTTTCTTTCAGGTATTTATCCAGTTCCCTCTTGAAAGCCGTGATTGAGTCTGCCTCCACCACCCTTTCAGATAATGCATTCTTGATCCTAACCACTCGCTGCGTAAAACAGGTTTTCCTGATGTCGCCTTTGGTTCTTTTGCCAATCACCTTAAATCTGTGTCCTCTGGTTCTCGACCCTTCTGCCAATGGGAACAGTTTCTCTCTACCTACTCTGTCCAGACCCCTCATGATTTTTAACACCTCTATCAAATCTCCTCTCAATCTTCTCTGCTCCAAGGAGAACAACCGCAGCTTCTCCAGTCTATCCACATAACTGAAATTCCTCATCCTTGGAACCATTCTTGTAAATCTTTTCTGCACCCTCTCTAAGGCCTTCACATCCTTCCGAAAATGTGCTGCCCAGAATTTTGCACAATACTCCAGTTGGGCTAAACCAGTGTTTTATACAAGTTCATTATAATTTCCACACTTTTGTACTCTATACCTCTATTCATAAAGCCCAGGATCCTGTTAGCTTTTTTAACTGTTTTCTCAACCTGCCCTGCCAGCTTCAACGATGTGTGCACATATACCCCTTGGTCTGTCTGTTCATGCACCCTCTTTAGAATTGTACCCTTTAGTTTATATTTTCTCTCCTCATTCTTTCTACCAAAATGTATCAATTAACACTTTTCTGCGTTAAATTTCATCTGCCACATGTCCGCCCATTCCACCAGCCTGTCTATGTTCTCTTGAAGTTTATCACAATCCTCCTCACTGTTCACTATGCTCCCAAGTTTTGTGTAATCTGCAAACTTTGAAATTGTGCCCTGTACATCCACATCGAATTCATTAATATATATCAAGAAAAGCAGTGGTCCTTGTACCAACCCCTGGGGAACACCAGTGTACACCTTCCGCCAATCTGAAAAACAAACGTTCATCACTACTCTCTGTTTCCTGTCACTTAGCCAATTTCGTATCCATGCAGCCACTGTCTCTTATAGTACATGTGCTTCAACTTTGCTGGCAAGTCTATTATGTAATTTGTTGAAGGCCTTTTGGAAATTCATGTACACCACGTCAACCGCATTACCTTCATCAACCCTCTCTATTACCTCATCAAAAACTTGATCAAATTGGTCAAACACGATTTTCCTTTAACAAATCTGTGTTGGTTTTCCTTAATTAATAGGCACTTGCAAGCAGCCTATAGTTGCTGAGTTTATCATTGCACCATTTTTTGAACAAAGGTGTCACAATTGCAATTCTCCAGGCCTCTGGTACAACCTATGTATCTAAGGAGGGTTGGAATATTATGGCCAATACCTCTGCCATTTCTTCCTTCACTTCCCTCAGCATCCAAGGATGCATGCTATCCGGTCCTGGTGACTTATCTACTTTAAGTATAGCCAGCCTTCGTCTTTATCAATTTTTAGCCCATCCAGTATCTCCTCTACCTCCTCCTTTACTATGTCTACGACAGCATCTTCTTCATTGGTGAAGACAACTGTAAAGTACTCAGTTAGTACCTCAGCCATGCCCTCTACCTCCATGCGTAGGTCTCCTTTTTGGTCCCGAATCAGCTCCACCCCTCCTCTTACTACCCGTTTACTATTTATATGCCTATAGAAGACTTTTGGATTACCTTTTGTTAGCTGCCATTTTATTCTCATACCCTCTCTTTGCCCCTCATTTCCTTTTTCACTTCTCCTGTGAACTTTCTATATTCATCTCAGATGTATTCACAACCTGACATCTGTCATTTGCGCTCTTTTTCTGCTTCATCTTACTCTCTATCTCTTCCTATTCCATGCCTCGGCTAATCAAGGAAAGTATCCCATAGCCCTTCTCAAATTTACTCATTTACCTATTAAATTCACGATCGCGATGACCTTGTGGTTTCGAGTCTGACGCAAACGGCATTAGAGAATGCTGTTGTCGCTGTGCCATGCCCAGTCGGCCAAACCTGGACTTTGTCTGCCCGCATCCTTCAACCTTGGCACTGCCCTGCCAGCAGGGAGCCTCAATCACTGAAAGTGTGAAGTCAGAAAATTCCCCTTTAGTCCTTGACTTTCACCATATTACTTGTCATAGGTTACGTGACCTATTAATGTTATTATCGATCAACTTAATCTTGCTTCAGATATTTAACCATTGTGAATTTGTAGTTAAGTTTATTGCTGTTGCAATACTGTTATTCTTTTGTATATAGTGTGATGTTAATCTCTTTATTTGTACTTTTGCTATTTTTTCTTGCAACAATTTTTCTGTAACTCAGAATTACTAAAACAATGGGGAAGCTTGTACTGTTGTCATATGCAGTCACTGCATCCTTCCAATATGGATATCCCTTCAGCCACCCCAATACTTTAAAATTATTTGCAATTTCTCCCTCCTGTCCCTGATCATAATGATTTGAATTTAACAGTGTGGAGTCACCGCCGCGATGATGATGTCCTCACGGTGCCACGTCACCATGGCTCTCCTCTTCAGTTAAAGGGGAGAACCTTCACAATTTTTAAACTTCGGCCCACTGGGCCACCAGGGAGGGTTTCGACCGGGCACCCAAGATGGGGTGCCAGGCTGCCTGTTTGCAGCCCGGCCGAACCCGGGGGCATAATTGTCGGGCTGACCGCCGCTGCAGAAGGCCACAGCCTCACTGGATCACCAGGAAAAAGCTTGTTTTGGCAGCCACCGGTGGGCGGGCTGAAGATTTTCAGAGGGGAATATCGCCATCAGGTGGTTAGATCGACGCTGCGCACAGTGAAGATGTCCTTAACTCTGATCGGCAACAGCGGAGTGTTGGGGGGTGGGGGAGTGGGTAGGTGGGTCGGGCACCGCCGGGAAAACTCAGGAGTGCAATTGAGCTAGCAACAGCCATTCCACCAAACGTCTGCAGTGTGGCTGCTGATTTGCGGTGGTAACAGGCCTTAAGGAAAGGGGCAATTTCAGCCCCTGTATCACTTATTGTGACAACCTTTACATTTGCAACAACAAGTAAATAAATTACAGAACTCAACATACATTCTGGGTTCTGCCATATTGATGTCAGCTATATAGAGAAAGGTTACCCAATGTGATCATGCCTGAAGCCCACCTAAGATATTACTTCAACTGATAGATCATTACAGCTCCCTTTGACATCCAGTGCAATGCTGAGGGAGTGCTGCACTGTCGGAGGTGCCATCTTTTGGATTTGACGTTAAACTGAGGCACTGTCTGCTCTCTCAGGTGGATATAAAAGATCCCACAGCACTATTTCGAAGAAGAGCAGGGAAGTTATCCCTGGTGTCCTGGCCAATATTTATCCCTCAATCAACATCACAAAAAAACAGATTACCTGGTCATTATCACATTGCTGTTTATGGGAGCTTGCTGTGCGCAAATTGGCTGCCACAGTTCCCCAATTACAACAGTGACTTCACTCCAAAAGAACTTCATTGGCTCTAAATTCCTTTGGGACAGTATGAGGTCATGAAAGGCACTATATAAATGAAAGTTCTTTATTTTATCTTACCTCATGTTAAGTTGAGGGTGGATGGTTCTCTCAAAATGGGAGATTCATCAAATGGGAGTGCACAATGCTAAACATCTTTTAAAAGATCTCTCTAAAAATTAATGTATTACATTTGTAATGTATGCAACTGTGAGTATGCTCGTAGAGTTGTTGCATTGTGAGTGGCTTAGCCAGTCATGTGCTAATCTCAAGATTCAATAAAACCCCAGTCAGTTGGGTCTGGGTCATCCACGATGAGGTATGCAGTTGTGAACCTGCTGGATGAATTAGTAATGTGTAGCGTGATTGTTAAGCCTTTGTTAAACCAACTAGTTATTAATAGCAACGTGTTGCTATGAATTCTTAAGTAAAGAACCCATGAAGAAAAGACATTACAACATTCAATGCCTTTCACAGAATGAAATGTTCCACAGCACATAATCTAAATTCTTATATATTCATAGCAGAGTTGGGAAGAAATAGTCTTTTAAATGTTAGGACTCTGGAGACAGGAGAAAGGCGGGTTGAGTAAAGAGAAAGCAGATTACTTAATGAGATTGGTGTAATAGAGAATTGGAGTAATAGAGAATTGCAAAGCTTATTACAATAGAAGATTGAGAAACATCCATGGCAAATAACATCCCAATTATCAAGTTGCTGGCCATAATCAGAAACCCATTAAAATCATTGAGCCATATCATTAGTGCACAACAGTACACAGAAACACAATACGAGCAAAAGGAAATATGCCAGAAACGGATCAACAACTGCTTAGCCAGAATACATTTCTACAAGATATTGACATTTGTTCACTTAGAGCTCTGGATTCCAGTCAATTAAGCAACCATCATTCACATTAGATGGATCATTAAATGTAGTCAAGAGCCATCACTCAAATTGGCTTGCTAAAATTGCACTCCTATTATAGTTCACACATTAAAAAAACATTGGCCCCGAACTTGCTGGAGCAGGACATTTCGCAGGATGAGCCGTGGAGTTAGTTTTTATTCCTCACTCTTCACTTTCAATTATTTTTGCTCCGCAAATTGCTGGAAGTACGAACGGATAATGTCGGGGTCAGCGGGCCAGCTATCTATTGTGTAAAGCTCCCTCTATTCTGTCCCAACGTCCTGCCTTGGCCCGAAATCAGAAAAGTATCCCATCTGCACTGGTGTCACATTTTCACTTCCAACACATCTACTGAGTGAGTTGTGCTGTTTGTGCACATCTGTTTCCAACTGCTTAGAAACTCATGTCATCGCATGTAAGACCCAAATTACAGCCAACAGAAAGACACCATTATCCTTGTCTGGATTGCAACCCAAATCACGAAGGTTAAAGTGTGTTTGGGGCCGAATTTTACCTCCGGTGGAAACGCGTTGCACCTACCGTTTTTCTTGTGTTTTGGCCGCCACGATGGATGCGACGGCTTATCTTGCAAAATTCAGCTCTTTGCCATTTCTTTTCTCGAGGGGCGGAAGTCATTCATAATGGAGGCAGAAGTGGGTGCGGGATGGAGTGTCCGTTGCTGTCACTCATCAGCATCGGGCTGGTGACATCATCGCGCTGATGACATCACAATGCCTCTCCCCTTCAGTTTATTTTAGTTAGGTCCACTGGGCAAACAGGGAGGGTTTCGGCTGGGCCAGCAGCCTGGCACCTCAGAGGGGTGACCAAATCCAGAGGCATAATTGATGGGCCGACCTGGCAGTCAGCCAACAAAAAAATAATAAGATGGCGGCCGTGGTGATGCGCCCTCACCTTTAATAGCGGCTGCTCTGCCATTTCAAACACAGTGCACCAAGAGAAAAAGCTGTCGGGAGAACCGGCCAGTGGCTGGAAGACTTTCTCAGCTGAATTTTGCTTCCGGGGCGGGACATCGGCGGTATGCGCTCTGATGATGCACTTAGGAGGCTTCGGCAGCAGCGGTTAAGATATGGTCACCACCGGAAAAACGCTTTCGGGCAATTGTGCGAATGTCGACCATTTCACAGTGAAGCCTGGCTGGTGCTTTCCAGCGGCTAGAGGCCTTAACAAAAGGGGCAATTTTGGCCTCTTAATCTCTGTATTACCCTGTCTCCCTCAGTCAAGCTTTTCATGTTAAATGACAAACTATTATCTATTAAATGTGGTGCCTGGGACATACATTTCATTAAAAACTCATATTCAACCTTGATCCAATGGAGAACCCATTCTAAGTACCTGTTATACCTGTAGGTACGCTTTCACACAAAGATCTCGCGATCTCTATGTCAAGAACTTTGTGTTTTCCAACACGTAATTGAAATTAATGGAAGTTAATGGGGATCCCCGGCAAAGAGCTGCTGTCATATCAACAGGCTGTCTAAGCAGCCAATCAAAATGCAGAATTCTCACAGCCGGCGAACCAGGAAGTGGGGCATCTCCCTTGATTCTAACTTTAAAAAAATGTTAGTGAGAGCAAAACAATGATTGGGGCTCTCACAGGAAAAGGCAAGCCTGAAATAAAGATGGACAAACATTGTTTTTAAATTACATTATTTTTGAAGTTTCTTAGTTCAAATTTTTATTAAAATTGATAAAATTGACACTCCCCAAAACTAAAATTAGAGTTTTGGGCCCATAGCCTTTGTTTAGCAGTCAGTACGCTGTTAAAGCCACAGTTATACCTAATCCTTTTTGGGCCTAACTTTTAGTGGGGAATTTAACAGTGTAATTACTGTAGAAGAGCCGAAGTTTTCGTCAGTTTCAATAATTTGAAAGATTACACAGATTGCTGGCTCTGTGTGGGCAGGGGGGCTCCGGGGAGCGGGGGCACAGCACAGCCTGTGGAGGAGCAGTGAATGACAGACTGCAACTTCAGGATTTCCACATACGCTTACGCTAAATCCTGAAGTTGCGGTTAGTTTCAAAGGCGGAATGACGATGAAAGCTGCCAGATCGCCGTCATCAGGATGCAAATGTCAGTCAATATGGCTGTCTTTTACAGAATCACCCAATTTTATAGTGCGCATACAGTGAAAACAAGCTTTCGGTCTGCATTCAATTACACTCTCCAACCAGAGAATGTCGAGACGTTTAACTTCCTGAATTTCCAATGTGTCAGCTATGTTAGTAAAGTTAATTGTTGGAGGTAAAAATTAGATTTTTCATTTAAATCGGTGTTGGGGCAATTATTATTCACTATTTTCATTAACAACCTGGACATTGGTGTTGAGGGTATGGTCAGCAAGTTTGCAGGTGAGATAAAAATATGTGCAAGTGTCAAGACTGTAGAAGAAGAAAGAAAGACTTGCATTGATTACATAGGATTACATGGGATATACGAACAGAAACAGGCCATTCAGCCCAACCAGTCCATGCCAGCGTTTATGCTCCACTTGAGTCTCCTCCTGTCTTTCCTCATCTAAATCTATCAGCATAACCCTCTATTCCCGACTTCCTCATATGCTTATCTAGCTTCCCTTTAAATGCATCTATACCATTCGCTTCAACCATTCCCTGTGGTAGTGAGTTCCACATTCTCAGTACTCTTTGGGTAAAGAAGTTTCTTCTGAATTCCTTATTGGATTTCTTGGTGACTATCTTATATTGATGCCCTCTAGTTTTGCTCTTTACCATAAGTGGAAACATTGGGCCTGAAATTCTGGTCGGAGGCCTCTTTCAACGAACACCTCTGACCCGAGAATTTTAACGAAAATACCTGGTGTTCCTGGAGGCGCCTGCGATTCCAGTGGAGAGGCCTTCTCTTCCCGCACTTCAAAGCATGCTCCCGTCCTCGAGGTTCGAACACAGAAGGTGCAGTCACTTCTGACTGCACAACCAATCAGGTACAGTATTCTCATTACTGTAATAGCAATGAGAACTCCGTATCTATGAGTTCTCATTGCTATTAATGAGAAAAAAACACCCAAACACACTAAACACGACATAAAAAATAAAAAACACACACGCCTCACATAATTAAAATTAATTGAAATTAAAATTAATAAATGTGCTAGAGAAAAAAAATATTTTTCCGATATTATTTTAAGTTTTGTAATTAGAGTTTAAAATAAATTTACCTTAGCGGGCAGGGTTTTTCACATCAAAATGTGTTTTTACATTTTATTTTTATATGTTTTAAAATTCTTATGCTAGTAAAAGTAGGCTATGCCCCTGCGAATGTCCTGGCTGCTGAGATGCGTGCGATCTTTCAAACCAGAGCTTGACAGATCGGAAAAGCCGGTTTTCAGCGTATGCGCATCGTGTGTCGAAAACCGGCTTTTGCAATTCCTTCCCAGGTCCGTACACACTTGGTATGGACCCGGGGAGGCCGGTATTTCAGATCTTGAGGGCTAAACTTTCCACTTTGCTCACTAGCGGCCAAAAATTGACGATGTTCCAGCGATGGTCGATGTCTCAGCCTTATCAATCGCTGGAACATTGGCCATTTTTCGGGCCGCGATTTTCCACTCGGCGATGTGAAATGGGTGATGCCAAAGGTCAGCGATGTAACGTGTGCCATGCGAACGGCCAGCAATGTGGAAGGCAAAAGCTTCCCTAGCGACGGGCTTCTGCGCATCTGTGTTTTTTTTGTGTTGGTTGACCATCTTTTCCCGCGGAGGCCAGGTGTCATCCACACATGCCCAAAGGGGGAGAGAGATCGAGAGAGGATAGAGAGAGAGAGAGAAAGAGCACGCGGAGGAAGACAGAGACAGAGAGGACAAAGAAAAGTGAGAGAGAGATAGGGAGAGTGGCGTGTCTGAGAGTGATGACAGTGTTAGAGATGTGGTGACAGGGAGGAAGAGGTAAAAAACATTTTCGGATGAGGCCAACGAGACCCTCGTGGTGAAGGTGCACTCCCGGTGGGCCCAATTGACCGGGGGTGAGCGTGGTGGTAAACCAGCACCACGGGCGTACCGTAAATTATGGAACGACATTGGCGCTGCAGTCTCGTCTGCGTCCCACGAAGCCAGGGGACCTGACCAGTGCCGCAAACGCTGGGACAGCCTTGTGGCTTCAGCAAGATTAAGTATGATTTTATACTGTAATGATGCCAAGTCTAAGTAGAATTATAATTATCATAATCAATTTTCTGGATTGAATGTAAGCTTTTAATTCTAACATATATAAGATATATCATCCCTGCTAGGAGCTGCACATGGCTATGAACCTGTGCCCTTTTGAAGTCTCTCTGGCTGCTGTCACTTACACAGGGACCCAGCATGAACTGGGGGAGAGCTGCCCTTGCTCACTGTCTGGTTGGACAATTGTGGACATTAGCTCCTGTCATTGCCGAGTTCAATGTAGATTGTATTCGAGAGAGATGTCTGCGCCAAACATTCATTCCTAAACACACCGATCTTTGTTATAACCGTGGACACAAACCCTATTAGTATATAACGTTGGAACCTGGTGTCTATAAATTATAGAACCTAGTCAAGTAGCTTATGCCATGCTCTCTTCATGTTTGCAGAGGACGATATCTCATAATTGTTCGCAGCAGAGGCACACCGGAGGAGGCCCTCCTGTAATACAGACACTCACCGACATTGAGGAACGTGCTGCAGCACTAGTGGGGGCCCACAGTCACCACTTGTGGTATTGCCGGACCCGCCCATGTGTCACGTGAGTAATGTGTCAAGCAATGTTAAAGTAATGTTACATCATTTCATTATAAAAGACTAGACGAGTAATGTACTGTTGTGCATGCAGCCTCTGTGCTACTCTGTGCTACTCTCAGGTTGACGACATAAGCACATAAGATCAGGCCATCTGTCCCATTCTCTGATGCATTAATATGTAACGTCTCTTGCTCACATTTATTGGAGTAGTGTTGCTCCTCCTACGTATGCCAGCGCGGCGCTCCAATCCCCTCTGTTCTAATAAGCTCAGTTCTGTTTTGCAGGACTCCCAGCTCCAGAGGCGCCAGTGGAGGACACAACCCTCACATGCACCTCCCCCACTGCATGTGTCATTCACCACGGGTGGTGAAGAGGAAATCACCGAGCCAGAGGAGGAGGAAATCCTGGAGACAGAGGAGGATGCCCTTGCATCCCTCTGTCTGTTGAACCTGCAGTCATGACGGTGATTCCCACCAAAGATGTATCCGCAACAAGCGGCATGGAGTTGGCGACGCCAAGGTGCACATTAGTGCTGTCGCAGACCCAATGGAGGGGGGGGGGGGGGTAAGCGGCTTGAGCAAAGGCCTACTCCGTACGATTGCGTAGAGTCTGTGCGAGGAGTCTGTCGTGATCCAGCGCGAGCAGCTCCAGGTGTTTGTGGGGTTGACTGAGGAATTCTCCCGGGTGTCTGCTCGCCAAGTGGACGTGACGCAGCAGACGATGCACGAGATACGTCAAAACACCACCTCCTCCCATACATTGCAGCATGCGTTCTTGGAGGCACACGGCACTGCACCCCAACGCCCCGTGACCAGAAGCACCAGCACACAGGCGGGTCCAGAGGAAGCCCCACCACCTGACTCGGAAGGCGATCCCCCAGTTTGGTCCTCCCCTCCAACAGTCCCCCATCAGGCGATTGTGGCACCACATCCCTCACCACGGCAGGAAGTCTTGCTGTTGCCCACTGCACACCTGCTTCGTAGCAGTACCCGAGGATCAAAATTGGTGGGTGAGGTAAGGAAACGATTGTGTGTAGGATCTGGAGACAAACGTGGCCGCAGGTAGGGAGGGGGTGCAATGTTTTTTATATTGTACATATTGTTCACATTGTGCATTGTTGGTGTTTTTATTGCTGTTTCACAGTTGGGGTGTGGGTGGGGGGTGTGGTTGGAGAGGGGGGGGTGGTGCGGGGTGGTGGGAGGGCGTTTCTGTGTTATTTAAAAATAATGTTCAAGAGTTATTATTTTATTAAAACAATGTCATTTTGTTTTACAATTGTTGTGCAGTGTCTTCTAATAATGTACGTTTTAGTAAACCATGAATGCAAAGGCTGTGAAATAATGGCCAGGCCGAACCAAGTAAGGATGAAACGTCACTTATTAATATAAATATAACAAAACATCTAATTGTCAGTCTAACTATCTTTAAAAGGACTTTTACATAATTCACAAACTATCTAAGCCCCTGTTGAAGCAGCCTCCTCTGTTCCTGCAACTTTCAAAATGGCGTCCGTGGTGCCGAGTTCTGTGAGCAAATATTCTCCAGCGATGTTCTCGGCGAGCGATCAGCCTGGCTATGTGCCGGCAATGTGCCGAAAGTTACGCTGGGCGATGTGTGGGCGATCACCTCGGTGATGTGAGCCAAAAGTTGGAGGGATAATTCTCCGGCGATGTTGCAGCCCAACAATCCACTTTTTGGTCAAAATGGGCGATAGCAGCCATTTTGTGCATTATATGGGCACTAGCCCAGCTATGTGAAGTGGAAACTCGAGCCCGAAGTTTGGCACCCTTTTGCCATGAATGACCTATTATATATGTGAACTTGTATTTACTCTGTACAGCCACCAGAGGGCTCATCCCCTGGAGTCCCAAGGGATCCCATAATCCCTTGGGAGCACTGGTATTTAAGGAGGCCTCACAGGTTGAAGAGGCGCTCTGGAGACCTGCAATAAAAGACTACGATCACACTTTACTTTGAGCTCACAGTGTTCAGTCTGATTCTTTCTCCATACATAATTTGACCTTTACACATTATTTAGATTGCTTTCTGAGATCTCATAAGATGTTTCCACACTTCGATGTCCTCCTGATGAACCACGTTCAACTTCTAAGGCCATTAAACGAAGGTCTCTATTACATTCAGACAGTATGATAATAGTGCTTTGGTGGCTATCTATGCCACAAGAGCAGATGGACCCTCCGGTAACC
The DNA here is from genome assembly GCF_044704955.1 of Pristiophorus japonicus. Lineage (NCBI taxonomy): Eukaryota > Metazoa > Chordata > Chondrichthyes > Pristiophoridae > Pristiophorus > Pristiophorus japonicus. The sequence goes on along the minus strand of NC_091977.1, from coordinate 281,216,124 downwards.
ATTCCCCTTTTCACCTTTGCAGACAAAGAAGTCCCACAACCGGCACAAACAGGTGTGAACAGGCGGCAGTCCACCTCAGACCCTGCCACTAACCCACCTGGAGGAGCGAGTGGCAGGCCTCATCGGTGTCTCAGGTCAGGCAACTGCCACTGGAGGTGCTGACCCCCACTTGGATGCTGGAGATAAGTCCTGCACACTCCCTGGGCTGGGTGGGGGCAATGTGATGCAGTGTCTGTGGACTAGGGTTGGGGCAATGTGATGCAGTGTCTGTGGACTAGGGTTGGGGCAATGTGATGCAGTGTCTGTGGACTAGGGTTGGGGCAATGTGATGCAGTGTCTGTGGACTAGATATAATGGAATAGCGGCGGTCCTTCAACTGAGCCTGTGCTATGTGACCTTCCTCATGTCACCCTGTCCCCTCCCCTGCTGCTAACCACTCGCCTGCTGCTTTCTACTTCCAGATGACCAGTCGCAGGTGCCGCATCCCTCGGATCAACCCTCCATGTCAGGCCATCATGCAGAGGAGGAGGAAGAAGTAGAGGAGTTGAAAGAGCAATTGACTCCGGTGGGGTGGTGGGCGGGGGGGGCGGTGTTGCAGATCCACTCTACACTTTTTTTACCACTGGCAAACGCCTCGTCCGGGGATGATCTAACATTCCGGAGCTTTGAGATCTCTGAGGCTCCTGGGACTAATGGCGTGTAGCAACGCAGTTATGGGGTCAAATCCCGTATGGCATCTCTCCGGAGGGTGAGTCGGCAAAGTTGGTCTGCTGACAGACAGGCAGACGCAGAACTGGACATGGTGGGACTTTCCAGGGAGAGCATCCAGCTCACCCGTCAGCTCCTTGATGTCCTGGGTAGGATTCCCGCGACCATCGAGAATCTCACTGCGACCGTAACAGAGGTAAGGTCGCAGATTGTCGGTGCGAGCCGGGAAACCTGCGAGGCCATAAGTGCCCACTCGAGGCTGGTGGCCTCCACCAGTCACACTGGAGTCCCAGAGAGTGTGGCGAGCAGCCTTTCCGAGTTCCCCAGTGTGACACCCAGACACGCCCCCACACCACCTGTGACGGGCGATGCCAATGAAGAGGCTCGCCAATCAGAAGCCAGGCCTTCCACGTCACGAGCTGGTCCAGTGTCTCCCCAGGAGGTGTCTCCATGTCTCCCCCTCCCAACACAGCAGCACTCTGACAACATTGCTGCGTGCCATCGTGGTGCCACTTTGGGAACGAGGAGCAGGCGAGGGAGGGGGCTAAGGGTAAGGGGGGGTGGGGGAAGCCGCTGGTAAAAGACAATGGGCCAGGGGTGTTGGTTATAATGTTGTTGTTGTTGTTGAATCACAGTTTAATCACAATTTATGTTATTTTACTAAAGTTTCAACATTTTCAAATTATGTTAACAAAGTTATAAAAGTTTACAATGTTTCATAAATTCTTTTGTTCACCTTAACCATTCCTCTGTAGTGTCTCTTTTGCAGAATAAGAGGGGCAATAGTCAACATTGTGGGATAAAGTGGCCAGGCAATGGTCAAACGTGCTGTTCACTTTTCAAGCAAAGTGTTCAATTATAAACTGCTGACGTAAGGCTTTTGCAGCGGCAAAATTTCCATGTTGTCTCCCCTGTGATTGTGGTGGGGATGGTGGTGACATGGGTTCCTTGCCAGGCTCCTCCTCCTCCTCTTCCTCCCCTCTCTCCTGAGGTAGTTCTGCAGTCCCCATTGGAAAATTCTGTCCCCTCTTGATGACTAAGTTGGTTATTGGGAAGTTTATGAAGCCAATCCTGTGTGAGTACAGTGCAGTAGTCACCTGGCAAATGCTGCAATATGTAGCGTGCTGTGAGATGGAGCATATTTCCCCTGCTGATGCCTGAAAGGAGCCAGAAGTATAGAAGGTAAGTGCCACTGTCACCTTCACTTCGATGGGCAGTGCAGTCATGATGCCGCTGGTAGACTGTAGGAGCTGGCATTTCTCTGTCAGCACTTCTTCTCAGAAGCACCTCCTTCTAACACACTGTGCCTCAGAGAGCTGCAGATATGAGCGATGTTCCCTGTAAACTCATGGAGGGTAAGGCCTCCTCCTCATACGTCAGCGACCTCTTCGATTACATTGAAATTGTTCATCGATAAACCTTCTTGCAGCTTGATGACATATAAATATAACAGCCAGGAATAATGGCTGACATAGTTTAGCCCCCATCTTTTAAAATGTCCTTAAATGACCTTTAAAACAAACTATAAACTCACATAAACTTCACAATGAAAAGTATACAGTAAAGCAGCATTCTTCTCCCAATGCTTTTAATCACTCAGAACTCAGACTTTCTCCTCCGATTCCAAGATGGTGTCGTTAGTGCCTACTTAGGAGGAAGGTTGAGTAGGTTGGGCCTCTACTCATTGGAATTCAGAAGAATGAGAAGTGATCTTATTGAAACGTATAAGATTATGAGGGGGGCTTGACAAGGTGGATGCAGAGAGGATGTTTCCATTGATAGGGGAGACTAGAACTAGAGGGCATAATCTTAGAATAAGGGGCCGCCCATTTAAAACTAAAATGAGGAGAACTTTCTTCTCTCAGAAGGTTGTGAATCTGTGGCATTCGCTGCCTCAGAGAGCTGTGGAAGCTGGGACATTGAATAAATTTAACACAGAAATAGACAGTATCTTAAACAATAAGGGAATAAGGGGTTATGGAGAGTGGGCAGGGAAGTGGACCCGAGTCCATGATCGGATCAGCCATGATCGTATTGAATGGTGGAGCAGGCTCGAGGAGCCGTATGGCCTACTCCTGCTCCTATTTCTTATGTTCTTATGTCCTTATGTGTGCCCGGGGTGTGATTGCTTTTTGCTGGTGGGTTCCCAGGTGGACGCTAAATCGGGTGTTATGCTTGAAAGTTCCACCCGGGGCGCTAGCGCAGCAATGCACGATGATTTACATCATCCAAACAGTGAAAACAGTGGGCGGATGCTAAGTTTTAGCGCCACCGCAAAACCATAGCTGAAAGTTCTGTTTGGGCGCAAAATCTTGTGCGCCTCATTTCACGCCAAAAAAAATTGTTTTTGCGCCCCACCTAAATGTTAAATGGGGTGCAATTTAGCCGAAAATGCAGCCCATAGTGTGGTCTAACCAAGGTTTGATACAGGTTTAGCATAACTTCCCTATTTTTCAATTCTATACCACTAGAAGAAATAAAGCCGAGTGCTTGGTTTGCTTTTATTATGGCCTTGCTAACATGGGTCACAACTTTTAGCCATTTGTGACTCCAAGATCCCTTTGTTCCTCTACTCCACCTAGACTCTTACCCTCCAAGTACTAAGTGACCTCCCTATTCTTCCTATCAAAATGTAAAATCTCACATTGTATGTTTCAATGAGATCACTTCCCATTCTTCTAAACTCTAGACAATCCCCCCCATCCCAGGAATCAGTCTGGTGAACCTTTGTTACACTCCCTCAATGACAAGTATATCCTTCCTTAGGTAAGGAGACCAAAGCTGCACACAATACTCCAGGTGTGATCTCACCAGGGCCCTATATAATTGCAGTAAGACATCTTTGCTCTTATACTCAAATCCTCTTGTAATAAAGCCAACATACCATTAGCTTTCTTATTTGCTAGCTGCGTGTTAACTTTTAGTGATTTGTGTACAAGAACACCCAGGTCCCTCTGAACACCAACATTTCACAATCTCTCACCTTTTAAAAAATTTCTCTGCTTGTCTCTTATTCCTACCAAAGTTGATAACTTCACATTTCTCCACATTATATTCCATTTACCATGCACTTGCCCACTCACTTATGTCTATATCCCCTTGAAGCCTCTTTGCATCCTCCTCACAACTTACATTCCCACCTAGCTTTGTATTATCAGCAACCTTGAATATATCACATTTGGTCCCCTCATCCAAATCATAGATTGTGAATAGCTGAGGCTCAAGCACTGATCCTTGTGGTACCCCACTAGTTACAGCCTGCCAATCCAAAAATGACCTGTTTATTCCTACCTTCTGTTTTCTGTCCATTGACGAATCCTCAATCTATGCTAATATATTACCGTCAATCCCATGAGCCCTAATTGTGTTGAAAAACTTCTTGTGTGGCACCTTATCAAATGCCTTCAGAAAATCCAAATACACCACATTCACTGGTTCCCCTCATCTATTCTGCTAGTTACAACCTCAAAAAACATGATTTCCCTTTCATAAATTCATTGTTACTCTGCCAATTATTATTTTCTAAGTGCCCGTTTACCGTGTCCTTAATAATAGATTCTAGCATTTTTCCTATTACTGATGTCAGCCTAACTGGTCTGTAGTTTCCCCTTTTGTCTCTCATTCCTTTCTTCAATAGTGGGGTTACATTTGCTACCCTCCAATCCGCAGGAACCATTCTAGAATCTATGGAATTTTTGAAGATGACAACCATCTCTATCTCTTTCAAAACCCTAGGGTGTAGGCCATCAGGTCCACGGCTTTTATCGATTTCCAGTCCCATTAATTTCTCCAGTACAATTTGTACTAATTTCTTTCAGTTCCTCATTCTCGCTAGACCGTTGGTTCTTCAATATTTCTGGGAGATTTTTTGCGACTTCTTCCGTGAAGACAGACACAAAGTATTTGTTTAATTTCTCTGCCATTTCCTTATTCACCATTATAATTTCTGCTGTCTCAGCCTTTAAAGGACCCACATTTACTTTTGGTAATCTTTTCCTTTTATAGGCCAAGCAGTCATTGAGGAGGTGGGAATGCGAGCAGCGGGAGTCTGGGGATGTCGGAGCGGCCTATAAAGGCCCAGCAGTAGTCGAGGCGATGGGAGTATGAACAGCAAGAGTCCGGGGATGTCGAAGCGGCCTATAAAGTCTAGGCAGTCGTTGACGAGACGGGAGTGCGAGCAGCGGGAGTCCGGGGATGTTGGAGTGGCCTATAAAGGCCCATCCATCATTGAGGAGGTGGGAGTGCGAGCAGCAGGAGTCCAGGGACATCGGAGCGGTGTATAAAGCCCCAGCAGTCGTCGAGGAGACGGGAGTGTGAGCAGCGGGAGTCCAGGGATGTTGGAGCGGCCTATGAAGGCCCAGCAGTTATTAAGGAGGTGGGGGTGGGAGTGGGAGCAGCGGGCATCCAGGGATTTCAGAGCAGCCTATGAAGCTCCAGCAGTCGTCAAGGAGGCGGGAGTGCGAGCAACGGGAGTCCGGGGACGTCAGAGCGGCCGATAAAGGCCCAGTAGTCATCGAGGAGGCGGGAGTGCGAGCAGCAGGAGTCTGGGGATCTCCTAGCGGCCTAAAAAGGCCCAGCAGTCATCGAGGAGGCGGGAGTACGAGCAGCAGGAGTCCGGGGATGTAGGAGTGGTCTATAAAGGCCCAGCCATCGTCGAGGAGTCGGGAGTGCGAGCAGCATGAGTCCGGGGAAGTCGGAGTGGCCTATAAAGCCCCAACAGTCATCGAGGAGGCGGGCATGCGACAGTGGGAGTCCGGGGATGTCGGAGTGGCCTATAAAGGCCCAGCAGTCGGTGAGGAGGCGGGAGTGCGAGCAGCGGGAGTCCAGGGACCTCGAAGCAGCCTATAAAGGCTCAGCAGTCGTCGAGGAGACGGGAGTGTGAGCAGCGGGAGTCCAGGGATGTTGGAGCGGCCTATGAAGGCCCAACACTCGTTGAGGATGCGGGAGTATGAGCAGCGGTAGTCTGGGAAGGTCGGAGCGGCCTATAAAGCCCCAGCACTCCTCGAGGAGGTGGGAGTGCGAGCAGTGGGAGTCCGGGGATGTCGGAGTGGCCTATAAAGTCCCAGCAGTCATCGAGGATGCGGGAGTGCAAGCAGCGGGAGTCTGGGGGTGTCGGAGTGGCCTATAAAGTTCCAGCAGTCATCGAGGACGCGGGAGTGCGAGCAGCTGGAGTCCGGGGACGTCGGAGTGGCCTATAAAGTCCCAGCAGTCATCGAGTAGGTGGGAGTGCGAACAGCGGGAGTCCAGGGGCGTTGGAGTGGCCTATAAAGGCCCAGCATTCATCAAATTGGTGGGATTGCGAGCAGCAGGAGTCCAGGGATGTCAGAGCAGCCTATAAAGGCCCAGCAGTAGTCAAGGAGATGGGTTTGTGAGCAGCAGAAGTCCAGGGATGACGGAGTAGCCTATAAAGGCCCAGCAGTTGTCGAGGAGGCGGGAGTGCGAGCAGCAGGGGTCCGGGGACGTCGAAACGGCCTATAAAGGCCCAGCAGTCATCGAGGAAATGCAAGTGCGAGCAGCGGGAGTCCGGGGATGTTGGAGCAGCCTATAAAGGCCCAACAATCATCGAGCAGGTGGGTGTGCGAGCAGCGGGTGTCCGGGGAAGTCGGAGTGGCCTATAAAGGCCCAGCAGTTGTCGAGGAAGCGGGATTGTGAGCAGCGGGTGTCCGGGGACATCAGAGTAGCCTATAAAGTCCCAGCAGTCGTCGAGGAGGTGGGAGTGCGAGCAGCGGGAGTCCGGGGACGTCGGAGCAGCCTATAAAGCCCCAGCAGTTGTTGAGAAGGCTAGCCGGTGCAGCTGTAGCAGGGAGAGAAGGCAAAAAAGAAGTAGAAAGAAATCGAAAGGTGACATCACAGCCAAGGGAGTAAGTGATTAGCTGGTGATTGGTGAGTAGTTTTTCTTTTTCTTTTCTTTATCAGTTAGTAACATTTAGCATTATTAATGCCAAATTAAATTAATGTAGTTGTTAATTCATGTAAGAAGAGCTCGGACACGTGTTAAGCTCCTCCTGTACTATGTGGGAAGTCAGGGACGCTTTCAGTACATATGCGGGAAGTGTGTCCGACTGCAGCTCCTGACAGACCACATTTTGACACTAGAGTTGCGGGTGGATTCATTCTGGAGCATCCATGATGCTGAGAATGACGTGAATAGCACGTTTAGCGAGTTGGTCTCACCGCAGGTAAAGAGTACACAGCCAGATAGGGAACGGAAGACCAACAGGAAGAGCAGTGCAAGGAAGGTAGTGCAGGGGTCCCCTGCGGTCATCCTCCTGCAAAACAGATACACCGCTTTGGGTACTGTTGAGGGGGATGACTCGTCAGGGGAGAGCAGCAGCAGCCAACTTCATGGCACCGTGGGTGGCTCTGCTGCACAGGAGGGCAGGAAAAAGAGTGGGAGAGCTATAGTGATAGGGGATTCGATTGTAAGGGGAATAGATAGACGTTTCTGCGACCACTCCACGATGGTATGTTGCCACCCTGGTGCAAGGGTCAAGGATGTCTCGGAGCGGGTGCAGGATATTTTGAAGGGGGAGGGTAAACAGCCAGTTGTCATGGTGCATATAGATACCAACGATATAGGTAAAAATGGGATGAGGTCCTACAAGACAAATTCAGCGAGCTAGGAGCTAAATTAAAAAGTAGGACCTCGAAAGTAGTAATCTCAGGATTGCTACCAGTGCCACATGCGAGTCAGAGTAGGAATCGCAGGATAGCTAAGATGAATATGTGGCTTGAAGAGTGGTGCAGAAGGGAGGGATTCAAATTCCTGGGACATTGGAACCGATTCTGGGGGAGGTGGGACCTGTACAAACTGGATGGTCTGCATCTGGGCAGGACTGGAACCAATGTCCTAGGGGGAGTGTTTGCTAGTGCTGTTGGGGAGGGGTTAAACTAATATGGCAGGGGGATGGGAACCTATGCAGGGAGACAGAGGAAAGTAGAATGGGGGCAGAAGCAAAAGATAGAAAGAAGAAAAGTAAAAGTGGAGGGCAGAGAAACCCAAAGCAAAAAGCAAAAAGAGCCACATTACAGCAGAATTCTAAAGGGGCAAAGTGTGTTAAAAAGACATCCCTGAAGGCTCTGTGCCTCAATGCTACGAGTATTCACAATAAGGTGGACAAATTAACTTCGCAGACAGCAGTTAACGGATATGATCTAATTGGCATCACGGAGACATGGCCCCAGGGTGACCAAGGTTGGGAACTCAACATCCAGGGTATTCAACATTTAGGAAGGATAGACAGAAAGGAAGTGGAGGTGGGTGGCATTACTTGTTAAGGAGGAATTAATGCAATAGTAAGGAAGGACATTAACTTGGATGATGTGGAATTGGTATGGGTGGAGCTACGGAATACCAAAGGGCAGAAAACGCTAGTGGGAGTTGTGTACAGACCACCAAACAGTAGTCGGGAGATTGGGCACAGCATCAAACAAGAAATTAAGGATGCGTGCAATAAAGGTAGAGCAGTTTTCATGGGCAACTTTAATTTACATATTGATTGGGCTAACCAAACTGGTAGCAATGCGGTGGAGGAGGATTTCTTGGAGTGTATTAGGGATGATTTTCTAGACCAATATATCGAGGAGCCAACGAGAGGGCTGGCCATCCTAGAGTGGGTGATGTATAATGAGAAAAGACTAATTTGCAATCTTGTTGTGCGAGGCCCCTTGGGAAAGAGTGACCATAATATGGGAGAATTCTTTATTAAGATGGAGAGTGACACAGTTAATTCAAAGACGAGGGTCCTGAACTTAAGAAAAAGTAACTTCGATGGTATGAGACATGAATTGGCTAGAATAGACTGGCGAGTGATACTTAAAGGGTTGACGGTGGATAAACAATGGCAAACATTTAAAGAGCACATGGATGAACTTCAACAATTGTACATCTCTGGAGTAAAAATAAAATGGGGAAGGTGGTTCAACCGTGGCTAACAAGGGAAATTAAGGATAGTGTTAAATGCAAGGAAGAGGCATATAAATTAACCAGAAAAAGCAGCAAACCTGAGGACTGGGAGAATTTTATAATACAGCAGAGTGGGACAAAGGGTTTCATTTGGAGGGGAAAAATAGAGTATGAGAGGAAGCTTGCTGGGAACATAAAAACTGACTGCAAAAGCTTCTATAGATATGTGAAGAGAAAAAGATTAGTGAAGACAAACATAGGTCCTTTGCAGTCAGATTCAGGTGAATTTATAATGGGGAACAAAGAAATGGCGGACCAGTTAAACAAATACTTTGGTTCTGTCTTTACGAAGGAAGACACAAATAACCTTCTGGAAATACTAAGGGACCGAGGGTCGAGTGAGAAAGAGGAACTGAAGGAAATCCTTATTAGGCAGGAAATTGTGTTGGGGAAATTGATGGGATTGAAGGCCGATAAATCCCTGGGGCCTAATAATCTGCATCCCAGAGTACCTAAGGAAGTAGCCCTAGAAATAGTGCATGTATTGGTGATCATTTTCCAACAGTCTATCGAATCTGGATCGTTTCCTATGGACTAGAGGGTAGCTAATGTAACACCACTTTTTAAGAAGGGAGGGAGAGAGAAGGCGGATAATTAGAGACCTGTTAGCCTGACATCAGTAGTGGGTAAAATGTTGGAATCAATTATTAAAGATGAAATAGCAGCACATTTGGAAAGCAGTTGACAGGATTGGTCCAAGTCAGCATGGATTTATGAAAGGGAGATCCTGCTTGACAAATCTTCTAAAACTTTTTGAGGATGTAACTGGTAGAGTGGACAAGGGAAAACTGGTGGATGTGGTGTATTTGGACTTTCAAAAGGCTTTTGACAATGTCCCACACAGAGATTGGGGTTAATGTATTGATGTGGATAGAGAACTAGTTGGCGGACAGGAAGTAGAGAGTCGGGATAAACGGGTTATTTTCAGAATGGCACGCAGTGACCATTGGGGTGCCGCAGGGCTCAGTGCTGGGACCCCAGCTATTTACAATATACATTAATGATTTGGATGAAGGAATTGAATGTAATATCTCCAAGTTTGCAGATGACACTAAGCTGGGTGGCGGTGTGAGCTGTGAGGAGGACACTAAAAGGCTGCAGGGTGACTTGGACAGGTTAGGTGAGTGGGCAAACGAGTGGCAGATGCCGTATAATGTGGATAAATGTGAGGTTATCCACTTTGGTGGCAAAAACACGAGGGCAGAATATTATCTGAATGGTGGCAGATTAGGAAAAGGGGAGGTGCAACGAGACCTGGGTATCATGGTACATTAGTCACTGAAAGTTGTCATGCAGGTACAGCACGCGGTGAAGAAGGCAAATGGTATGTTGGCCTTTATAGTTAGGGGATTTGAGTATCGGAGCAGGGAGGTCTTACTGTAATTGTACAGGGCCTTAGTGAGGCCACACCTAGAATATTGTGTTCAGTTTTGGTCTCCTAATCTGAGGAAGGACGTTCTTCCTATTGAGGGAGTGCAGCTAAGGTTCACCAGACTGATTTTGGTGATGGCAGGACTGACATATGAGGAGAGACTGGATCGACTCGGCCAGTATTCACTGGAGTTTAGGAGGATAAGAGGGGATCGCATAGAAACATATAACATTCTGACGGGACTGGACAGGTGAGATGCAGGAAGAATGTTCCCGATGTTGGGGAAGTCCAGAAACAGGGGACATAGTCTGAGGATTAGGGGTAAGCCATTTCGGACTGAGATGAGGAGAAACTTCTTCACTCAGAGAGTTGTTAACCTGTGGAATTCCCTACCGCAGAGAGTTGCGGATGCCAGTTCATTGGATATATTCAAGAGGGAGTTAGATATGGCCCTTTCGGCTAAAGGGATCAAGCGGTATGGAGGGAAAGCAGGAAAGGGGTACTGAGGTGAATGATCAGCCATGATCTTATTGAGGTCGTGCAGGCTCGAAGGGCTGAATGGCCTACTCCTGAACCTATTTTGTATGTTTCTATTTTTCTATATAAGCTTTTACATTCTGTTTTTATGTTTCTCGCTAGTTTACTCTCATATTCTATTTTTCCTTTCTTAATCAATTTTTTGGCCCCGGTCCATATGTGAATTGGGTATGGGGTGAATCCGTTGGTCAGGATCATAGCTTGCATGTCGTCGTGAAGCTGGCAGACATTGGTGACAAATTTTTGAGGGCAGACAAACTTGAGGAGGATGCTCCATAATCCTTCACGGTTGAGTGTTTAAGGCCTTTGTGAAGTCAAAGAAGACCATGTACAGAGGTTGGTGTTGCTCCGCATATTTCTCTTGAATTTGTCGCATGGCGAAGATCATGTCCATTGTGCCCCTTAGTAGGCGGACTCCACATTGTGACTCTGGGAGGAACTTTTCAGCCACAGGGAGAAGGCAATTGAAAAGTCAGCCATCCAGCCATCAACCACAACAGACTCCGCACATTCACCCAAAGCTGGAATCGAACTGAGACGGTCAACCCGGCTGCGCAGAGCACCGGACTGTCTCAACTTGTGAAAGACTGTGATAAGATCTCAGAGGAGGGTATTGTCATGTATGTACATTCTGTTTGTAGCCACCAGATGGCGTCATTGTTGGAGGCCACTGAGCAGCACACACATGGTGCTGCTCAGGTATAAAAGGCCAGCCATTTTGAGAGTCAGACACTTTGGGTCTAAATAAAGCAGAGCCAAGGTTGTACCTTGCTTAGTTAAACAGTACTCAGTTTGAACCTTTATTATATACATAACACCTTGGGTGACCACCCCTCTGTATGTCTGTGACTATATACCAATAAGAAATACTTCAATGATAGTATTGTCTTCCTTTGATTTGCTTTTGCATGTTAGGATGGAAGTCTTTGGAAGTATTTAAGTATCTACGGAGGGTCTCCACACAGGATAATTTGAAAACTGTTGCAATAGATTAACTTGCACATGTTGGGAGAGAAGCAAAACCTACAAGTGGGGGAAGGAAAATGCGCAATGTGCTTAATTTGTTTCCCGCTACACAATTTTCAGTAAGGCTGATTAACATCTTGCTGTAGTTTGGTTATACATAGTTTCAGTATGAATGTGATTAAATTGGTTTAAAATAAAACACTCAGTCAGGCAAATTACAATAATAGGGTCCAGTGCACACTTGTGACAAGTTCTCTCATCTGGAAAGGAATGTACTCAGCTTTAAATAAATTCCGAGATATAACCCCTGTTTCCCCGAGAACAAACTACCTGAAATGACTGATGAATTTTATTTTCTTACATTTATGGTCTAAATATATAGGTGTGTATACTTTGTCAAGTAGTCATGCTGTGGTCTTTGGGTAAGAAAACTCTGCTCCTTTTTCAGCACACAATTTATCAAAAAAAAACTGCTGGGCTTCAGTAATAAGAAAAATAACCGTGCCCATGTTACTCGTTGGAGTAGAATACAAATGCAGGTATCAGTGTCAGCAGTGTCGCCTGCTGTAAATAACTGCCCGTTACTTTTATGAATGCACTTTTGATCATTATAGGTGAGAAATATCACATTTACATATTTTTTAACGGAAAGTTCCCTTCCCCCATCTGCATGTTGGAGCACAAGTTAGAATCTCCTATTACAGCGATTGAGGTCGAAATGATTATGGAAATTGGAATTCGCCTTCAGGCTTTCTCGAGGTTCTGCTAGATACACAGGACTCACTGGCTTCTAATCTTTTGATATTTGGTGATGATCCACATTCTTCATTTTTAAATACCTTATAACCTTTACTGTGCCAGACTAATCAGGGCCTACCCCATAACAGTGGCAATACCACACACCCTCTGATGCCAAGATTTCCAGAGCTGGCAGTTTGACTTATGGAACTTGCTCCAGTTCCTCCACAAGTGTATTCTTTTAAATGGAGGTTAGAAGTCAATCTCTACAGATTCCCACTCTGGCCTGTTTGGATGATATTTAATCTTGTAGTTTCTGCTGATGTGCATGCCATTGAAAATTATTTAGAAGAAGGGTAACGTAAGCATTAAAAAGTAATTCATTGTAAATGGAAAACCCTATGATGTCTTTTGTTGATGGCTGGGACAATAATTTACTACAGATGATCTCATCTATATGATTTCCCTTTGAAATATTTGGATGTAAATTGCCCTTTGCCCTAGTCTGCTCTCTCAGGTGGATGGAAATGATCCCATGGCACTATTTTGAAGAAGACAGGGAGTTCTCCCCAGTGCCCTGGCCAATATTTATCCCTTAATCAACATCACTAAAAAACAGATTATCTGGTCGTTATCACATTGCTGTTGTGCAAGCTTGCTGTGCGCAAATTGACTGCGGTGTTTCCTACATTACAATAGTGATTACACTTCAAAAAGTACTTCATTAGCTGTAAAGTGCTTTGGGATGTTTGATCGCTGTGAAAGATGCTATATAAATGCAAGTCTTTCTTTCTTCCTTTACTAAGGCGCCTTGATGCCACTCGGTCAAATGCTACCTTATGTCAAGGGCAGTCACTCTAACCTCACCTCTGGAATTCAGCTCTTTCATCCATGTTTGGACAAAGGCTGTAATGAAGTCTGGAGCTGAGTGGTCCTGGTGGAACCCAAACTGAGCACCAGTGAGCAGGTTATTGGTGAGTATGTGCCGTTTGACAACACCTTCCATCACTTTGCTGATGACTAAGAGCAGGGCTGATAGATTTTGCACTACACCAAAAACAAGAACTTTTATTTATATAGCACCTTTAACTCAGTAAAACACCCCAAGGTGCTTCACCGGCACGGAATCTGCGCATGCCTGATGCCCGTCATATTGAATGCTTTGGCGGCCATTTTATGCGGCAGCGCCAAATTTCAAGGCACATATTTCTAATTCTGGGGACTTAAAGTTCAGGTCTTTGCATAGTCGATGTTATTTTATAGTGACACAAGCACAATATAATTCAAAGTAAGATTCTACATCATAAAAGTAATCAGTAAAAATACAACTTTATGATATTTGGCCAAAGCAATGAAATATAGCTGTACTGGCTTAGTCACGATTTGATTGCGAGCTTTTCAAAATAAGACAGACCAGTTATTTGACATTTGAACTGTACCTGATGGACCTATAGTGGAAAGTCCCATCAGTTTTAATGTTAGTTCCAATCTTATCTATCTAATCGGAGCCAGAGAATCACCTGCAAAAGCTTCTCTCCCACTCCCGCACCATTACCTCTGGAGACCCCCAAGGATCTATCCTTGGCCTCCTATTTCTCATCTACATGCTGCCCCTCAGCGACATCATCTGAAAATGCGACGACAGATTTCACATGTACGCTGATGACACCAAGCTCTACCTCACCACCATCTCTCTCAACCCCTCTACTGTCGTTAAATTGTCACACTGCTTGCCCGACATCCAGTACTGGATGAGAGAAATTTCCTCCAACTAAATATTGGGAAGACCAAGGCCATTGTCTTCGGTTCCCGCCACAAACTGCATTCCCTAGCCACCGACTCCATCCCTCTCCCTATCAACTGTCTGAGGCGGACTCAGGCCGTTTGCAACCAATCGTATTTGACACCAAGGTGAGTTTCCAACCACATATCTGCCCCAACATCATCCAAATCCATCCCTGCCTTAGCTCACCTGCTGCTGAAACCCTCATCCTTGCCTTTAAACTATCTTTAAAACCTACCTCTTTGTCGAAGCTTTTGGTCATCTGTCCTAACATCTGTCCAAAAAAAAGGGTGGGGCTAACAAATCTATGGCCCCCTGGATGTCAAGGGACATACAGGGTAAGATAAAGAAAAAAAGGGAAGCTTATGACAGATTCCGAGAACTCAATACTGCAGAGACTCTAGAAGAGTATAAGAAGTGCAGGGATGCAATTAAAAAATATATCAGGAAAGCAAAGAGAAAGCATGAAAGAATGTTGATAGTAAAATCAGAGAAAACCCAAAGGTGTTTAATAAATACATTAAGAGCAAGAGGATAACTAGAGAAAGAATGAGGCCTATTAGAGACCTTAAAGGAAATCTATGTGTGGAGGCAGAAGATGTGGGTATGATTCTTAATGAAGACTTTACATCTGTACAAGCTGCACTAGTACAGTATAAGGGCATTCTTTGATTTACAACCATTATTCATTGATTAAAAGCTTTCATGAACAATAGCTCTTCAACGGGGGTCCAGTCCTCTTCTATTCTCATCCCTCCCCCCTCCCCCCGCACACCCCACCCCCACACACAAACAACCGTATTTCAGAATTGGGAAAGCAGCCCCTAAAATATTCTTGCACCAGGGCTGTCTGGGGCCTTGTTATGCCACTGAAGACAGCCATAGCATCATGGAACCTTACATCAGAGAAGGAAGTAATTTGGCCTATCATATCATTGCCGCTTCTTTGAAAGAGCTATCCAATTAGTCCCACACTCTCTTAGTCTCTTCCTCCAGTGTAATGTGTGCACCTGTGAGTATGCTCAGAGATTTGCAGAGCTGTTGATGTTTTAAAGTTTAATTTGTTTTATTGTGCCGGGTTTTAGTGTCTCCTTCATTTTAGCCAGGGGGCACTTGTATAATTTGTGGTTTTAGTGCCCCCCAAAAAACACAACCCGCTCCCCCCCCCAAAAAAAACAAAAAAGGGCACTTGAACACTGTTTGGAGTGTCTACCCCCTTGTTAATCAGGGGGCACTTGATTTAATGTTTGTAATGTCTGTAAGCTTGTAATGTTTGTAGCTCCACACTGTGGATGTGGACGTATTGTGTACTGCAAGTGCAGGGTTAATAATAAACAGAACCGGCAGATTTCTGGAGGCTTCCGAGAGAGCTGCCTGCCATGTAGAAAGCTGTGTGTGCTGTGCTCTGTGAATATATCACATTTGGCGACGGAAGATGGGATTTTTCGGATGATTTAAAGCTAAAATTTTGTTGGTGAAGGATTCAGCCAGCTGACAGAGAGACTCTGGAAGCTTCTGTCTTTGAAATAAGCTACAAAATCCGAGGTAAAATATAGCACACGGTGTGAACAGCTAGAGATGAAAATGGCAGGTGTATTGGGTTATTTGGGTGAATATAGACACGACCAGGAATGTTTTAAAGCTTATGTGGATTGGCTAGAAATGTATTTCACTGCAAATAACATAATCGAAGTTCCAGACGATGCAGTCCAGAACCAGGCTGTGTTGGAACGTAAGAAAGCAATCTTCTTATCGGAGGCAGGTCCGGCATTATACAAAACACTTGTAAATCTGCTTGTGTCTGACGAGCCAAAGGACACAACGCTTAAAGAGATTTTAACGAAGCTGGAGCAGCACTGTAACCCCAAACTGTTAGAAATTGCTGAAACCTATCGTTTCGGGATTCGGAATCAAAAGGCTGATCGATGTATCAGTGTTTACATCGTTGCATTAAAAAAGCTATCGATGCACTGTAATTTTTGAAACTTTCAAAACCGAGCATTACGGGATCGTTTTGTTTGTGGGGTGATAAATGATGCAATCAGAAGGAGGTTATTGACGATGGATGACTTGACTTTTGTGATTGCTTGTCAGACAGCGAGGTCGATGGGCATGGCCGAACAATATTCCCGAGAATTAAATAATAATTACGGTCATCAGTCAACCGAGGTAAATCACCTGCAGGCTCAAAGTAAAATACGGTGGGGGCCCAAAGTCTCAGAAACTGGAAATTCTAACAGAGCATCGAAGTCGTGCTATAGGTGCCTGGGACAACACATTGCTCAAAGTTGTCCATACGTGAAGGCAGAGTGTTTCTTCTGCAGAAAGACTGGGCATCTTGCGAAGGCATGCCGACTGAAAAGTAAACCAGCTTTAAAAGCTATGAGTCCAGCATTCAAAGTTATGAGTAGAAATCCAAAGAGACTACATAGCATGGAAGAACAACAACAGGATGAGGAGATGTTAGAGTTACACGTCATCAGGAGCACGAGGTTAATGGACAGCGATTCGGAAAGCATCAAAATCCACATAGATGTTGCGGGATTCAAGATACCAATAGAAATTGATACAGGTGCATCTGTGAGTGTAGTACCGGAGTCACTATATCACGACAAATTGCGTGATATTCAACTGGAGAAAGCCAAGATAGAGCTGTGAGGCTACTCGGGAGAGTAAATTCCTGTGGTAGGTCGTATCACTGTACCGGTGAAATATAAAGATCAATTTCAGAACTTGCCTCGAATAGTAGTGAAAGAAGACAAGTCTGCCTTACTAGGAAGAAATTGGTTGAGCTCACTGAAGCTGGATTGGAGTAAGATTTTCTGTGTGGAAGCGAGATTTTCATCAACGGATGAGGTTATCAAGAAGTATCGTAAGGTGTTCTGCGAAATGGGCAGTCCGATCCAAGGCTTCAAGGCAAGTGTCAGGGTACAGAAGGACGCTAGATCGGTTTACTACAAGCCACGTTCCGTACCATATGCACTCAAGGAGAAAGTTGAGCAAGATCTCAAAAGAATAGAGACTGAGAACATTATTTCTAAGATAGATCGATGTAATTGGGCTACACCCAATGTTGTACCTCAGTCCGATGGTAAGGTAAGATTGTGTGGTGATTATAAAGAAACCGTAAACCAGGTTCTAGAGGGTAATGTCCCCAATACATTGCCGAATATAGAAGATTTGTTCAGAACACTGACAGGTGGTCAGATCTTCTCAAAACTGGATCGTACGAATGCCAACTTACAGCTTGAACTAGATGAGGAGTCCAAGTCATGTTTGACTATCGATACTCATCTAGGCCTATATCAGTTTAATAGGCTACTGTTTGGAGTATCTTCCGCCCCTGCCATATTCCAAGGGGTGATGAACCAGATTTTGCAAGGTATTGAAGGGGTAGTATGTTATTTGGATGACATACTAATTTCAGCACCAAATAGGCAAATTCATAATAACATATTGAATGAAGTCCTCAAATGGCTAGAGAAGCAGAGAATATGAGTGTCTGCTCGTAAGTGTGAGTTATTTAAAACTCAGTGGAGTACTTAGGGTACAAAGTAGACAAAGATGGTTTACATTCAACCATGGAAAAATTGGATGCAATCAGAAATGCACCCACTCCCAGGAATGTCACTGAACTTCGTTCATTCTTGGGTCTTTTGAATTATTATGGGAAGTTCCTACCAAATTTGGCTACAGTATTACATCCACTGAATGAATTTTTGAAAAAACAGGTCCATTGGAAGTGGGCAAAAGAATGCGATACAGCATTCAAGGAGTGTAAAAGCAAATTGGTAGAGAGCACCCTATAGTTCATTATGACTAAGGAGATTAAGATAGCATGTGATGCCTTTCCGTATGGAGTTGAGGCAGTAATCTCTCATGTATCACGTAGTGGGGAGGAGAGACCAATTGCTTTTGCTTCACGCGCTCTCAGTGCCAGTGAAAGTAATTATGCGCAAATTGAAAGGGAAGCTTTGGCATTCATTTTTGGGGTCAAGAAGTTTCACAAATACTTGTATGGTCATAAGTTTACCATCATTACAGACCATAAGCCCCTAACAGCAATCCTCCATCCAAAATCCCCAGTTCCAACATTAGCTGCAACCCAAATGCAGAGATGGGCTTTGATTTTGTCAGCATATACATATGATATTGAATACAGACGATCAGCTGATCACAGTAATGCTGATGCAATGACTAGATTGCCTTCCCCATCACAAGTTACACCTGATAGGGAAGAAGTGTTTTATTTTTCATACATTGATGAACTGCCAGTCACAGCTGCAGAGATTGGTAGAACAACCAAACGTGACCTAGTGATGTCAAAGGTGTATGAGTATATTGAAAATGGATGGCCAAACCAGGTAACAAACAATGATACACATCCATTCTTCATTCGTAGGAATGAATTATCAGTTGATAAATATTGTATCATGTGGAATACAAGAGTGGTTATAACAAATAAATTCAGGTCCAAGTTATTAGGAGACCTCCATTGACCAAGAGTTTTGCACGCAGTTATTTATGGTGGCCAGGTCTTGATAAAGATATAGAGTACATCGTGAGTCTGTGTACGACATGTCAATCGATAAGCAAGCAACCACCAGCAGTACCATTACAGCCATGGAAATGGCCTCCCAGGGTGTGGCAAAGGTTACATATTGATTTTACTGAGTTAGAAGGACAACAATTGTTCATTGTGATTGATAACCATTCAAAGTTAGTTGAGATGTTCCCAAAGTGGAAAATAACAGCAATAAAACATTGGACATTTTACAAAAATTATTTTCTGCATTTGGCCTCCCTGAAGAAATTGTTTCGGATAATGGGCCACAATTTCGTTCAGAAGAATTTGCACAATTCATGAGCAAAAATGGTGTGAAACATATCAAGGTTCCACCATAACACCCTGCTTCGAATGGTGCAGCAAATTGTAAAACGTGCCCTCATAAAACAAATGTTAGATCCAAATCCAAGGAAACGACAGTTGTCATTGGCTAATTTTTTGATTACATATTGAAATACTCCTCATACAACTACTGATAGAACACCAACAGAGTTGTTTCTCAAACGACAGCCACGAACCAGATTCTCATTATTAAAGCCAAATTTGGCACAGTCCGTAGAAGAGACTCAATTAAGACAGAAAGAGAATCATGATAAAGGTAGAATAAAAGAGAGAAGTGTGAAATTAAACCAGAAGGTGAGAGTGAAGAATCATCGCCATAAATGGTTAAAGTGGTTACCAGGAAGAGTGGTGAAGATATGTGGTCCTCGCACATATTTGGGAAAGATGTTTGATAATGGACAGGTTGGTTTGTTCATATTGATCATATTTTACCTACAGACATGGAAGGAGCTGAAGGTGGATTTGAATGATTCAATTATTTATGACTCATCAGATAGTTTTGATATACCAGTAGCAAATCCTAAATCCAGGAGAGAATCAGAATGAAAGTCTGAGTCCGAAGCAGGAAAACAAAGAGCCTGAAGTTAGAGTGACTTCAAATGAAAATCAAGGAAATTCCATGGAGGAAAGCATTCCTCAGGATGAGCCTCGAATGAGTTTAGATTCGACATCATGTTTGGAAGGTTCTGTTCGAGAGCGAAGGTATCCTCTTCGAAACAGAAAACAAGTGGTAAATTAAATTTGTAACTATAGAAAAAAATGTTTTAGATCCTGTGTTATGTATAAAGATGAAGGTTATGTATGATGTTTGTTATGATGGCTTCTTCATTAAGGAGGGAGAAGTGTAATGTCTGTAAGCTTGTAATGTTTGTAGCTCCACTCTGTGGATGTGGACGTATTGTGTACTGCAAGTGCAGGGTTAATAATAAACAGAACTGGCAGATTTCCGGAGAATTCCGAGAGAGCTGCCTGCCATGTTAGGAAGCTGTGTGAGTTGTGCTCTGTGAATAGAGCACAATATTTGTTTTGTTTGCAACAAAATAGTTGTAGAGCTGTTGGAGGCATGGCCTATTCACTTGGAGCTCTGAGCAGTGAGGGAAGGAGCTCTTTGCATCTGCTCCTGCCTGAAAGCTGTGTGTATCCAGGAAGAGGAGGAAGGGGCTTATTGCATTGCAACCACTTTGAGGGAGAGGAGGAGAGCAGAAACTGCTGCTACTACAACACTATTGCTACAGAGAGTTGGAGAGAGGGGGAAAAAGGAAAAATACAACATCAACATTCTGAAATAGCATCATTCGTGTGGAAAGGGGGAGCGTCATTAACAACAAACTACAGGTGGGTGTACTGGTGCACTCCCCAAAAAGACATTGTTTTTTCGGTGGGCAGAGGAAAGAAGATTAATTCAAAGGCCAGAACGTCGTGGTGTGTGGGTGTGTGTTTGTGTGTGTAAGTGTGTGTGGGGTTCTTGGCAATAACCAGGCCGCACACACCACTAAAGCACTCCTCCCGCATTGCCTGGCCTGGGTTAGCTGGTGCTACCTGGGTGAAGGATCGTTAACACCCTAATTAACATCATTGGGAGTACTGTGCCTGTGTAGTTGGGGTGAAGACATTTTCTCCCCCTCACCTGAAGACCCTCTACAGAGATTGTGTTTTGTTTACCATCCGGGGAGTGCACCCCAGCGAACACCCACCCAACGCTGTGAGGGAAAATCTTCTCTCACAACTTCCCTCTTTCCCAACCCCTCGCTCTCTCTCTCACTCTAACTCTCCCCCTCTCTCTGAGAGGCCGCTTTCTCCCCTTTAATTAATTTAATTACTTAATTATGACAACTGAGCGGAGGGAGAAAGGCCCCTCCCCAAACGTCAAGTCGGGGAGAGGTGTGCCTTTTTAAGAGCTCCCTCTGCTCAATATTAATGAGGCCATTAAGACCTATCAGGCCTGTGACTTTGGGGTGAGTGTAGCCCTTAAAGGGACCCCATAATGGCGACAGCATCTACGCCCAGGGCAGGGCCAGCAATGGCATATGCACGCATGGTGTCTGCAGCCACGGCACCTCCTGCTGCCCTGTGACCATAAACATTACTAAAAAACACTGGGTCAAGAGCTACACTCACCCCACAATGAGCATCGAGGAGTGCGTGCGGGCGATGGCTGGGGTAGTCGGCCGCTCGTCCATTGTTGCAGCCTCCAAGATATCCGGCAAGGCTGTGTTCTTCCTGGGGTCGGAGCAGGCGGTGTTCCTGGCCCTTGAAAAGGGGCTCACGGTGGGCGGGACCTTCCTGCCGGTGAACCCTCTCGAGGCCACCGCGCAGAGGGTCATAATTTCGAATGTCCTGCCCTTTGTTCCCGCTGAGCTCCTCCTCCCTCACCGACATCAACTGGGGGAGGTAAGGTCGGGAATCAACCCCATACTGCTCGGCCTCAGGGAGAGCAGCCTCCGTCATGTGTTCTCCTTCCGCTGCCATCTTTTTGTTCGGCTGGCGCGGGAGAAGACAACGGAGGGATCATTTTGTGTCGTCCACGAGGGGACTGCCTACCGCGTCTTCTGGATGTCGGACAGCGTGCGGTGCCACGCCTGTAGGGAGGTGGGGCACGTTCGTAAGAACTGCCCCGCCTCCAAGGTCGCAAAAACACCTAAAGCGGCCAAGGCTGGTGCTGCCACCACTCCTCCGCTTAGTACCGTCCGCGTGCAGGGAGCCGTAGGTGCGCGGGCATCATCGGGGTCCTTTGTCTTCGCGGCCTCCGGCGGGGGGGAGGGTGTGCGTCCGGATGGAAAGAAGGCATGGCGTAAGACAAAACACCTCGAAGCAGTTCCCCTCAGTGGCCCAGACAGCCCCATCACCACGCTCAACCCATCCCTTTCACCGGCGAGCGCGGGGTATCCCGAGCCCATGCCCGATCCCTCAACCATTACCGCAGAGAGCTTACCACTGGAAGTCGGGCTCGGGCGCGCGCAAGACAATTCAAAAGGGGGAGCGGAGCCGGAGGCCTCGGCAGACATGGAGGTCTCCCTGCCTCCGCGCACGCCCCCAGACATAAAAGGCGGCACAGCTCCAAGGAAGCGCAGGAGGAACAACGTACCTCCACGGAGGAGTTGGTGCCCGCCGCGTGTCCCGCGTCCCCCACCGGCGCTCCCAAACCACGCCGAAGGTGTCGGGAGTCCATCCCCGGGGAGGGTGAGACACTCGAGGCTGCCCAGCCTCTACCTCACGGGGATAGAGAAGAAGATCTGCCCGTTGTGGGGGGCACGAGCCCGCCGGAAGAATGCGTCACCACCGGGTCGAGCGTCCCGGGGACTGAGGCAGGCGGTGTCAAAAAGGCCAAACCTGAGCCCACCCAGCCAACAATCAACATCCCACTGGGGGGAGGGAGGTGGGGGGAGGGGAGGGGGGAAGGGAGGGGGGGAGGGGAGGTGGGGGAGAAGAGGAGGACGAGGAGGGGGGGAGGGGGAGGAGGAATCCCAACCTTTGCCCCTCACATTGGAGCCGGGGGTCTTGGAGGAACTGGAGCGGTTCTTCGGCCCGGATTCTCCGTGTTCCCCAGTGCCTGGGGTGGAAGGGGGACCCCCTTCCACTGCCGCTTCCTAACCCGGCATCCCAACCAAAAAAGCCCGGGGGCTCCTCTGCCGACGATCCTGGGGGTGGGATCGGGGCGGAGGTCGAGCCGGATGGTGCGGCCAGGCCGTTTGCCATACCCCGTGCGGTCGATGGACCGGCTGCTGGCGGCGACCTCCCGGAGGGGGACGGGGGCTCGGTGGAGGGCGCGGCAGTAGATCTGGAGTCCATCACCAGTGAGGCGGTGGATCTCCTCGTGCCCGCCGCTGAGTCCCCCCTCATTCCTGCAAAGGAACTCCGGGACCTTTTGGCCCAATGCCAGGGTCGCCACAACTGAGCCCATCTGGCCCTGGACAAATGGTCCGAGCCGGCGCTGCTCATTAGGTCCGTCCGTGCTGCTGTCAAAACCATGGTCGCGGGCGGGGCCTTATTAAAACAAGAAAGCTTTGAGCTGCGCCGGCTCAGAACGTTCCTCGTTGGGTTGCTGAGGGAGCGGAGGTTATCAAATGACTCCACTCCCTCCCCCCCCCGCCCCCCTCACAATGGTTTAAGTTAGAGGTTGCACTATGCTTTTGCCATGAAGATAATCATAGCCAGCCTCAACATCAACGGTGGCAGAGAGGCACATCGTAGATTTAACAATTTTTCGCTCCTGCGGGAGGGGAAATATGCGGTGTGCTTCCTGCAAGAAACCCACACCATTCTGGGAGACGAGGCCACGTGGCTCC
Source organism: Pristiophorus japonicus (assembly GCF_044704955.1). Classification (NCBI taxonomy): domain Eukaryota; kingdom Metazoa; phylum Chordata; class Chondrichthyes; family Pristiophoridae; genus Pristiophorus; species Pristiophorus japonicus. The sequence continues at coordinate 281,192,859 of NC_091977.1, read as the reverse complement.
TGGAATGGCAAGGAGAGATCCGCATGAACCACCTCACTGCCACTTCTTGTGGGGTGGCTATTTCGCTGGCCCCACATTTTCAGCCGGAGATCTTGGGGGTCGAGGAGCCCGTGCCAGGCTGCTTGCTGCACATCATGGTTCGCCTGGGGGACGTGCCACTCCATCTCGTGAACGTCTACGCTCCTCAGCCCTACCTGCAGCAAATGCACTTCTTCGAAGATGTGTCCGCTCTTCTTAGCTCCGTCGACGTCGGTGACTGTGTTGTCCTCGGGCGGGGATTTTAACTGCACCCTTGAGGCGAGGGACCGCTCCGGTGCCCCACAGAGCATGACGATGATGGAGAAGTTGAGGGACCTGATCGGGTCCTTCGACCGGCTCTCGAGGGGAAAAGCCCCGAGGCTGGACGGGCTGACCGTGGAGTTCCAAAGGGCGTTCTGGGTCGTCTTGGGGTCAACTACACGTGGGTCCTGGGGGAAGTCTGGCGACCGAGGAGATGCCCCTCTCTTGGCACAGGGCAGTCATTGTCCTGCTGCCTAAGAAGGGCGATCTCCGCCTACTTAAGAACTGGCGCCCGGTCTCCCTCTTCAGCACGGACTACAAAATCTTCGCCAGGGTGATGTCTGCTCGCCTTGGCGCCGTGCTGGACCACATGATCCACCCCGACAGTCCTACATGGTCCCGGGCCGGACAATCCACGACAACATCCATCTGATCTGGGACCTGATCCATCATTCCCAGGAGGCTGGTCTGTCGGTCGCCTTCCTATCTCTACACCAAGAGATGGCGTTCGACAGGGTGGATCACGACTATCTGTTCGAAACTCTGCGCGCTTTCGGGTTCAGGACGCATTTCGTCGCCCGGATCCGGCTTTTGTACGCCGCCGTGGAGTGTCTGATTAAGGTTAACGGGTCCTTGACGGCGCCCCTTCGCTTTGGGAGAGGGGTGCGCCAGGGATGCCCCATGTCCGGCCAGTTATACGCCGTCTGCGTGGAGCCTTTCCTGCGCCTCATGCAGACGAGGTTGACGGGACTGGCTCTGCAAGGGCCGGGCGTGGAGGTCATCATGGTTGAGGATCCCATTGACCTGCGGAGGATGCGTGAGTGACAGGAGATTTACTCGGCCGCATCTTCCACCAGGATCAACTGGGAGAAATGTTCCGGACTCCTGGTGGGTCAGTGGCGGGTGGACTCCCTGCCGGAGGAGCTCAGGCCTTTTGTCTGGAGCACGACCCATCTCCTCTATCTGGGAGTCTACCGACGAGGAAGCCTGGCCGGCAAACTGGCAAGAGCTGGATGCTAAGCTCACCGCTCGCCTAGGGCTCTGGACAGGACTGCTCCGAGTGCTGTCCTACAGGGGTCGAGTGCTAGTCACAAACCAGCTGGTGGCCGCTATGCTGTGGTACCGGCAGTTCACTTTGACCCCTCCCCCTGCGTTTGTTGCCAAGATACAGAAGAAGCTGGTGGACTTCCTCTGGAACAACAGGAAGCACTGGGTCTCTGCCGCGGTCTTGAGTCTCCCGCTCAGGAAGGGCGGTCAGGCGTTGGTGTGCGTCAGCACCCTGCAGAGATACCTTTAAGTCGAGTCCCCTTCTAGGTGGCGTGTGCTGGCGACGTATTTCTTCCGCCAGCAGTACAGCCTCAATTACGACACACAGCTCTTGTTTGTGAGCCTGGGGGGCATCAGGACCGCCATGTTGGGGCTGCCTGTCTTTTACCAGGAACTCACCAGGGTCTGGAACAAAGTCTCCACCAAGCGCAGCTCGCCACCGTCTGGAGTGGCGGCTGTCCTGCAGGAGCTGCTGCTCAGGAATCCGTACCTCCACGACCGCGGTTTTAGGTGGCAGGCGGATGAGAGGGCTGTGGCTGGCGAGGTGACCAGGGTCAGGGACCTGCTCGATGGCAGAGGAGCGGGCTGGATGGCGTCAGACATGTTGGCACGGTGCCTAAATTGGGCTGATGTCCGGCGCACGGTCAATGCCATCGAATCGCTAAAAACAGCGCTGGGCCCTGACTCCGTTAGGTGTGTCGAGGAGGCTCAAGCACGTGGGGAGATCCCGTCCGAACTGACCCCCGTCCGGACAGAATTCCTCATCGGCGCCAAGCCTCGAAACCTCCCTCGGGAGCCGGCGCCTCACAACTTGAGCCGCCTCAGGGAAATCCCCTCCGTGCCTTTCAGTTCTGCGTGAAGGGGTTTCCTGTATGGGTGCTCTTGCACACTCTCCACCTTGTCATCCTCATCTGCCGTCCAGACATGCCATGGCGCACCACCTTGCCGTCCAGAGGAGGCGGGGTTCCCCAATGGAGTGCACTCTACGTGGGAGTCCTCCCACTATTTATTGGGGACTTGGCCTGGAGGGTGGTGCACGGAGCAGTCCCGTGCAATAAATTTTTAAGCCGGTTTATGGGCTCCCAGGCCGCCTGCAATTTCTGCGGCCTGGAGGAGTCCTTGTTCCATGTTTTTATTGAATGTGCGAGGTTGCAGCCCCTATTCCATTATTTAAAGGGGCTGCTCCTCAAATTCTGGTTGCACTTCAGTCTCTCACTCCTGATCTTTAGGCACCCTTTGTGGAAGGGAGCGGGTAGGTCCGAGGGCCTCCTCGTAGGGCGACTACTGGGCACGGCCAAGGGAGCCATCAACCAGTCCAGGCAGCTGGCAGTCGAGGGGGTCGTTCAGCCCGACTGCCTGATTCTCTTCCGCAGGGGGCACCTGTTTGAAAAGTTTTGGTGTGTCCCCCTTTAATCAGGGGGCACTTGATTATTAGTTAATAACTAAAAGAGTTGTAGAGCTGTTGCAGCCGCGGGCAGTCGAGGGGGTCGTTCAGCCCGACTGCCTATCTTTCTTCCGCGGTTACATCCGATCAGGGTGTTCCTGGAGATGGAGTTCGTGGTGTCCATTGGAGGGACTGGAGTGCATCATCACCCCTGGCAACCAAATTTTAATTTGATTTTATATGTTTTAAAGTTTAATTTGATTACCGTGCCGGGTTTTAGTGCCCCCTCTTTTGTTAATATTGTGTTAATAGTGCCCTATAAAAACACCCCAAAAAACAAAAAAAAGGGCATTTGAAAAGTGTTTCGAGTGTTCCCCCTGCCCCCCTGCCCTTTAATCAGGGGGCACTTGATTCAATTATTTATTGTTTTGCAACAAAAGAGTTGCAGAGCTGTTGCGAGAGCGGGCGGTCTAGGGGGTCGTTCAGCCCGACTGCCTACCTCTCTTCAGCAGTTACATCCGAGCCAAGGTGTTCCTTGTTAAGTCCTGACTCTAATGTACTGACTTACACAAGACACATGCTGAAGTCAAGGTCACTCAGGACCTGCACCTTTAATTCCAGCTCTCCAGTGCCACACTTGGCTGAGACCTCACTTTATATACCACAGGGGGACAGGTATGGAGTGTCTCCTGCAAGTGCACCCCTGGTGGTAAGGTATGCTTATTTTTACAGGTCATATCCAGTTACAGTCATGTATAGCATGGTAAGATACAGTTATATACAATAATGTGAGATACATGACATCACCCTTCCCCAAGGTCTTATTGCCTTTATAGATTCAGTCTCTCAGGTGGTCTGCGCTCTCGCGTGGAGCGTCTTAGTTGTGGTTCAGTTGTTTGCCTTGGTGCCTGTTTTTCATTTGGTGTGATTGCTGGTATCTCGCTTGGGCTGTCTGTTTCGATTGGTGTGATTGTTGTTGACTCGCCTGGGCTGTCTGTTGGGATTGCCCTTTCCTCAGGTTGTTCCACCTGTCTGTCCACCAGGTGTGGTGTGAGTTCCACATGTTCTTCTCGTTCTTCAGTGTTATCAATGAATCTACTTTTTACTTGGTCTACATGCCTCTGGCAGGTTTGGCCATTGTCCATTTGTACAACCAGTAGCCTGTTTCCCTCTTTGTCTGTTACTGTCCCTGCAAGCCATTTGGGACCCCAGCCATAGTTTAGCACAAACACTTTGTCTCCTATCTCATTCCACCTCCCCCTCGAATTTCAGTCATGGTACTCAGTTAGCTTTGGACGCTTAGCCTCAACAATTTCATGCATGTCTGGGAGGATTAACGAGAGCCTGATCTTTAAGGTTCGTTTCATCAATAGTTACGCGGGGGGAACCCCAGTCAACGAATGCGGACGAGATCTGTATGCCAGCAGCAGTCGCAACAGGCGGCTCTGCAGTGTGGGACCTTCGATTCTGAGCATGCCTTGTTTAATGATCTGAACTGCTCGCTCCACCTGGCCATTGGAGGCTGGCTTGAAAGGTGCTGTCTTAACGTGATTTATACCATGGTCAACTATAAAATCATGAAATTCTGCGCTGGTGAAGCACGGACCATTATCACTGACCAATATCAGGAATGCCGTGCGTTGCAAACATGGTTCTAAGGCTCTCCACAGTGGTGGAGGTGGTGCTCGAGTTTAAAGTGGTGCACTCGATCCACTTTGAAAATGTATCAACGACTACGAGGCACATTTTGCCCATGAATGGGCCCGCATAGTCTACATGCACCCATGACCACGGTTTGGTGGGCCAGGGCCAGGAGTTTAGGGGGGCCTCCCTGGGGGCATTACTGAGTTGGGCACAAATGGTGCACCGACGGACGCAGAGCTCCAAGTCCACATCAATGCCAGGCCACCAGACATGAGATCTGGCTATGGCCTTCAGACGGACGATCCCCGGGTGCTCGCGATGGAGTTCCCGGACAAACACCTCCCTGCCTCGTAAGGGCATAACTACTCGGCTGCCCCACATCAGGCAGTCTGCCTGTAGTGAGAGTTCATGCATGCGCCTATGGAAGGGTTTGACCTCCGCGGGGCAGGCATCGCGAGCCTCTGCCCAGTCACCGGTTAAAACGCATCTTTTAACTAGAGATAACGTGAGGTCGCTGGTCGCCCAAGCTCTGATTTGGTGAGCCGTCATGGGCGAACCTGTGGATTCAAAGGCATTGATTGCCATGACCATCTCACAGTCCTGTTCGTCGGACCCTTCTGTGGTCGCCAGGGTAGCCTGCTAAGCTTTTTCGGCACAGTTGTCTGTGCCTGGTCTGTGCCTTATCGTGTAGTCGTAAGCCGCCAGCATGAGTGCCCACCGCTGAATGCGTGCCGAGATGTTGCCGTTGATTGCCTTGCACTCTGATAGTAGAGACATGAGGGGTTTGTGGTCGGTTTCTAATGCAAACTTCGCCCCGAAACTTGGTGCATCTTTCTGACACCGTACACGCACGCGAGCGCCTCCTTCGCAAACATACCGTACCTGCGCTCCGACCGTGAAAGTGACCTGGAGGCAATTGCCTGAAGGGACTGACAGTCCACCTCAGGAGAGAGAGGAAGAGGAGGATGAGGAGGTGGACACTGACCTCGGGCCAGACAATCAGGCTGATGCTGAAACCATGCCCCTACCCCCTTCTAAACCGCAGGAAAGGGCTCTGTGCGGGGTGGTCTCGGGGGTCAGGTTCACTTCTGACCTTCTGAGTGGTTCGAATCGCTCCCACTCCCTGGGTTCTGGACTTTGGATTTATTTGGGGATGTGGCAAAGTGTAAGAGACAACTGATCTTGGTACAAGAAACTTCGATTTTATTAAGGTAAAGGAAGTACGATGTCAAAACACACAATCACTAGAATAAGGGACACGTTATGACACATTCTACAGGGGTTACACCTCCCACCTCCCAATGCCTAACTCTGACTAGGTTGAACTCCAGGGTAAACAAGGATTATGCTCACCAATCCTTTCATTGTCAGTTAGCGGTGGTTCACGGTTTCGGTGTTCGCTGGACTCTGTAGGTTCTGTTTGCCGTACCCCGAACGTCATGGAAGACTTCTTACTGTGTAACCTTCAGTTGGGTGGTGTCCGCTGATGCGGTAGGGCGCGTATTGGATTTATGGGGTAAGTACCCACTTTCTTCTGTCAGCAGTAGGTTTTAAAGTTCCTTTAGGTAATGTTTCACCTGTTGGTAGCTAGGAACAGATTGTAGAGTGGAAACTTTCGAATCTTCGGTTTCTCCTTGAGGAATTTTGTTCTTAGAATTTGTCGATCGTGGTGGTTTCAATGTTACCAAGTTGGCTGTGGTCAGTTGTGCCGCGATGGCGATGTCCGAAGTTACTGGGAACTGCTTTTCTCTGCCTAGATAATGTTCTTTCTTTCTCCTTCGGTAGCAGAGTAGTGTGGCCCAGCAATGTCGTCGAGGCTGAAGATGTTGATGTTCAGAGAGCTACGTAGAAGGCTGTGTAGCAAGCTCTCTGGAAGGCTCCTTAAGGCTGCGGTCTCTTCAACCCATAGAACAGGTCCCCAGTTATACTTTGGGAGTCATTCTAATCTGCGTGCCAAATCAACCCAGATTATTTGTCTCAATTTTGGTGGGCTTGATATTTCTTTGTCATATTTTGGCGGGCTCGTTCATGGTAACCTGTTTCGGATGTATCGCTCTGTCGAATTTGTTTTTGACCTGGAAGATTGAGTTTTGGTATTTACGTTGTCTGCCTAGGCCTGGGTTTTCCATGCGGGCTGGATGGGTTATTAACATTACGTTTGCGTTGGATGGGTTTCCTGCTTAGAGCTATGGCTGGTTATCTCTGGGTCGATTGTTACTATGTTAATGTTTCCTGGGGAGAAGTGTTTTCGAGTTTACACAATTCTCCAGACAATTTGTTTATCTTCAATACTCCAGACAGTTTCAATACCCAAAGACTGGCTTCTATAGACACTAGTTATTCCTCAGTTTTGCAGTCCTTTTCCACATGGACCCAATATGCCTTTTAAAATCCCAAACTTGGTTAAAACTTGTAGCTTTTTCCACATGCATTTTAGGATCCCAAACTTTCTGGCTGATAGTCCCAAATTAAATGTCCTTTCCAATGAGTCCAAACACTGGGGCGGGGTGTGGAGTGGGGGGGGGGTCCACGAATTTTGAAACTTACAGTCGCCCCTGTGATACTCGACATGCTAGAGTGTCCTGCGAGGTGGGCAAAATTCCTGATTCCCGAGAGCCAACCTTACCCTGTATTTACCTAGCTAAAACTTAAACATGCATACCCCCTTTGAAATGTAATTGCAGTTTACAGGCAAATACTGTCATTCCAATTATATTACAGCATAAAGGGGGTCCGACGCCCTTCATTACTCCGGTTTTACAGAAAATAAAGGTACATAATCAAACACATTTTTAAGAAAATTCTTACAACAATTGACCTCTGCGTTTTTACAGCATGTGAAAATCCAAAAACACAAATCAGACATGATAATATGGTTTACCCCTCCCTGTGCGATCCCCAAGTTTGGCCAGGGAGTGCACAGCACCCTTTGGTGCCAGACCTCGCCGGCCTCTGTGTTTCGCTCGGCAAATGAGACACCATAAGTAAAGAATAATTGCGAGTTGACAGACAACTAAAATATGGGAAGCTACTCTGACCCCGGCTGGCACTTGTATGTTTCTGAAAATGTCCCACCAACGTGGAATTGTGATCTGCATAATTTTCCTCCCTATCTCAAATGTTTTCTGTTCTAGAGTATAGAAATGTTTCTGTGAGATTACTACAGCTTCGAGTAGAACAGTAAGCTGTTTGGGTAGAGGGGGAATTTCATAGCCGAAATGTACAACATAATCCAGCAGGTTTGTGATGTTTTCACTTACAGTGAGGTGAACAGTGGAGGATTCAGGAATGGGGACAATCCGTTCCTGGGCCACTTGAACTTCTGCCTCAGGTTTAAAGCAAAAACTGATGTCACTCACTGGACACCAGAAGTGTTGTCCATGTTGGTAGTGGGGCGCACTGGTGGTGACACAATATGTCCCACCCCCTATGTATGGTACCTGTGGGGGAACATAATCTTGTGCCATTACCTCCATGGTACAGTTAATAGTCTGTGCGCCAGCAGCTTTAAACCCGCACTGTGGTATAGAATAGGCATTCAAGTGCTGAGGACACAGTATTATGTGTGCACCCCAGCTCCGGCACCCAGAGAGGTCAGTACCCGTCATAGCATGCTCCCACTTTATGACATACAGTGGGACCACTGTGCCACTGTGAAACGAATGTGTGCACCTCCTTGAATGACTCCAATGTTCTCCATCCTGTATACCGGTGCGGGTCGGGCTGTCCCACCTATGACTGGCATCCTTAGTACTATCCCCATGATAGTGTGGTTAGAACGCCCGCAATCCACTGGGACGGGGTAGGCTTCAGAAGCTAGACAGAGCTGACATGGGCTTAGTGAATTACTATACAGGTGGAGGGCTGCGAGATGCTTGTTGCTGATCCAGGAGGGGACTAAACCTTGTTTTAAATCCTCTAGGATGTTGCGGCCCTCGTCCAACAGCCATGCCTCATACAGCACACACACCTCATTCTATGCAGCCTGATCTGAAGCATTCCTATCCTCCCGTATGAGTGCATTTACTGTTTGTGCATGCTTTTCCAGCTCAGCCACGATCTCCTTTAAATGGACCGTCATAGCCTGGTCCTCATGTAATTCTGATCCCACCACTGTGTTTTCCTCTTTTAGGATCTTTCTTAGTTGGTTCTTTAGACCATTTATTTGCGTTTGCAGTTCAATATCGTCCATGCTATTTATCACAGAGGATCCTATGTTATAGGCAGTAAAAATGTCGCTCAAGGTTCCCCTTCTTTGTCTCCCCGTGCCCATGGTGTCCCTAGCGTGTAGGGTGTATAAATCTGCTTTGTCTACATTGCCAAAATCTAATTCGTAAAATTTCTTGAACATTTCTCTGAGTAGGGCCTGGTACAGCTGTTCTGTTTCCTTCGGGCACCAGTCAGGTAAGTGCACCTTGGTAAGGTTTAAAATAACTGAAGCTACTGCATTGTGTACTCCCTGGTATAACACCTTTTTGGTCAGCACCAATACTAATCTGTTCCCTGGTCCCTTGGTGGTGGTAGGACACCTTTCTATTATTGTGCGTATTGGCGGGGTCGTGGGCAGGGGTTTCTTAATGCATGCTGTGAGTTCGGTGGCGTTAATTGGGAGTGGGGAGTGTGGGACCGCACACGCGTGTAGGCTGGAATCCCACCCCATCCCTTCCCCCTCATCTCGCCATTGCATGGCGAAGACGATTGATATGCCTGCGGGACAGATCTCCTCTGACCCCCACATGCAGACGTAAATTCCCTGTTCCGACTCCCACCACTTGTTCCAACACACCTTCACTCCTCCCCGTGTCCCCGTGATGGTACGGTACGGATCATTACCGAGTCTTTCCCACTCAGATTCCTGGTTCCCCGCATCCTTGCTCAGCTTCCTGAGTCACCACCATCTACCTAGGGGAATCTGTCCTTTACAAGTCAAACACACACGTTTTCCCTCCGTAACACTGACCCACGCAGCAACAACCCGTATCCTGGGGCATGGGATGGAAGCCTCCCCATGGTAAACCCTTCCTGACTGGAGTAGCGAGTGGAGCTAGATCCCATCCATCCTGGCCACCTTCCCTCGTGGACGGAAATGGCGAGCTCTTCCACACCTGGCGTGCCGCCCCTTGCAGTTACGATGGGTGCTCTCTCTCCCGAGCATGCATAAATACGGGATTCTTCCACATCCCCTCGGTCACCGATGCTCATCCCCATCAGGGCGATCAGGAGCAGGACCCTTTCCACGTCGTTCTCCTTCCTGTAGGGACACATAAAGCAGATAGCCCAGCCATGAGAAAAGCTCCCCGGCTTGACAAAAGGTAATCGGGTTCCAATTTTCGAAAGCTTAATAAAGTCTTTAACCAACTAGCTGTCTTTTCCTTTCCCCAAGAAAACTACTGCCAGTGCTTCCTTTAATAGCTGTACTGGTAGGTTCTTCTCCTGATTCCCGAATGGGTTGTTCTTCTTATTCCCAAACCCCACCAGGTCTCGGTCACTAGTCACACACCGGCTGCCGGCTGATACTCTTTCATTTCATATATGTTTCACTATTTCTTATAAGTATGGTTTCCTTAAGGTCATGGTGACCTGAAACCATTCTTATCCTATTTCGTATTCAATTCACTACTTCATTATGCATGGTTTCTTTAAGGTCGTGGTGACCTGAAACGATTACACTCTTAACCCTACACTAAGCTAAATTCTTAAACATTCATAAGACTCACATCGTCCTATATATGTAAATCTGCCACCCGTCTCTGGGTGGCCAGGTCAATCCTGTTCTTCTCTTTTCTTCTTGGGCCTCTGGGTTTTCAACGTGGCTGGCAGTAAGTCGGCCTGTACCGCAGGACCCGGAGTGTCCTGACCGGAGGTGTGTCTGAGTCCCACATTATCGGGGGAATGGCCTCTCTAGTGCTGCAGCACACTGCCCCTTTAGGGGTGGCTGCAAAGTTCATTTCATTACCTGAGGGTTCTGCGTAGCCGAGGGCTGCAGGTTGGGGATTCTCCTTTGGTGGCTGGTCCACCACTTTCTCTCCCGGGGGTCCCTCGTCGCCCAAGACTACCGGCTGGGGGGTCCCTGCTCGCAGACTGCTCCCTGATCTTAGGTGCTCCTCTGCGGCTGGTCACCCTCCCAGGGCTAAACCACTTAAATTGGGGCGCTGGTGACCATGGTGTCTTAGGCCGTGGTGTACGGAGAGTCCTTCTCAAGGCTCTGACTACTGGGGGTGCATCCGCGTCCCACATGATTGGGGGGATAGCTCCTCCAGTAACACAGTTCACCGCCCCTCTAAATACAGTCTGTAGGTCTGCCACGTCCCTTGTGGGATTTCCAGTCCCAGGGTTAAACAGTTTGCACTGGTTTATTTGGAACCACTTTATACGGCGGGGCATCTTTACAGCATAGACCATGGGGCTTGCCTTGTCAACAATGTGGTACTGCCCCATGTACAGTGCCTCGCAAACCCCTACTCGAGCATAGTTCTGCACCATAACCTGATCTCCTATCTCCCATTCGTGGTGTTTGCGGGGCTCTAGCAGCAGTCGGTTGCTCTGATGCTGTTTTCCCACGTTGTTAGCAGCCTGCCAGTGAATGTGTTTAAGGTGTTCAAACAGATTCCTGACGAAGCTGTCCTGGCTCACTTCCCTGAGCTGATCTTCCGTGAGCACCGGGGCTAGTACATGGGTAGGGGTTCGCATGGCTCTGCCGGTCATGAGCACGTACGGGGAGTACCCCGTGCTCTTTGACTGGCTTGCCTGGATCCCCATAAGGACCAGTGGTAAGACCTCTACCCACTTCTTGGGTGAGTCCCTCGTTTCTTTGCGTAACCTTTGTTTAATAGTGCAGTTTAAATGCTCCACAGGCCCGGATGACTGCGGGTTGTGGGTGACATGCCATTTCCCCTCGATGCCGAGCACCTTGAGGGTTTCCTGCATCACCTGCCCAGTGAAGTGACTCCCTTGGTTGGACTCCACATACTGTGGTAGTCCCCATCAGGAAAACACTTCCCTGATCAGGATCCTAACTGTTTGGCATGGGAAGGCTTACATCCATTTGGTGAATACATCCACCAACACTCGGCAGTACTTGTAGCCTCCCTGGGCAGTGGGTAGGGGCCCGAAGTAATCGACCTGGATCGACTGCCAGGGTCCCTCTACCCTCCTGATACGTCCCATAGCCACCTCCCTTTTCTGGGGGTATGGGTTGTTGGCAGTGCACACCAGACAGCCAGCGCAGAACTCGCGGACATCTTCCCTGAGTCCTGGCCACCACCCTGCCTGTTCCACCCGTAGGCAGGTGGTCTCAGGTCCGGGGTGTCCTGCCCCTGGACCCTCATGGGCCAGCTGGAGGAATTCTCTCCAGTGTTGTTGTGGTACTACCCATTGCTCCGCCCTGAACAGCATGCCTTCTTTAATGGCAATGTCTGCTGTGCCATACGGGCCGTCTACCTTTTCCCCTTTAGCTAGAGAATTCAGGACAGTTTTGAGGGTAGGGTCTTGGGTCCGGACCATTTTCAGGTACGGGGGCAATGCTACCCCTGCCTACCCTGTGGTCCCAATCCCACCTCTGACCGCTGCAACGGGTCCTGGGTTGTATCCCAGAGCTTGCACGTGCGAGCACCTTGCTTGGCCAACATGTCAGCCTGCTGGTTTCCCTTGCTATAGGGTTCAGTGGTTGAGTGTGCCTTCACCTTGTGTATATAGATCTTTTCTTTCTCCCCTACGGCTGTCATGACTTTTTCCAGTAAAGGCTTGATTGCCAGGGGTCTCCCGTCTGCAGATGTGTATCCGCGACGGGACCAGGTAGCCAGGTATTCCGTGCACAAATTGCATGTGAACATACTGTCCGAGAAAATTGTGTATGGGGTAGGGAATTCCTCGGGGTGTGTGATGACGTACACCACCGCTGACAGTTCAGCATGCTGGGCACTCATAGTACTGGGGAGTTTAATCGCCAGGGCAATGCCTGCCTCCAGGTCATATACTCCGCAGCCTGTGAGTCATTCACCCGCAGATACCCTGCTTGTACCATCCACATAGATTTCTCGACCTGTGGGGTGCAACCCGGTCCGAAAGCCTATGTTAACTTCCCATACCCCTTTCACGGAACACCGGTGGGTTGCCCCTAGATAGATCATGTTGGCTACGAGCCTCGGCTCGCAGAGACCTTTTATCCTTGGTTCCATCTGGGAGAGAAGTAGGGTCCAGCGAGTACTGCTCACTATCCCGTCCTTGATCCTCCTGTCCAGGAGCATTTGGGTGGGCGTGTGATTGGTAAGTAGTGTGATAGGGGAGCCCCCTGTGAAGATCAATGATCTTTTCACAGCCCAGTGAGTGGCTAGGACGTGCCTCTCACAGTTGGAGTACCTCTTCTCCACGTTCGTGAGTATCTGGAGGAGTAGACCACTAGTCTCAGCCGGCTGTGCCGCTCCTGGAGCAGTTCTGCACTCAGACTGTCGCCGCTGCTGCTACTTCCAGGAAAAACTCTTCCCCCATCAATAGCCCCTAAAACTGGCCCTGTCTGCAGGTCTTTCTTGAGTTGGATAAATGCTGCCTCGCAACCTTCGTCCCAATCCCACTCCTAATGTAGGAGTCGGAGCAGAGTGGCTGTTGTGGCTGCATAATCCTCAATGAAATCTCTGCAGTACCCGGTCAGCCCCAGAAAAGATCTTACTCCTGTTACTGTGTTGGGGGCTGGTAATTTCTGCATTGCTTCCCTTCTAGCTTTGTCAATGACCCTTTCCCCAGCGCGCACAGCCAGTCCCAGGAATTTCACTTCCTTCTGGCTGATCTGTGCCTTCTTGGGATTTACTTTAAACCCCTCTTCCTTCAGCAGCTCAGCCAACAGTGGGCCATGCTCCTCCCTCTCATCGGTGAACAGGAGCAGGTCATCCACATACTGTATCAGTTGCTGGGGTCTACTGAAGCTCTTTAAACAGTTGGCTATACATTGGTGGAAAATGCTAGGGCTATTGTGGAAGCCCTGTGGGTGACAGTTCCAAGTGTATTGCTAGCCTTTGAAGGTAAAAGCAAACTTGAACTGGTTTTTTCTTCGTAAAGAGATGGACCAAAACCCGTTGGAAATATCCAGCACTGTGAAGGTGTTCGCGGAGGCTGGGATACTTCCAATGAGGTCGGCGACGGCAGCAACCGTGGGTGCACAGGCGGGGATGTTACGGTTGAGTACTCGATAGTCCACCGTGGCTCTCCAGGAGTTGTCTGGTTTCTTAACCGGCCACAAGGGAGAGTTCACATGGGTGGCTATTCGTCTCAATACCTCCTGCTTAACCAAAGAACCCAAGGCTGTTTCCATGTCTGCCTCCGCCTCCCTAGGGAAGTTATACTGTTTCTGCGGTCGGGTCATGGGGTTCCCATCTACGCTAATCTTGACACCGTTTATCCTTCTACAGTCGTGTTTGTGAGTGGCGAAAGCTGCAAGGTTCACCCTCACATACTCTTGGTACTCCATCGGAGTGTTACTGACCAGTGATTCAAGGTCGTAACCCTCCTTTGGCTTCATGGTGCACATCGTCTCTTTGCCCCATTTTTCTGGGATAACCACTACTTCACTCTCCTGTCCCCTGCCCCCAAAGACAGTGGTTCCTTAAATCCACTAGGATCCCATTTCCTAGAATAAAATTGGCCCCCAGGATCCTCCTTCCTTCCTGCTCCCACTTCATCAGGACACAAGTCCACTTGGTGTAGAGTGTTCCTAAATAAATAGAGAGCGGAACTGAGAATGAGCCAGCCTGCTCAGTGCCTGTGAAAATCACTAAGCTGTAGTGGACCCCGCTAGACAAGGGTGTTTGATGCACCGGTATCCAGCAGATAAGTCCCCTTCACCTTTTCCACTTCCATCTGAACGGTCGGTCTCCCCCACATATCGTACTCGAGGGAACACAGGTGAACAGGCTGCGCCTGTCCTAGTCACTGTTTTAGCTGGGATGGGGCAGATGGGATTACGGTACTGCTGGCAGCGATATCCTCCCAGGGCCATCTAGCATTGTTTGGTGCACGGTCATGAATGTATCAAATCTATGTGGAGAGACTGGTTTCTCGGTCTCGGTCTTTTGGGCAGGGACTGGAGGATTTTTCCGTGCACTACTCTTCCCTGAATTCCTACAGTCCTTTCTCCAGTGCCCACTCTTCCCGCACCCAAAGCAGGTCCGCTTCGTATCGGAGGGGTTACCCCTCTCCTGGTGCCAATCCTTCTTATTCTGACTCGGTCTAATTTTGTGGACCCTTCCCTTGGGTGGGTGCTCTTCTGTTCCTCTGCCGTTCCGGTAGGGTAGTGTCAGTTGCCTGACCACTCCCTCCTCTGTGGCATGGGGATCTCTCAGGTCAAAACACTCAGCCTTTGCTCTGATCCGTGGTGAACTGTTTGCCACTGGGCTTTGGAGTCAGCGGACTCTCTCGTCCTGGGTTAGGAGGTTCTGGTTGAGGTCCGCACCACAGGTGCTCTGGTACACAGGCCACAGTCTGTCTGCGAAAGCCTGTGGGTTTTCCCCGTGAGCTGCACTGCCTTCTTCACTCTGGAGAAGGGACTCCTGTCATTACAGCCCATGGCTTCCAGAATGTCCTCCCGGATGGCAGCATATGTCCTCTGTCCCGTTTTGCTCTCGGCAGAGAGGGAATGGTACAGCTTGCCATCCAGTGAGAGAAGGAGCAGTTTTGCTGTCTTGGCATCATCGCACCCGTTAATATCCCCTACCTGTTCCACTTCCATAAAGTGAACCGAGGGGTCTCCCTTCGGGGTGAGCTTTCCCAGGTGACTTATCATAGCCCTAAGCTGTTGGGTAGTGAGGGGAACCACAAATTGACTTTCTAGGGGCCCCTGACCCCCAGCACCATTAGGCGGGCCAAACATCGGCCCCGGCTCTGGCTCTTCCTGCTTAGGCTCACCCATCTCTTCCTGCTGACAGACCGAGCTGAACCTCGGCGCCACAGGTGGTGATGATCCGCAATCCCTGTCCATCCCGCAACTTGTTTGCCCCTCCTGCTGCCGAACCATGCCGTCACTGGCTCCACAGGTGGTGGTTGAACAGTTTCCTCCTTCTCTTCCAGGTTTATCCGGGCCGCACCCGGGCTTATTAGGGCTTATCATGCCTTTTGCCTTGGACAGAGCAAGCGTTAAACTTCTGATTTGTTGCTGGCAGGGACCGTGGTCTCCTGACTCAAACCCATTAGTGCTGGCTACTTTGTAAGCTGCCTGTACGTCTCTTAACTTCTCCTCCTGCTCTTTTACTTGAAGGGTAAGGCGAGTATTTTCTTCCCGCAGTATCTTTTCATTATTCTTAGCCTCTGTGAACTGACTCTGAAAATAGTCCTGGCTGTTCTTGAACCTCTCCATTAGTTGCGCCTTTCCATGCTTCAGCTTACGGAGTTCTCCCCATAACATTTCTCCTGCCATAGCCCTTTCATGTGATGTTTCTGCACATTCCCACAGCTCTGCCTGCAGTGATTCGATGTTCTTGTCTAGGAGTTGGACCTGTCGTTGTAAGCAGGCCAACCAAATTGCCTTTTCTACTGATTCTTTATGGTCTTTGCTTGCAGTCCACTGGGCCGCAGCGTCTCCCGGTCGCTCAGCACGCAAAAGACCAAGCACCCATTCCTTAGTGACAGTCACTTTCTTATACACATAGGAGGAAATCCTCTCTTCCATCTTAGTTCTTCCTTCAAAACAGTGCTCTCTGCATCACATCCTTTGTACCAAAGACCTGCCGTGGTTGCAATTCTGTAGGGGGTGGTCTCGGGAGTCAGGTTCACTTCTGACCTTCTGAGCGGTTCGAATCACTCTCACGCCATGGGTTCTAGACATTGGATTAATTTGGGGATGTGACAAAGTACAAGAAACAACTGATCTTGGTGCAAGAAACTTAGATTTTATTAAGGTAAAGAAAGTACAATGTCAAAACACACAATCACTAGAATAAGGGACACTTTATGATGCATTCTACAGGGGTTACACCTCTGACTAGGTTGAATTCCAGGGTAAACAGGGATTATGCTTACCAATCCTTTTATTGTCAGTTAGCAGTGGTTCACGGTTTTGGGGTTCACTGGATTCTGTAGGTTCTGCTTGCCGTACCCCGAACGTCGTGGAAGACTTCTTACTGTGTAGTCTTTAGTTGGGTGGTGTCCGCTGATGCGGTAGGGCACGTATTGGACTTATGGGGTGAGTGCCCACTTTCTTCTGTCAGCAGTAGGTTTTAAAGTTCCTTTAGGTAATGTTTCACCTGTTGGTAGCTAGGAACAGATTGTAGAGGGGAAACTTTCAAGTCTTCGGTTTCTTCTTGAGGAATTTTGTTCTTAGAATTTGTCGATCCTAGTGGTTTTGGTGTTACCCCATTGGCTGTGATCAGATGGTGATGTCCGAAGTTACTGGGAACTGCTTTTCTCAGCCTTGATGATGTTCTTCCTTCTTTGGTAGCAGAGCAGTGTGGCCCAGGAGTGTCGTCGAGGCTGAAGATGTTGATGTTCAGAGAGCTGCGTAGAAGGCTGTGTAGCAAGCTCTCTGGAAGGCTCCTTAAGGCTGTGGTTCTTAAACCCATAGTACAGGGCCCCAGTTATACTTTGGGAGTCGTTCTAATCTGCGCGCCAAATCAACCCCGATTTTTTGTCTTAATTTTGGCGGGCTTGATATTTCTTTGTCATATTTTGGCGGGCTCGTTAATGGTAACCTGTTTCATATGTGTCAATCTGTCGAATTCGTTTTTGATTTGGAAGATTGAGTTTTGGTATTTACGTTGTCTGCCTAGGCCTGGGTTTTCCATGCGGGCTGGATGGGTTTCCTGCTTAGAGCTATGGCTGGCTATTTCTGGATCGATTTGTTACTATGTTAATGTCTCCTGGCAATTCTCCATACAATTTGTTTAGCTTCAATACCCCAGACGGTTTCAATATCCAAAGACTGGCTTCTATAGAGGCAAGTTGTCCCTCAGTTTTGCAGTCCTTTTCCACACGGACCCAACATGCCTTTTAAAATCCCAAACTTGGTTAAAACTCGTAGCTTCTTCCACATGCATTTAAGGATCCCAAACTTTCTGGCTGATAGTCCCAAATCGAATTTCCTTTCCAATGAGTCCAAACACTGGGGCGGGGTTCATGAATTTTGCAACCTTACAGCCCGTGGTGGCTACATAGCTCCGAGACTCTCACATCAGCAGCTAATAAATGAGCACTTTGCTTGAAAGAATGTTGTTATTTACAAAGCTGCAACACTGCTGGGTGTGCAGATCATACATCAATGGTATGCATCACCTTGGTGACAGTTAAAGTTTAAGTTGATTCAAGTTAAGTGTAATTATACTCTTTCATGTTAAGGAATCACCAGTGTGTAATGGTGCAGCTATCTGAGACAATGTGCAACAAGGTTATGCTAAATAAAAAACATTTAATCCAACTATTTGTGTGAAATCATAATTATAACTGTAAAAAACATCCCACCCCACCCCCTGTGGCATCACATCAGGCTCTGCTGCTGCTTGCGGGGCCGATAGGGTGTGGGACCCTACTACTGCCAGTACCTGCTCCTCAATGACGGTGAGGTCAATGATGACTGGTGGCCCTTCACCTGTTCGCCTCTGCTCGAACCTATTCCTCGAAAGTTTCTTCTGTAAAAGGTAACACCCGCACGACATGGCATGAGATCATTGCGTGATATCATTGCTAGGTACTGTCACAGAGACTGATACATAACCGACAGATATAATCATCATTACAATGAAAATTATCATCCTTTCCCTAAAGACGTACACCGTGACCGCAGGCTTTGAGTACAACCTTCCCGGTAAAAGTGCAAGACATCACATCTGATTTTAATCACTTATTACACTTAAAATTCCAATTATATAAATATATAAGTACATGTATCTGGCGGATCCGACAAGGTCATTCCATCGCTTGCCCTCACGCACCTCGTTGGTCGCCGACGAGACCACCTCGGCTATCTCGGCCCATACCTTCTAGTCGGCTTTTGGGGTGGGCTTCCCATGCCCTCCCTGTGTCAATTGACCCCAGCGTGACTCGACCTCTAGCATGAGGGAGGCATTTGCCTCGTCCGAGAACCTCCTCGCTCTCTTGTATCCACCCAATTGTTCTTCTCCCACCTCACTGCTTTCGCCAGCGTCCTCAGTCTCCACAGCATGTTGGGTCGCCTCCTCCATTCCTTCCATGGTAAATATTATTTTTTTCACAAAAACTCGGTGCCAACTACCTTCTTTGTGCTTAGTAGGCTTTTTGCTGCTGGTGAATCTCCCTCGTGCCTCCCACAACAGCCAAACAAGCACACACCATACCCACACATGCGTTTAGTCCCTCTCTGCTCCCTCTCTGTCTCCTCTTATGTGCATATAATGATGATCCCTGATCTACTGAAATGCAGGAAATGAGCGTTGCCATGCCATTGCTATGGTCGGCGACACTTTATGGCAGTAGGTCAAAAAGATTTTACGCTAACACCCATTTCAGTTCGCTTGCGGTAACGCCCATTTTCAAAAATGTAAAGTTAGGGTTTTGAAAACGTGCAATAATCCAGTGATCTCAAAACCCATTTTTACCACCCACACTGCAAATAATGCCCGTTTTTGGCCGATCTGCACAAAAGTGGAAAGTCTAGCCCATAGATTTTGCAAGATTCTGTGATGTTGACCCCTGACCTCCTGAAACGTGGGAAACAAGCATTGCCATGCAATCTTGGAGGAAGAAAGGAGGCTGCACAGGAGACAAACAAATCCCACATTTATATATCCGTTTTATTGAAATCAGAGCCCGTGCTGAATTCTACAACCTTGAGCAATGCTTTGCCCTCAGTATGTGCACCACCCTCATAAAATGGGCACATTACAACTCAGTGGTCCCAGCCTGCTGTGGACTAATTTTCAAAGCAAGTTACTGGTGTAACACTTAGTGTTGAAGTGTAATAAAAAACAGAAAATGCTGGAAATATTCAGTGGGTCAGGCAGCATCTGTGGAGAGAGAAACAGAGTTAATGTTTCAGGTCGATGACCTTTTGTCAGAACTGGCAATAGTTTGAAATGTACCAGATTCTTAAGGAAGTGCTGGGGCCCTGAAAGGGTGATTGGGGTGTGGCGGGGGAGGGGGGGGGGGGGGGCGGCAGAACAAAAGGGAAGGTCTGTGATAGGGTAGAAGGCAGAAGAGAGCTGCCATGGGAAACAGAGTTTTTTTTTGTGGCAATGAGCATTTATCTACTGCATTGAGCATCTAGCATATTTATTTTTCCTGTGCATATATGCATTTTTCCTAAGCTTTCAGTTTGTTCAGCAAGGTTTTTATGAAGTATTGGCAGTTACTTCAGAATTATAAATTACAGCTAGCCAAGTTGGCAAGTTGGTAATCCTTTTGGCTGCTCCCATATGTTGCATGACATGACTTAGAAGAACCAATTCATGAGGAGACAAAGGGCCAAAATTCAGGAGCACCCTGGCACTAACATTTAAAAGTTTGAACAATTAGTGCCAAACATTTAAAAAATGTGGTGATTGCGCTCCAGGAAGGAAGTGGAGCGCTATATCAGGCAGACCACTTCATTCCTGAAGCACAAGAGGTATCAGGTGGCATGGTGAGTGGAGCAGCACTGTACACTGGGCCGTGCAGTGCTGCCGCATTGCAAGGCTCCTTCCCTCCCTTAAAGGGCCAACACAGCAACACAGCAATCCAGCCCGATCAGCCCAGCACCCAAAACCCACGGGAAAAACCTATAAGAGAGAAGATACTTTTTTTTAAAATTACCTCGGCTATGTCACCTTCTGCAGCTACCGATGTTTTTGCCCGGCGATGTTGCAGGACGGGAAATGCAAGTTCGGGTCCGGGGCGCTACCAGGGTGATGCACACGGTGATGATGTCATGATCTTCAGGCGAAGGAGATCGGGACGCAACACGCATTGCCGGCGGAAATCTCCCGCCGAATGTGGCGGGAGTTGATGTTATCGCAGTGCCTGGTTGCAACCTGATTAGCGCCCTATTATTGCCCCCCGGAGGTGATAATGGGAGGCATTAACGAGGCCACTTTCTAGGCCAAAGTCTTCAGGTCCATGACACCTCAATAGAATGCTACATTAGTATATAACAACATAAGAAATAGGAGCAGGACTAGAGCCTGCTCCACCGTTCAATGAGATCATTGCTGATCTTCCACCTGAACTCCAACTTCCAGCACTTTCCCATATCCATTATTCCCTTAATATCTAAAAATCTATTGATCTCTGTCTTAAATATACTCAAAGACTGAGCCTTCACAGTCCTCTGGGATAGAGAATTCCAAAGATTCACAACCCGTTGAGTGAGGAAATTTCTCCTCATCTCAGTCCTAAATGGCCGACCCCTTATTCTGAGACAGTGACCCCTGGTTCTAGACTTGCCAGCCAGCGGAAACATCGTCCCAGCATCTACCTTGTCAAGTCTCTTAAGAACTTTATGGAGGAGAAATTGCCCTCCTTTGCATCTCTAGGTGGCAATAATGGGACGCTAAAGGCTTACCGACCGGGCACAGTGAAATTACCGACGCTTATGAACTTGCATGGCGGGTTAGCGCTGAAGCTAAAACTTACCACCTCATCTCCTGTGCCCTGGAGATTGTGATGTCATCCAGTGCGCAGCGCCCCGTTATCGCCTCAGATCATAAATTCGCTCCCACCCCCTGCAGCATTGCCAGGCGCCAACAATGGTAGCTGCAGGAGGCGCTGTGACCTCAGCTGGCTGCTTGGGGAGCGGTAATTAAAGGCAGTGGTGGTCAGGTAGGCCAACAGTTTAATCTTGCCCCTGTGCGCTGTTTTTTCAATTTTTCCGATCCCGCGATTGAGCAGCCCTGCACCCTCTTAGAGTACATGGGGCTGCTCTTCGTGGATCGCAGGAGCCATCGCCCACCATTCCCAGCCATGCCTTGAAATCACCTCAGCAATGGCCTGTCATGTATGCTACATAGCTACTGTTGGTGCTATCACAAGGTATGCCACCAGAGGGCACAGCAGTGGGAGAATTGTAGGTTACCTGTATAGGTGTGCCTGGCCTAGTATAAAAGGCAGGCCACCAGGTGTGATCCTCACTCTGGAGTTAATGAATAAAGGACTAAGGTCAGTACAGTTCAAGTACAAAACATTGCCTCATGGAGTCATTACTAGAGCATCTGAGGACACAACAATTGGCGACGAGATTACGAACTTACACACGAAAATGGCTACCCTTGGTACGTTGCAGCAGTTCGCCGATGGTGATGATTGGGACGCCTTTGTGGAGAGGCTCAAACATTTCTTCACAGCAAATGACCTGGCAGGAGACGACCCGGCCACACTGGCTGATAAGCGCCGAGCTATCTTGCTTACCAGTTCTGGGCCCACCGTCTATGGCCTCGTCAGGGACCAGCTGGCACCAGCGAAGACAATGACCAAGTCGTACAAGGAGCTCACAACCCTGATCCGTGAGCAAATCAAGCCCAAGGAGAGCATCCTCACAGCCAGACACCGGTTCTGTACCCACCGACGGCCCGAAGGCCAGGAAATCGCGGAGTACGCCACAGACCTCAGGAGGCTGGCGGCACCGTGTGATTTCGGTGACCACCTCAACGAAGAGCATTTTTGTCATTGGAATTGGCCATGAGGGTCTTCTTCATAAGGTACTGTCGGCGGATAACACAGAAGACCATCTCTGTGAGCCAGGCATTCATGACCTCGACCTGCGGCTCGAGGCAGATGCCTCACCCTCAGGACTCAAACCTGGCAGGTACTGTGCACAGAGTAGCGCCTTTTAGGGCTGGACTGTAAAGCGCGAACCCTCTCAGGGAAGAGAGAACAGGCCCTCGAGTCCCTTAACTCAGAGTCCGCTGAGGGGGCTAATCGAGTAGCAGAGGGAATCACAGGGCTCACCAGTGCCGTTTTAAAGACTATTTATGCAAATGCTGCAGCACAAAGGGCCACCTCCAGGGAATATGTAAGAGAAATATGACTGACTGTGTCGATGAAGTGTCTGCAGATGGCCAGGAATCCAGCGCAGATTATGAATCGATGGGCAGAGAGGCAGCCCAGTCTCACGGGGAGGTACATAGCATGTTTATCTGCACCACTGAGTGTTCCCCGCTGAAGATGGAAGTCGAGATAGTGGGTGTTCCAGTCTTCATGGAAGTGGACATGGGGGCGAGCCAGTCAGTGATGAATCAAGAAGCCTTTGAGAGGCTATGGGACAATCAAGCTGAACGACCCAAGTTGGTTCCGGTTCAAAGCTGTGCACCTACACCGATGAAATTATCCGTCGTTGGTAGCGCAAAGGTAAAGGTACTCCATGAGGGCACGGTGCTCAAGTTACCTCTATGGATTGTTGCAGGTGATGGACCAACGCTGCTCGGCAGAAGGTGGATGGAGAAGATCCATTGGAAGTGGGAAGACTTCACCCCTCCAGCGATCGAAGCCCTCTGCGCTCAGAGGCAAACCAAGCCCTCACCTGAGAGTGGACCCAGCACCAGAGAGCAGACCAGTACAGCACCCAAGGCACAGACCGCACAGCACGACTGCTGAGATGACCCGTACGCACCTTCCAAGCTCCAGTGGCAAGACTCCGGAGGAAGAAAATCGGATCCAGAGGCGACTTCCCAGCTTCGGAGGCAGAACCCAGGGAGAAGAGGATCACCGCAGTCGACATTGTGAATGGTGAAAAGATGGCGCCCAAACCAGGTGAGGCACTGAAGACAAAGATGACCGTGGCCAGACCACGAGGTGCAGGACTGATGGAGCAACACATGGCACCAAACGGAGAAGTGGATTGGGGTAAAGAAAACAAGGCTCTCTTAAAGGAGGCCTGCAACCCACCACAATTAAAGCGACAGTTCCACACACTTAAGCAATGTGATAGTAATTGTAAGTCAGAGACAAAAGGTGTAATTGATCATGTAAATGTGCAACTGATAATCTGAATTGTGTGCATGCAACCAGTGAGGAAAAGTTGCATGATTATGTAAAATGTGTAATTGATGATCTGAATTGTGCACATACAACCAATGAGAAAAAGTCACGCGATCACAATCAGACCCATAGTGTGTCCATCATAAGTAATGAAAAGTTGTGCGATGCAGGGTTTCAACTGCACGCAGCCAATGCAGCGGGCAGACACCCATCGGGAGCACACAGGTCCAGCGAGCTACCCAGTGCTGTAGCCTGCGTCCCGGGGACCAGAGTCATGCCCCATGGTGTGTGGCCACAAGCAGCTGACACACACGAGCTGCAGAGCAAGCGACCTTAGCAGGGCAAAGGCACCGGTATCGACCCCATGCCCCTGATCGGCTCCACCTCTCAGGCACCCGATGGCACCAATTTCCACGAGCCTGAAGGAGCAGACTGCACTAAGGCACAGTCCCCAGATCCCATCGCCACCAAGGCCATACCCGTAAACGAAGGGTCACCTGCCACAGTTCCCCAAAGGGAACCAGCACCAGCCAGGATCCCAAACCAAACAATGCCCAGGCCAGCGAGTCAGCAGTTCCCTGTGCACTGCTAGACGACAGACCCTCAGGAGGCAGCAGTGACCCAGGGCGCAAAGATAGGACAGGGAGGTCACAGGCATCTGTGAACCGGCCTGACGCTAGGGACCATGGCAACAGCCCTGAGATCAGATTAAGTGAGCCAACCGGGTTCCCACTGCCAGCACCGGGCACTGAGCTGCCACCAGACTGCAGGGACACAACCCAGCAGCTCCGGAACTAGTTTGTCCTCACGCACTGGTCACTGCATCGACAAGGCATCTAACGTACTTGTCTCACAACGGAACCACAGATGTAAGGCAAAACCCATTTTCCTGAACTTGAATGTACATGAATGCTAGGAGCCCCTGCTATAATTGATGGGGGGGAGGGGAGAATGGAGTGGTCAGGGATGCACACAAACAGCAACCACCAGCACTCTACTGCACCAACCACTCAACCAAGATTGAAATGACCTGCCAAGGGTCAACCAGACAGAGCCCATATAGAGCTAAGGCCAGAGCACAGTCAATGCAGAGACGATTTGCACTAAAGGCTCAGGGGAGAGTAATGTCATGTATCCTACATGGCTACTGTTGGTACTATCACAAGGTGTGTCACCAGAGGGCACAGCAGTGGGAGGTGTGCCTGGCCTAGTATAAAAGGCAGGCCACCAGGTGTGATCCTCACTCTGGAGTTAATGAATAAAGGACTAAGGTCACTACAGTTCAAGCACAACACATTGTCTCGTGGAATCATTACTAGAGCATCTAAGGACAAACATGGTGCTTCCCTTTAAGGGAGGGAAGGAGCCTGTGAATCCGGCAGCGCTGCGTGGGATATTGTGCAGCGCTCTACTGTTACCACTCCTCTTACTCCATTTAGTGTTCCAAGGGAAGGGGTAACGCTTGAATTAGTGTTCTACTTCCCTTCTGGAGTGCTAAACTGGAATTTTGCGCCTGATTGAATTGTGCCGCACTCGGCGATACAGTTGCCATCCCACAAAAGTTATCATACCAAATGTGGCGCTACGCAATTTCTAGCCCTATATGTTTCAATGGGATCACCTCTCATATATCTAAATTCGAGGGAATATAGGCTGAGTCCCCTCAATCTCTCCTCATAGGACAATCCCCCATCCCAGGAATCAGTCTGGAGAACCTTTGTTGCACTTCCTCCATGGCACGGATATCCTTCCTACAAATCCCCTGGGAGGATAGACACACCAACGTTAGCATCCTCGACCAGGCCAACATCCCCAGCATTGAAGCACTTACCACACTTGATGAGCTCCACTGGACAGGCCACATCATTCGCATGCCAGTCACATGGGTCCCAAAGCAAGCCCTGTACTCGGAACGCTTTCACGGCAAGCGAGCCAAAGGTGGGCAGAAGAAATGTTTCAAGGACACCCTCAAAGCCTCCCTGATAAAGTGCAACATCCCCACCGACACCTGGGAGTCCCTGGCCAAAGACTGCCCTATGTGGAGGTAGTACATCCGGGAAGGCGCTGAGCACCTCGAGTCTCATCGCCAAGAGCATGCAGAAATCAAGCGCAGGTAAACCAGAGTGTGCGGCAAACCAGTCGCACCCACCCCGGTCCGGACATGGATTGGGTGTGTGCTGGATCCGTTGTTAAGGATCACAGCCTGCATGTCGTCGTTGAGCAGGCGGAGGATGGTGATGTACTTTTGCGAAACAGAGGAGGACGCTCCATAGATCTTCGCGGTTGACAGTGTCAAAGACCTTTGTAAGGTCGAAGAAGGCCATGTATAAGGGCTGGCATTTTTCCTGCAGCTGTCGCACTGCAAAAATCATGTCCGTTGTGTCCCATAGGGACGAAATCCGCACTGCGACTCCGAGAGGAGCCCCTCGGCCACAGGGAGAAGACGGTTGAGGAGGACTCTAGCGACAACTTTCCCAGTGGCTGATAGCAGGGAGATTCCTCTGTAGTTGCCGCAGTCAGACTTGTCCCGTTTTTAAAAGATGGTCACGATCACTGTATCTCTGAGATCCCCCGACATACTCTCCTCCCTCCAGATGAGAGAAATGAGGTCATGTATTCACGCCAACAGTGCCTCTCCACCATACTTCCATGCCTCAGCAGGGATTTCATCCGCTCCCGTAACCTTGTTGTTTTTAAGCTGTCTTATGGCTTTTTCCACCTCGTGCAGTATTGGAGACTTACTGAGGTGGTGGCGGGTAGCATGCTGCAGGATGGAGTCAAGAACACTTGAGTCAAAGGTAGAGTCTCAGTTGAGGAGATCTTCGAAATGCTCCAGCGGGTCCTGACTGCCTCGGTGTTCTTGATGAGTGTTTCCCTATTCTTGGGTGGGGTCTTGGATGTTTGGACCATAGGTGGCCTTGACTGCGATGAAGAATCCTCGCAAATCATGGCTGTCAGCCAGCTGCTGTATCTCGTGTGCTTTCTCCATCCACCACCTGTTCTTTAGGTCCTGGGTTTTTTATTGGACCTCAGCCTTGAGCCATCTGTAATGCTGCTTTGCTGCTCCCGAGTTGGGTTTTTGTTTCTGTCATGTATGTAC
Source organism: Pristiophorus japonicus (assembly GCF_044704955.1). Taxonomy (NCBI): domain Eukaryota; kingdom Metazoa; phylum Chordata; class Chondrichthyes; family Pristiophoridae; genus Pristiophorus; species Pristiophorus japonicus. The sequence goes on along the minus strand of NC_091977.1, from coordinate 281,166,505 downwards.
ATGCTGTTTGTAGCCACCAGATGGTGTCATTGTTGGAGGCCACTGAGCAGCATGCACATGGTGCTGCTCTGGTATAAAAGGCCAGCCATTCGGTGAGTCAGGCATTTGGGCCGTAATGAAGCAGAAACAAGGTTGTACCTTGTTCAGTTAGACAGTGCTCAGTTTGTACCTTTATTGCAAACATAACATTTGGCGACGAGAATACAAGAACCTTATTTGCAAAATGAGCACGATTGGATTTTTAGAGCGATTCGTGGAGGGAGAAAATTGGGCAGACTTTGTGCGCCATTTGAACCAGTACTTCGTGGCCAACAAAATGAAGGAGTCGCCGATGCAGATCGGCACCGGGCCGTGTTCCTCACTGTGTGCGGTTCAAAGGTCTACGGTCTGATAAAGAATCTACTCCTGCCTAGTGATCCAACAGAGGAAACGTACAAGGAGTTGTGTACATTGGTACGGGAGCACCTCAAGCCAGATGACGGCATCATCATCTTGAGATACAGGTTTTATTCACACGTTCGATCGGAGGGCCAGAGCGTGGCGGAATTCGTTACCGACCTGAGATGTCTAGTGGGAACATGCAAGTTCGGGACGGTGTTGGCAGACATGCTGCGGGACTTCATTGTTATCGGTATCAACCACGAGCTGACCCTGCGCAAACATCTGGCGGTGGAGGAGTTGGATTTAAAAAGGGCCATCCAGATCATTCAATTATGTATGACGATGGACAGGAGCTTAAAGCAAATATCGGTGAAGAACCGAACCTCGGCAAGTACTGTAAATGCAATTGATTCGGCGTTCGGTAGAGCGGCACAAGGCAGGGCCGATCCTGCTGCGTTCGCGAAACCTGTGGCTGCCCAAAGTCCGCCAGCAGGAATGTATCTGACTTCTCCGTGTTGGCGTTATGCGGGAAATCATCGGCACCAGCAGTGCCAATTTAAGAGATATAGTTGCAAAGGCTGTCTGAGAGTGGGGCATCTCCAGCACAAGTGTCCGCAGATGAGCAAGTAAGCTGCGACACACCATATGGAGGTTGAGAGTCAGACTAGTGTGGATCCAGATACGCAAACCGAGATGCCAGAGGAGGAAGTGTATGGACTGTACTTCAAAAACAGGAGTAAACCAATTTTGATTAACGTGAAGTTTAACGGGATACTGGTATCGATGGAACTGGACACATGGGCGAGTCATTGGATCATGAACAAGAAGGCATTTAATAAGCCTTGGGATACGAAGACTGTGAGGTCCAGGCTGAGCCCTGTCAACGCCAAGCTGCGCACATACACCAAAGAACTGATAAAGGTGATAGGCAGTGCACAAATTAATGAGTCATATAACGGTGCTGTTCACGAGTTGATTGTTCCAGGCAATGGCCTAACGCTGATCGGCAGGAGCTGGTTGGAGAAAATCAGATCGACTGGAACGACATAAAGGCGTTGTCAGCGGAGGAAGATACATGTGCCCAAGTATTGAGCAAGTTCCCCTCACTGTTCGAACCAGGTATCGGCAACTTCACGGGAGTCATGGTGCAGATCCACGTGGACTCAGGTGCAAGACTTGTCCATCATAAAGCTCGGGCAGTGCCATATATGATGAGGGAAAAGGTCGAAATTGAACTGGACAGACTTCAGCGTGAAGGGATCACATCACCGGTTGAATTTAATGAATGGGCCAGCCCCATTGTTTCTGTGCTGAAAAGTGATGGCACGGTCAGAATCTGTGGAGATTACAAGGCTACGATCAACAGGGTTTCGAAACAAGATCAGTACCTGTTACCGAAGGCTGATGACTTGTTTGCAATGCTAGCCGGAGGGATGGCGTCCACAAAACTGGACTTGACCTCGGCCTATATGATGCAGGAGTTGATCAAGACATCGAAGAGACTTACGTGCATTAACACGCACAAAGGACTGTTTATTTACCACAGTTGCCCGTTTGGAATTCGCTCGGCTGCAGCAATATTTCAGAGGAATACTGAAGTCCGTTCCCAGAACCGTCACATTCTAAGATGACATCCTGATCATCGATCATGACTCCAAGGAACATCTGAACAACCTGGAAGAGGTTCTACTGCATTTGGACAGAGTGGGACTCAGACTTAAACGCTCGAAGTGCGACTTGATGGCACCGGAGGTCGAATTCCTCGGGAGGAAAATCGCCACTGATGGCATCAGACCTACTGATGTGAAAACCAAAACCATCAAGGATGCACCCAAGCCGCAGAACGTGATGGAGCTGTGTTCGTTCCTGGGTCTACTCAACTACTTCGGTAACTTCCTACCTAAATTGAGCACCTTTTATTAGAACCACTGCACATGCTGCTGAGAAAAGGTGACAACTGGGTGTGGGGTGTGTCTCAAGACAGCTTTTGAGAAAGCCACCAATCTGCTTTGCTCGAACAAGCTGCTGGTACGTTATGACCCATGTAAACATTTAGTTTTGGCCTGTGATGCATTATCATATGGAATTGGTTGCGTGTTACAAAAAGCCAATGAGTCGGGGAAACTTCAACCTGTCGAGTATGCATCAAAAAGTTTGTCTAAAGTAGAAAGGGCCTACAGTATGGCAGAAAAAGAAGCTTTAGCGTGTGTGTACGGTGTTAAAAAGATGCATCAATACCTGTTCAGTCTAAGGTTCGAATTAAAGACTGATGACAAGCTGCTCATTTCATTGTTTTCCGAGAGCAAAGGTATCAACCTTTCATCCCGCATCCAAAGGTGGGCGCTGACATTATCTGCCTATGATTATGTCATAGAGAATTGTGCCGATGCTTTGAGCCGGTTGCCGTTGCCCACACCAGAGGTGGAAATGCCACAATTGGCAGATTTAATGTTAATCATGGATGCTTTTGAGAGTGAAAGTACCCCTGTCACGGTTCAACAAGTTAAGCCAGGACCTGATTTTATCGGTGGTAAAGGGTTGCATCCTTAAAGAGGATTAGTCTGCTATACCTAAGCAAATGTGTGAGGAGGCCAACCCATACATTCGTCGCAAGGACGAACTGTCTATTCAAGCAGATTGCATATTGTGGAGCAATCGAGTTGTAATGCCTAAGAAAGGGAGAGAGAAGTTTGTGCATGAGTTAGACAGCACTCATCCGGGTATAGTGATGATGAAGGCCATCACCAGGTCCCACGTATGGTGGCCAGGAATTGATTCTGAGCTGGAAGCATGTGTGCATCAGTGCAACACCTGCATGCAGCTCAGCAAAGCACCAGGGAATCGCCGCTGAGTCTGTGGTCATGGCCATCCAAACCTTGGTCCAGGATCCATGTAGATTTTGCAGGTCCCTTCTTGGACAAGATGTTTTTAGTGGTGGTCGATGCTTATTCGAAGTGGATAGAATGCATAATCATGTCATCCAGTAAATCCACTGCAACCACAGAGAATCTCAATGTCATGTTCGCGACACATGGTCTGCCTGACATAGTGGTGAGCGACAATGCTTCACCAGTCAGGAGTTACAGGAGTTTGTAAAACTTAACAGCATAAAACATGTAAGGTCAGCACCGTTCAAGCCTGCATCCAATGGGCAAGCAGAACGTGCAGTACAAATTATCAAGCAAAGCTTGAGGAAAGTAACCCAAGGGTCACTGCAGACCCGCTTGACTTGCATACTGCTGAGTTACAGATAAGACCCCACACACTCACAGGGGTCTCGCCTGCTGAACTCATGATGAAAAGAGGTCTTAAGACCAAGTTATCTCTTGTACACTCGGATTTAAGTAATCATGTTGAATACAGAAGACAGAGTCAACAAGGGTACCACGATCACGCAACTGTGTCACGCGAGATTTCTGTTAATGATCCTGTATATGTGTTGAATTATGGTCAGGATTCCAAATGGTACAGTCATGGTCAAGGAGGGCAACAGAGTATTTATTATTAAGCTCAAGAATGGGCAAACTTGCAGGAAATACATGGATCAAACAAAACTGAGGCATACAGACGAGCCAGAGCAGTCAGATGAAGAAACTTTCGATGAACAACCAACCTACCAACAGCCTTCAATGGACTCAAGGGTCATCAGTGAACCCGGAATTTCCAACATGGATTTGTTCAATAAAAATGGACTTGCAATTCCTGACATGGCCACTGCCACCCGCAATAAGTCAGCCATCCAGCCACCAGCCACAACAGATTCTGCACACTCACCCAAGGCCGGAATCGAACTGAGACGGTCAACCCGGGAGCGTAAAACATCGGACCGTCTCAACCTGTGAAAGACTGTGATAAGATCTCAGAGGACGGTATTGTCATGTATGTACATGCTGTTTGTAGCCATCAGATGGTGTCATTGTTGGAGGCTACTGAGCAGCACTGGTGCTACTCTGGTATAAAAGGCCAGTCTTTCAGTGAGTAACACACTCTGGGCCGTAATAAAGCAGAAACAAGGTTGTACCTTGTTCAGTTAAACAGTACTCAGTTTGTACCTTTATTGCATACATAACAGTTTAAGGCTCAGAAATGCCCTGCGCTTGCGATCTATTAGCTCTTGAATCTCCTGATCATTCGCATCAGACCAGTCCTGGTGTTTCCTGGTTGAGTGACCGAGCGTCTCTTTGCAGGCACTGGTTATGGAGGCCTGGAGGGCAGACCAAGCGCTGTGGGCATTCTGCGTCTCGGGGTTATCAAGGCACACCAGGTTAGCTGTGAGGCGCTGGCCGTATAGGGCTCTCTTAGCTGGGTCTTTAAGTGCCCCGGCATTGACTTTTTTTGCGGCACTGCTTCTGCTGTCCCCTCCACTTTGGGGCTATGTTAATGTCGATGATGGATCGCATTAGGCAGTGGTCCGTCCAGCAGTCGTCAGCTCCTGTCATAGCACAGGTGATGCGCACATCCTTGCGATCCCTGGCTCAGACGATGATATAGTCAAGCAGGTGCCAGTGTTTGGAGCGAGGGTGTTGCCACGATGCCTTGTATTTGTCCCTCTGGTGGAACAAGGTGTTGGTGATGACAAGTTCATGTTCTAGACATTTTGTCAGGAGTAGGATACCGCTGGAGTTGGCTTTCCCTACTCCCTCTCTGCCAATCACGCCTCCCCAGAGGTCTGTGTCCTTGCCGACCCTGGCATTGAAGTCACCGAAGAGGATCAGTTTGTCGCCCACAGGGACGCAGGACAGGGATTTTTCGAGGTAGGAGTAAAAACTGAGTGTTGGGGCATATGCACTGATGACTGTGGTGCATTGATTCCGGGACAGGATGAGTCGAAGAATTATGAGGCGTTTGTCAACCCCGCAGGGGGAGTCTTTGAGGCAGTCGACCAGCTCATTTTTGATGATGAAGCCGACTCTGTGAAGGCGGCATTCGTCCTCTGGTTTCCCTTTCCAGAAGGTGTAACCTCCAACTTGTTCCTTGAGCTTGCCTTTCCCTGCCGCCCAGGTCTCGCTTAGAGCAGCGATGTCGATATCAAAGCGTCTAAGTTCCTGGACAACTTTGGCGGTGCGGCGTTCCGGTCTGTCGCTGTTGGAGTTGTGCATGAGGGTCCTGACGTTCTAGGTCCCGAACTTCATGTTAGCGGAGTGGAAGATGCCTGTGCACAAGTTCTTTTAACATGGGGTGGCCGTTGCACACCGGCTATCACACGGGCTTAGCTGAGCAAGGTCTTGGTCCAGTGGCAAGGGGGTCGAAGACGACTGGAGACCAGGCACTGCTGTATGAGCCTAGTTGCCTACGGTGAGATGTTGGCCGCAAGCTCGGTGCTGAGTAGTGCCCTTGATGGTAGGTGGTTCGAGGCTTGGTTGGGAGCAGGCACTGGGAGGGTCAGTGACCCACTGGAGTTCCGAGTGGAACATCACAGCCATGATGCTTACCAGTCGTAAGAGGCCAGGTCACCATTGGGGAAGTAGAGGCCCAGTCGTCTCTGAAGGAGGGGAAAGGCCAGCCGCCATCGTGGAAGAGGAGGAGGCTCAAACGCCGTTGTGGAGGAGAGGCACAGCTGTTGCCACTGGAGGGGATCCAGTCGCCGCTGGGGAGAGGCCTGGATGCTGCTGGAGGCCCGAACGCCTGGTCAGATGCTCACCTAGCTCGCTGGCTGTCGTCGAGGGTCGGGAATCGGAGGAGGAGGTCATCGAGGGGGTGGGGGGAGCAAAAGTCCAGGTTGATGCTGCTGCAGGAGGCTTGGACACCCGAGTCGTCACCCATGGGTGGTTTAGAGCGAAGCCTGAGGTAGGCCTGGATTTTGGGATTCACAGGGTTAGGGTTTAAGGCAGGGATTTATGCAGCCCTTATTAGGGTCTGTTAGGGCTAGGGGAAGTTTAGACAGTGGGAGGGGGGTTGTTAAGGGCGGATAGTTGTTGGATGGCAGGGGTAAGATTGATTTGGCAGGGGAGCTCCCGAGGCCATCTGTGCCTTGCAGTAGCCCACTAGTTACAGCCTGCCAACCCGAAAATGATCTGTTTATTCTTACTTCCTATTTTCTGTCTGTTAACCAATCCTCAATCCATGGTAATATATATTACCCCCAATCCATAATTTTGTTAACCTCTTGTGTGTCACCTAAGCGAATGCTTTCTGAAAATCCAAATACAGTACATCTACTTGTTCTCCCTTGTCTACCCTACTAGTTACAACCTCAATAAACTCTATTAGATTTGTCAAACACGATTTCCCTTTCATAAATCCATGTTGACTCTGCCCAATCATATTATAATTTTATAAGTGCCCTGTTTCTTTGTCCCTAATAATAGATTCTAGCATTTTCCCTACTACTGAGATCAGGCTAACTTGTCTGTAGTTCCCTGCTTTCTCTCTCCTTCCTTTCTTGAAAAGCAGGGTTACATTTGCTACCTTCCAATCCATGGGGACCATTCTCGAACCCAGGGCCCCGATATTGGTGGCCTTACCGCCCACTGTCGCTGACTGCCGCCGAGTTTTGCTGCCGTTTTCCTATCCTCGCCATTTTCCTCTTGGGCTGGAGTGGGCAGGAGGGGAGTACCACCGGGAACCGCCCGCTGACATCCTCTGGCAGCCAAATAGCGGCCTCCCACCCACCGAGCTTCCAGATTGGTGCGTGTGGGAGTTGGCATCAGCAGGGGGAAGGGCTGCTGCATGGAGGCTGGTCTAACCCCAATGGTAAGTCTGAAGAATGGAAAAAAATGGTTAGTGACCATATTTAAAAACATTTTTTTACAGTGACTTATCTGGATGGGGTCTGAAGGTGTTCCGGTGGTTTTTTTGTTTGCCATGATTTTTATTTTCAGCTCCTTCGCCCTCCCTTGGCCCGACTCCATCCTCGGCGGCACTTGGGGGGGGCAAGAGCCTTTGCCACCAAGATTGAGATCTCCCGCCCACTGCCGCCCAGACTGACGGTGTAAGCCATTGTTTGGCTGCCGGGCGGTACTGCCACCTCTTTTAGCGGAATCTTCCAGGCAAACTACTGCCCGGTCTCTTGGCGGCCATCGCCGGTCCTTTGGGTGGCACTTGGGCAGGCCTTGGCCTTCACCAATTTTGGCCTCTAGGGAATTCTGGAAGATCAAAACCAATACTCTGCAGCCATCTCTTAAAACCCTAGGATGTAGGACATCGAGTCCAGGGGATTTGTCAGCTCTTAATTCCATTAGTTTCTCCAGTACTATTTTTTTTTACTAATACTCATTTCTTTAAGTTCCTCATTTTCACTAGACCCTTGGTTCCCCACTATTTCCAAAAAGTTTTTTGTCTTCTTCCATGAAGAAAGATACAAAGAGGGTTGGGAAGCCAGATAGAAAGATATGACAGTTGTTTAATGTTGCTTCCATTTCCTTATTCCCCATTATAATTTCTCCTATCTCTGCCTGTCAGTGACCCACATTAACTTTTGCTAACCATTCCATTTTTACATATCTATAGAAGCTTTCAAGCTTGTCTCTTGCAAGTTTGCTCTCATTCTATTTTCTGTCTCTTTATTCATTTCTTGGTCCTCCTTTGGTGAATTCCAAAATCTTCCCAAGCCACAGCCTTATTATTCTTTTTGGCAACATTATAAGCCTAATATTCGAATACTATCTTTAACTCCTCTAGTTAGTCATGGTTGGACCATTTTTCCTGTGAAACATTTGCCTTTGTTTATCTACTGTCATATCTTCTAATCTAGTTTCCCAACCTACCTTAGCCATTTCACCTCTCATACCTACGTAGTTTGCTTTGTTCAGATTTAAGACCCGAGTTTCAGATTTAACTAAATCACTCTCAAACTCAACATAGAATTCTATCATGTTATGATCACTGTTCTCCAGAGGCTCCTGTACTATAAGGTTATTAATTAATGCTGTCTCGTTGCACAATACTAGATCTGAAATAGCCTGTTCCTTAGTTGGTTCTTTGACATACTGATCTAGAAAACTATTTTGCATTGCCCTTTATTTGGGGAACAATTCCAATGCTGCAGCCTCAATCGGCCCCAGATAATGAACTCCCTTGGGAAACCAAGACTAACCTTTGCAGCCATGACTCATGATACCAATTAAAAACCTCCACTGAGCAACAGGGATTTACTGGGAACCACCTGAGTTTCATTGGGGTAAGTCCCAGCAAGGCTGAATCAACAATTCCATTGTTTGGACCACTGTGTGTTCAGCCTAAGTTTCCAAAGTCACCACTGCCTGCTAAACCTCTCTGCCTCTCTACCTCTCTTTGCTCCTTTGAAACACTCCTTAAAATCTACCTCTTCAACTGCCCGAATCTCTCCTTATGTGGCTCGGTGTCAAATTTTGTTTGGTAATGCTTGTGTGAAGTGTCTTGGGACGTTTTACTACATTAAAGGCGGTATATAAATACAAGTTGTTGTTGTTGTTGTATAAGCCCTCCCACGAGTCACTTGGAACTGCACTTTCAAGCTGCCTGCTGCCTAGTTTTTGGCCTTCCATTCTCCAAAATGCTTCTGCAGCAGACAATCTGCTTAACCATTCCCTCACCGCCACCTTTGATGCCCTAGTCCCAAATACTATCTCCCACTCTGGTCGTTCCCCCTGATATCGCCCCCATATTTGCTACATCAAGTCCAAAGGGCACGTGCTTGAGAGTATCTGGTGCTCAACTGGTTTAGCCATTCATCAAGCAATACTGGGCCTTGCCCTCCTCTGCCAAAACCATTCACTACTCCTGGATCATCCTCAAAAGCAAAGATAACTCCAGTTTTTTTTCTCCACTAACAACCATTTTGTAAAAGCCCTCTCTCCTGCCCCCTCTACCCACACTTCCTATCAGAAGTGTGAGGCGCTCCTGAACTTCCCTTTGTTCACCAAGAGAATCTGCCCCAAAGAAACCCTTGCTCTAGTCCTGAAACCACATCTTCATATAGTTTCTCTCCTACCTCCCCTTAAGCCCTCGCCAAGTTCATCTTGTCAATGCGACCCATCTCTTATTGCCTTGACCCCATTCTCACTAAACTTCTGACCATCCAGCTTCCCTTTCTGCTGCCCAGGCTATCTGACATCGTACTGTCTCCCTCCCTTTCAAAACAGTCGTCATCACCTCTCTCCTCAAAAAACCTACCCTCGATTTGGTCTTTGCAAACTACCACTCCATCTCCAACTTCCATTTCTTCTCCGAAGTCCATGAGCGTATTGTTGCCTCCCAAATAAATGCTCATCCATCCCACAACTCCATGTTTGAACCTCTCTAAAGAAGTTTCTGTTCCTGCCACAGCACTGAAACACCTCTAATCAAAGTCACAAATAACATCCTCTATAACTAACCATAATGCTTCTCGACCTCTCTGCAGCCTTTGACATGGTTGACCAGACCATCCTCTTTCAATGCCTTTCCTCATTGTCCATCGCAGTAGGAATGCCCTCACTTGGTTCCACTCTTACCTATCATAGCCAGAGATTCTCCAACAATGGCTTCTCTTCATGGACATGCACCACTACTTCTGGAGACCCCAATGTTGAACGCTTTCTCTTCCTCATCTATATGCTGCTCCATGGCAAAATCATCTGAAAACATGTCAGATTCCACATGTATGCTGAAAATACCCAGCTCTACCTCTTCACCAGCTCTCTCCACCACTCCACTGCCTCTGTGTTGCAGATTGCATATCGAGAGTGTCAGCTGTGGCTCAGTAGGTAGCACACTTGCCTCTAAGTCAGAAAGTTGTGGGTTTGAGTCCTACTCCAGGGACTTGAGCACATAAATCTAAGCTGACACTCCAGTACAGTAGTGAGGGAGTGCTGCACTGTCAGAGGTGTTGCCTTTTGGATGAGACATTAAACCGAGGCCCTGTTTGCTCTCTCAGGTGAATGTAAAAGATCCCATGGCACTATCCTTCCTTCAAGACCAACATCCTGTTGTGTAATAACTGTCAGACTGAGTACTGTTTAACTCCAAGAGGAATGACCTTGGCTCTGCTTTATTAAGGCCCAAAGTGACTAATACACAAAATGGCTGGCCTTTTATACTTGGGCTGCACACACATGCGTGCAGCCCAATTACCTCCAACAGTGACTCCATCTAGTGGCTAGTGATCCCAAAAGTACATACATGACACATCCCATTAACCATTTTGATTACTTTTTGTACTTGTGCACTAGCTTTTAGTGATTTATGTACAATCACACATAAATCCCCTTGTTCTTCTACAACTCCTAGCCTCGGATTATTGAAAAAAAAATCTGATTTCTCTTTGTTGGGTTCAAAGTGGATGATCTCACACTTCCCCAATGTTGAACACCATCTGCCACAGTTTTGCCCTTAAACATTCTATCTATTTCTCTTTGTAACTTCCTGCTCCCAACTACACAACTTACTTCTAACTACCTTTTAACTTCATGCCATCTGAAAACTTGGATATACTGCTCTCTATTCCTTCATCTTAGTCATTAGTGTAACTGGCGAAAAATTCTCTTCGGCTGGATATCATAATCCAATAACTAGATCTGGAGTAAAAACAGAACATAAGAACATAAGAATTAGGAACAGGAGTAGGCCATCTAGCCCCTCGAGCCTGCTCCGCCATTCAATATGATCATGGCTGATCTGGCCGTGGACTCAGCTCCACTTACCCGCCCGCTCCCCGTAACCCTTAATTCCCTTATTGGTTAAAAATCTATCTATCTGTGACTTGAATACATTCAATGAGCTAGCCTCAACTGCCTCCTAGGGCAGAGAATTCCACAGATTCACAACCCTCTGGGAGAAGAAATTCCTTCTCAACTCGGTTTTAAATTGGCTCCCCCGAATTTTGAGGCTGTGCCCCCTAGTTCTAGTCTCCCCGACCAGTGGAAACAACCTCTCCGCCTCTATCTTGTCTATCCCTTTCATTATTTTAAATGTTTCTATAAAATCACCCCTCATCTTTCTGAACTCCAACAAGTAAAGACCCAGTCTACTCAATCTATCATCATAAGGTAATCCCCTCATCTCCGGAATCAGCCAAGTGAATTGTCTCTGTACCCCCTCCAAAGCCAGTATATCCTTCCTTAAGTAAGGTGACCAAAACTGCATGCAGTACTCCAGGTGCGGCCTCACCAATACCCTATACAGTTGCAGCAGGACCTCCCTGCTTTTGTACTCCATCCCTCTCGCAATGAAGGTCAACATTCCATTCGCCTTCCTGATTACCTGCTGCACCTGCAAACTAACTTTTTGGGATTCATTCCCTCTGCACCACAGCATGTTGTAATTTCTTCCCATTCAAATAATATTCCCTTTTACTGTTTTTTTCCCAAGGTGGATGACCTCATACTTTCTGACATTGTATTCCATCTGCCAAACCTTAGCCCATTCGCTTAACCTATACAAATCTCTTAGCAGCCTCTCTGTGTCCTCTACACAACCCGCTTTCCCACTAATCTTTGTGTCATCTGCAAATTTTGTTACACTACACTCTGTCCCCTCTTCCAGGTCATCTATGTATATTGTAAACAGTTGTAGTCCCAGCACCGATCCCTGTGGCACACCACTAACCACTGATTTCCACCCCGAAAAGGACCCATTTATCCCGACTCTCTGCTTTCTGTTCGCCAGCCAATTCTCTATCCATGCTAATACATTTCCTCTGACTCCGCGTACCTTTATCTTCTGCAGTAACCTTTTGTGTGGCACCTTATCGAATGCCTTTTGGAAATCTAAATACACCACATCCATCGGTACACCTCTATCCACCATGCTCGTTATATCCTCAAAGAATTCCAGTAAATTCCAGAAAATGCTGGAAATCTCAGGGGGTCAGGCAGCAGGTGTGGAGAGAAACAGAGTTAACGTTTCGGGTCTGTGACCCTTCGTCACAACTGGAAAAGTTCGAGATGTAACAGATTCTTCAGGACGTACAGGGGCAGTGAAAGGGGGAGGGGAGGAAAGAACAAAAGGGAAGGTCTGTGATAGGGTGGAAGACAGGAGAGATTAAAGAGATAGAAGGGATAATGGGCAAAATTGAGATGGTAATGACACTAGATCTGGAGTTTTTTTAGATAATGATTCACTGTGTCAGCGTAAAACATTGCCTTTAGCAGAGGAAGTGAGAAACAGATCAAGTTTAAAATGAATCATTGCAAAATCTTGATTTACTTCTGTAGCCCTGGGTATCCATAACTATTATAAGAAAAAGCATGGGATGCTGTTCAATGCAAAATTATACTGCGTCTGGTGATTTTCATTTACGTGCTACACCAGACAGCAGGCCTCATCCATGCATAATAGTGTTACTGTGTGACAGATCTTGTCTGGACCAATACATGAAGGGTAATGCTAAGTTTCTCCACAATTGTCAATAAAATAGTAGCACACGCTTGAGAATACCACTGCACAGTAAGAGACTGATTTTGAATTCCAATCTCGACTGAAAGCTGCATAAGCTTTTTTGAGAGAGGCACTTCCATCAACTGTAATCGTATCATTTGTAAGCGAGGGAGAGAATCCCCTACTTTACTGCTGAAGCATAGCTCCTAGTGCATCAACCAAAGCAGTAATAGTGTGCACAGAGATGTTCCGAGCTGAATCATTCCCTCAAATGGACTGAAGAGATTAACATTAATGTAGAGGCATGAATTGGTTCAGGAGGGTTAGAAAATATACATTTTACTTTTCCACATTTTTTTCCAAAAAGTGTCTGTCAAACAGTGCTAATGGATTAGAAACATAGAAACATAGAAAATAGGTGCAGGAGCAGGCCATTCAGCCCTTCTAGCCTGCACCGCCATTCAATGAGTTCATGGCTGAACATGAAACTTTAGTACCCCCTTCCTGCTTTCTCGCCATACCCCTTGATCCCCCGAGTAGTAAGGACTTCATCTAACTCCCTTTTGAATATATTTAGTGAATTGGCCTCAACTACTTTCTGTGGTAGAGAATTCCACAGGTTCACCACTCTCTGGGTGAAGAAGTTTCTCCTCATCTCGGTCCTAAATGGCTTACCCCTTATCCTTAGACTGTGACCCCTGGTTCTGGACTTCCCCAACATTGGGAACATTCTTCCTGCATCCAACCTGTCCAAACCCGTCAGAATTTTAAACGTTTCTATGAGGTCCCCTCTCACTCTTCTGAACTCCAGTGAATACAAGCCCAGTTGATCCAGTCTTTCTTGATAGGTCAGTCCCACCATCCCGGGAATCAGTCTGGTGAATCTTCGCTGCACTCGCTCAATAGCAAGAATGTTCTTCCTCAAGTTAGGACCAAAACTGGACACAATACTCCAGGTGTGGCCTCACCAAGGCCCTGTACAACTGTAGCAACACCTCCCTGCCCCTGTACTCAAATCCCCTCGCTATGAAGGCCAACATGCCATTTGCTTTCTTAACCGCCTGCTGTACCTGCATGCCAACCTTCAATGACTGATGTACCATGACACCCAGGTCTCGTTGCACCTTCCCTTTTCCTAATCTGTCACCATTCAGATAATAGTCTGTCTCTCTGTTTTTACCACCAAAGTGGATAACCTCACATTTATCCACATTATACTTCATCTGCCATGCATTTGCCCACTCACCTAACCTATCCAAGTCACTCTGCAGCCTCATAGCATCCTCCTCGCAGCTCACACTGCCACCCAACTTAGTGTCATCCGCAAATTTGGAGATACTACATTTAATCCCCTCGTCTAAATCATTAATGTACAGTGTAAACAGCTGGGGCCCCAGCACAGAACCTTGCGGTACCCCACTAGTCACTGCCTGCCATTCTGAAAAGTACCCATTTACTCCTACTCTTTGCTTCCTGTCTGACAACCAGTTCTCAATCCACGTCAGCACACTACCCCCAATCCCATATGCTTTAACTTTGCACATTAATCTCTTGTGTGGGACCTTGTCGAAAGCCTTCTGAAAGTCCAAATATACCACATCAACTGGTTCTCCTTTGTCCACTTTACTGGAAACATCCTTAAAAAATTCCAGAAGATTTGTCAAGCATGATTTTCCTTTCACAAATCCATGCTGACTTGGACCTATCATGTCACCATTTTCCAAATGCGCTGCTATGACATCCTTAATAATTGATTTAATCATTTTACCCACTACTGAGGTCAGGCTGACCGGTCTATAATGCCCTGCTTTCTCTCTCCCTCCTTTTTTAAAAAGTGGGGTTACATTGGCTACCCTGCACTCGATAGGAACTGATCCAGAGTCAATGGAATGTTGGAAAATGACTGTCAATGCATCCGCTATTTCCAAGGCCACCTCCTTAAGTCCTCTGGGATGCAGTCTATCAGGCCCTGGGGATTTATCGGCCTTCAATCCCATCAATTTCCCCAACACAATTTCCCGACTAATAAAGATTTCCCTCAGTTCCTCCTCCTTACTAGACCCTCTGACCCCTTTTATATCCGGAAGGTTGTTTGTGTCCTCCTTAGTGAATACTGAACCAAAGTACTTGTTCAATTGGTCTGCCATTTCTTTGTTCCCCATTATGACTTCCCCTGATTCTGACTGCAGGGGACCTACGTTTGTCTTTACTAACCTTTTTCTCTTTACCTATAGAAACTTTTGCAATCCGCCTTAATGTTTCCTGCAAGCTTCTTCTCGTACTCCATTTTCCCTGCCCTAATCAAACCCTTTGTCCTCCTCTGCTGAGTTCTAAATTTCTCCCAGTCCCCAGGTTCGCTGCTATTTCTGGCCAATTTGTATGCCACTTCCTTGGCTTTAATACCAACCCTGATTTCCCTAGATAGCCACGGTTGAGCCACCTTCCCTTTTTTATTTTTACGCCAGACAGGAATGTACAATTGTTGTAATTCATCCATGCGGTCTCTAAATGTCTGCCATTGCCCATCCACAGTCAACCCCTTAAGTATCATTCGCCAATCTATCCTAGCCAATTCACGCCTCATACCTTCAAAGTTACCCTTCTTTAAGTTCAGGACCATGGTCTCTGAATTAACTGTTTCATTCTCCATCCTAATGCAGAATTCCACCATATTATGGTCACTCTTCCCCAAGGGGCCTCGCACAATGAGATTGCTAATTAATCCTCTCTCATTACACAACACCCAGTCTAAGATGGCTTCCCCCCTAGTTGGTTCCTCGACATATTGGTCTAGAAAACCATCCCTTATGCACTCCAGGAAATCCTCCTCCACCGTATTGCTTCCAGTTTGGATAGCCCAATCTATGTGCATATTAAAGTCACCCATTATAACTGCTGCACCTTTATTGCATGCACCCCTAATTTCCTGTTTGATGCCCTCCCCAACATCACTACTACTGTTTGGAGGTCTGTACACAACTCCCACTAACGTTTTTTGCCCTTTGGTGTTCTGCAGCTCTACCCATATAGATTCCACATCATCCAAGCTAATGTCTTTCCTAACTATTGCATTAATCTCCTCTTTAACCAGCAATGCTACCTCACCTCCTTTTCCTTTTATTCTATCCTTCCTGAATGTTGAATACCCCTGGATGTTGAGTTCCCAGCCCTGAACATCCTGGAGCCACGTCTCCGTAATCCCAATCACATCATATTTGTTAACATCTATTTGCACAGTTAATTCATCCACCTTATTGCGGATACTCCTTGCATTAAGACACAAAGCCTTCAGGCTTGTTTTTTTAACACCCTTTGTCCTTTTAGAATTTTGCTGTACAGTGGGCTTGGGTTGTTTTGTTTTGTTTTCATTTTTAAACAGTTCTCTCTTATCCATCTGCACAGGGAGACTGAAAGATCACGTACTGTAATGTATTTGCTTCATAGATTATTTGCTTCAGAATTCACATCAACACATTGCTATTAAGAACTAGGTGGTTTATTAGCAAAGATTTAACAATCACACTACACATTACCAGTTCATCCACAAGGCTCACAACCACCTACCTCATCGTGAATCCCCTGAACCCAACTGGCTGGGATTTTATTGAGTCTTGTGAACATCACGTGACTGGCTAAGCCATTCACAACTCAACAGCTCTACAATTATTTTAGATAGAACTTTAAATCAAGTACCCCTTTTAGTAAAGGCACTAGAACCCACAAATTTCCAAATGAACCGTGAACTTTGCCAAATCAACTTAAAATTATGTTCCCGCGGGTGATGATACACACCAGTCCCTCCGGTACCCACCTCTCATGGAAGGCCACGAGCATACCGGTATCAACAAAGGTCAACGTAAGACAAAGATCCTCCACCAACCTGACCCCACTACACAGCACTGCCCCCCAGTCATCAAGATCCACGGCGGGGCCCTGGACAACGTGGACCACTTTCCATACCTCGGGAGCCTATTATGAGCAAGGGCAGACATCAACGACGAGGTTCAACACCGCCTCCAGTGCGCCAGTGCAGCCTTCGGCTGCCTGAGGAAGAGAGTGTTCAAAGATCAGGCCCTCAAATCTGGCAAGAAGCTCATGATCTACAGGGCAGTAGTGATACCCACTCTCCTGGCTGGCTCAGAGACCTGGACCATATACAGTAGACACCTCAAATCGCTGGAGAAATACCACCAACGATGTCTCTGCAAGATCCTGCAAATCCCCTGGGAGGACAGACAAACCAACATTAGCGTCCTTGATCAGGCCAACACCCCAGCATTGAAGAACTGACCACACTCGACCAGCTCCATTCGGCGGGGCACATTGTTTGCATGCCTAACACAAGACTTCCAAAGCAAGGGCTCTACTCGGAACTCCTACATGGCAAGCAAGTCCCAGCAGGGCAGAGGAAATGTTTCAAGGACACCCTCAAAGCTTCCTTGATAAAATGCAACATCCCCACCGACACCTGGGAATCCCTGGCCAAAGACCGCCCGAAGTGGAGGAAGAGCATTCGGGAGGGCACTGAGCACCTCGAGTCTCATCGCCGAGAGCATGCATGAATCAAGCGCAGGCAGCGGAAGGAGCCTGAGGCAAACCAATCTTCCCACCCACCCTTTCCTTCAACCACTGTCTGTCCCACCTGTGACAGAGAATGTAATTCCTGTATTGGCCTGTTCAGTCACCTAAGAGTTCACTTTTAGAGTGGAAATAAGTCTTCCTCGATTTCGAGGGACTGTCTATGATAATGATGATGATCAACAATTCTACAAATATTTTAGTTGCACCTGTTAATCAAATGCCCCCTTATTAAAGGGGTAAATTAGATGGCAAACTTTAATACAAGTGCCCCCTAATTAAAAAGACGGGGTGCACTAAACCGACACATTAATCAAACTAAAATTTTGCCCGTAACTTAAATCAAATTAGAATTTGATTGCCGGGGGGGATGATGCACTTCAGTCCCTCTGGTGCCCACCTCTCGCGGAAGGTCACGAGCGTACCGGTGGACACCGCGTGCTCCATCTCCAGGGACACCCTGGCTCAGATGTAACTGCGGAAGAGAGGCAGGCAGTCGGGCTGAACAAACCCCCCCGACAGCCCACTGCCTGGACCGGCTGACGGCCCCCTTGGCCATGCCCAGGAGCAGTCCTATTAGGGGGCCTTCCGACCTGCCTGCTCCCCTCCGCACAGGGTGCCCAAAGATCAGGAGTGTGGGACTGAAGTGCAAACAGAATTTGAGGAGCAGCCCCTTCAAATATTGGAAGAGGAGCTACAATCTCACACCATCAGCATATACGTGGAACAAGGACTCCGAGGCCGCAGAAATTAGAGGCGGCCTGGGAGCACGTGAACCGACTTAAAAACTTATTGCATGGGACAGCACCGTGCAACACCCTCCAGGCCTAGTCCCCAATAAATAGAGGGCGGACTCCCGCGTAGAGAGCACTCCATTGGGGACCCCCATCTCCTCCTCCGGCCGGCAAGATGGTGCGCCATGGCGTATCCGGATGGCAGACGAGGATGGCAATGTGGAGAGTGTGCAAGAGCAGCCCGTACAGGAAACCCTTCCGCGCAGAACTGAAAGGCACTGAGGGGATTTCCTCGAGGAGGCTCAAGTTGTGAGGTGCCGGCTCCCCAGGGATATTTTGGGGCTTGGCGCCGATGAGAAATTCCGTCCGGACGGGGGTCAGTTCGGACGGGATCTCCCCATCTGCTTAAGCCTCCTCGACACACCTCACGGAGTCAGGGCCCAGAACTGTTTTTAGCAACTCGATGGCATTGGCCGTGCGCCGGATGTCAGCCCAGTTTAGACGCCATGCCAGCACGTCTGGTGCCATCCAGCCCGCTCCTCTGCCATCGAGCAGGTCCCTGACCCTGGTCAACTCGCCAGCCACAGCCCTCTCGTCCGCCTGCCACCTAAAATCGCGGTCGTGGAGATACGGATTCCTGAGCAGGACAGCCGCCACTCCAGATGGGGGAGAGCTGTGTTTGGTGGCGACTTTGTTCCAGACCCTGATGAGTTCCTGGTAAAAGACAGGCAGCCTCCTGCACGGCGGTCCTGACATCCCCCAGGCTCACAAACAAGAGCTGCGTGTCGTAGTTGAGGCCGTGCTGCTGCTGGAAGAAATGCGTCGCCAGCGCATGCAACCTAGGAGGAGGCTCAACGTAACAGTATCTCTGCAGGGTCTGAAGATGGAAAGTCGCTAGCTGGGCGCTGACGCACACCAACGACTGACTGCCCTCCCTAAGCGGGAGACTCAAAACCGCAGCAGAGACCCAGTGCTTCCTGTTGTTCCAGAAGAAGTCCACCAGTTTCTTCTGTATCTTGGTGACAAACGCAGGGGGAGGGGTCAAAGTGACCAGCCAGTACCACAGCATAGCGGCCACCAGCTGGTTTATGACTAGTGCTCGACCCCTGTAGGACAGTCCTGTCCAGTGCCCTAGGCGAGCGGCGACCTTGGCCTTCAGCTCCTGCCAGTTTGCCAGCCAGGCTTCCTCGTCGGGACTAAGGTAGACTCCCTGATAGAGGAGATGGGTCATGCTCCAGGCAAAAGGCCTGAGCTCATCTGGCAGGGAGTCCACCCACCACTGACCCACCAGGAGTCCGGAACATTTCTCCCAGTTGATCCTGGTGGAGGATGCGGCCGAGTAAATCTCCTGGCACTCACGCATCCTCCGCAGTTCAACGGGATCCTCTACCGTGAGGAGCATGTCATTGGCGTAAGCCAAGAGCACGACCTCCACGCCCGGCCCTTGCAGAGCCAGTCCCGTCAACCTCTTCCGTAAGAGACGCGGGAAAGACTTCACGCAGATGGCATATAACTGGCCGGACATGGGGCATCCCTGGCGCACCCCTCTCCCAAAGTGAAGAGGAACCGTCAAAGACCCGTTAATCTTAATCAGACACTCCGCGGCAGCGTACAAAAGTTGGATCCGGGCCACGAAATGCTTTAGGGCCCTGTTGCTGATGTTCTCCGGATCCGAGACCAGAGATCCGTCGTCGGCCAGCAGCATTAAGAGCTGCTTACGGACCCCCTGTCTTCTTTCCAGTGAGTAGAAGAAGGGGGAGCCGCGGTCCAGGTCCCGCAGGAACCGGATCCGCGACCTCACAAATGCGCCTCGGAACCCGACGAGCTGCAGGTCCTTCTGCGCGGCCTTCTTCGCTTCGTACACCGTCCGCAGGGCCGGGTCTTCGACGACTTGACAGAGACGGGTTTCCAGGTCGAGTACCTCCTTATCCAGGTACCCCACCCTTGCCGCCCGCCTCTTGGTCGACCCCCTCGCAAACTCTTGACAGAAGAGACAGGCGTGAGCCTTGCCTTCGTCCCACCATAACCTCAAGGAGGGGAAGCCCCCCTGCTTCCTTCTCCTGTCGGACCAGAATCGACGGAACGAGTCCTGGAACCGCTCGTCCTCCAGCAGCTGGTTGTTAAAGTGCCAGTACGCGGACCCCGTCCTCGCGCGGAGCTAAGCGAGCTCCGCCCACACCAGGTGATGGTCCGAGCAGAGCGCCGGCCGCATGGAGGCCGCCGGAACGCAGGACACGTACGTCCGAGACACGTAAAGGCGGTCGATTCTGGACCATCCTCTTCCAGGCCTCAACCAAGTAAAGACGCTGGAGCCGGGATGGAGATTTCGCCAGACGTCCACCAAGTCGAAGGATCCGACCAGGTCCCTCTGGGCGGGCTCAGGTTCGGCCTTTTCGGCCATGCCCGCCTCAGTCCCCGGGACACTTGACCCGGCAGCGACGCATTCTTGGTGGGGGGAGAAGATGTCTTCACCCGGGATAGCTGGGACTATCCAGGCACAGTACTCCACCAAGTCTTAATGAAGTTTAATGAATTCAGTAATAAGTCTTCACCCAGGTAGCTCCAGCTAATCCGGGCCAGGCAATGGGGGAGGGGTGCTTTAGTGGTGTGTGGGGCCTAGTTATTTGCAAGAGCCCCACACACACTTAGACACACACATACGCCCTGTGATGTTCCGGCCTTCTCTGATCTTCTTTCCTCTCCCCATCGATAAAACAAAGTCTTTCTGGGGAGAGCACCAGTAAACCCACCTGGATGTTGTTGAAGCTGGCTCTCCCTCTTTCCACACTGCATGCTGGTGTTTTTTCCAGTTGATGATGTTATTGGTGTTCTTTTCCCCTCTCTCCAACTCTCTGTAACAGTGATGCAGAAGTTGCTCTCCTCCTCTCCCTCAAGGTGTTTGAATGCAGTAGGCCCCTTCCTCCTCTTCCTGGGGTGTAGTCAGGTTTACAAGCCCACAGGCTGGAGCACTTGCAGAAGCTCCTCTCACCACAAGCTCACAGCTCCAAGTGAATAGGCCACGCTTCCAACAGCTCTACAACTATTTTGGTTGTAAAACAATAAATCAAGTGACCCCTGATTAAAAGGGGCGGACACACTAAGCACTTTCAAACAAGTTCCCCATTGTTTTTTTTAATTTTTAATTTTATTTGGGCAGTAAAAGCACAAATTATACAAGTACCCCCTGGCTAAAAAGGTGGGGCGGGGTGGGGGGGGGGGCGAGCACTTAAAACTGGCAATTAAACAAATTAAACTTTAACCAATAATAATCAAATTAAAATTTGGTTGCCGGGGGTGATGATGCACTCCAGTCCCTCCGGCGCCCACCTCTCGCGGAAGGCCGCGAGCGTACCGGTGGACACCGCGTGCTCCATCTCCAGGGACACCCTGGACCGGATGTAAGCGCGGAAGAGAGGCAGGCAGTCAGGCTGAATGACCCCCTCGACCGCCCGCTGCCTGGACCAACTGATGGCACCCTTGGCCGTGCCCAGGAGCAGTCCTACGAGGAGACCCTCGGACCTACCCGCTCCCCTCCGCACAGGGTGCCCAAAGATCAGGAGTGTGGGACTGAAGTGCAACCAGAAATTGAGGAGCAGCCCACACAGCGTCTGTAGTTGTAGAACCTGTGTCTGGCCATGTGTAGGCTGCTCGCTGGCTTCAGGTGGTCTCTTACCAGTGTGCTCAATTCTTCAAACGACTTGCTTGCTGGTTTCTCGGGTGCCAACAGATCCTTCATTAAAGCGTATGTTTTCGAGCCACAGCTGGTCAAGAGATGGGCTCTTCTCTTGTCTGCCTTTTCGTCGCCTAACCATTCTTAGGTTCCAAAGCTTTGCTGGAGCTTTTCTATAAAGTCCTCCCAATTGTGTCCCGCATTGTACTTTTCATCTGATCCGTTGTTCGCCATTCTGTGGATTCTGTAATCCTGTAACACATCGCCACTGTAAAGTCCTGTCCCCTCAGTACAGATTCACACGAGGAATGTAGTGAAGTCAAGGTCACTCTGGACCTGCACCTTTATTTCACAGCTCTGGAATGCTGCACTTGCCTGAGACCTGTCCTTATATACCTGTCTCTTGCAAGTGCACCCCTGGTGGTAAGGTCTGCTGGTGGTTACAGGTCATATCTTATTACAGTCATGTATAGCATGTTAGGATACAGTTATATATAATAATGTAAGATACATGACAGAGGTGAATAGGGTTTTGGTAGTTAAACTTACCAATGGACAAATCTGCCGCAAACACGTGGATCAAACTAAAAGGAGGTTCAGCAACCCCATTGAAGAATCAGAGGAAGAACACAACTTAGAGTTTACTCCACCACAGGTGACCGAACACAGGAACCAAGTGGAGGAGAGCCCAGTCACTGTGGACAGTCCGGACAGGCCTGAGGCACCGCAAACAGCAGACACTCAGGCCAGCGCCCAACAACCGGAGCCCCAACTCAGGCGATCTACAAGAGAGCGTAAACCACCAGAGAGACTTAACATGTGATCTCAATTAGACTTTGGGGGTGGGGGGAGGTGATGTCATGTATTCAACTATCATTGTAACCCATGTATAAGCTGACCTAAGTTGTACACCTTGAAAACATTGACCACAAGGAGGCGAACTTGTGGGAGACACTCCTAACCTGGACTTTCAGGTATAAAAGGGTAAGATCCACCCACCTTTAGCACTTGAGGTCTTGGTAATAAAAGTAACTGGTCACAGAGTGACCTTCTCTCAAGTATGGGCCTATTGTGCATTTATACTGTATAGTAAGGACATATCATCAACAGTTTGAAGGCCAGGAAGTGGTGAGCTACATCGCCGAACTAAGGCGCCTTGCAGGACATTGCGAATTCGGTGGATTCCTGGAGCAAATGCTAAGAGACTTTTTTGTGCTTAGCATTGACCATGAGATTATCCTTCGCAAACTATTGACTGTTGAAACACTGAATCTGAGCAAAGCCATAATGATAGCCCAGGAATTTATGTCCACCAGCGATAACACCAAACATATTTTGCAGCATAAAGTTGCATCGGCAAGTACACAAAGTAATGTCATTTTCAGGCAGGAACGCATATGGCAGGACGTACACTCCTGCAGCTGCATGACCTCAGATGACTCAGAATCCGCCATCAAGTGTGAATGTGCACCTTGTTGGCGCTGCGGAGGTGATTATTGAGCTCATCAATGGCGCTTCAAACACTATGCGTGCAAAGGTTGTGGAACAATGGGACACCTCCAGCGACTGTGCAGACGAGCTGCAAACCCTGCAAACCACCATATTGCAGAGGAAGACCGATTCATGGTGGATCAAACTGAACTAGAGACTCGAACCGAGGAGGCAGAAGTGTACAGGGTACACACCTTCACCACGAAATATCCACCGATCATGTTAAAAGTTGAACTGAATGGAATTCCAATATCCAAAAAATTGGGCACCGGTGCGAGTCAGTCTATCATGAGCAAAAAGGCCTTCGAGAAGCTGTGGTGCAACAAGGTACAATGGCCCAAGCTGAGCCATGTTCATACCAAGCTGATCCCTGTAATTGGCAATGCAGCAGTAAAAATTTCCTATGATGAATTACCACAATGGATTGTACCAGGAGATGGCCCCACACTGTTCGACAGAAGCTGGCTGGTAAAAATCCGCTGGAATTGGGACGTCATCCGAGCGTTTTTGTCCGTCGACGATGCCTCATGAGCCCAGATTTTGAGCAATTTCCCTTCGTTGTTTGAGCCAGGCATCGGAAAATTCTCGGGGGCGAAGGTGCAGATCCACTTGGTTCCCGGTGCACGACCCATCCACCACAAGGCACGTGCGGTGCCATACATGATGTGAGAGAAAGTGGAGATCGAGCTGGACAGGCTGCAATGAGAGGGCATCATCACGCCGGTGGAGTTCAACGAGTGAGCCAGTCCGATTGTTCCAGTTCTCAAAGGCGATGGCACGGCCAAAATTTGTGGGGACTATAAAGTAACGGTTAACCGTTTTTCGCTACAGGACCAGTACCCGCTACCCAAAGCAGACGACCTATTTGCTACGCTGGCAGGAGGGAAGGCTTTCACCAAGTTGGACCTGACCTCGGCCTACATGACGCAGGAGCTGGCGGAATCTTCGAAAGGCCTCACCTGCATCAACATGCACAAAGGTCTGTTCATCTACAATAGACGCCCGTTTGGGATTCTATCAGCTGCAGCAATTTTTCAAAAGAACATGGAGAGTCTGTTAAAGTCATTTCCATGCACTGTGGTTTTCCAGGACGACATATTGATCACAGGTTGGGAGACCATCGAACACTTGCTGAACCTGGAAGAGGTTCTAAGTCGTCTAGATCGTGTGGGACTCAGGTTGAAACGCTCGAAGTGTGTTTTCCTGGTGCCAGAGGTCGAGTTCTTAGGGAGAAGAATCGCGGCAGATGGCATCAGACCCACTGATGCCAAGACAGAGGCCATCAAGAACGCGCCGAGACCACAGAACGTGACGGAGCTGCGGTTGTTCCTGGGACTCCTCAATTATTTTGGTAATTTCCTACCCGGGTTAAGCACCTTGCTCGAACCTCTACATGTGTTGCTACGCAAGGGAGATGATTGGGTATGGGGGAAATCACAAGAGACTGTTTTTGAGAAAGTCAGAAATCTGTTATGTTCCAATAAACTGCTTGTTCTGTATGACCATTGTAAACGTTTAGTGCTAGCTTGTGATGAGTCTTCGTACGGGGTCGGGTGTGTGTTACAACAAGCAAATGAATCGGGAACATTGCAACCAGTCACTTATGTATCCAGGAATTTGTCCAAGATCGAAAGGGCCTACAGCATGATTGAAAAAGAAGCTCTGGCATGCATTTACAGGGTGAAAAAAATGCACCAGTATCTGTTTAGGCTTAAGTTTGAGTTAGAAACTGATCATAAGTCGCTCATGTCGCCATATTCAGAGAGCAAAGGTATTAACACCAATGCGTCTGCTCGCATCCAAAGATGGGCGCTCATGCTGTCTGCATATAATTATGTAATTCGCCACAGGCCAGGCACAGAGAACTGTGCTGATGCTGTCAGTTGGCTACCATTGCCCACCACCGGAGTGGAAGTGACACAGCCTGCAGACTTGCTCTTGGTGATGGATGCATTTGGAAAAGAAAAGTCACCCTTTACGGCCCGCCAGATCGGGACCTGGACCAGCCAGGATCTTTTACTGTCCCTTGGGAAACTGTGTCCTCCATGGGAGCTGGTTCAGCATCCCAGCGGAGATGCATGAAGAAATCAAGCCGTTCCAGCGGCGCAAAGACGAAATGTCCATAAAGGCGGACTGTCTTTTGTGGGGTAATCGCGTGGTTTTGCCTGTGGGGAAAATGTTGGAATCAATTATTAAGGATGCAATATCAGCGCATTTGGAAAGCAGTGACAGGATCGGTCCAAGTCAGCATGGATTTATGAAGGTGAAATCATGCTTGACAAATCTTCTGGAATTTTTTGAGGATGTAACTAGTAGAGTGGACAAGGGAGAACCAGTGGATGTGGTGTTTTTGGACTTTCAAAAGGCTTTTGACAAGGTCCCATACAAGAGATTGGTGTGCAAAATCAAAGCACATGGTATTGGGGGTAATATACAGACGTGGATAGAGAACTGGTAGGCAGACAGGAAACAGAGAGTCGGTATAAACGGGTCCTTTTCAGAATGGCAGGCAGTGACTAGTGGAGTGCCGCAGGGCTCAGTGCTGGGACCCCAGCTCTTTACAATATACATCAATGATTTAGATGAAGGAATTGAGTGTAATATCTCCAAGTTTGCAGATGACACTAAAATGGGTGACGGTGTGAGCTGTGAGGGGGATGCTAAGAGGCTGCAGGTTGATTTGGACAGGTTAGGTGAGTGGGCAAATGCATGGCAGATGCAGTATAATGTGGATCAATGTGAGGTTATCCACTTTGGGGGCAAAAACGCGAAGACAGAATATTATCTGAATGGCGGCAGATTAGGAAAAGGGGAGGTGCAACGAGACCTTGGTGTCATGGTTCATCAGTCAATGAAAGTTGGCATACAGGTACAGCAGGCGGTGAAGAAGGCAAATGGTATGTTGGCCTTCAGAGCTAGGGGATTTGTGTATAGGAGCAGGGAGGTCTTACTGCAGTTGTACAGGGCCTTGGTGAGGCCTCACCTGGAATATTGTCTTCCGTTTTGGTCTCCTAATCTGAGGAAGGACGTTCTTGCTATTGAGGGAGTGCAGCGAAGGTTCACCAGACTGATTTCCGGGATGGCTGGACTGACATATGAAGAGAGACTGTGTCATGTATCTCACACTACTGTATATAACTGTATCTTACCATGCTATACATGACTGCAACTAGATATGACCTGTAACCACAAGCATACTTTACCACCAGGGGAGCACTTGCAGGAGACACTGCATACCTGTTCCACACGGGTATATAAAGGCAGGTCTCAGGCAAGTGTGGGACTCGAGAGCTGTGAAATAAAGGTGCAGGTCCAGAGTGACCTTGACTTCAGCATGTGCCTCGTGTAAGTCTGTACTGCAGGGTCAGGAATTTACAGTGGCGACGAGTTACGGGATGACAGAATCCACAGAATGGCTACCAACGGCTCAGATGAGAAATACAATGCTGGAGACAATTGGGCGGACTTTATAGAAAGGCTCCAGCAAATCTTTGTAACCAAAGACAGGTTGGGCGATGATAAGGCAGACAAGAGAAGAGCCCATCTCTTGACCAGCTGTGGCTCGAAAACATACGCCTTAATGAAGGACCAGCTGGCACCCGAGAAACCAGCAAGCAAGTCGTTTGAGGAGTTGAGCACACTGGTGAGAGATCACCTGAAGCCAGCGAGCAGCCTACACATGGCCAGACACAGGTTCTACAATAACAGACACTGTGTGGGCCAGAGCATACCCGACTTTGTGGCGGAACTTCGGAGGCTGGCTAGTTTATGTGAGTTCTCCGATGAACTAAGGAGAGAAGTACTGAGAGACTTTTTTATTGAAGGAACGGGCCACGCGGGCATATTCCGAAAGCTTATAGAGACCAAGAACTTGACCCTAGAGGCAGCAGCACTGGTCGCACAGACATTCTTGGCAGGAGAAGAAGAAACGAGGTTGATCTATACTGCGGGTACGACAACTAACGAAACATTGGAACAAGGGGTTCACAGCGTGAAACAAGCCGCTACCCCCACACACAAACAAAGGCAGGAGAGCAGGCCTTCAACAGCAGGCAGTGGCGCCAGAAGCCATCAAGGACCACATGAACGGCCGTTCACACCTCATTAACCCACAATGCGAGCAATCAACTACAGACTGAGAGAAGCTCAAGAGAGATCAGCCAGATGCAGCTCATCCTTCGGAAACAATGGAAGCGGTCTGTGCTGGAGATGTGGGGGAAGGCACTCAACAAGGGAGTGTCAATTTCAGCATGCTGTTTGCAGAAACTGCAACTATACAGGGCATCTGGCTTGCATGTGCAGAAAAACAGCAGCTCGGCAGTTATATGAATCGGAAGGGTCGGAAAGCGGACCAGAAGATGGTGGGGACAGTGCCCGGGACACTGAGGTACAGCGGGTCAACACGATCAATGACCACTGTTGTTACAACAAGACGCCTCCAATAATGATGAGGGTCCTACTCAACGGGATACCCGTCAACATGGAACTGGACACGGGGGTCAGTCAGTCCCTCATGAGCGTCCAACAATTTGAACAGCTGTGGCCGCACAAAAGCAACAGACCAAAACTTACAAGGATCGACACCAAACTAAGGAACTATACCAAAGAAATTGTCCCAGTCCTTGGCAGCGCCATGCTCTCAGTCACACACAAAGGGACGGTGAACCGACTTCCCCTGTGGATTGTCCCCGGAGATCTCCCAGCACTGTTGGCGAGAAGCTGGCTGGCAAAACTAAATTGGAAATGGGATGATGTTCACGCCATGTCGTCAGAGGAACGGACCACCTGCTCAACAGTTCTAAGTCGTTTTGAACATCTCTTTTAGCCAGGTGTGGGTACCTTCAAAGGGGCTAAAGTTAAAATCCACATCACACAGGATGCCAGACTGGTCCATCACAAGGCTAGAGCTGTGCCTTATGTGATGAGGGAAAAGATTGAACAAGAACTGGACAAGCTTCTACGGGAATGCATTATCTCACCTGTGGAATTTAGTGACTGGGCAAGTTCCATCGTCCCCGTCATGAAGCCTGATGGATCCGTACGAATCTGCGGGGATTACAAGTCTACCATAAATAGATTCTCCCTACAGGACCAATACCCACTGGCCAGAGCGGAGGACCTATTTGCCACACTGACTGGAGGAAAACTTTTCTCGAAACTAGATCTCACATCTGCGTATATGACGCAAGAACTGACCGAAGAGTCTAAGCTACTCACCACCATCAACACACATCAAGGCCTCTTTATGTACAATCGATGCCCATTCAGCATCAGGTCAGCAGCTGCTATATTCCAGAGCAACATGGAGAGTCTGCTCAAGTCCATCCCGGGGACGGTTGTGTTTCAAGATGACATACTCATCACGGGCAGGGACACCGACTCCCATCTCCGCAATTTGGAGGAAGCACTAAGTTGATTGGATCAGATAGGCCTAAGAGTTAAGAAACCCAAGTGCCTGTTTCTCGCGTCCGAGGTTGAATTTTTGGGCAGAAGGATTGCCGCTGATGGAATCCGCCCAACAGAATCCAAAACCAAAGTAATTCGTCTGGCACCCAGGCCCCGGAATGTCTTGGAACTGCGCGCCTTTCTTGGGCTACTCAATTACTTTGGGAATTTTATGCAGAACTTTAGCACGCTGCTGGAGCCTCTCCACGTGCTACACAGAAAGGGGTGCGATTGGTTTTGGGGGGACTTCCAAGAACGCGCCTTCAATAAGGCACACAATCTTCTATGTTCCAACAGTGTTTTAGCCTTTTTTGACCCAGGTAAAAAGCTAGTTCTTACATGTGATGCATCAGCGTACAGGGTCGGGTGCGTTTTACAGCATGACAATGATGCGGGTAAATTACAACCCATTGCTTATGCCTCCAGGTCACTTTCGTGGGCGGAGC
Source organism: Pristiophorus japonicus (assembly GCF_044704955.1). Classification (NCBI taxonomy): domain Eukaryota; kingdom Metazoa; phylum Chordata; class Chondrichthyes; family Pristiophoridae; genus Pristiophorus; species Pristiophorus japonicus. Next base: position 281,137,484 of record NC_091977.1, on the reverse strand, counting down.
TCGAGTACGGTATGGTTGAGAAGGAGGCGCTCGCGTGCGTGTATGGTGTCAAAAAGATGCACCAATACCTTTTCGGGGCCAAGATCGCATTGGAAACTGACCACAAACCCCTCACGTCGCTGCTATCTGTGTGCAAGGCAATAAGCGCCAACGCCTCGGCGCGCATTCAGCGGTGGGCGTCTTACGACTACACAATAAGGCACAGACCAGGCACAGACATCTGTGCCGACGCGCTTAGCAGGCTACCCCTGGCGACCACGAAAGGGTCCGACGAACAGGACTGTGAGATGGTCATGGCAATCAATGCCTTTGAATCCACAGGTTCGCCCATGACGGCTCGCTAAATTAGAGCCTGGACGACCAGCGGGCCAACATTATCCTTAGTCAAAAGATGTGTTTTAACTGGTGACTGGGCAGAGGCTCGCGATGCCTGCCCCGAGGAGATCAAACCTTTCCATAGGCGCATGCATGAACTATAACTACAGGCAAACTGCCTGATGTGGGGCAGCCAAATAGTTATGCCCTTGCGAGGCAGAGAGGCATTTGTCCGGGAGCTGCATCGCGAGCACTCGGGGATCGTCCTTATGAAGGCCATAGCCAGATCCCACGTCTGGTGGCCTGGCATTGACGCGGACTTGGAGCTCTGCGTCCGACGGTGCACCATTTGTGCCCAACTCCGTAATGTCCCCAGGGAGGCCCCCCTAAGCCCTTGGCCCTGGCCCACCAAACCGTGGTCGCGGGTGCACGTAGACCATGCGGGCCCATTCATGGGCAAAATGTTCCTCGTAGTCGTTGATGCATTTTCAAAATGGATCGAGTGCACCATTTTAAACTCGAGCACCACCTCCACCATTGTGGAGAGCCTTAGAACCATGTTTGCAACGCACGGCATTCCTGACATATTGGTCAGTGATAATGGTCCGTGCTTCACCAGCGCAGAATTTCACCATTTTATAGTTGACCACGGTATAAATCACGTTAAGACAGCACGTTTCAAGCCAGCCTCCAATGGCCAGGCAGAGCGAGCAGTGCAGATCATTAAACAAGGCATGCTCAGAATCCAAGGTCCCACGCTGCAGAGCCGCCTGTCGCGACTGCTGCTGGTATACAGATCTCATCCCCATTTGTTAACTGGGGATCCCCCCATGCAACTATTGATGAAATGAACCTTAAAGACCAGGCTCTCGTTAATCCTCCCAGACATGCATGAAATTGTTGAAGCTAAGCGTCAAAAGCTAACTGAGTACTATGACCGAAATTCGAGGGGGAGGTGGAATGAGATAGGGGACAAAGTGTTTGTGCTAAACTATGGCCGGGGTCCCAAATGGCTTGCAGGGATAGTAACAGACAAAAAGGGAAACAGGCTACTGGTTGTACAAATGGACAATGTCCAAACCTGCCAGAGGCATGTAGACCAAGTAAAAAGTAGATTCACTGATAACACTGAAGAACCAGAGGCAAACTACAATGTGGAACTCATACCACACCTGGTGGACAGACAGGTGGAACAACCTGAGGAAAGGGCAGTCTCAACAGACAGCCCAGGCAAGATACCAGCAATCACACCGAATGAAACAGACAGCCCAAGCGAGATACCAGCAATCACACCGAACGAAAAACAGGCACCAAGGGAAACAACTGAATCACAACTAAGACGCTCCACGCGAGAGCGCAGACCACCTGAGAGACTGAATCTATAAAGGCAATAAGACCTTGGGGGAGGGTGATGTCATGTATCTCACATTACTGTATATAATTTGTATCTTACCATGCTATACATGACTGTAACTGGATATGACCTGTAAAAATAAGCATACCTTACTACCAGGGGTGCACTTGCAGGAGACACTCCATACCTGTCCCACTGAGGTATATAAAGGGAGGTCTCAGGCAAGTACAGCACTGGAGAGCTGGAATTAAAGGTGCAGGTCCTGAGTGACCTTGACTTCAGCATGTGTCTCGTGTGAATCAGTACATTAGAGTAAGGACTTAACACTCCCGGAAAAAAAATTTTAAACTGCCGCACAGATCCTAGAAGCACTGCAGGAAAAAGCCTTACGTTCTGTACAGAAATCCGCGCTGGCCCGCTCCTATCCCCAGTCAAAGAGCCTCCCCTGCTATTTTATATACACTTTATGCATCTTAAAAATAAATCAGATTAAACAAAACTCACCATTAATGCTCTGAAATCCAAAGAAAAGAAATTCAAAGTCTGTAATGACTACTGCTGGAGCGACGTCAGGAAAATAAAAGAAATCCAAATCAAAGAAAGCCAAAGCTGGAGTGACTGCTGCTGGAGTATCAGCCAAGTGAGATCCTGTAAAAGGGCGCAAAGTGTTTTTTTTCTGCGCATGCACATTGCCCGTGCGCAATGAGTTGGTCGGATTTGTGGTGGCGGGGGGGGGGGGGGGTGGGGGGTGTTGTGCACAATACGCATGTGCAGTGATTTAAAAAGAAATCTTCATTTTTTTCACGCATGCGCATGAAGAGCATGTGCTGTGCGTTTCAGGCACACACTCGAAATCCGGCCCTGCCAGATGGAATTGAGTAGCGCTGCCGTCAGGCGATTAAGAAAATTTAGGGTTTTTATTTTCAGCGCCTAGGGATCTAAAAAAAAATGAGCATCCAAGTGTGTGAGTGCCATTATTTTTATTTTGGGAAATTTGGGCCCAAGGACAGGCTAAGTGAGTGAGCAAGTACATGGCAAATGGAATAAATTGTGGCGAAATGTTAGTTATCCACTTTAGCACAAAAACAGAAAAGCAGAGTACTTGCCATAGAGGGAATACAATGAAGGTTCACCAGACTGGTTCCTGGGATGGGGGGATTGTCCTATGAGGGGAGATTGAGTACACTAGGCCTATATTCTCTCGAGTTTAGAAGAATGAGAGGTGATCTCATTGAAACATACAAAATTCTTACAGGGCTTGACAGGGTAGATGCAAGGGGGATGTTTCCTCTGGCTGGGGAGTCTAGAACCAGGGGTCACAGTCTCAGAATAAGGGGTAGGCTATGTAAGACTGAGATGAGGAGAAACGTCTTCCCTCAGAGGGTGGTGAATCTTTGGAATTCTCTACCCCAGAGGGCTGTGGTTCAGTCGTTGAGTATATTCAAGACAGAGATAGATAGATTTTTGAATATTAAGGGATCACAACATATGGGGATAGTGCAGGAAACTGGAGTTGAGGCAGAAGGTCAGCCACAATCTCAATGAATGGTGGAGCAGGCTCAAAGGCTCGAATGGCCTACTCCTACTCCTAATTCTTATGTATTTATTTTCCTCCATTTAGCTGCCCTTTTTCTAGCACACTGGTTTGGCCAGTGGAGGAAAATAGGAGAGAAGGTGGTTTAAGGACTTTGGCCCAAACACTGATTGGAGGATTTTCCTCAAACATCCCTGGGGTGGGGGGGAAACCTTTAGCAGCTGCAGTGCTGCCCCATTGAGCGTAAATGAGGCAGAGTTTTCTTCTGGGACACAGTAACCTCAATTATCACTCTGTAGTCGCTGGCAGGGAGAGGCAATGGAGCAAGCTCGTAGTGGACCAGATCTCAAGGCCGATGGGAACCAGCTGGCGAACAACTGCAAGCTCACAGCAGAGACCTTCAGCTCAATAAACTCTGCAGCCACTGCCAAATAAGTATTATTGATTGTTGGTTTTAAACATAGAATCAAAGGGCCCGAACTTGGTGGAACCTAAGTTCAGCGCAAGTGCTGCCCAAAGGACCGCTGAGATACCTGACGGTACTTTGGGCGGGAGTTTCATAAAAAAGTCCTTGAAAGACCACCCAGCAGCAAAAAAGGGACTTATGCCGTGAATCTGGGCAGCAGCGGGCGGTTGCTCCCAAATGCAATCCTTGGCCAAGTGCCGCTGAGGATTGAGTCATGACCAGGGAGCGGGGATCATATAAAAATAAAAAATTACACAAAAAAAACCCACTGGAAGATCTTCAGGGAACCCCAGCCACATAAATCGCTGAAAAGAAATGAATAAAATAAGTTCACTAACCTTTTTTTGCAGGTCTTCATACTTACCGTTGTGGTTAGACCTGCCTCCACGCAACGGTCCTTCCCCCTGCTGCCGCCAATTCCCGCCGGGAGGAATCTGGCAGCTCGACGGGCGGGAGGACACTTACACGCCTTGCTTGCTAGTGGACGTCAGTGAGCGGTTCCCAATGGTCTTACCCTCCCACCAGCGGGAGGCCTAGTGGAAACTGGCACTGAGGGGAGACTGCTGAAAAAACTTGGTGGCAGCCGGCAGCAGTGGGCAGTAAGGCCACCAAGTTCAGGCCAAAGAATTTTACAGCACGGAAGGAGGCCATTTCGGCCCATCGTGTCTGTGCCAGGCGTCAAAGAGCTAACCAGCCTAATCCTACTTTCCAGCTCTTGGTCCATAGCCCTGTAGGTTACGGCACTTCAAGTGCACATCCAAGTACTTTTTAAATGTGGTGAGGGATTCTGCCTCTAGCACCCTTTCAGGCAATGAGTCGCAGACCCCCATCACCCTCTGCGTGAAGAGATTTCCCCACAAATCCTCTCTAAACCTTCGACCAATTACTTTAAATCTATGTCCCATGGTTGTTGACCCCTCTGTTAAGGGAAATAGGTCCTTCCTATCCACTCTATCCAGGCCTCTCATAATTTTATACACCTCAATAAGGTCGCCCCTCAGCCTCCTCTGTTCCAAAGAAAACAAACCCAGCCTATTCAATCGTTCCTCATCGCTAATTAATTATTTTTAAGTTTTTCTAATTTTTTGTCAAAACTTTCCTTAAGGTTTTAAAAATTTTCTTTAAATGTTTTAAAGTATTTTGAAAGTATCAGTAAGAATTTTTAAATTTCTTTCAGCATTTTGACCATATTTTTAAGTTTTAGGGTAGCAGACTGGTCCTCGGGAATCATTGAGGTCTCCCTTGGTCTCTTCTGTTCCTCTGCTTTACGGAAGAAGTACAAGAACAGGAAGCCCACTGCAGGAATTCCAGGATGAAAAGGGACAGCAGGTGGTCCTTGCCCTCTGCCACAATGATAGACACATCTTCCTAACTGCAGTTGCAGGTGGGCTACTTTACCTGACTCTTGGCAATGCATCACAAAGCAATAACTGAGCTGTACCAGCTGCCGAACAACTGCAAGCTCAGATCAATAACATCTGACATCACCATCAAATTTAAATATATTTTTTTATTGATTCATTCACGGGATGTGGGCATCATTGGCAAGGCCAGAATTTATTGTCCATCTCTAATTGCCCTTGAGAATTAAGCCACCTTCTTGAACTGCTGCAGTCCGTGTGCTGAAGGTACTCCCACGGTGCTGTTAGGGAGGGAGTTCCAGAATTTTAACCCAATGACAACAAAGAAATGGCGATAAATTTCCAAGTCAGGAAGGTGTGTAACCTGAGGGGAACTTGGAGGTCATGGTGCTCCCATGCCAAACAGCTGCAAGCACAGCTGCAAGACCATGTACTGTCCTTCTAGGTGGTAGAAGTTGTGGTTGTGGCAGCTGCTGTCGAAGAAGTCCTGTCATCAAATTCTCCTTTTGGAAACAAACGCAACTCAGTTGTTGACATGGAGTTGTTCCCCACAATTTCCAAGGCTGCTAATTTGAGACGATTCTTCTGCTTCTTTGAGCAGGTGCTTCCCCACTTTGCCCCTATTCATGAAGATGGAATTCACCGAGGATGAAGAGTTGTTCAGTGCAGAAGCTGAGTGAGGGAAGGGGGGAGGATATATCAACAACAACAAATTGCAGTAAAATGTCCCAAGGTGCTTCACAGGAGCGTTATCAAGTAAAATTTGACACCGAGCCACAAAAGGTGAGATTAGGGAAGATGGCCAAAATGTTTTAGGGAGCATCATGAAGGAGGGGAGAGTGGTAGAGAGGCAGAAAGGTTTAATGAGGGAATTCCAGAGTTCAGGGCCTCGGCAGCTGAAGGCATAGCCGCCAATGGTGGAGTAATTAAAATCAGGAATGGTCAAGGGATCAGAATTTGTGTAGCACAGATATCTCGGGGGGTGGTGGGGCGGGGGGGAGGCGGTAGCACTGGAGGAGATTACAGAGATAGGGGGAGGGGGAGGCCATTAAGCGATTTGAAAACAAGGATGAGAATTTTAAAATCAAGGCATTGCTCAACTGTGAGCCAATGTAGGTCAGCGAGCACAGGGATGATGGGTGAAACTGGAATTGGTGCGACTTAGGATACGGGAGGCAGAGTTTTTGATTCGCTCAAATTTATGGAGGGTTTAAGATAGGAGGCCGACTAGGAGTGCATTGGAATAGTCAAGTCTAGAGGTAAAAAGGGCATGAATGCTGGTTCCTGCAGCAGATAAGAACATAAAATAGGAGCAGGAGTATGCCACCCGGCCCCTCGAGCCTGCTCCGCTATTCAATAAGATCGTGGCCAACCTCCACAGCTCTCTGGGTTAGTGAATTTCACAGATTCACGATCCTCTTAGAGAATTAGCGGGCAGGGAAGTGGAGTTGAGGCCAAGATCAAATCAGACATGATCTTATTGAATGGCGGAGCAGGCATGAGGGGCCAAATGGTCAACTCCTCCTCCTAATTCTATGTTCTTACTTTCCTCCAAATGGCTGCCCTTTTTCTAGCACACTGGTATGGCCAGTGGAGGAAAATTGGAGAGAGGGTGGTTTGAGGCCTTCATCCCCAAAACTGATTGGAGGATTTTCCTCAAACACCCCTGGGGGGTGGGCGGTGGGTGGGGACATCTTTGGCAGCCGCAGCGCTGCCCCATTGCATGTAAATGAGGCAGGGTTTGCTGCTGGGACACAGTAAGCTCAATTATCGCTCTATAATCGCTGGCAGGGATAGGCGATGGAGCAAGCTCGGAGTGGACCAGAGGCATCCAAACCTCAAGGCTGATGGGAACCAGCTGGTGAACAACTGCAAGCATAGCTCACAGCAGAGACCTTCAGCTCAATACACTCTGCAGCCACTGCCAAATAAGTATAAATGATTGTTGGTTTTAATCATAAAATCATAGAAACTTACAGCATGAAGGGAGGCCATTTCGGCCCATCATGTCCACGCCAGATGACAAAGAGCTTTCCAGCTGAATCCCATTTCCAGCTCTTGGTCCGTAGGCTTGTAGGTTACAGCACTTCAAGTGCACATCTAGGTACTTTTTAAATGTGGTGATGGTTTTTGCCTCTACCACCCTTTCAGGCAGTGAGTTCCAGACCCCACCACCCTCTGGGTGAAGAAATTTCCCCGCAGATCCCCTTTAATCCTTCTACCAATTACTTTAAATCTGTGCCCGTTGGTTGTTGACCCCTCTGCTAAGGGACTTAGGTCCGTCCTATCCACTCTATCTGGGCCCCGCATAATTTAATGCACCTCAATAGGGACTCCCCTCAGCCTCCTCTGTTCCAAAGAAAACAACACCAGCCTATCCAATCTTTCTTCATGGCTAAATTAATTATTTTTAAGTTTTTTGTAATTTTTTGTCAAAACTTTCCTTAAGGATTTAAAAATGTTCTTTAATTGTTTTAAAATATTTTAAAGGTACCGGTAAGGATTTTAAAATTTCTTTCCGCATTTTGACCATATATTTAAGTTTTAGTGTAGCTGACTGGTCCTCGGGAATCATTGAGGTCCCCTTGGTCTTTTCTATTCCTCTGCTTTATGGAAGAATTACAAGAACAGGAAGCCCACTGCAGGAATTCCAGGATGAAGAGGGACAGTAGATGGTCCTTGTCCCCTGCCACAATGATAGACACATCTTCCCGATTGCAGGTGCAGGTGGGCTACTTTACCTGACTCTCGGCAATGCATCAGAAGGCTGCATTTCCCTCACAAAGCAATAACTGAGCTATACCAGCTGCCGAACAACTGCAAGCACATATCAATAACATCAGAGGTCACTGTCAGATTTAAAAAAAAAATTTTATTGATCCATTCACGGGATGCGGGCATCATTGGCAAGGCCAGCATTTATTGCCCATCTCTAATTGCCCTTGAGAATTAAGCTGCCTTCTTGAACTGCTGCAGTCCGTGTGTTGAAGATACTCCCATGGTGCTGTTAGGGAGGGAGTTCCAGAATTTTAACCCAACGACAACAAAGAAACGGCAATAAATTTCCAAGTCAGGAAGGTGTGTAACCTGAGGGGAACTTGGAGGTGATGGTGCTCCTATGCCAAACAGCTGCAAGGTGTTTCACAGGAGCGTTATCAAGCAAAATTTGACTCCGAGCCACAAAAGGTGATATTAGGGAAGATGGCCAAAAGTTTTAAGAAGCATCATAAAGGCGGATATAGAGGCGGAGAAGTTTAGGGAAGGAGTTCCCAGGCTTAGGCCCTCGATCGCTGAAGGCACGGCCACCAATGGTGGAGTAATTACAATCAGGGATGGTCAAGAGGCCAGAATTTGTGTAGCACAGATATCTCGGGGGGTGGTGGGGGCGGGGGGGAGGCGGTAGCACTGGAGGAGATTACAGAGATAGGGGGAGGGGGAGGCCATTAAGCGATTTGAAAACAAGGATGAGAATTTTAAAATCAAGGCATTGCTCAACTGTGAGCCAATGTAGGTCAGCGAGCACAGGGATGATGGGTGAAACTGGACTTGGTGCGACTTAGGATACGGGAGGCAGAGTTTTTGATTCGCTCAAATTTATGGAGGGTTTAAGATAGGAGGCCGACTAGGAGTGCATTGGAATAGTCAAGTCTAGAGGTAAAAAGGGCATGAATGCTGGTTCCTGCAGCAGATAAGAACATAAAATAGGAGCAGGAGTATGCCACCCGGCCCCTCGAGCCTGCTCCGCTATTCAATAAGATCGTGGCCAACCTCCACAGCTCTCTGGGTTAGTGAATTTCACAGATTCACGATCCTCTTAGAGAATTAGCGGGCAGGGAAGTGGAGTTGAGGCCAAGATCAAATCAGACATGATCTTATTGAATGGCGGAGCAGGCATGAGGGGCCAAATGGTCAACTCCTCCTCCTAATTCTATGTTCTTACTTTCCTCCAAATGGCTGCCCTTTTTCTAGCACACTGGTATGGCCAGTGGAGGAAAATTAGAGAGAGGGTGGTTTGAGGCCTTCATCCCCAAAACTGATTGGAGGATTTTCCTCAAACACCCCTGGGGGGGGGCGGTGGGTGGGGACATCTTTGGCAGCCGCAGCGCTGCCCCATTGCGTGTAAATGAGGCAGGGTTTGCTGCTGGGACACAGTCAGCTCAATTATCGCTCTATAATCGCTGGCAGGGATAGGCGATGGAGCAAGCTCGGAGTGGACCAGAGGCATCCAAACCTCAAGGCTGATGGGAACCAGCTGGTGAACAACTGCAAGCATAGCTCACAGCAGAGACCTTCAGCTCAATACACTCTGCAGCCACTGCCAAATAAGTATAAATGATTGTTGGTTTTAATCATAAAATCATAGAAACTTACAGCATGGAGGGAGGCCATTTCGGCCCATCATGTCCACGCCAGATGACAAAGAGCTTTCCAGCTGAATCCCATTTCCAGCTCTTGGTCCGTAGGCTTGTAGGTTACAGCACTTCAAGTGCACATCTAGGTACTTTTTAAATGTGGTGATGGTTTTTGCCTCTACCACCCTTTCAGGCAGTGAGTTCCAGACCCCACCACCCTCTGGGTGAAGAAATTTCCCCGCAGATCCCCTTTAATCCTTCTACCAATTACTTTAAATCTGTGCCCGTTGGTTGTTGACCCCTCTGCTAAGGGACTTAGGTCCGTCCTATCCACTCTATCTGGGCCCCGCATAATTTAATGCACCTCAATAGGGACTCCCCTCAGCCTCCTCTGTTCCAAAGAAAACAACACCAGCCTATCCAATCTTTCTTCATGGCTAAATTAATTATTTTTAAGTTTTTTGTAATTTTTTGTCAAAACTTTCCTTAAGGATTTAAAAATGTTCTTTAATTGTTTTAAAATATTTTAAAGGTACCGGTAAGGATTTTAAAATTTCTTTCCGCATTTTGACCATATATTTAAGTTTTAGTGTAGCTGACTGGTCCTCGGGAATCATTGAGGTCCCCTTGGTCTTTTCTATTCCTCTGCTTTATGGAAGAATTACAAGAACAGGAAGCCCACTGCAGGAATTCCAGGATGAAGAGGGACAGTAGATGGTCCTTGTCCCCTGCCACAATGATAGACACATCTTCCCGATTGCAGGTGCAGGTGGGCTACTTTACCTGACTCTCGGCAATGCATCAGAAGGCTGCATTTCCCTCACAAAGCAATAACTGAGCTATACCAGCTGCCGAACAACTGCAAGCACATATCAATAACATCAGAGGTCACTGTCAGATTTAAAAAAAAAATTTTATTGATCCATTCACGGGATGCGGGCATCATTGGCAAGGCCAGCATTTATTGCCCATCTCTAATTGCCCTTGAGAATTAAGCTGCCTTCTTGAACTGCTGCAGTCCGTGTGTTGAAGATACTCCCATGGTGCTGTTAGGGAGGGAGTTCCAGAATTTTAACCCAACGACAACAAAGAAACGGCAATAAATTTCCAAGTCAGGAAGGTGTGTAACCTGAGGGGAACTTGGAGGTGATGGTGCTCCTATGCCAAACAGCTGCAAGGTGTTTCACAGGAGCGTTATCAAGCAAAATTTGACTCCGAGCCACAAAAGGTGATATTAGGGAAGATGGCCAAAAGTTTTAAGAAGCATCATAAAGGCGGATATAGAGGCGGAGAAGTTTAGGGAAGGAGTTCCCAGGCTTAGGCCCTCGATCGCTGAAGGCACGGCCACCAATGGTGGAGTAATTACAATCAGGGATGGTCAAGAGGCCAGAATTTGTGTAGCACAGATATCTCGGGGGGTGGTGGGGGCGGGGGGGAGGCGGTAGCACTGGAGGAGATTACAGAGATAGGGGGAGGGGGAGGCCATTAAGCGATTTGAAAACAAGGATGAGAATTTTAAAATCAAGGCATTGCTCAACTGTGAGCCAATGTAGGTCAGCGAGCACAGGGATGATGGGTGAAACTGGACTTGGTGCGACTTAGGATACGGGAGGCAGAGTTTTTGATTCGCTCAAATTTATGGAGGGTTTAAGATAGGAGGCCGACTAGGAGTGCATTGGAATAGTCAAGTCTAGAGGTAAAAAGGGCATGAATGCTGGTTCCTGCAGCAGATAAGAACATAAAATAGGAGCAGGAGTATGCCACCCGGCCCCTCGAGCCTGCTCCGCTATTCAATAAGATCGTGGCCAACCTCCACAGCTCTCTGGGTTAGTGAATTTCACAGATTCACGATCCTCTTAGAGAATTAGCGGGCAGGGAAGTGGAGTTGAGGCCAAGATCAAATCAGACATGATCTTATTGAATGGCGGAGCAGGCATGAGGGGCCAAATGGTCAACTCCTCCTCCTAATTCTATGTTCTTACTTTCCTCCAAATGGCTGCCCTTTTTCTAGCACACTGGTATGGCCAGTGGAGGAAAATTAGAGAGAGGGTGGTTTGAGGCCTTCATCCCCAAAACTGATTGGAGGATTTTCCTCAAACACCCCTGGGGGGGGGCGGTGGGTGGGGACATCTTTGGCAGCCGCAGCGCTGCCCCATTGCGTGTAAATGAGGCAGGGTTTGCTGCTGGGACACAGTCAGCTCAATTATCGCTCTATAATCGCTGGCAGGGATAGGCGATGGAGCAAGCTCGGAGTGGACCAGAGGCATCCAAACCTCAAGGCTGATGGGAACCAGCTGGTGAACAACTGCAAGCATAGCTCACAGCAGAGACCTTCAGCTCAATACACTCTGCAGCCACTGCCAAATAAGTATAAATGATTGTTGGTTTTAATCATAAAATCATAGAAACTTACAGCATGGAGGGAGGCCATTTCGGCCCATCATGTCCACGCCAGATGACAAAGAGCTTTCCAGCTGAATCCCATTTCCAGCTCTTGGTCCGTAGGCTTGTAGGTTACAGCACTTCAAGTGCACATCTAGGTACTTTTTAAATGTGGTGATGGTTTTTGCCTCTACCACCCTTTCAGGCAGTGAGTTCCAGACCCCACCACCCTCTGGGTGAAGAAATTTCCCCGCAGATCCCCTTTAATCCTTCTACCAATTACTTTAAATCTGTGCCCGTTGGTTGTTGACCCCTCTGCTAAGGGACTTAGGTCCGTCCTATCCACTCTATCTGGGCCCCGCATAATTTAATGCACCTCAATAGGGACTCCCCTCAGCCTCCTCTGTTCCAAAGAAAACAACACCAGCCTATCCAATCTTTCTTCATGGCTAAATTAATTATTTTTAAGTTTTTTGTAATTTTTTGTCAAAACTTTCCTTAAGGATTTAAAAATGTTCTTTAATTGTTTTAAAATATTTTAAAGGTACCGGTAAGGATTTTAAAATTTCTTTCCGCATTTTGACCATATATTTAAGTTTTAGTGTAGCTGACTGGTCCTCGGGAATCATTGAGGTCCCCTTGGTCTTTTCTATTCCTCTGCTTTATGGAAGAAGTACAAGAACAGGAAGCCCACTGCAGGAATTCCAGGATGAAGAGGGACAGTAGATGGTCCTTGTCCCCTGCCACAATGATAGACACATCTTCCGATTGCAGGTGCAGGTGGGCTACTTTACCTGACTCTCGGCAATGCATCAGAAGGCTGCATTTCCCTCACAAAGCAATAACTGAGCTATACCAGCTGCCGAACAACTGCAAGCACATATCAATAACATCAGAGGTCACTGTCAGATTTAAAAAAAAAATTTTATTGATCCATTCACGGGATGCGGGCATCATTGGCAAGGCCAGCATTTATTGCCCATCTCTAATTGCCCTTGAGAATTAAGCTGCCTTCTTGAACTGCTGCAGTCCGTGTGTTGAAGATACTCCCATGGTGCTGTTAGGGAGGGAGTTCCAGAATTTTAACCCAACGACAACAAAGAAACGGCAATAAATTTCCAAGTCAGGAAGGTGTGTAACCTGAGGGGAACTTGGAGGTGATGGTGCTCCTATGCCAAACAGCTGCAAGGTGTTTCACAGGAGCGTTATCAAGCAAAATTTGACTCCGAGCCACAAAAGGTGATATTAGGGAAGATGGCCAAAAGTTTTAAGAAGCATCATAAAGGCGGATATAGAGGCGGAGAAGTTTAGGGAAGGAGTTCCCAGGCTTAGGCCCTCGATCGCTGAAGGCACGGCCACCAATGGTGGAGTAATTACAATCAGGGATGGTCAAGAGGCCAGAATTTGTGTAGCACAGATATCTCGGGGAGTGGTGGGGGCGGGGGGGAGGCGGTAGCACTGGAAGAGATTACAGAGATAGGGGGAGGGGGAGGCCATTAAGCGATTTGAAAACAAGGATGAGAATTTTAAAATCAAGGCATTGCTCAACTGTGAGCCAATGTAGGTCAGTGAGCACAGGGATGATGGGTGAAACTGGACTTGGTGCGACTTAGGATACGGGAGGCAGAGTTTTTGATTCGCTCAAATTTATGGAGGGTTTAAGATAGGAGGCCGACTAGGAGTGCATTGGAATAGTCAAGTCTAGAGGTAAAAAGGGCATGAATGCTGGTTCCTGCAGCAGATAAGAACATAAAATAGGAGCAGGAGTATGCCACCCGGCCCCTCGAGCCTGCTCCGCTATTCAATAAGATCGTGGCCAACCTCCACAGCTCTCTGGGTTAGTGAATTTCACAGATTCACGATCCTCTTAGAGAATTAGCGGGCAGGGAAGTGGAGTTGAGGCCAAGATCAAATCAGACATGATCTTATTGAATGGCGGAGCAGGCATGAGGGGCCAAATGGTCAACTCCTCCTCCTAATTCTATGTTCTTACTTTCCTCCAAATGGCTGCCCTTTTTCTAGCACACTGCTATGGCCAGTGGAGGAAAATTAGAGAGAGGGTGGTTTGAGGCCTTCATCCCCAAAACTGATTGGAGGATTTTCCTCAAACACCCCTGGGGGGGGGCGGTGGGTGGGGACATCTTTGGCAGCCGCAGCGCTGCCCCATTGCGTGTAAATGAGGCAGGGTTTGCTGCTGGGACACAGTAAGCTCAATTATCGCTCTATAATCGCTGGCAGGGATAGGCGATGGAGCAAGCTCGGAGTGGACCAGAGGCATCCAAACCTCAAGGCTGATGGGAACCAGCTGGTGAACAACTGCAAGCATAGCTCACAGCAGAGACCTTCAGCTCAATACACTCTGCAGCCACTGCCAAATAAGTATAAATGATTGTTGGTTTTAATCATAAAATCATAGAAACTTACAGCATGGAGGGAGGCCATTTCGGCCCATCATGTCCACACCAGATGACAAAGAGCTTTCCAGCTGAATCCCATTTCCAGCTCTTGGTCCGTAGGCTTGTAGGTTACAGCACTTCAAGTGCACATCTAGGTACTTTTTAAATGTGGTGATGGTTTTTGCCTCTACCACCCTTTCAGGCAGTGAGTTCCAGACCCCACCACCCTCTGGGTGAAGAAATTTCCCCGCAGATCCCCTTTAATCCTTCTACCAATTACTTTAAATCTGTGCCCGTTGGTTGTTGACCCCTCTGCTAAGGGACTTAGGTCCGTCCTATCCACTCTATCTGGGCCCCGCATAATTTAATGCACCTCAATAGGGACTCCCCTCAGCCTCCTCTGTTCCAAAGAAAACAACACCAGCCTATCCAATCTTTCTTCATGGCTAAATTAATTATTTTTAAGTTTTTTGTAATTTTTTGTCAAAACTTTCCTTAAGGATTTAAAAATGTTCTTTAATTGTTTTAAAATATTTTAAAGGTACCGGTAAGGATTTTAAAATTTCTTTCCGCATTTTGACCATATATTTAAGTTTTAGTGTAGCTGACTGGTCCTCGGGAATCATTGAGGTCCCCTTGGTCTTTTCTATTCCTCTGCTTTATGGAAGAATTACAAGAACAGGAAGCCCACTGCAGGAATTCCAGGATGAAGAGGGACAGTAGATGGTCCTTGTCCCCTGCCACAATGATAGACACATCTTCCGATTGCAGGTGCAGGTGGGCTACTTTACCTGACTCTCGGCAATGCATCAGAAGGCTGCATTTCCCTCACAAAGCAATAACTGAGCTATACCAGCTGCCGAACAACTGCAAGCACATATCAATAACATCAGAGGTCACTGTCAGATTTAAAAAAAAAATTTTATTGATCCATTCACGGGATGCGGGCATCATTGGCAAGGCCAGCATTTATTGCCCATCTCTAATTGCCCTTGAGAATTAAGCTGCCTTCTTGAACTGCTGCAGTCCGTGTGTTGAAGATACTCCCATGGTGCTGTTAGGGAGGGAGTTCCAGAATTTTAACCCAACGACAACAAAGAAACGGCAATAAATTTCCAAGTCAGGAAGGTGTGTAACCTGGGGGGAACTTGGAGGTGATGGTGCTCCTATGCCAAACAGCTGCAAGGTGCTTCACAGGAGCGTTATCAAGCAAAATTTGACTCCGAGCCACAAAAGGTGATATTAGGGAAGATGGCCAAAAGTTTTAAGAAGCATCATAAAGGCGGATATAGAGGCGGAGAAGTTTAGGGAAGGAGTTCCCAGGCTTAGGCCCTCGATCGCTGAAGGCACGGCCACCAATGGTGGAGTAATTACAATCAGGGATGGTCAAGAGGCCAGAATTTGTGTAGCACAGATATCTCGGGGGGTGGTGGGGGCGGGGGGGAGGCGGTAGCACTGGAAGAGATTACAGAGATAGGGGGAGGGGGAGGCCATTAAGCGATTTGAAAACAAGGATGAGAATTTTAAAATCAAGGCATTGCTCAACTGTGAGCCAATGTAGGTCAGCGAGCACAGGGATGATGGGTGAAACTGGACTTGGTGCGACTTAGGATACGGGAGGCAGAGTTTTTGATTCGCTCAAATTTATGGAGGGTTTAAGATAGGAGGCCGACTAGGAGTGCATTGGAATAGTCAAGTCTAGAGGTAAAAAGGGCATGAATGCTGGTTCCTGCAGCAGATAAGAACATAAAATAGGAGCAGGAGTATGCCACCCGGCCCCTCGAGCCTGCTCCGCTATTCAATAAGATCGTGGCCAACCTCCACAGCTCTCTGGGTTAGTGAATTTCACAGATTCACGATCCTCTTAGAGAATTAGCGGGCAGGGAAGTGGAGTTGAGGCCAAGATCAAATCAGACATGATCTTATTGAATGGTGGAGCAGGCATGAGGGACCAAATGGTCAACTCCTCCTCCTAATTCTATGTTCTTACTTTCCTCCAAATGGCTGCCCTTTTTCTAGCACACTGGTATGGCCAGTGGAGGAAAATTAGAGAGAGGGTGGTTTGAGGCCTTCATCCCCAAAACTGATTGGAGGATTTTCCTCAAACACCCCTGGGGGGGGGCGGTGGGTGGGGACATCTTTGGCAGCCGCAGCGCTGCCCCATTGCGTGTAAATGAGGCAGGGTTTGCTGCTGGGACACAGTAAGCTCAATTATCGCTCTATAATCGCTGGCAGGGATAGGCGATGGAGCAAGCTCGGAGTGGACCAGAGGCATCCAAACCTCAAGGCTGATGGGAACCAGCTGGTGAACAACTGCAAGCATAGCTCACAGCAGAGACCTTCAGCTCAATACACTCTGCAGCCACTGCCAAATAAGTATAAATGATTGTTGGTTTTAATCATAAAATCATAGAAACTTACAGCATGGAGGGAGGCCATTTCGGCCCATCATGTCCACACCAGATGACAAAGAGCTTTCCAGCTGAATCCCATTTCCAGCTCTTGGTCCGTAGGCTTGTAGGTTACAGCACTTCAAGTGCACATCTAGGTACTTTTTAAATGTGGTGATGGTTTTTGCCTCTACCACCCTTTCAGGCAGTGAGTTCCAGACCCCACCACCCTCTGGGTGAAGAAATTTCCCCGCAGATCCCCTTTAATCCTTCTACCAATTACTTTAAATCTGTGCCCGTTGGTTGTTGACCCCTCTGCTAAGGGACTTAGGTCCGTCCTATCCACTCTATCTGGGCCCCGCATAATTTAATGCACCTCAATAGGGACTCCCCTCAGCCTCCTCTGTTCCAAAGAAAACAACACCAGCCTATCCAATCTTTCTTCATGGCTAAATTAATTATTTTTAAGTTTTTTGTAATTTTTTGTCAAAACTTTCCTTAAGGATTTAAAAATGTTCTTTAATTGTTTTAAAATATTTTAAAGGTACCGGTAAGGATTTTAAAATTTCTTTCCGCATTTTGACCATATATTTAAGTTTTAGTGTAGCTGACTGGTCCTCGGGAATCATTGAGGTCCCCTTGGTCTTTTCTATTCCTCTGCTTTATGGAAGAATTACAAGAACAGGAAGCCCACTGCAGGAATTCCAGGATGAAGAGGGACAGTAGATGGTCCTTGTCCCCTGCCACAATGATAGACACATCTTCCGATTGCAGGTGCAGGTGGGCTACTTTACCTGACTCTCGGCAATGCATCAGAAGGCTGCATTTCCCTCACAAAGCAATAACTGAGCTATACCAGCTGCCGAACAACTGCAAGCACATATCAATAACATCAGAGGTCACTGTCAGATTTAAAAAAAAAATTTTATTGATCCATTCACGGGATGCGGGCATCATTGGCAAGGCCAGCATTTATTGCCCATCTCTAATTGCCCTTGAGAATTAAGCTGCCTTCTTGAACTGCTGCAGTCCGTGTGTTGAAGATACTCCCATGGTGCTGTTAGGGAGGGAGTTCCAGAATTTTAACCCAACGACAACAAAGAAACGGCAATAAATTTCCAAGTCAGGAAGGTGTGTAACCTGAGGGGAACTTGGAGGTGATGGTGCTCCTATGCCAAACAGCTGCAAGGTGTTTCACAGGAGCGTTATCAAGCAAAATTTGACTCCGAGCCACAAAAGGTGATATTAGGGAAGATGGCCAAAAGTTTTAAGAAGCATCATAAAGGCGGATATAGAGGCGGAGAAGTTTAGGGAAGGAGTTCCCAGGCTTAGGCCCTCGATCGCTGAAGGCACGGCCACCAATGGTGGAGTAATTACAATCAGGGATGGTCAAGAGGCCAGAATTTGTGTAGCACAGATATCTCGGGGGGTGGTGGGGGCGGGGGGGAGGCGGTAGCACTGGAAGAGATTACAGAGATAGGGGGAGGGGGAGGCCATTAAGCGATTTGAAAACAAGGATGAGAATTTTAAAATCAAGGCATTGCTCAACTGTGAGCCAATGTAGGTCAGCGAGCACAGGGATGATGGGTGAAACTGGACTTGGTGCGACTTAGGATACGGGAGGCAGAGTTTTTGATTCGCTCAAATTTATGGAGGGTTTAAGATAGGAGGCCGACTAGGAGTGCATTGGAATAGTCAAGTCTAGAGGTAAAAAGGGCATGAATGCTGGTTCCTGCAGCAGATAAGAACATAAAATAGGAGCAGGAGTATGCCACCCGGCCCCTCGAGCCTGCTCCGCTATTCAATAAGATCGTGGCCAACCTCCACAGCTCTCTGGGTTAGTGAATTTCACAGATTCACGATCCTCTTAGAGAATTAGCGGGCAGGGAAGTGGAGTTGAGGCCAAGATCAAATCAGACATGATCTTATTGAATGGCGGAGCAGGCATGAGGGGCCAAATGGTCAACTCCTCCTCCTAATTCTATGTTCTTACTTTCCTCCAAATGGCTGCCCTTTTTCTAGCACACTGCTATGGCCAGTGGAGGAAAATTAGAGAGAGGGTGGTTTGAGGCCTTCATCCCCAAAACTGATTGGAGGATTTTCCTCAAACACCCCTGGGCGGTGGGTGGGGACATCTTTGGCAGCCGCAGCGCTGCCCCATTGCGTGTAAATGAGGCAGGGTTTGCTGCTGGGACACAGTAAGCTCAATTATCGCTCTATAATCGCTGGCAGGGATAGGCGATGGAGCAAGCTCGGAGTGGACCAGAGGCATCCAAACCTCAAGGCTGATGGGAACCAGCTGGTGAACAACTGCAAGCATAGCTCACAGCAGAGACCTTCAGCTCAATACACTCTGCAGCCACTGCCAAATAAGTATAAATGATTGTTGGTTTTAATCATAAAATCATAGAAACTTACAGCATGGAGGGAGGCCATTTCGGCCCATCATGTCCACACCAGATGACAAAGAGCTTTCCAGCTGAATCCCATTTCCAGCTCTTGGTCCGTAGGCTTGTAGGTTACAGCACTTCAAGTGCACATCTAGGTACTTTTTAAATGTGGTGATGGTTTTTGCCTCTACCACCCTTTCAGGCAGTGAGTTCCAGACCCCACCACCCTCTGGGTGAAGAAATTTCCCCGCAGATCCCCTTTAATCCTTCTACCAATTACTTTAAATCTGTGCCCGTTGGTTGTTGACCCCTCTGCTAAGGGACTTAGGTCCGTCCTATCCACTCTATCTGGGCCCCGCATAATTTAATGCACCTCAATAGGGACTCCCCTCAGCCTCCTCTGTTCCAAAGAAAACAACACCAGCCTATCCAATCTTTCTTCATGGCTAAATTAATTATTTTTAAGTTTTTTGTAATTTTTTGTCAAAACTTTCCTTAAGGATTTAAAAATGTTCTTTAATTGTTTTAAAATATTTTAAAGGTACCGGTAAGGATTTTAAAATTTCTTTCCGCATTTTGACCATATATTTAAGTTTTAGTGTAGCTGACTGGTCCTCGGGAATCATTGA
This sequence comes from Pristiophorus japonicus, assembly GCF_044704955.1. Lineage (NCBI taxonomy): Eukaryota > Metazoa > Chordata > Chondrichthyes > Pristiophoridae > Pristiophorus > Pristiophorus japonicus. The sequence goes on along the minus strand of NC_091977.1, from coordinate 281,117,915 downwards.
GGTCCCCTTGGTCTTTTCTATTCCTCTGCTTTATGGAAGAATTACAAGAACAGGAAGCCCACTGCAGGAATTCCAGGATGAAGAGGGACAGTAGATGGTCCTTGTCCCCTGCCACAATGATAGACACATCTTCCCGATTGCAGGTGCAGGTGGGCTACTTTACCTGACTCTCGGCAATGCATCAGAAGGCTGCATTTCCCTCACAAAGCAATAACTGAGCTATACCAGCTGCCGAACAACTGCAAGCACATATCAATAACATCAGAGGTCACTGTCAGATTTAAAAAAAAAATTTTATTGATCCATTCACGGGATGCGGGCATCATTGGCAAGGCCAGCATTTATTGCCCATCTCTAATTGCCCTTGAGAATTAAGCTGCCTTCTTGAACTGCTGCAGTCCGTGTGTTGAAGATACTCCCATGGTGCTGTTAGGGAGGGAGTTCCAGAATTTTAACCCAACGACAACAAAGAAACGGCAATAAATTTCCAAGTCAGGAAGGTGTGTAACCTGAGGGGAACTTGGAGGTGATGGTGCTCCTATGCCAAACAGCTGCAAGGTGTTTCACAGGAGCGTTATCAAGCAAAATTTGACTCCGAGCCACAAAAGGTGATATTAGGGAAGATGGCCAAAAGTTTTAAGAAGCATCATAAAGGCGGATATAGAGGCGGAGAAGTTTAGGGAAGGAGTTCCCAGGCTTAGGCCCTCGATCGCTGAAGGCACGGCCACCAATGGTGGAGTAATTACAATCAGGGATGGTCAAGAGGCCAGAATTTGTGTAGCACAGATATCTCGGGGGGTGGTGGGGGCGGGGGGGAGGCGGTAGCACTGGAAGAGATTACAGAGATAGGGGGAGGGGGAGGCCATTAAGCGATTTGAAAACAAGGATGAGAATTTTAAAATCAAGGCATTGCTCAACTGTGAGCCAATGTAGGTCAGCGAGCACAGGGATGATGGGTGAAACTGGACTTGGTGCGACTTAGGATACGGGAGGCAGAGTTTTTGATTCGCTCAAATTTATGGAGGGTTTAAGATAGGAGGCCGACTAGGAGTGCATTGGAATAGTCAAGTCTAGAGGTAAAAAGGGCATGAATGCTGGTTCCTGCAGCAGATAAGAACATAAAATAGGAGCAGGAGTATGCCACCCGGCCCCTCGAGCCTGCTCCGCTATTCAATAAGATCGTGGCCAACCTCCACAGCTCTCTGGGTTAGTGAATTTCACAGATTCACGATCCTCTTAGAGAATTAGCGGGCAGGGAAGTGGAGTTGAGGCCAAGATCAAATCAGACATGATCTTATTGAATGGCGGAGCAGGCATGAGGGGCCAAATGGTCAACTCCTCCTCCTAATTCTATGTTCTTACTTTCCTCCAAATGGCTGCCCTTTTTCTAGCACACTGCTATGGCCAGTGGAGGAAAATTAGAGAGAGGGTGGTTTGAGGCCTTCATCCCCAAAACTGATTGGAGGATTTTCCTCAAACACCCCTGGGGGGGGGCGGTGGGTGGGGACATCTTTGGCAGCCGCAGCGCTGCCCCATTGCGTGTAAATGAGGCAGGGTTTGCTGCTGGGACACAGTAAGCTCAATTATCGCTCTATAATCGCTGGCAGGGATAGGCGATGGAGCAAGCTCGGAGTGGACCAGAGGCATCCAAACCTCAAGGCTGATGGGAACCAGCTGGTGAACAACTGCAAGCATAGCTCACAGCAGAGACCTTCAGCTCAATACACTCTGCAGCCACTGCCAAATAAGTATAAATGATTGTTGGTTTTAATCATAAAATCATAGAAACTTACAGCATGGAGGGAGGCCATTTCGGCCCATCATGTCCACACCAGATGACAAAGAGCTTTCCAGCTGAATCCCATTTCCAGCTCTTGGTCCGTAGGCTTGTAGGTTACAGCACTTCAAGTGCACATCTAGGTACTTTTTAAATGTGGTGATGGTTTTTGCCTCTACCACCCTTTCAGGCAGTGAGTTCCAGACCCCACCACCCTCTGGGTGAAGAAATTTCCCCGCAGATCCCCTTTAATCCTTCTACCAATTACTTTAAATCTGTGCCCGTTGGTTGTTGACCCCTCTGCTAAGGGACTTAGGTCCGTCCTATCCACTCTATCTGGGCCCCGCATAATTTAATGCACCTCAATAGGGACTCCCCTCAGCCTCCTCTGTTCCAAAGAAAACAACACCAGCCTATCCAATCTTTCTTCATGGCTAAATTAATTATTTTTAAGTTTTTTGTAATTTTTTGTCAAAACTTTCCTTAAGGATTTAAAAATGTTCTTTAATTGTTTTAAAATATTTTAAAGGTACCGGTAAGGATTTTAAAATTTCTTTCCGCATTTTGACCATATATTTAAGTTTTAGTGTAGCTGACTGGTCCTCGGGAATCATTGAGGTCCCCTTGGTCTTTTCTATTCCTCTGCTTTATGGAAGAATTACAAGAACAGGAAGCCCACTGCAGGAATTCCAGGATGAAGAGGGACAGTAGATGGTCCTTGTCCCCTGCCACAATGATAGACACATCTTCCGATTGCAGGTGCAGGTGGGCTACTTTACCTGACTCTCGGCAATGCATCAGAAGGCTGCATTTCCCTCACAAAGCAATAACTGAGCTATACCAGCTGCCGAACAACTGCAAGCACATATCAATAACATCAGAGGTCACTGTCAGATTTAAAAAAAAAATTTTATTGATCCATTCACGGGATGCGGGCATCATTGGCAAGGCCAGCATTTATTGCCCATCTCTAATTGCCCTTGAGAATTAAGCTGCCTTCTTGAACTGCTGCAGTCCGTGTGTTGAAGATACTCCCATGGTGCTGTTAGGGAGGGAGTTCCAGAATTTTAACCCAACGACAACAAAGAAACGGCAATAAATTTCCAAGTCAGGAAGGTGTCTAACCTGGGGGGAACTTGGAGGTGATGGTGCTCCTATGCCAAACAGCTGCAAGGTGTTTCACAGGAGCGTTATCAAGCAAAATTTGACTCCGAGCCACAAAAGGTGATATTAGGGAAGATGGCCAAAAGTTTTAAGAAGCATCATAAAGGCGGATATAGAGGCGGAGAAGTTTAGGGAAGGAGTTCCCAGGCTTAGGCCCTCGATCGCTGAAGGCACGGCCACCAATGGTGGAGTAATTACAATCAGGGATGCGCAAGGGGTCAGAATTTGTGTAGCACAGATATCTCAGGGAATTGTGCGGCTGGAGGAGGTTACAGAGAGAGGGTTGTGTGAGGCCATGAACTGATTTGAAAACAACGAAAGGAATTTTAAAATCAAGGCAAGGCAGGACTCAATGTAGGTCAGGGAAAATGGGTGAACGGGACTTGATGCGAGTTAAAATACAGGCAGCAAAGTTTTCGATGAGGAGGGTGTAATATAGGAGGCCGGCCACGAGTGCGTTGGAATAGTTGTCTTGAGGTAAATAAGGCATGGATGATGGTTTCAGCAGCAGATGAGCATGAAGCAGAAACATAGAAACATAGAAGATAGGTGCAGGAGTAGGCCATTCGGCCCTTCGAGCCTGCAATAAAATCATGGCTGATCATTCCGTCAGTACCCCTTTCCTGGTTTCTCTCCATACCCTTTGATTCCCTTAGCCGTAAGGGCCATATCTAACTCCCTCTTGAATATATCCAATGAACTGGCATCAACAACTCTCTGTGCCAGGGAATTCCACAGGTTAACAACTCTCTGAGTGAAGAAGTTTCTCCTCATCTCAGTCCTAAATGGCCTACCTCTTATCCTAAGACTATGTCCCCTGATTCTGGACAGAGGCAGACTACAATGTGGAACTCACACCGCACCTGGTGGACAGACAGAGGGAACAACCTGAGGAAAGGGCAGTCTCAACAGACAGCCCAGGCGAAATACCAGCAATTGCACTGAATGAAACAGACAACCCAGGCGAGATACCAGCAATCACACCGAAAGAAAAACAGGCACCAAGGCAAACAACTGAACCACAACTAAGACGCTCCACCCGAGAGCGTAGACCGCCTGAGAGACTGAATCTATAAAGACAATAAGACCTTGGGGGAGGGTGATGTCATGTATCTCACACTACTGTATATAACTGTATCTTACCATGCTATACATGACTGTAACTAGATATGACTGTAACCACAAGCATACTTTACCACCAGGGGTGCACTTGCAGGAGACACTGCATACCTGTTCCACACAGGTATATAAAGACAGGTCTCAGGCAAGTGTGGCACTCGAGAGCTGTGAAATAAAGGTGCAGGTCCAGAGTGACCTTGACTTCAGCATGTGCCTCGTGTAAGTCTGTACTGCAGGGTCAGGACTTTACAGACTGGATCAACTGGGCCTTTATACACTGGAGTTGAGAAGGATGAGAGGGGATTTCATAGAAACATAAAAGATTCTGACAGGACGGGACAGGTTAGATGCGGGTAGACTGTTCCCGATGTTGGGGAAGTCCAGAACCAGGGGACATAGTCTTAGGATAAGGGGTAGGCCATTTAGGACTGAGATGAGGAGAAACGTCTTCACTCAGAGTTGTTAACCTGTGGAATTCCCTGCCGCAGAGTGTTGTTGATGCCAGTTCATTGGTTATATTCTAGAGGGAGTTAGATATGGCCCTTACGGCTAAGGGGATCAAGGGGTATGGAGAGATAGCAGGAAAGGGGTACTGAGGGAATGATCAGCCATGATCTTATTGAATGGTGGTGCAGGCTCGAAGGGCTTAATGGCGTACTCCTGCACCTATTTTCTATGTTTCTATGTTTCTACGTTACTCCATTCTAAGTTAGTTTGGAGTAGATTTCGCTGCCTAAACTTGCAAAACAGGCGTAAGTGGCCGGACACGCCCCCTTTTGAAAAAAAAAATCTGTTCTAAAATGAAACAATTCTAACTGATTAGAACTGGAGCAAACTAAATGCCGAGAATTGTAATTTCTAAGATGCTCCAATCTAAACTAGTTGCTCCAAAAAAATAGGAGTAACTCAGGCCGAAACTTGAACCCATTGACTCAATGTGAGCTTTCGACCACATATCTGCAGCATAACTAAGAGCGCCTATTTCCACTTCCGCCCCTTCCATGCCTTTGTTACCTCTAGACTTGACTATTCCAATGCACTCCTGGCTGAAGGGTGCAACATGTCGCACATTGCGATGCGCAGCATAATAGAGAGGACCATTGGCATCTTGCTACTTGCAATACTCGACGCAGATCACTGGGGAAAATTGAGCCCAAGACCTCTCCGCCTCTCTATCTCTCTTTCCTCCTTCAAGATGTTCATTAAAACCTACCTCTTTCGGTCACATGTCCTAATCTCCCCTTATGTGGCTCGGTGTCAAATTTTTTGTCTCGTAATACTCCTGTGAAGCGCCTTGGGACGTTTCACTACGTTAAAGGCGCTATATAAATACAAGTTGTTGTTTTGTTCACTAAGGCCACCAAGTTCAGGCCAAAGAATTTTACAGCACAGAAGGAGGCCATTTCGGCCCATCGTGTCTGTGCCAGGCGTCAAAGAGCTAACCAGCCTAATCCTACTTTCCAGCTCTTGGTCCATAGCCCTGTAGGTTACGGCACTTCAAGTGCACATCCAAGTACTTTTTAAATGTGGTGAGGGATTCTGCCTCTAGCACCCTTTCAGGCAGTGAGTCGCAGACCCCCATCACCCTCTGCGTGAAGAGATTTCCCCACAAATCCTCTCTAAACCTTCGACCAATTACTTTAAATCTATGTCCCATGGTTGTTGACCCCTCTGTTAAGGGAAATAGGTCCTTCCTATCCATTCTATCCAGGCCTCTCATAATTTTATACACCTCAATAAGGTCGCCCCTCAGCCTCCTCTGTTCCAAAGAAAACAAACCCAGCCTATTCAATCGTTCCTCATCGCTAATTAATTATTTTTAAGTTTTTCTAATTTTTTGTCAAAACTTTCCTTAAGGTTTTAAAAATTTTCTTTAAATGTTTTAAAGTATTTTGAAAGTATCAGTAAGAATTTTTAAATTTCTTTCAGCATTTTGACCATATTTTTAAGTTTTAGGGTAGCAGACTGGTCCTCGGGAATCATTGAGGTCTCCCTTGGTCTCCTCTGTTCCTCTGCTTTACGGAAGAAGTACAAGAACAGGAAGCCCACTGCAGGAATTCCAGGATGAAAAGGGACAGTAGGTGGTCCTTGCCCTCTGCCACAATGATAGACACATCTTCCTAACTGCAGTTGCAGGTGGGCTACTTTACCTGACTCTTGGCAATGCATCACAAAGCAATAACTGAGCTGTACCAGCTGCCGAACAACTGCAAGCACAGATCAATAACATCTGACATCACCATCAAATTTAAATATATTTTTTTATTGATTCATTCACGGGATGTGGGCATCATTGGCAAGGCCAGAATTTATTGTCCATCTCTAATTGCCCTTGAGAATTAAGCCACCTTCTTGAACTGCTGCAGTCCCTGTGCTGAAGGTACTCCCACGGTGCTGTTAGGGAGGGAGTTCCAGAATTTTAACCCAATGACAACAAAGAAATGGCGATACATTTCCAAGTCAGGAAGGTGTGTAACCTGAGGGGAACTTGGAGGTCATGGTGCTCCCATGCCAAACAGCTGCAAGCACAGCTGCAAGACCATGTACTGTCCTTCTAGGTGGTAGAAGTTGTGGTTGTGGCAGCTGCTGTCGAAGAAGTCCTGTCATCAAATTCTCCTTTTGGAAACAAACGCAACTCAGTTGTTGACATGGAGTTGTTCCCCACAATTTCCAAGGCTGCTAATTTGAGACGATTCTTCTGCTTCTTTGAGCAGGTGCTTCCCCACTTTGCCCCAATTCATGAAGATGGAATTCACCGAGGATGAAGAGTTGTTCAGTGCAGAAGCTGAGTGAGGGAAGGGGAGAGGATATATCAACAACAACAAATTGCAGTAAAATGTCCCAAGGTGCTTCACAGGAGCGTTATCAAGTAAAATTTGACACCGAGCCACAAAAGGTGAGATTAGGGAAGATGGCCAAAATGTTTTAGGGAGCATCATGAAGGAGGGGAGAGTGGTAGAGAGGCAGAAAGGTTTAATGAGGGAATTCCAGAGTTCAGGGCCTCGGCAGCTGAAGGCATAGCCGCCAATGGTGGAGTAATTAAAATCAGGAATGGTCAAGAGGCCAGAATTTGTGTAGCGCAGATATCTCGGGGGGTGGTGGGGGCGGGGGGGGGAGGCGGTAGCACTGGAGGAGATTACAGAGATAGGGGGAGGGGGAGGCCATTAAGCGATTTGAAAACAAGGATGAGAATTTTAAAATCAAAGCATTGCTCAACTGTGAGCCAATGTAGGTCAGCGAGCACAGGGATGATGGGTGAAACTGGACTTGGTGCGACTTAGGATACGGGCAGCAGAGTTTTTGATTTGCTCAAATTTATGGAGTGCATTGGAATAGTCAACTCTAGAGGTAAAAAGATCATGAATGCTGGTTCCTGCAGCAGATAAGAACATAAAATAGGAGCAGGAGTATGCCACCCGGCCCCTCGAGCCTGCTCCGCTATTCAATAAGATCGTGGCCAACCTCCACAGCTCTCTGGGTTAGTGAATTTCACAGATTCACGATCCTCTTAGAGAATTAGCGGGCAGGGAAGTGGAGTTGAGGCCAAGATCAAATCAGACATGATCTTATTGAATGGCGGAGCAGGCATGAGGGGCCAAATGGTCAACTCCTCCTCCTAATTCTATGTTCTTACTTTCCTCCAAATGGCTGCCCTTTTTCTAGCACACTGGTATGGCCAGTGGAGGAAAATTAGAGAGAGGGTGGTTTGAGGCCTTCATCCCCAAAACTGATTGGAGGATTTTCCTCAAACACCCCTGGGGCGGGGGGGGGGGGGTGGGTGGGGACATCTTTGGCAGCCGCAGCGCTGCCCCATTGCGTGTAAATGAGGCAGGGTTTGCTGCTGGGACACAGTAAGCTCAATTATTGCTCTATAATCACTGGCAGGGATAGGCGATGGAGCAAGCTCGGAGTGGACCAGAGGCATCCAAACCTCAAGGCCGATGGGAACCAGCTGGTGAACAACTGCAAGCATAGCTCACAGCAGAGACCTTCAGCTCAATACACTCTGCAGCCACTGCCAAATAAGTATAAATGATTGTTGGTTTTAATCATAAAATCATAGAAACTTACAGCATGGTGGGATGCCATTTCGGCCCATCATGTCCACGCCAGATGACAAAGAGCTTTCCAGCTGAATCCCATTTCCAGCTCTTGGTCCGTAGGCTTGTAGGTTACAGCACTTCAAGTGCACATCCAGGTACTTTTTAAATGTGGTGATGGTTTTTGCCTCTACCACCCTTTCAGGCAGTGAGTTCCAGACCCCACCACCCTCTGGGTGAAGAAATTTCCCCGCAGATCCCCTCTAATCCTTCTACCAATTACTTTAAATCTGTGCCCGTTGGTTGTTGACCCCTCTGCTAAGGGACTTAGGTCCGTCCTATCCACTCTATCTGGGCCCCGCATAATTTAATGCACCTCAATAGGGACTCCCCTCAGCCTCCTCTGTTCCAAAGAAAACAACACCAGCCTATCCAATCTTTCTTCATGGCTAAATTAATTATTTTTAAGTTTTTTGTAATTTTTTGTCAAAACTTTCCTTAAGGATTTAAAAATGTTCTTTAATTGTTTTAAAATATTTTAAAGGTACCGGTAAGGATTTTAAAATTTCTTTCCGCATTTTGACCATATATTTAAGTTTTAGTGTAGCTGACTGGTCCTCGGGAATCATTGAGGTCCCCTTGGTCTTCTCTATTCCTCTGCTTTATGGAAGAATTACAAGAACAGGAAGCCCACTGCAGGAATTCCAGGATGAAGAGGGACAGTAGATGGTCCTTGTCCCCTGCCACAATGATAGACACATCTTCCCGATTGCAGGTGCAGGTGGGCTACTTTACCTGACTCTCGGCAATGCATCAGAAGGCTGCATTTCCCTCACAAAGCAATAACTGAGCTATACCAGCTGCCGAACAACTGCAAGCACATATCAATAACATCAGAGGTCACTGTCAGATTTAAAAAAATTTTTTTATTGATCCATTCACGGGATGCGGGCATCATTGGCAAGGCCAGCATTTATTGCCCATCTCTAATTGCCCTTGAGAATTAAGCTGCCTTCTTGAACTGCTGCAGTCCGTGTGTTGAAGATACTCCCATGGTGCTGTTAGGGAGGGAGTTCCAGAATTTTAACCCAACGACAACAACGAAACGGCAATAAATTTCCAAGTCAGGAAGGTGTCTAACCTGGGGGGAACTTGGAGGTGATGGTGCTCCTATGCCAAACAGCTGCAAGGTGTTTCACAGGAGCGTTATCAAGCAAAATTTGACTCCGAGCCACAAAAGGTGATATTAGGGAAGATGGCCAAAAGTTTTAAGAAGCATCATAAAGGCGGATATAGAGGCGGAGAAGTTTAGGGAAGGAGTTCCCAGGCTTAGGCCCTCGATCGCTGAAGGCACGGCCACCAATGGTGGAGTAATTACAATCAGGGATGCGCAAGGGGTCAGAATTTGTGTAGCACAGATATCTCAGGGAATTGTGCGGCTGGAGGAGGTTACAGAGAGAGGGTTGTGTGAGGCCATGAACTGATTTGAAAACAACGAAAGGAATTTTAAAATCAAGGCAAGGCAGGACTCAATGTAGGTCAGGGATGATGGGTGAACGGGACTTGATGCGAGTTAAAATACAGGCAGCAAAGTTTTCGATGAGGAGGGTGTAATATAGGAGGCCGGCCACGAGTGCGTTGGAATAGTTGTCTTGAGGTAAATAAGGCATGGATGATGGTTTCAGCAGCAGATGAGCATGAAGCAGAAACATAGAAACATAGAAGATAGGTGCAAGAGTAGGCCATTCGGCCCTTCGAGCCTGCAATAAAATCATGGCTGATCATTCCCTCAGTACCCCTTTCCTGGTTTCTCTCCATACCCTTTGATTCCCTTAGCCGTAAGGGCCATATCTAACTCCCTCTTGAATATATCCAATGAACTGGCATCAACAACTCTCTGTGCCAGGGAATTCCACAGGTTAACAACTCTCTGAGTGAAGAAGTTTCTCCTCATCTCAGTCCTAAATGGCCTACCTCTTATCCTAAGACTATGTCCCCTGATTCTGGACAGAGGCAGACTACAATGTGGAACTCACACCGCACCTGGTGGACAGACAGAGGGAACAACCTGAGGAAAGGGCAGTCTCAACAGACAGCCCAGGCGAAATACCAGCAATTGCACTGAATGAAACAGACAACCCAGGCGAGATACCAGCAATCACACCAAAAGAAAAACAGGCACCAAGGCAAACAACTGAACCACAACTAAGACGCTCCACGCGAGAGCGTAGACCGCCTGAGAGACTGAATCTATAAAGACAATAAGACCTTGGGGGAGGGTGATGTCATGTATCTCACACTACTGTATATAACTGTATCTTACCATGCTATACATGACTGTAACTAGATATGACTGTAACCACAAGCATACTTTACCACCAGGGGTGCACTTGCAGGAGACACTGCATACCTGTTCCACACAGGTATATAAAGACAGGTCTCAGGCAAGTGTGGCACTCGAGAGCTGTGAAATAAAGGTGCAGGTCCAGAGTGACCTTGACTTCAGCATGTGCCTCGTGTAAGTCTGTACTGCAGGGTCAGGACTTTACAGACTGGATCAACTGGGCCTTTATACACTGGAGTTGAGAAGGATGAGAGGGGATTTCATAGAAACATAAAAGATTCTGACAGGACGGGACAGGTTAGATGCGGGTAGACTGTTCCCGATGTTGGGGAAGTCCAGAACCAGGGGACATAGTCTTAGGATAAGGGGTAGGCCATTTAGGACTGAGATGAGGAGAAACGTCTTCACTCAGAGTTGTTAACCTGTGGAATTCCCTGCCGCAGAGTGTTGTTGATGCCAGTTCATTGGTTATATTCTAGAGGGAGTTAGATATGGCCCTTACGGCTAAGGGGATCAAGGGGTATGGAGAGATAGCAGGAAAGGGGTACTGAGGGAATGATCAGCCATGATCTTATTGAATGGTGGTGCAGGCTCGAAGGGCTTAATGGCGTACTCCTGCACCTATTTTCTATGTTTCTATGTTTCTACGTTACTCCATTCTAAGTTAGTTTCGCTGCCTAAACTTGCAAAACAGGCGTAAGTGGCCGGACACGCCCCCTTTTGAAAAAAAAAATCTGTTCTAAAATGAAACAATTCTAACTGATTAGAACTGGAGCAAACTAAATGCCGAGAATTGTAATTTCTAAGATGCTCCAATCTAAACTAGTTGCTCCAAAAAAATAGGAGTAACTCAGGCCGAAACTTGAACCCATTGACTCAATGTGAGCTTTCGACCACATATCTGCAGCATAACTAAGAGCGCCTATTTCCACTTCCGCCCCTTCCATGCCTTTGTTACCTCTAGACTTGACTATTCCAATGCACTCCTGGCTGAAGGATGCAACATGTCGCACATTGCGATGCGCAGCATAATAGAGAGGACCATTGGCATCTTGCTACTTGCAATACTCGAGGCAGATCACTGGGGAAAATTGAGCCCAAGACCTCTCCGCCTCTCTATCTCTCTTTCCTCCTTCAAGATGTTCATTAAAACCTACCTCTTTCGGTCACATGTCCTAATCTCCCCTTATGTGGCTCGGTGTCAAATTTTTTGTCTCGTAATACTCCTGTGAAGCGCCTTGGGACGTTTCACTACGTTAAAGGCGCTATATAAATACAAGTTGTTGTTTTGTTCACTAAGGCCACCAAGTTCAGGCCAAAGAATTTTACAGCACAGAAGGAGGCCATTTCGGCCCATCGTGTCTGTGCCAGGCGTCAAAGAGCTAACCAGCCTAATCCTACTTTCCAGCTCTTGGTCCATAGCCCTGTAGGTTACGGCACTTCAAGTGCACATCCAAGTACTTTTTAAATGCGGTGAGGGATTCTGCCTCTAGCACCCTTTCAGGCAGTGAGTCGCAGACCCCCATCACCCTCTGCGTGAAGAGATTTCCCCACAAATCCTCTCTAAACCTTCGACCAATTACTTTAAATCTATGTCCCATGGTTGTTGACCCCTCTGTTAAGGGAAATAGGTCCTTCCTATCCATTCTATCCAGGCCTCTCATAATTTTATACACCTCAATAAGGTCGCCCCTCAGCCTCCTCTGTTCCAAAGAAAACAAACCCAGCCTATTCAATCGTTCCTCATCGCTAATTAATTATTTTTAAGTTTTTCTAATTTTTTGTCAAAACTTTCCTTAAGGTTTTAAAAATTTTCTTTAAATGTTTTAAAGTATTTTGAAAGTATCAGTAAGAATTTTTAAATTTCTTTCAGCATTTTGACCATATTTTTAAGTTTTAGGGTAGCAGACTGGTCCTCGGGAATCATTGAGGTCTCCCTTGGTCTCCTCTGTTCCTCTGCTTTACGGAAGAAGTACAAGAACAGGAAGCCCACTGCAGGAATTCCAGGATGAAAAGGGACAGTAGGTGGTCCTTGCCCTCTGCCACAATGATAGACACATCTTCCTAACTGCAGTTGCAGGTGGGCTACTTTACCTGACTCTTGGCAATGCATCACAAAGCAATAACTGAGCTGTACCAGCTGCCGAACAACTGCAAGCACAGATCAATAACATCTGACATCACCATCAAATTTAAATATATTTTTTTATTGATTCATTCACGGGATGTGGGCATCATTGGCAAGGCCAGAATTTATTGTCCATCTCTAATTGCCCTTGAGAATTAAGCCACCTTCTTGAACTGCTGCAGTCCCTGTGCTGAAGGTACTCCCACGGTGCTGTTAGGGAGGGAGTTCCAGAATTTTAACCCAATGACAACAAAGAAATGGCGATACATTTCCAAGTCAGGAAGGTGTGTAACCTGAGGGGAACTTGGAGGTCATGGTGCTCCCATGCCAAACAGCTGCAAGCACAGCTGCAAGACCATGTACTGTCCTTCTAGGTGGTAGAAGTTGTGGTTGTGGCAGCTGCTGTCGAAGAAGTCCTGTCATCAAATTCTCCTTTTGGAAACAAACGCAACTCAGTTGTTGACATGGAGTTGTTCCCCACAATTTCCAAGGCTGCTAATTTGAGACGATTCTTCTGCTTCTTTGAGCAGGTGCTTCCCCACTTTGCCCCAATTCATGAAGATGGAATTCACCGAGGATGAAGAGTTGTTCAGTGCAGAAGCTGAGTGAGGGAAGGGGAGAGGATATATCAACAACAACAAATTGCAGTAAAATGTCCCAAGGTGCTTCACAGGAGCGTTATCAAGTAAAATTTGACACCGAGCCACAAAAGGTGAGATTAGGGAAGATGGCCAAAATGTTTTAGGGAGCATCATGAAGGAGGGGAGAGTGGTAGAGAGGCAGAAAGGTTTAATGAGGGAATTCCAGAGTTCAGGGCCTCGGCAGCTGAAGGCATAGCCGCCAATGGTGGAGTAATTAAAATCAGGAATGGTCAAGAGGCCAGAATTTGTGTAGCGCAGATATCTCGGGGGGTGGTGGGGGCGGGGGGGGGAGGCGGTAGCACTGGAGGAGATTACAGAGATAGGGGGAGGGGGAGGCCATTAAGCGATTTGAAAACAAGGATGAGAATTTTAAAATCAAAGCATTGCTCAACTGTGAGCCAATGTAGGTCAGCGAGCACAGGGATGATGGGTGAAACTGGACTTGGTGCGACTTAGGATACGGGCAGCAGAGTTTTTGATTTGCTCAAATTTATGGAGTGCATTGGAATAGTCAACTCTAGAGGTAAAAAGATCATGAATGCTGGTTCCTGCAGCAGATAAGAACATAAAATAGGAGCAGGAGTATGCCACCCGGCCCCTCGAGCCTGCTCCGCTATTCAATAAGATCGTGGCCAACCTCCACAGCTCTCTGGGTTAGTGAATTTCACAGATTCACGATCCTCTTAGAGAATTAGCGGGCAGGGAAGTGGAGTTGAGGCCAAGATCAAATCAGACATGATCTTATTGAATGGCGGAGCAGGCATGAGGGGCCAAATGGTCAACTCCTCCTCCTAATTCTATGTTCTTACTTTCCTCCAAATGGCTGCCCTTTTTCTAGCACACTGGTATGGCCAGTGGAGGAAAATTAGAGAGAGGGTGGTTTGAGGCCTTCATCCCCAAAACTGATTGGAGGATTTTCCTCAAACACCCCTGGGGCGGGGGGGGGGGGGTGGGTGGGGACATCTTTGGCAGCCGCAGCGCTGCCCCATTGCGTGTAAATGAGGCAGGGTTTGCTGCTGGGACACAGTAAGCTCAATTATTGCTCTATAATCACTGGCAGGGATAGGCGATGGAGCAAGCTCGGAGTGGACCAGAGGCATCCAAACCTCAAGGCCGATGGGAACCAGCTGGTGAACAACTGCAAGCATAGCTCACAGCAGAGACCTTCAGCTCAATACACTCTGCAGCCACTGCCAAATAAGTATAAATGATTGTTGGTTTTAATCATAAAATCATAGAAACTTACAGCATGGTGGGATGCCATTTCGGCCCATCATGTCCACGCCAGATGACAAAGAGCTTTCCAGCTGAATCCCATTTCCAGCTCTTGGTCCGTAGGCTTGTAGGTTACAGCACTTCAAGTGCACATCCAGGTACTTTTTAAATGTGGTGATGGTTTTTGCCTCTACCACCCTTTCAGGCAGTGAGTTCCAGACCCCACCACCCTCTGGGTGAAGAAATTTCCCCGCAGATCCCCTCTAATCCTTCTACCAATTACTTTAAATCTGTGCCCGTTGGTTGTTGACCCCTCTGCTAAGGGACTTAGGTCCGTCCTATCCACTCTATCTGGGCCCCGCATAATTTAATGCACCTCAATAGGGACTCCCCTCAGCCTCCTCTGTTCCAAAGAAAACAACACCAGCCTATCCAATCTTTCTTCATGGCTAAATTAATTATTTTTAAGTTTTTTGTAATTTTTTGTCAAAACTTTCCTTAAGGATTTAAAAATGTTCTTTAATTGTTTTAAAATATTTTAAAGGTACCGGTAAGGATTTTAAAATTTCTTTCCGCATTTTGACCATATATTTAAGTTTTAGTGTAGCTGACTGGTCCTCGGGAATCATTGAGGTCCCCTTGGTCTTCTCTATTCCTCTGCTTTATGGAAGAATTACAAGAACAGGAAGCCCACTGCAGGAATTCCAGGATGAAGAGGGACAGTAGATGGTCCTTGTCCCCTGCCACAATGATAGACACATCTTCCCGATTGCAGGTGCAGGTGGGCTACTTTACCTGACTCTCGGCAATGCATCAGAAGGCTGCATTTCCCTCACAAAGCAATAACTGAGCTATACCAGCTGCCGAACAACTGCAAGCACATATCAATAACATCAGAGGTCACTGTCAGATTTAAAAAAATTTTTTTATTGATCCATTCACGGGATGCGGGCATCATTGGCAAGGCCAGCATTTATTGCCCATCTCTAATTGCCCTTGAGAATTAAGCTGCCTTCTTGAACTGCTGCAGTCCGTGTGTTGAAGATACTCCCATGGTGCTGTTAGGGAGGGAGTTCCAGAATTTTAACCCAACGACAACAACGAAACGGCAATAAATTTCCAAGTCAGGAAGGTGTCTAACCTGGGGGGAACTTGGAGGTGATGGTGCTCCTATGCCAAACAGCTGCAAGGTGTTTCACAGGAGCGTTATCAAGCAAAATTTGACTCCGAGCCACAAAAGGTGATATTAGGGAAGATGGCCAAAAGTTTTAAGAAGCATCATAAAGGCGGATATAGAGGCGGAGAAGTTTAGGGAAGGAGTTCCCAGGCTTAGGCCCTCGATCGCTGAAGGCACGGCCACCAATGGTGGAGTAATTACAATCAGGGATGCGCAAGGGGTCAGAATTTGTGTAGCACAGATATCTCAGGGAATTGTGCGGCTGGAGGAGGTTACAGAGAGAGGGTTGTGTGAGGCCATGAACTGATTTGAAAACAACGAAAGGAATTTTAAAATCAAGGCAAGGCAGGACTCAATGTAGGTCAGGGATGATGGGTGAACGGGACTTGATGCGAGTTAAAATACAGGCAGCAAAGTTTTCGATGAGGAGGGTGTAATATAGGAGGCCGGCCACGAGTGCGTTGGAATAGTTGTCTTGAGGTAAATAAGGCATGGATGATGGTTTCAGCAGCAGATGAGCATGAAGCAGAAACATAGAAACATAGAAGATAGGTGCAAGAGTAGGCCATTCGGCCCTTCGAGCCTGCAATAAAATCATGGCTGATCATTCCCTCAGTACCCCTTTCCTGGTTTCTCTCCATACCCTTTGATTCCCTTAGCCGTAAGGGCCATATCTAACTCCCTCTTGAATATATCCAATGAACTGGCATCAACAACTCTCTGTGCCAGGGAATTCCACAGGTTAACAACTCTCTGAGTGAAGAAGTTTCTCCTCATCTCAGTCCTAAATGGCCTACCTCTTATCCTAAGACTATGTCCCCTGATTCTGGACAGAGGCAGACTACAATGTGGAACTCACACCGCACCTGGTGGACAGACAGAGGGAACAACCTGAGGAAAGGGCAGTCTCAACAGACAGCCCAGGCGAAATACCAGCAATTGCACTGAATGAAACAGACAACCCAGGCGAGATACCAGCAATCACACCAAAAGAAAAACAGGCACCAAGGCAAACAACTGAACCACAACTAAGACGCTCCACGCGAGAGCGTAGACCGCCTGAGAGACTGAATCTATAAAGACAATAAGACCTTGGGGGAGGGTGATGTCATGTATCTCACACTACTGTATATAACTGTATCTTACCATGCTATACATGACTGTAACTAGATATGACTGTAACCACAAGCATACTTTACCACCAGGGGTGCACTTGCAGGAGACACTGCATACCTGTTCCACACAGGTATATAAAGACAGGTCTCAGGCAAGTGTGGCACTCGAGAGCTGTGAAATAAAGGTGCAGGTCCAGAGTGACCTTGACTTCAGCATGTGCCTCGTGTAAGTCTGTACTGCAGGGTCAGGACTTTACAGACTGGATCAACTGGGCCTTTATACACTGGAGTTGAGAAGGATGAGAGGGGATTTCATAGAAACATAAAAGATTCTGACAGGACGGGACAGGTTAGATGCGGGTAGACTGTTCCCGATGTTGGGGAAGTCCAGAACCAGGGGACATAGTCTTAGGATAAGGGGTAGGCCATTTAGGACTGAGATGAGGAGAAACGTCTTCACTCAGAGTTGTTAACCTGTGGAATTCCCTGCCGCAGAGTGTTGTTGATGCCAGTTCATTGGTTATATTCTAGAGGGAGTTAGATATGGCCCTTACGGCTAAGGGGATCAAGGGGTATGGAGAGATAGCAGGAAAGGGGTACTGAGGGAATGATCAGCCATGATCTTATTGAATGGTGGTGCAGGCTCGAAGGGCTTAATGGCGTACTCCTGCACCTATTTTCTATGTTTCTATGTTTCTACGTTACTCCATTCTAAGTTAGTTTCGCTGCCTAAACTTGCAAAACAGGCGTAAGTGGCCGGACACGCCCCCTTTTGAAAAAAAAAATCTGTTCTAAAATGAAACAATTCTAACTGATTAGAACTGGAGCAAACTAAATGCCGAGAATTGTAATTTCTAAGATGCTCCAATCTAAACTAGTTGCTCCAAAAAAATAGGAGTAACTCAGGCCGAAACTTGAACCCATTGACTCAATGTGAGCTTTCGACCACATATCTGCAGCATAACTAAGAGCGCCTATTTCCACTTCCGCCCCTTCCATGCCTTTGTTACCTCTAGACTTGACTATTCCAATGCACTCCTGGCTGAAGGATGCAACATGTCGCACATTGCGATGCGCAGCATAATAGAGAGGACCATTGGCATCTTGCTACTTGCAATACTCGAGGCAGATCACTGGGGAAAATTGAGCCCAAGACCTCTCCGCCTCTCTATCTCTCTTTCCTCCTTCAAGATGTTCATTAAAACCTACCTCTTTCGGTCACATGTCCTAATCTCCCCTTATGTGGCTCGGTGTCAAATTTTTTGTCTCGTAATACTCCTGTGAAGCGCCTTGGGACGTTTCACTACGTTAAAGGCGCTATATAAATACAAGTTGTTGTTTTGTTCACTAAGGCCACCAAGTTCAGGCCAAAGAATTTTACAGCACAGAAGGAGGCCATTTCGGCCCATCGTGTCTGTGCCAGGCGTCAAAGAGCTAACCAGCCTAATCCTACTTTCCAGCTCTTGGTCCATAGCCCTGTAGGTTACGGCACTTCAAGTGCACATCCAAGTACTTTTTAAATGCGGTGAGGGATTCTGCCTCTAGCACCCTTTCAGGCAGTGAGTCGCAGACCCCCATCACCCTCTGCGTGAAGAGATTTCCCCACAAATCCTCTCTAAACCTTCGACCAATTACTTTAAATCTATGTCCCATGGTTGTTGACCCCTCTGTTAAGGGAAATAGGTCCTTCCTATCCATTCTATCCAGGCCTCTCATAATTTTATACACCTCAATAAGGTCGCCCCTCAGCCTCCTCTGTTCCAAAGAAAACAAACCCAGCCCATTCAATCGTTCCTCATCGCTAATTAATTATTTTTAAGTTTTTCTAATTTTTTGTCAAAACTTTCCTTAAGGTTTTAAAAATTTTCTTTAAATGTTTTAAAGTATTTTGAAAGTATCAGTAAGAATTTTAAAATTTCTTTCAGCATTTTGACCATATTTTTAAGTTTTAGGGTAGCAGACTGGTCCTCGGGAATCATTGAGGTCTCCCTTGGTCTCCTCTGTTCCTCTGCTTTACGGAAGAAGTACAAGAACAGGAAGCCCACTGCAGGAATTCCAGGATGAAAAGGGACAGCAGGTGGTCCTTGCCCTCTGCCACAATGATAGACACATCTTCCTAACTGCAGTTGCAGGTGGGCTACTTTACCTGACTCTTGGCAATGCATCACAAAGCAATAACTGAGCTGTACCAGCTGTCGTACAACTGCAAGCACAGATCAATAACATCTGACATCACCATCAAATTTAAATATATTTTTTTATTGATTCATTCACGGGATGTGGGCATCATTGGCAAGGCCAGAATTTATTGTCCATCTCTAATTGCCCTTGAGAATTAAGCCACCTTCTTGAACTGCTGCAGTCCGTGTGCTGAAGGTACTCCCATGGTGCTGTTAGGGAGGGAGTTCCAGAATTTTAACCCAATGACAACAAAGAAATGGCGATAAATTTCCAAGTCAGGAAGGTGTGTAACCTGAGGGGAACTTGGAGGTCATGGTGCTCCCATGCCAAACAGCTGCAAGCACAGCTGCAAGACCATGTACTGTCCTTCTAGGTGGTAGAAGTTGTGGTTGTGGCAGCTGCTGTCGAAGAAGTCCTGTCATCAAATTCTCCTTTTGGAAACAAACGCAACTCAGTTGTTGACATGGAGTTGTTCCCCACAATTTCCAAGGCTGCTAATTTGAGACGATTCTTCTGCTTCTTTGAGCAGGTGCTTCCCCACTTTGCCCCAATTCATGAAGATGGAATTCACCGAGGATGAAGAGTTGTTCAGTGCAGAAGCTGAGTGAGGGAAGGGGGGAGGATATATCAACAACAACAAATTGCAGTAAAATGTCCCAAGGTGCTTCACAGGAGCGTTATCAAGTAAAATTTGACACCGAGCCACAAAAGGTGAGATTAGGGAAGATGGCCAAAATGTTTTAGGGAGCATCATGAAGGAGGGGAGAGTGGTAGAGAGGCAGAAAAGTTTAATGAGGGAATTCCAGAGTTCAGGGCCTCGGCAGCTGAAGGCATAGCCGCCAATGGTGGAGTAATTAAAATCAAGAATGGTCAAGAGGCCAGAATTTGTGTAGCGCAGATATCTCGGGGGGTGGTGGGGGCGGGGGGGAGGCGGTAGCACTGGAGGAGATTACAGAGATAGGGGGAGGGGGAGGCCATTAAGCGATTTGAAAACAAGGATGAGAATTTTAAAATCAAAGCATTGCTCAACTGTGAGCCAATGTAGGTCAGCGAGCACAGGGATGATGGGTGAAACTGGACTTGGTGCGACTTAGGATACGGGCAGCAGAGTTTTTGATTCGCTCAAATTTATGGAGGGTTTAAGATAGGAGGCCGACTAGGAGTGCATTGGAATAGTCAAGTCTAGAGGTAAAAAGGGCATGAATGCTGGTTCCTGCAGCAGATAAGAACATAAAATAGGAGCAGGAGTATGCCACCCGGCCCCTCGAGCCTGCTCCGCTATTCAATAAGATCGTGGCAATCCTCCACAGCTCTCTGGGTTAGTGAATTTCACAGATTCACGATCCTCTTAGAGAATTAGCGGGCAGGGAAGTGGAGTTGAGGCCAAGATCAAATCAGACATGATCTTATTGAATGGCGGAGCAGGCATGAGGGGCCAAAATGGTCAACTCCTCCTCCTAATTCTATGTTCTTACTTTCCTCCAAATGGCTGCCCTTTTTCTAGCACACTGGTATGGCCAGTGGAGGAAAATTAGAGAGAGGGTGGTTTGAGGCCTTCATCCCCAAAACTGATTGGAGGATTTTCCTCAAACACCCCTGGGGGGGGTGGGTGGGGACATCTTTGACAGCCGCAGCGCTGCCCCATTGCGTGTAAATGAGGCAGGGTTTGCTGCTGGGACACAGTATGCTCAATTATCGCTCTATAATCGCTGGCAGGGATAGGCGATGGAGCAAGCTCGGAGTGGACCAGAGGCATCCAAACCTCAAGGCCGATGGGAACCAGCTGGTGAACAACTGCAAGCATAGCTCACAGCAGAGACCTTCAGCTCAATACACTCTGCAGCCACTGCCAAATAAGTATAAATGATTGTTGGTTTTAATCATAAAATCATAGAAACTTACAGCATGGAGGGAGGCCATTTCAGCCCATCATGTCCACGCCAGATGACAAAGAGCTTTCCAGCTGAATCCCATTTCCAGCTCTTGGTCCGTAGGCTTGTAGGTTACAGCACTTCAAGTGCACATCCAGGTACTTTTTAAATGTGGTGATGGTTTTTGCCTCTACCACCCTTTCAGGCAGTGAGTTCCAGACCCCACCACCCTCTGGGTGAAGAAATTTCCCCGCAGATCCCCTCTAATCCTTCTACCAATTACTTTAAATCTGTGCCCGTTGGTTGTTGACCCCTCTGCTAAGGGACTTAGGTCCGTCCTATCCACTCTATCTGGGCCCCGCATAATTTAATGCACCTCAATAGGGACTCCCCTCAGCCTCCTCTGTTCCAAAGAAAACAACACCAGCCTATCCAATCTTTCTTCATGGCTAAATTAATTATTTTTAAGTTTTTTGTAATTTTTTGTCAAAACTTTCCTTAAGGATTTAAAAATGTTCTTTAATTGTTTTAAAATATTTTAAAGGTACCGGTAAGGATTTTAAAATTTCTTTCCGCATTTTGACCATATATTTAAGTTTTAGTGTAGCTGACTGGTCCTCGGGAAACATTGAGGTCCCCTTGGTCTTCTCTATTCCTCTGCTTTATGGAAGAATTACAAGAACAGGAAGCCCACTGTAGGAATTCCAGGATGAAGAGGGACAGTAGATGGTCCTTGTCCCCTGCCACAATGATAGACATGTCTTCCCGATTGCAGTTGCAGGTGGGCTACTTTACCTGACTCTCGGCAATGCATCAGAAGGCTGCATTTCCCTCACAAAGCAATAACTGAGCTATACCAGCTGCCGAACAACTGCAAGCACATATCAATAACATCAGAGGTCACTGTCAGATTTTAAAAAAAATTTTTATTGATTCATTCACGGGATGCGGGCATCATTGGCAAGGCCAGCATTTATTGCCCATCTCTAATTGCCCTTGAGAATTAAGCTGCCTTCTTGAACTGCTGCAGTCCGTGTGTTGAAGATACTCCCATGGTGCTGTTAGGGAGGGAGTTCCAGAATTTTAACCCAACGACAACAAAGAAACGGCAATAAATTTCCAAGTCAGGAAGGTGTGTAACCTGAGGGGAACTTGGAGGTGATGGTGCTCCTATGCCAAACAGCTGCAAGGTGTTTCACAGGAGCGTTATCAAGCAAAATTTGACTCCGAGCCACAAAAGGTGATATTAGGGAAGATGGCCAAAAGTTTTAAGAAGCATCATAAAGGCGGATATAGAGGCGGAGAAGTTTAGGGAAGGAGTTCCCAGGCTTAGGGCCTCGATCGCTGAAGGCACGGCCACCAATGGTGGAGTAATTACAATCAGGGATGCGCAAGGGGTCAGAATTTGTGTAGCACAGATATCTCAGGGAATTGTGCGGCTGGAGGAGGTTACAGAGAGAGGGTTGTGTGAGGCCATGAACTGATTTGAAAACAACGAAAGGAATTTTAAAATCAAGGCAAGGCAGGACTCAATGTAGGTCAGGGATGATGGGTGAACGGGACTTGATGCGAGTTAAAATACAGGCAGCAAAGTTTTCGATGAGGAGGGTGTAATATAGGAGGCCGGCCACGAGTGCGTTGGAATAGTTGTCTTGAGGTAAATAAGGCATGGATGATGGTTTCAGCAGCAGATGAGCATGAAGCAGAAACATAGAAACATAGAAGATAGGTGCAGGAGTAGGCCATTCGGCCCTTCGAGCCTGCAATAAAATCATGGCTGATCATTCCCTCAGTACCCCTTTCCTGGTTTCTCTCCATACCCTTTGATTCCCTTAGCCGTAAGGGCCATATCTAACTCCCTCTTGAATATATCCAATGAACTGGCATCAACAACTCTCTGTGCCAGGGAATTCCACAGGTTAACAACTCTCTGAGTGAAGAAGTTTCTCCTCATCTCAGTCCTAAATGGCCTACCTCTTATCCTAAGACTATGTCCCCTGATTCTGGACAGAGGCAGACTACAATGTGGAACTCACACCGCACCTGGTGGACAGACAGAGGGAACAACCTGAGGAAAGGGCAGTCTCAACAGACAGCCCAGGCGAAATACCAGCAATTGCACTGAATGAAACAGACAACCCAGGCGAGATACCAGCAATCACACCAAAAGAAAAACAGGCACCAAGGCAAACAACTGAACCACAACTAAGACGCTCCACGCGAGAGCGTAGACCGCCTGAGAGACTGAATCTATAAAGACAATAAGACCTTGGGGGAGGGTGATGTCATGTATCTCACACTACTGTATATAACTGTATCTTACCATGCTATACATGACTGTAACTAGATATGACTGTAACCACAAGCATACTTTACCACCAGGGGTGCGCTTGCAGGAGACACTGCATACCTGTTCCACACAGGTATATAAAGACAGGTCTCAGGCAAGTGTGGCACTCGAGAGCTGTGAAATAAAGGTGCAGGTCCAGAGTGACCTTGACTTCAGCATGTGCCTCGTGTAAGTCTGTACTGCAGGGTCAGGACTTTACAGACTGGATCAACTGGGCCTTTATACACTGGAGTTGAGAAGGATGAGAGGGGATCTCATAGAAACATAAAAGATTCTGACAGGACGGGACAGGTTAGATGCGGGTAGACTGTTCCCGATGTTGGGGAAGTCCAGAACCAGGGGACATCGTCTTAGGATAGGGGGTAGGCCATTTAGGACTGAGATGAGGAGAAACATCTTCACTCAGAGTTGTTAACCTGTGGAATTCCCTGCCGCAGAGTGTTGTTGATGCCAGTTCATTGGTTATATTCTGGAGGGAGTTAGATATGGCCCTTACGGCTAAGGGGATCAAGGGGTATGGAGAGATAGCAGGAAAGGGGTATTGAGGGAATGATCAGCCATGATCTTATTGAATGGTGGTGCAGGCTCGAAGGGCTTAATGGCGTACTCCTGCACCTATTTTCTATGTTTCTATGTTTCTACGTTACTCCATTCTAAGTTAGTTTGGAGTAGATTTCGCTGCCTAAACTTGCAAAACAGGCGTAAGTGGCCGGACACGCCCCCTTTTGAAAAAAAAAAATCTGTTCTAAAATGAAACTATTCTAACTGATTAGAACTGGAGCAAACTAAATGCCGAGAATTGTAATTTCGAAGATGCTCCAATCTAAACTAGTTGCTCCAAAAAAATAGGAGTAACTCAGGCCGAAACTTGAACCCATTGACTCAATGTGAGCTTTCGACCACATATCTGCAGCATAACTAAGAGCGCCTATTTCCACTTCCGCCCCTTCCATGCCTTTGTTACCTCTAGACTTGACTATTCCAATGCACTCCTGGCTGAAGGGTGCAACATGTCGCACATTGCGATGCGCAGCATAATAGAGAGGACCATTGGCATCTTGCTACTTGCAATACTCGACGCAGATCACTGGGGAAAATTGAGCCCAAGACCTCTCCGCCTCTCTATCTCTCTTTCCTCCTTCAAGATGTTCATTAAAACCTACCTCTTTCGGTCACATGTCCTAATCTCCCCTTATGTGGCTCGGTGTCAAATTTTTTGTCTCGTAATACTCCTGTGAAGCGCCTTGGGACGTTTCACTACGTTAAAGGCGCTATATAAATACAAGTTGTTGTTTTGTTCACTAAGGCCACCAAGTTCAGGCCAAAGAATTTGACAGCACAGAAGGAGGCCATTTCGGCCCATCGTGTCTGTGCCAGGCGTCAAAGAGCTAACCAGCCTAATCCTACTTTCCAGCTCTTGGTCCATAACCCTGTAGGTTACGGCACTTCAAGTGCACATCCAAGTGTGGTGAGGGATTCTGCCTCTAGCACCCTTTCAGGCAGTGAGTCGCAGACCCCCATCACCCTCTGCGTGAAGAGATTTCCCCACAAATCCTCTCTAAACCTTCGACCAATTACTTTAAATCTATGTCCCATGGTTGTTGACCCCTCTGTTAAGGGAAATAGGTCCTTCCTATCCATTCTATCCAGGCCTCTCATAATTTTATACACCTCAATAAGGTCGCCCCTCAGCCTCCTCTGTTCCAAAGAAAACAAACCCAGCCTATTCAATCGTTCCTCATCGCTAATTAATTATTTTTAAGTTTTTCTAATTTTTTGTCAAAACTTTCCTTAAGGTTTTAAAAATTTTCTTTAAATGTTTTAAAGTATTTTGAAAGTATCAGTAAGAATTTTTAAATTTCTTTCAGCATTTTGACCATATTTTTAAGTTTTAGGGTAGCAGACTGGTCCTCGGGAATCATTGAGGTCTCCCTTGGTCTCTCTGTTCCTCTGCTTTTCGGAAGAAGTACAAGAACAGGAAGCCCACTGCAGGAATTCCAGGATGAAAAGGGACAGTAGATGGTCCTTGCCCTCTGCCACAATGATAGACACATCTTCCTAACTGCAGTTGCAGGTGGGCTACTTTACCTGACTCTTGGCAATGCATCACAAAGCAATAACTGAGCTGTACCAGCTGCCGAACAACTGCAAGCACAGATCAATAACATCTGACATCACCATCAAATTTAAATATATTTTTTTATTAATTCATTCACGGGATGTGGGCATCATTGGCAATGCCAGAATTTATTGTCCATCTCTAATTGCCCTTGAGAATTAAGCCACCTTCTTGAACTGCTGCAGTCCGTGTGCTGAAGATACTCCCATGGTGCTGTTAGGGAGGGAGTTCCAGAATTTTAACCCAATGACAACAAAGAAATGGCGATAAATTTCCAAGTCAGGAAGGTGTGTAACCTGAGGGGAACTTGGAGGTCATGGTGCTCCCATGCCAAACAGCAGCAAGCACAGCTGCAAGACCATGTACTGTCCTTCTAGGTGGTAGAAGTTGTGGTTGTGGCAGCTGCTGTCGAAGAAGTCCTGTCATCAAATTCTCCTTTTGGAAACAAACGCAACTCAGTTGTTGACATGGAGTTGTTCCCCACAATTTCCAAGGCTGCTAATTTGAGACGATTCTTCTGCTTCTTTGAGCAGGTGCTTCCCCACTTTGCCCCAATTCATGAAGATGGAATTCACCGAGGATGAAGAGTTGTTCAGTGCAGAAGCTGAGTGAGGGAAGGGGGGAGGATATATCAACAACAACAAATTGCAGTAAAATGTCCCAAGGTGCTTCACAGGAGCGTTATCAAGTAAAATTTGACACCGAGCCACAAAAGGTGAGATTAGGGAAGATGGCCAAAATGTTTTAGGGAGCATCATGAAGGAGGGGAGAGTGGTAGATAGGCAGAAAGGTTTAATGAGGGAATTCCAGAGTTCAGGGCCTCGGCAGCTGAAGGCATAGCCGCCAATGGTGGAGTAATTAAAATCAGGAATGGTCAAGAGGCCAGAATTTGTGTAGCGCAGATATCTCGGGGGGTGGTGGGGGCGGGGGGGGGGAGGCGGTAGCACTGGAGGAGATTACAGAGATAGTGGGAGGGGGAGGCCATTAAGCGATTTGAAAACAAGGATGAGAATTTTAAAATCAAGGCATTGCTCAACTGTGAGCCAATGTAGGTCAGCGAGCACAGGGATGATGGGTGAAACTGGACTTGGTGCGACTTAGGATACGGGCAGCAGAGTTTTTGATTCGCTCAAATTTATGGAGGGTTTAAGATAGGAGGCCGACTAGGAGTGCATTGGAATAGTCAAGTCTAGAGGTAAAAAGGGCATGAATGCTGGTTCCTGCAGCAGATAAGAACATAAAATAGGAGCAGGAGTATGCCACCCGGCCCCTCGAGCCTGCTCCGCTATTCAATAAGATCGTGGCCAACCTCCACAGCTCTCTGGGTTAGTGAATTTCACAGATTCACGATCCTCTTAGAGAATTAGCGGGCAGGGAAGTGGAGTTGAGGCCAAGATCAAATCAGACATGATCTTATTGAATGGCGGAGCAGGCATGAGGGGCCAAAATGGTCAACTCCTCCTCCTAATTCTATGTTCTTACTTTCCTCCAAATGGCTGCCCTTTTTCTAGCACACTGGTATGGCCAGTGGAGGAAAATTAGAGAGAGGGTGGTTTGAGGCCTTCATCCCCAAAACTGATTGGAGGATTTTGCTCAAACACCCCTGGGGGGGGGGCGGGGGGGTGGGTGGGGACATCTTTGGCAGCCGCAGCGCTGCCCCATTGCGTGTAAATGAGGCAGGGTTTGCTGCTGGGACACAGTAAGCTCAATTATCGCTCTATAATCGCTGGCAGGGATAGGCGATGGAGCAAGCTCGGAGTGGACCAGAGGCATCCAAACCTCAAGGCCGATGGGAACCAGCTGGTGAACAACTGCAAGCATAGCTCACAGCAGAGACCTTCAGCTCAATACACTCTGCAGCCACTGCCAAATAAGTATAAATGATTGTTGGTTTTAATCATAAAATCATAGAAACTTACAGCATGGAGGGAGGCCATTTCGGCCCATCATGTCCACGCCAGATGACAAAGAGCTTTCCAGCTGAATCCCATTTCCAGCTCTTGGTCCGTAGGCTTGTAGGTTACAGCACTTCAAGTGCACATCCAGGTACTTTTTAAATGTGGTGATGGTTTTTGCCTCTACCACCCTTTCAGGCAGTGAGTTCCAGACCCCACCACCCTCTGGGTGAAGAAATTTCCCCGCAGATCCCCTCTAATCCTTCTACCAATTACTTTAAATCTGTGCCCGTTGGTTGTTGATCCCTCTGCTAAGGGACTTAGGTCCGTCCTATCCACTCTATCTGGGCCCCGCATAATTTAATGCACCTCAATAGGGACTCCCCTCAGCCTCCTCTGTTCTAAAGAAAACAACACCAGCCTATCCAATCTTTCTTCATGGCTAAATTAATTATTTTTAAGTTTTTTGTAATTTTTTGTCAAAACTTTCCTTAAGGATTTAAAAATGTTCTTTAATTGTTTTAAAATATTTTAAAGGTACCGGTAAGGATTTTAAAATTTCTTTCCGCATTTTGACCATATATTTAAGTTTTAGTGTAGCTGACTGGTCCTCGGGAATCATTGAGGTCCCCTTGGTCTTCTCTATTCCTCTGCTTTATGGAAGAATTACAAGAACAGGAAGCCCACTGCAGGAATTCCAGGATGAAGAGGGACAGTAGATGGTCCTTGTCCCCTGCCACAATGATAGACACATCTTCCCGATTGCAGGTGCAGGTGGGCTACTTTACCTGACTCTCGGCAATGCATCAAAAGGCTGCATTTCCCTCACAAAGCAATAACTGAGCTATACCAGCTGCCGAACAACTGCAAGCACATATCAATAACATCAGAGGTCACTGTCAGATTTAAAAAAAAAATTTTATTGATCCATTCACGGGATGCGGGCATCATTGGCAAGGCCAGCATTTATTGCCCATCTCTAATTGCCCTTGAGAATTAAGCTGCCTTCTTGAACTGCTGCAGTCCGTGTGTTGAAGATACTCCCATGGTGCTGTTAGGGAGGGAGTTCCAGAATTTTAACCCAACGACAACAAAGAAACGGCAATAAATTTCCAAGTCAGGAAGGTGTGTAACCTGAGGGGAACTTGGAGGTGATGGTGCTCCTATGCCAAACAGCTGCAAGGTGTTTCACAGGAGCGTTATCAAGCAAAATTTGACTCCGAGCCACAAAAGGTGATATTAGGGAAGATGGCCAAAAGTTTTAAGAAGCATCATAAAGGCGGATATAGAGGCGGAGAAGTTTAGGGAAGGAGTTCCCAGGCTTAGGCCCTCGATCGCTGAAGGCACGGCCACCAATGGTGGAGTAATTACAATCAGGGATGGTCAAGAGGCCAGAATTTGTGTAGCACAGATATCTCGGGGGGTGGTGGGGGCGGGGGGGAGGCGGTAGCACTGGAGGAGATTACAGAGATAGGGGGAGGGGGAGGCCATTAAGCGATTTGAAAACAAGGATGAGAATTTTAAAATCAAGGCATTGCTCAACTGTGAGCCAATGTAGGTCAGCGAGCACAGGGATGATGGGTGAAACTGGACTTGGTGCGACTTAGGATACGGGAGGCAGAGGTTTTGATTCGCTCAAATTTATGGAGGGTTTAAGATAGGAGGCCGACTAGGAGTGCATTGGAATAGTCAAGTCTAGAGGTAAAAAGGGCATGAATGCTGGTTCCTGCAGCAGATAAGAACATAAAATAGGAGCAGGAGTATGCCACCCGGCCCCTCGAGCCTGCTCCGCTATTCAATAAGATCGTGGCCAACCTCCACAGCTCTCTGGGTTAGTGAATTTCACAGATTCACGATCCTCTTAGAGAATTAGCGGGCAGGGAAGTGGAGTTGAGGCCAAGATCAAATCAGACATGATCTTATTGAATGGCGGAGCAGGCATGAGGGGCCAAATGGTCAACTCCTCCTCCTAATTCTATGTTCTTACTTTCCTCCAAATGGCTGCCCTTTTTCTAGCACACTGGTATGGCCAGTGGAGGAAAATTGGAGAGAGGGTGGTTTGAGGCCTTCATCCCCAAAACTGATTGGAGGATTTTCCTCAAACACCCCTGGGGGGTGGGGGTGGGTGGGGACATCTTTGGCAGCCGCAGCGCTGCCCCATTGCGTGTAAATGAGGCAGGGTTTGCTGCTGGGACACAGTAAGCTCAATTATCGCTCTATAATCGCTGGCAGGGATAGGCGATGGAGCAAGCTCGGAGTGGACCAGAGGCATCCAAACCTCAAGGCCGATGGGAACCAGCTGCTGAACAACTGCAAGCATAGCTCACAGCAGAGACCTTCAGCTCAATACACTCTGCAGCCACTGCCAAATAAGTATAAATGATTGTTGGTTTTAATCATAAAATCATAGAAACTTACAGCATGGAGGGAGGCCATTTCGGCCCATCATGTCCACGCCAGATGACAAAGAGCTTTCCAGCTGAATCCCATTTCCAGCTCTTGGTCCGTAGGCTTGTAGGTTACAGCACTTCAAGTGCACATCCAGGTACTTTTTAAATGTGGTGATGGTTTTTGCCTCTACCACCCTTTCAGGCAGTGAGTTCCAGACCCCACCACCCTCTGGGTGAAGAAATTTCCCCGCAGATCCCCTCTAATCCTTCTACCAATTACTTTAAATCTGTGCCCGTTGGTTGTTGACCCCTCTGCTAAGGGACTTAGGTCCGTCCTATCCACTCTATCTGGGCCCCGCATAATTTAATGCACCTCAATAGGGACTCCCCTCAGCCTCCTCTGTTCCAAAGAAAACAACACCAGCCTATCCAATCTTTCTTCATGGCTAAATTAATTATTTTTAAGTTTTTTGTAATTTTTTGTCAAAACTTTCCTTAAGGATTTAAAAATGTTCTTTAATTGTTTTAAAATATTTTAAAGGTACCGGTAAGGATTTTAAAATTTCTTTCCGCATTTTGACCATATATTTAAGTTTTAGTGTAGCTGACTGGTCCTCGGGAATCATTGAGGTCCCCTTGGTCTTTTCTATTCCTCTGCTTTATGGAAGAATTACAAGAACAGGAAGCCCACTGCAGGAATTCCAGGATGAAGAGGGACAGTAGATGGTCCTTGTCCCCTGCCACAATGATAGACACATCTTCCCGATTGCAGGTGCAGGTGGGCTACTTTACCTGACTCTCGGCAATGCATCAGAAGGCTGCATTTCCCTCACAAAGCAATAACTGAGCTATACCAGCTGCCGAACAACTGCAAGCACATATCAATAACATCAGAGGTCACTGTCAGATTTTAAAAAAAAATTTTATTGATCCATTCACGGGATGCGGGCATCATTGGCAAGGCCAGCATTTATTGCCCATCTCTAATTGCCCTTGAGAATTAAGCTGCCTTCTTGAACTGCTGCAGTCCGTGTGTTGAAGATACTCCCATGGTGCTGTTAGGGAGGGAGTTCCAGAATTTTAACCCAACGACAACAAAGAAACGGCAATAAATTTCCAAGTCAGGAAGGTGTGTAACCTGAGGGGAACTTGGAGGTGATGGTGCTCCTATGCCAAACAGCTGCAAGGTGTTTCACAGGAGCGTTATCAAGCAAAATTTGACTCCGAGCCACAAAAGGTGATATTAGGGAAGATGGCCAAAAGTTTTAAGAAGCATCATAAAGGCGGATATAGAGGCGGAGAAGTTTAGGGAAGGAGTTCCCAGGCTTAGGCCCTCGATCGCTGAAGGCACGGCCACCAATGGTGGAGTAATTACAATCAGGGATGGTCAAGAGGCCAGAATTTGTGTAGCACAGATATCTCGGGGGGTGGTGGGGGCGGGGGGGAGGCGGTAGCACTGGAGGAGATTACAGAGATAGGGGGAGGGGGAGGCCATTAAGCGATTTGAAAACAAGGATGAGAATTTTAAAATCAAGGCATTGCTCAACTGTGAGCCAATGTAGGTCAGCGAGCACAGGGATGATGGGTGAAACTGGACTTGGTGCGACTTAGGATACGGGAGGCAGAGGTTTTGATTCGCTCAAATTTATGGAGGGTTTAAGATAGGAGGCCGACTAGGAGTGCATTGGAATAGTCAAGTCTAGAGGTAAAAAGGGCATGAATGCTGGTTCCTGCAGCAGATAAGAACATAAAATAGGAGCAGGAGTATGCCACCCGGCCCCTCGAGCCTGCTCCGCTATTCAATAAGATCGTGGCCAACCTCCACAGCTCTCTGGGTTAGTGAATTTCACAGATTCACGATCCTCTTAGAGAATTAGCGGGCAGGGAAGTGGAGTTGAGGCCAAGATCAAATCAGACATGATCTTATTGAATGGCGGAGCAGGCATGAGGGGCCAAATGGTCAACTCCTCCTCCTAATTCTATGTTCTTACTTTCCTCCAAATGGCTGCCCTTTTTCTAGCACACTGGTATGGCCAGTGGAGGAAAATTGGAGAGAGGGTGGTTTGAGGCCTTCATCCCCAAAACTGATTGGAGGATTTTCCTCAAACACCCCTGGGGGGTGGGGGTGGGTGGGGACATCTTTGGCAGCCGCAGCGCTGCCCCATTGCGTGTAAATGAGGCAGGGTTTGCTGCTGGGACACAGTAAGCTCAATTATCGCTCTATAATCGCTGGCAGGGATAGGCGATGGAGCAAGCTCGGAGTGGACCAGAGGCATCCAAACCTCAAGGCCGATGGGAACCAGCTGCTGAACAACTGCAAGCATAGCTCACAGCAGAGACCTTCAGCTCAATACACTCTGCAGCCACTGCCAAATAAGTATAAATGATTGTTGGTTTTAATCATAAAATCATAGAAACTTACAGCATGGAGGGAGGCCATTTCGGCCCATCATGTCCACGCCAGATGACAAAGAGCTTTCCAGCTGAATCCCATTTCCAGCTCTTGGTCCGTAGGCTTGTAGGTTACAGCACTTCAAGTGCACATCTAGGTACTTTTTAAATGTGGTGATGGTTTTTGCCTCTACCACCCTTTCAGGCAGTGAGTTCCAGACCCCACCACCCTCTGGGTGAAGAAATTTCCCCGCAGATCCCCTTTAATCCTTCTACCAATTACTTTAAATCTGTGCCCGTTGGTTGTTGACCCCTCTGCTAAGGGACTTAGGTCCGTCCTATCCACTCTATCTGGGCCCCGCATAATTTAATGCACCTCAATAGGGACTCCCCTCAGCCTCCTCTGTTCCAAAGAAAACAACACCAGCCTATCCAATCTTTCTTCATGGCTAAATTAATTATTTTTAAGTTTTTTGTAATTTTTTGTCAAAACTTTCCTTAAGGATTTAAAAATGTTCTTTAATTGTTTTAAAATATTTTAAAGGTACCGGTAAGGATTTTAAAATTTCTTTCCGCATTTTGACCATATATTTAAGTTTTAGTGTAGCTGACTGGTCCTCGGGAATCATTGAGGTCCCCTTGGTCTTTTCTATTCCTCTGCTTTATGGAAGAATTACAAGAACAGGAAGCCCACTGCAGGAATTCCAGGATGAAGAGGGACAGTAGATGGTCCTTGTCCCCTGCCACAATGATAGACACATCTTCCCGATTGCAGGTGCAGGTGGGCTACTTTACCTGACTCTCGGCAATGCATCAGAAGGCTGCATTTCCCTCACAAAGCAATAACTGAGCTATACCAGCTGCCGAACAACTGCAAGCACAGATCAATAACATCAGAGGTCACTGTCAGATTTAAAAAAACATTTTTATTGATTCATTCACGGGATGCGGGCATCGTTGGGAAGGCCAGCATTTATTGCCCATCTCTAATTGCCCTTGAGAATTAAGCTGCCTTCTTGAACTGCTGCAGTCCGTGTGTTGAAGATACTCCCATGGTGCTGTTAGGGAGGGAGTTCCAGAATTTTAACCCAACGACAACAAAGAAACGGCAATAAATTTCCAAGTCAGGAAGGTGTGTAACCTGAGGGGAACTTGGAGGTGATGGTGCTCCTATGCCAAACAGCTGCAAGGTGTTTCACAGGAGCGTTATCAAGCAAAATTTGACTCCGAGCCACAAAAGGTGATATTAGGGAAGATGGCCAAAAGTTTTAAGAAGCATCATAAAGGCGGATATAGAGGCGGAGAAGTTTAGGGAAGGAGTTCCCAGGCTTAGGCCCTCGATCGCTGAAGGCACGGCCACCAATGGTGGAGTAATTACAATCAGGGATGCGCAAGGGGTCAGAATTTGTGTAGCACAGATATCTCAGGGAATTGTGCGGCTGGAGGAGGTTACAGAGAGAGGGTTGTGTGAGGCCATGAACTGATTTGAAAACAACGAAAGGAATTTTAAAATCAAGGCAAGGCAGGACTCAATGTAGGTCAGGGATGATGGGTGAACGGGACTTGATGCGAGTTAAAATACAGGCAGCAAAGTTTTCGATGAGGAGGGTGTAATATAGGAGGCCGGCCACGAGTGCGTTGGAATAGTTGTCTTGAGGTAAATAAGGCATGGATGATGGTTTCAGCAGCAGATGAGCATGAAGCAGAAACATAGAAACATAGAAGATAGGTGCAGGAGTAGGCCATTCGGCCCTTCGAGCCTGCAATAAAATCATGGCTGATCATTCCCTCAGTACCCCTTTCCTGGTTTCTCTCCATACCCTTTGATTCCCTTAGCCGTAAGGGCCATATCTAACTCCCTCTTGAATATATCCAATGAACTGGCATCAACAACTCTCTGTGCCAGGGAATTCCACAGGTTAACAACTCTCTGAGTGAAGAAGTTTCTCCTCATCTCAGTCCTAAATGGCCTACCTCTTATCCTAAGACTATGTCCCCTGATTCTGGACAGAGGCAGATTACAATGTGGAACTCACACCGCACCTGGTGGACAGACAGAGGGAACAACCTGAGGAAAGGGCAGTCTCAACAGACAGCCCAGGCGAAATACCAGCAATTGCACTGAATGAAACAGACAACCCAGGCGAGATACCAGCAATCACACCGAAAGAAAAACAGGCACCAAGGCAAACAACTGAACCACAACTAAGACGCTCCACCCGAGAGCGTAGACCGCCTGAGAGACTGAATCTATAAAGACAATAAGACCTTGGGGGAGGGTGATGTCATGTATCTCACACTACTGTATATAACTGTATCTTACCATGCTATACATGACTGTAACTAGATATGACTGTAACCACAAGCATACTTTACCACCAGGGGTGCACTTGCAGGAGACACTGCATACCTGTTCCACACAGGTATATAAAGACAGGTCTCAGGCAAGTGTGGCACTCGAGAGCTGTGAAATAAAGGTGCAGGTCCAGAGTGACCTTGACTTCAGCATGTGCCTCGTGTAAGTCTGTACTGCAGGGTCAGGACTTTACAGACTGGATCAACTGGGCCTTTATACACTGGAGTTGAGAAGGATGAGAGGGGATCTCATAGAAACATAAAAGATTCTGACAGGACGGGACAGGTTAGATGCGGGTAGACTGTTCCCGATGTTGGGGAAGTCCAGAACCAGGGGACATAGTCTTAGGATAAGGGGTAGGCCATTTAGGACTGAGATGAGGAGAAACGTCTTCACTCAGAGTTGTTAACCTGTGGAATTCCCTGCCGCAGAGTGTTGTTGATGCCAGTTCATTGGTTATATTCTAGAGGGAGTTAGATATGGCCCTTACGGCTAAGGGGATCAAGGGGTATGGAGAGATAGCAGGAAAGGGGTACTGAGGGAATGATCAGCCATGATCTTATTGAATGGTGGTGCAGGCTCGAAGGGCTTAATGGCGTACTCCTGCACCTATTTTCTATGTTTCTATGTTTCTATGTTACTCCATTCTAAGTTAGTTTGGAGTAGATTTCGCTGCCTAAACTTGCAAAACAGGCGTAAGTGGCCGGACACGCCCCCTTTTGAAAAAAAAAATCTGTTCTAAAATGAAACTATTCTAACTGATTAGAACTGGAGCAAACTAAATGCCGAGAATTGTAATTTCTAAGATGCTCCAATCTAAACTAGTTGCTCCAAAAAAATAGGAGTAACTCAGGCCGAAACTTGAACCCATTGACTCAATGTGAGCTTTCGACCACATATCTGCAGCATAACTAAGAGCGCCTATTTCCACTTCCGCCCCTTCCATGCCTTTGTTACCTCTAGACTTGACTATTCCAATGCACTCCTGGCTGAAGGGTGCAACATGTCGCACATTGCGATGCGCAGCATAATAGAGAGGACCATTGGCATCTTGCTACTTGCAATACTCGACGCAGATCACTGGGGAAAATTGAGCCCAAGACCTCACCGCCGCTCTATCTCTCTTTCCTCCTTCAAGATGTTCATTAAAACCTACCTCTTTCGGTCACATGTCCTAATCTCCCCTTATGTGGCTCGGTGTCAAATTTTTTGTCTCGTAATACTCCTGTGAAGCGCTTTGGGACGTTTCACTACGTTAAAGGCGCTATATAAATACAAGTTGTTTTGTTCACTAAGGCCACCAAGTTCAGGCCAAAGAATTTTACAGCACAGAAGGAGGCCATTTTGGCCCATCGTGTCTGTGCCAGGCGTCAAAGAGCTAACCAGCCTAATCCTACTTTCCAGCTCTTGGTCCATAGCCCTGTAGGTTACGGCACTTCAAGTGCACATCCAAGTACTTTTTAAATGTGGTGAGGGATTCTGCCTCTAGCACCCTTTCAGGCAGTGAGTCGCAGACCCCCATCACCCTCTGCGTGAAGAGATTTCCCCACAAATCCTCTCTAAACCTTCGACCAATTACTTTAAATCTATGTCCCATGGTTGTTGACCCCTCTGTTAAGGGAAATAGGTCCTTCCTATCCATTCTATCCAGGCCTCTCATAATTTTATACACCTCAATAAGGTCGCCCCTCAGCCTCCTCTGTTCCAAAGAAAACAAACCCAGCCTATTCAATCGTTCCTCATCGCTAATTAATTATTTTTAAGTTTTTCTAATTTTTTGTCAAAACTTTCCTTAAGGTTTTAAAAATTTTCTTTAAATGTTTTAAAGTATTTTGAAAGTATCAGTAAGAATTTTTAAATTTCTTTCAGCATTTTGACCATATTTTTAAGTTTTAGGGTAGCAGACTGGTCCTCGGGAATCATTGAGGTCTCCCTTGGTCTCCTCTGTTCCTCTGCTTTACGGAAGAAGTACAAGAACAGGAAGCCCACTGCAGGAATTCCAGGATGAAAAGGGACAGTAGATGGTCCTTGCCCTCTGCCACAATGATAGACACATCTTCCTAACTGCAGTTGCAGGTGGGCTACTTTACCTGACTCTTGGCAATGCATCACAAAGCAATAACTGAGCTGTACCAGCTGCCGAACAACTGCAAGCACAGATCAATAACATCTGGCATCACCATCAAATTTAAATATATTTTTTTATTGATTCATTCACGGGATGTGAGCATCGTTGGCAAGGCCAGAATTTATTGTCCATCTCTAATTGCCCTTGAGAATTAAGCCACCTTCTTGAACTGCTGCAGTCCGTGTGCTGAAGATACTCCCATGGTGCTGTTAGGGAGGGAGTTCCAGAATTTTAACCCAATGACAACAAAGAAATGGCGATAAATTTCCAAGTCAGGAAGGTGTGTAACCTGAGGGGAACTTGGAGGTCATGGTGCTCCCATGCCAAACAGCTGCAAGCACAGCTGCAAGACCATGTACTGTCCTCCTAGGTGGTAGAAGTTGTGGTTGTGGCAGCTGCTGTCGAAGAAGTCCTGTCATCAAATTCTCCTTTTGGAAACAAACGCAACTCAGTTGTTGACATGGAGTTGTTCCCCACAATTTCCAAGGCTGCTAATTTGAGACGATTCTTCTGCTTCTTTGAGCAGGTGCTTCCCCACTTTGCCCCAATTCATGAAGATGGAATTCACCGAGGATGAAGAGTTGTTCAGTGCAGAAGCTGAGTGAGGGAAGGGGAGAGGATATATCAACAATAACAAATTGCAGTAAAATGTCCCAAGGTGCTTCACAGGAGCGTTATCAAGTAAAATTTGACACCGAGCCACAAAAGGTGAGATTAGGGAAGATGGCTAAAATGTTTTAGGGAGCATCATGAAGGAGGGGAGAGTGGTAGAGAGGCAGAAAGGTTTAATGAGGGAATTCCAGAGTTCAGGGCCTCGGCAGCTGAAGGCATAGCCGCCAATGGTGGAGTAATTAAAATCAGGAATGGTCAAGAGGCCAGAATTTGTGTAGCACAGATATCTCGGGTGGTGGTGGGGCGGGGGGGGAGGCGGTAGCACTGGAGGAGATTACAGAGATAGGGGGAGGGGGAGGCCATTAAGTGATTTGAAAACAAGGATGAGAATTTTAAAATCAAGGCATTGCTCAACTGTGAGCCAATGTAGGTCAGCGAGCACAGGGATGATGGGTGAAACTGGACTTGGTGCGACTTAGGATACGGGCAGCAGAGTTTTTGATTCGCTCAAATTTATGGAGGGTTTAAGATAGGAGGCCGACTAGGAGTGCATTGGAATAGTCAAGTCTAGAGGTAAAAAGGGCATGAATGCTGGTTCCTGCAGCAGATAAGAACATAAAATAGGAGCAGGAGTATGCCACCCAGCCCCTCGAGCCTGCTCCGCTATTCAATAAGATCGTGGCCAACCTCCACAGCTCTCTGGGTTAGTGAATTTCACAGATTCACGATCCTCTTAGAGAATTAGCGGGCAGGGAAGTGGAGTTGAGGCCAAGATCAAATCAGACATGATCTTATTGAATGGCGGAGCAGGCATGAGGGGCCAAATGGTCAACTCCTCCTCCTAATTCTATGTTCTTACTTTCCTCCAAATGGCTGCCCTTTTTCTAGCACACTGGTATGGCCAGTGGAGGAAAATTAGAGAGAGTGTGGTTTGAGGCCTTCATCCCCAAAACTGATTGGAGGATTTTCCTCAAACACCCCTGGGGGGGGGCGGTGGGTGGGGACATCTTTGGCAGCCGCAGCGCTGCCCCATTGCGTGTAAATGAGGCAGGGTTTGCTGCTGGGACACAGTAAGCTCAATTATCGCTCTATAATCGCTGGCAGGGATAGGCGATGGAGCAAGCTCGGAGTGGACCAGAGGCATCCAAACCTCAAGGCCGATGGGAACCAGCTGGTGAACAACTGCAAGCATAACTCACAGCAGAGACCTTCAGCTCAATACACTCTGCAGCCACTGCCAAATAAGTATAAATGATTGTTGGTTTTAATCATAAAATCATAGAAACTTACAGCATGGAGGGAGGCCATTTCGGCCCATCATGTCCACGCCAGATGACAAAGAGCTTTCCAGCTGAATCCCATTTCCAGCTCTTGGTCCGTAGGCTTGTAGGTTACAGCACTTCAAGTGCACATCTAGGTACTTTTTAAATGTGGTGATGGTTTTTGCCTCTACCACCCTTTCAGGCAGTGAGTTCCAGACCCCACCACCCTCTGGGTGAAGAAATTTCCCCGCAGATCCCCTTTAATCCTTCTACCAATTACTTTAAATCTGTGCCCGTTGGTTGTTGACCCCTCTGCTAAGGGACTTAGGTCCGTCCTATCCACTCTATCTGGGCCCCGCATAATTTAATGCACCTCAATAGGGACTCCCCTCAGCCTCCTCTGTTCCAAAGAAAACAACACCAGCCTATCCAATCTTTCTTCATGGCTAAATTAATTATTTTTAAGTTTTTTGTAATTTTTTGTCAAAACTTTCCTTAAGGATTTAAAAATGTTCTTTAATTGTTTTAAAATATTTTAAAGGTACCGGTAAGGATTTTAAAATTTCTTTCCGCATTTTGACCATATATTTAAGTTTTAGTGTAGCTGACTGGTCCTCGGGAATCATTGAGGTCCCCTTGGTCTTTTCTATTCCTCTGCTTTATGGAAGAATTACAAGAACAGGAAGCCCACTGCAGGAATTCCAGGATGAAGAGGGACAGTAGATGGTCCTTGTCCCCTGCCACAATGATAGACACATCTTCCCGATTGCAGGTGCAGGTGGGCTACTTTACCTGACTCTCGGCAATGCATCAGAAGGCTGCATTTCCCTCACAAAGCAATAACTGAGCTATACCAGCTGCCGAACAACTGCAAGCACAGATCAATAACATCAGAGGTCACTGTCAGATTTAAAAAAACATTTTTATTGATTCATTCACGGGATGCGGGCATCGTTGGGAAGGCCAGCATTTATTGCCCATCTCTAATTGCCCTTGAGAATTAAGCTGCCTTCTTGAACTGCTGCAGTCCGTGTGTTGAAGATACTCCCATGGTGCTGTTAGGGAGGGAGTTCCAGAATTTTAACCCAACGACAACAAAGAAACGGCAATAAATTTCCAAGTCAGGAAGGTGTGTAACCTGAGGGGAACTTGGAGGTGATGGTGCTCCTATGCCAAACAGCTGCAAGGTGTTTCACAGGAGCGTTATCAAGCAAAATTTGACTCCGAGCCACAAAAGGTGATATTAGGGAAGATGGCCAAAAGTTTTAAGAAGCATCATAAAGGCGGATATAGAGGCGGAGAAGTTTAGGGAAGGAGTTCCCAGGCTTAGGCCCTCGATCGCTGAAGGCACGGCCACCAATGGTGGAGTAATTACAATCAGGGATGCGCAAGGGGTCAGAATTTGTGTAGCACAGATATCTCAGGGAATTGTGCGGCTGGAGGAGGTTACAGAGAGAGGGTTGTGTGAGGCCATGAACTGATTTGAAAACAACGAAAGGAATTTTAAAATCAAGGCAAGGCAGGACTCAATGTAGGTCAGGGATGATGGGTGAACGGGACTTGATGCGAGTTAAAATACAGGCAGCAAAGTTTTCGATGAGGAGGGTGTAATATAGGAGGCCGGCCACGAGTGCGTTGGAATAGTTGTCTTGAGGTAAATAAGGCATGGATGATGGTTTCAGCAGCAGATGAGCATGAAGCAGAAACATAGAAACATAGAAGATAGGTGCAGGAGTAGGCCATTCGGCCCTTCGAGCCTGCAATAAAATCATGGCTGATCATTCCCTCAGTACCCCTTTCCTGGTTTCTCTCCATACCCTTTGATTCCCTTAGCCGGAAGGGCCATATCTAACTCCCTCTTGAATATATCCACTGAACTGGCATCAACAACTCTCTGTGCCAGGGAATTCCACAGGTTAACAACTCTCTGAGTGAAGAAGTTTCTCCTCATCTCATTCCTAAATGGCCTACCTCTTATCCTAAGACTATGTCCCCTGATTCTGGACAGAGGCAGACTACAATGTGGAACTCACACCGCACCTGGTGGACAGACAGAGGGAACAACCTGAGGAAAGGGCAGTCTCAACAGACAGCCCAGGCGAAATACCAGCAATTGCACTGAATGAAACAGACAACCCAGGCGAGATACCAGCAATCACACCGAAAGAAAAACAGGCACCAAGGCAAACAACTGAACCACAACTAAGACGCTCCACGCGAGAGCGTAGACCGCCTGAGAGACTGAATCTATAAAGACAATAAGACCTTGGGGGAGGGTGATGTCATGTATCTCACACTACTGTATATAACTGTATCTTACCATGCTATACATGACTGTAACTAGATATGACTGTAA
This sequence comes from Pristiophorus japonicus, assembly GCF_044704955.1. Taxonomy (NCBI): domain Eukaryota; kingdom Metazoa; phylum Chordata; class Chondrichthyes; family Pristiophoridae; genus Pristiophorus; species Pristiophorus japonicus. Next base: position 281,077,284 of record NC_091977.1, on the reverse strand, counting down.
CCACAAGCATACTTTACCACCAGGGGTGCACTTGCAGGAGACACTGCATACCTGTTCCACACAGGTATATAAAGACAGGTCTCAGGCAAGTGTGGCACTCGAGAGCTGTGAAATAAAGGTGCAGGTCCAGAGTGACCTTGACTTCAGCATGTGCCTCGTGTAAGTCTGTACTGCAGGGTCAGGACTTTACAGACTGGATCAACTGGGCCTTTATACACTGGAATTGAGAAGGATGAGAGGGGATCTCATAGAAACATAAAAGATTCTGACAGGACGGGACAGGTTAGATGCGGGTAGACTGTTCCCGATGTTGGGGAAGTCCAGAACCAGGGGACATAGTCTTAGGATAAGGGGTAGGCCATTTAGGACTGAGATGAGGAGAAACGTCTTCACTCAGAGTTGTTAACCTGTGGAATTCCCTGCCGCAGAGTGTTGTTGATGCCAGTTCATTGGTTATATTCTAGAGGGAGTTAGATATGGCCCTTACGGCTAAGGGGATCAAGGGGTATGGAGAGATAGCAGGAAAGGGGTACTGAGGGAATGATCAGCCATGATCTTATTGAATGGTGGTGCAGGCTCGAAGGGCTTAATGGCGTACTCCTGCACCTATTTTCTATGTTTCTATGTTTCTACGTTACTCCATTCTAAGTTAGTTTGGAGTAGATTTCGCTGCCTAAACTTGCAAAACAGGCGTAAGTGGCCGGACACGCCCCCTTTTGAAAAAAAAAAATCTGTTCTAAAATGAAACTATTCTAACTGATTAGAACTGGAGCAAAATAAATGCCGAGAATTGTAATTTCTAAGATGCTCCAATCTAAACTAGTTGCTCCAAAAAAATAGGAGTAACTCAGGCCGAAACTTGAACCCATTGACTCAATGTGAGCTTTCGACCACATATCTGCAGCATAACTAAGAGCGCCTATTTCCACTTCCGCCCCTTCCATGCCTTTGTTACCTCTAGACTTGACTATTCCAATGCACTCCTGGCTGAAGGGTGCAACATGTCGCACATTGCGATGCGCAGCATAATAGAGAGGACCATTGGCATCTTGCTACTTGCAATACTCGACGCAGATCACTGGGGAAAATTGAGCCGAAGACCTCTCCGCCTCTCTATCTCTCTTTCCTCCTTCAAGATGTTCATTAAAACCTACCTCTTTCGGTCACATGTCCTAATCTCCCCTTATGTGGCTCGGTGTCAAATTTTTTGTCTCGTAATACTCCTGTGAAGCGCCTTGGGACGTTTCACTACGTTAAAGGCGCTATATAAATACAAGTTGTTGTTTTGTTCACTAAGGCCACCAAGTTCAGGCCAAAGAATTTTACAGCACAGAAGGAGGCCATTTCGGCCCATCGTGTCTGTGCCAGGCGTCAAAGAGCTAACCAGCCTAATCCTACTTTCCAGCTCTTGGTCCATAGCCCTGTAGGTTACGGCACTTCAAGTGCACATCCAAGTACTTTTTAAATGTGGTGAGGGATTCTGCCTCTAGCACCCTTTCAGGCAGTGAGTCGCAGACCCCCATCACCCTCTGCGTGAAGAGATTTCCCCACAAATCCTCTCTAAACCTTCGACCAATTACTTTAAATCTATGTCCCATGGTTGTTGACCCCTCTGTTAAGGGAAATAGGTCCTTCCTATCCATTCTATCCAGGCCTCACATAATTTTATACACCTCAATAAGGTCGCCCCTCAGCCTCCTCTGTTCCAAAGAAAACAAACCCAGCCTATTCAATCGTTCCTCATCGCTAATTAATTATTTTTAAGTTTTTCTAATTTTTTGTCAAAACTTTCCTTAAGGTTTTAAAAATTTTCTTTAAATGTTTTAAAGTATTTTGAAAGTATCAGTAAGAATTTTTAAATTTCTTTCAGCATTTTGACCATATTTTTAAGTTTTAGGGTAGCAGACTGGTCCTCGGGAATCATTGAGGTCTCCCTTGGTCTCCTCTGTTCCTCTGCTTTACGGAAGAAGTACAAGAACAGGAAGCCCACTGCAGGAATTCCAGGATGAAAAGGGACAGTAGATGGTCCTTGCCCTCTGCCACAATGATAGACACATCTTCCTAACTGCAGTTGCAGGTGGGCTACTTTACCTGACTCTTGGCAATGCATCACAAAGCAATAACTGAGCTGTACCAGCTGCCGAACAACTGCAAGCACAGATCAATAACATCTGGCATCACCATCAAATTTAAATATATTTTTTTATTGATTCATTCACGGGATGTGGGCATCATTGGCAAGGCCAGAATTTATTGTCCATCTCTAATTGCCCTTGAGAATTAAGCCACCTTCTTGAACTGCTGCAGTCCGTGTGCTGAAGATACTCCCATGGTACTGTTAGGGAGGGAGTTCCAGAATTTTAACCCAATGACAACAAAGAAATGGCGATAAATTTCCAAGTCAGGAAGGTGTGTAACCTGAGGGGAACTTGGAGGTCATGGTGCTCCCATGCCAAACAGCTGCAAGCACAGCTGCAAGACCATGTACTGTCCTTCTAGGTGGTAGAAGTTGTGGTTGTGGCAGCTGCTGTCGAAGAAGTCCTGTCATCAAATTCTCCTTTTGGAAACAAACGCAACTCAGTTGTTGACATGGAGTTGTTCCCCACAATTTCCAAGGCTGCTAATTTGAGACGATTCTTCTGCTTCTTTGAGCAGGTGCTTCCCCACTTTGCCCCAATTCATGAAGATGGAATTCACCGAGGATGAAGAGTTGTTCAGTGCAGAAGCTGAGTGAGGGAAGGGGAGAGGATATATCAACAATAACAAATTGCAGTAAAATGTCCCAAGGTGCTTCACAGGAGCGTTATCAAGTAAAATTTGACACCGAGCCACAAAAGGTGAGATTAGGGAAGATGGCTAAAATGTTTTAGGGAGCATCATGAAGGAGGGGAGAGTGGTAGAGAGGCAGAAAGGTTTAATGAGGGAATTCCAGAGTTCAGGGCCTCGGCAGCTGAAGGCATAGCCGCCAATGGTGGAGTAATTAAAATCAGGAATGGTCAAGAGGCCAGAATTTGTGTAGCACAGATATCTCGGGGGGTGGTGGGGGCGGGGGGGAGGCGGTAGCACTGGAGGAGATTACAGAGATAGGGGGAGGGGGAGGCCATTAAGTGATTTGAAAACAAGGATGAGAATTTTAAAATCAAGGCATTGCTCAACTGTGAGCCAATGTAGGTCAGCGAGCACAGGGATGATGGGTGAAACTGGACTTGGTGTGACTTAGGATACGGGCAGCAGAGTTTTTGATTCGCTCAAATTTATGGAGGGTTTAAGATAGGAGGCCGACTAGGAGTGCATTGGAATAGTCAAGTCTAGAGGTAAAAAGGGCATGAATGCTGGTTCCTGCAGCAGATAAGAACATAAAATAGGAGCAGGAGTATGCCACCCGGCCCCTCGAGCCTGCTCCGCTATTCAATAAGATCGTGGCCAACCTCCACAGCTCTCTGGGTTAGTGAATTTCACAGATTCACGATCCTCTTAGAGAATTAGCGGGCAGGGAAGTGGAGTTGAGGCCAAGATCAAATCAGACATGATCTTATTGAATGGCGGAGCAGGCATGAGGGGCCAAATGGTCAACTCCTCCTCCTAATTCTATGTTCTTACTTTCCTCCAAATGGCTGCCCTTTTTCTAGCACACTGGTATGGCCAGTGGAGGAAAATTAGAGAGAGTGTGGTTTGAGGCCTTCATCCCCAAAACTGATTGGAGGATTTTCCTCAAACACCCCTGGGGGGGGGCGGTGGGTGGGGACATCTTTGGCAGCCGCAGCGCTGCCCCATTGCGTGTAAATGAGGCAGGGTTTGCTGCTGGGACACAGTAAGCTCAATTATCGCTCTATAATCGCTGGCAGGGATAGGCGATGGAGCAAGCTCGGAGTGGACCAGAGGCATCCAAACCTCAAGGCCGATGGGAACCAGCTGGTGAACAACTGCAAGCATAACTCACAGCAGAGACCTTCAGCTCAATACACTCTGCAGCCACTGCCAAATAAGTATAAATGATTGTTGGTTTTAATCATAAAATCATAGAAACTTACAGCATGGAGGGAGGCCATTTCGGCCCATCATGTCCACGCCAGATGACAAAGAGCTTTCCAGCTGAATCCCATTTCCAGCTCTTGGTCCGTAGGCTTGTAGGTTACAGCACTTCAAGTGCACATCTAGGTACTTTTTAAATGTGGTGATGGTTTTTGCCTCTACCACCCTTTCAGGCAGTGAGTTCCAGACCCCACCACCCTCTGGGTGAAGAAATTTCCCCGCAGATCCCCTTTAATCCTTCTACCAATTACTTTAAATCTGTGCCCGTTGGTTGTTGACCCCTCTGCTAAGGGACTTAGGTCCGTCCTATCCACTCTATCTGGGCCCCGCATAATTTAATGCACCTCAATAGGGACTCCCCTCAGCCTCCTCTGTTCCAAAGAAAACAACACCAGCCTATCCAATCTTTCTTCATGGCTAAATTAATTATTTTTAAGTTTTTTGTAATTTTTTGTCAAAACTTTCCTTAAGGATTTAAAAATGTTCTTTAATTGTTTTAAAATATTTTAAAGGTACCGGTAAGGATTTTAAAATTTCTTTCCGCATTTTGACCATATATTTAAGTTTTAGTGTAGCTGACTGGTCCTCGGGAATCATTGAGGTCCCCTTGGTCTTTTCTATTCCTCTGCTTTATGGAAGAATTACAAGAACAGGAAGCCCACTGCAGGAATTCCAGGATGAAGAGGGACAGTAGATGGTCCTTGTCCCCTGCCACAATGATAGACACATCTTCCCGATTGCAGGTGCAGGTGGGCTACTTTACCTGACTCTCGGCAATGCATCAGAAGGCTGCATTTCCCTCACAAAGCAATAACTGAGCTATACCAGCTGCCGAACAACTGCAAGCACAGATCAATAACATCAGAGGTCACTGTCAGATTTAAAAAAACATTTTTATTGATTCATTCACGGGATGCGGGCATCGTTGGGAAGGCCAGCATTTATTGCCCATCTCTAATTGCCCTTGAGAATTAAGCTGCCTTCTTGAACTGCTGCAGTCCGTGTGTTGAAGATACTCCCATGGTGCTGTTAGGGAGGGAGTTCCAGAATTTTAACCCAACGACAACAAAGAAACGGCAATAAATTTCCAAGTCAGGAAGGTGTGTAACCTGAGGGGAACTTGGAGGTGATGGTGCTCCTATGCCAAACAGCTGCAAGGTGTTTCACAGGAGCGTTATCAAGCAAAATTTGACTCCGAGCCACAAAAGGTGATATTAGGGAAGATGGCCAAAAGTTTTAAGAAGCATCATAAAGGCGGATATAGAGGCGGAGAAGTTTAGGGAAGGAGTTCCCAGGCTTAGGCCCTCGATCGCTGAAGGCACGGCCACCAATGGTGGAGTAATTACAATCAGGGATGCGCAAGGGGTCAGAATTTGTGTAGCACAGATATCTCAGGGAATTGTGCGGCTGGAGGAGGTTACAGAGAGAGGGTTGTGTGAGGCCATGAACTGATTTGAAAACAACGAAAGGAATTTTAAAATCAAGGCAAGGCAGGACTCAATGTAGGTCAGGGATGATGGGTGAACGGGACTTGATGCGAGTTAAAATACAGGCAGCAAAGTTTTCGATGAGGAGGGTGTAATATAGGAGGCCGGCCACGAGTGCGTTGGAATAGTTGTCTTGAGGTAAATAAGGCATGGATGATGGTTTCAGCAGCAGATGAGCATGAAGCAGAAACATAGAAACATAGAAGATAGGTGCAGGAGTAGGCCATTCGGCCCTTCGAGCCTGCAATAAAATCATGGCTGATCATTCCCTCAGTACCCCTTTCCTGGTTTCTCTCCATACCCTTTGATTCCCTTAGCCGTAAGGGCCATATCTAACTCCCTCTTGAATATATCCAATGAACTGGCATCAACAACTCTCTGTGCCAGGGAATTCCACAGGTTAACAACTCTCTGAGTGAAGAAGTTTCTCCTCATCTCAGTCCTAAATGGCCTACCTCTTATCCTAAGACTATGTCCCCTGATTCTGGACAGAGGCAGATTACAATGTGGAACTCACACCGCACCTGGTGGACAGACAGAGGGAACAACCTGAGGAAAGGGCAGTCTCAACAGACAGCCCAGGCGAAATACCAGCAATTGCACTGAATGAAACAGACAACCCAGGCGAGATACCAGCAATCACACCGAAAGAAAAACAGGCACCAAGGCAAACAACTGAACCACAACTAAGACGCTCCACCCGAGAGCGTAGACCGCCTGAGAGACTGAATCTATAAAGACAATAAGACCTTGGGGGAGGGTGATGTCATGTATCTCACACTACTGTATATAACTGTATCTTACCATGCTATACATGACTGTAACTAGATATGACTGTAACCACAAGCATACTTTACCACCAGGGGTGCACTTGCAGGAGACACTGCATACCTGTTCCACACAGGTATATAAAGACAGGTCTCAGGCAAGTGTGGCACTCGAGAGCTGTGAAATAAAGGTGCAGGTCCAGAGTGACCTTGACTTCAGCATGTGCCTCGTGTAAGTCTGTACTGCAGGGTCAGGACTTTACAGACTGGATCAACTGGGCCTTTATACACTGGAGTTGAGAAGGATGAGAGGGGATCTCATAGAAACATAAAAGATTCTGACAGGACGGGACAGGTTAGATGCGGGTAGACTGTTCCCGATGTTGGGGAAGTCCAGAACCAGGGGACATAGTCTTAGGATAAGGGGTAGGCCATTTAGGACTGAGATGAGGAGAAACGTCTTCACTCAGAGTTGTTAACCTGTGGAATTCCCTGCCGCAGAGTGTTGTTGATGCCAGTTCATTGGTTATATTCTAGAGGGAGTTAGATATGGCCCTTACGGCTAAGGGGATCAAGGGGTATGGAGAGATAGCAGGAAAGGGGTACTGAGGGAATGATCAGCCATGATCTTATTGAATGGTGGTGCAGGCTCGAAGGGCTTAATGGCGTACTCCTGCACCTATTTTCTATGTTTCTATGTTTCTACGTTACTCCATTCTAAGTTAGTTTGGAGTAGATTTCGCTGCCTAAACTTGCAAAACAGGCGTAAGTGGCCGGACACGCCCCCTTTTGAAAAAAAAAATCTGTTCTAAAATGAAACTATTCTAACTGATTAGAACTGGAGCAAACTAAATGCCGAGAATTGTAATTTCTAAGATGCTCCAATCTAAACTAGTTGCTCCAAAAAAATAGGAGTAACTCAGGCCGAAACTTGAACCCATTGACTCAATGTGAGCTTTCGACCACATATCTGCAGCATAACTAAGAGCGCCTATTTCCACTTCCGCCCCTTCCATGCCTTTGTTACCTCTAGACTTGACTATTCCAATGCACTCCTGGCTGAAGGGTGCAACATGTCGCACATTGCGATGCGCAGCATAATAGAGAGGACCATTGGCATCTTGCTACTTGCAATACTCGACGCAGATCACTGGGGAAAATTGAGCCCAAGACCTCACCGCCGCTCTATCTCTCTTTCCTCCTTCAAGATGTTCATTAAAACCTACCTCTTTCGGTCACATGTCCTAATCTCCCCTTATGTGGCTCGGTGTCAAATTTTTTGTCTCGTAATACTCCTGTGAAGCGCTTTGGGACGTTTCACTACGTTAAAGGCGCTATATAAATACAAGTTGTTTTGTTCACTAAGGCCACCAAGTTCAGGCCAAAGAATTTTACAGCACAGAAGGAGGCCATTTTGGCCCATCGTGTCTGTGCCAGGCGTCAAAGAGCTAACCAACCTAATCCTACTTTCCAGCTCTTGGTCCATAGCCCTGTAGGTTACGGCACTTCAAGTGCACATCCAAGTACTTTTTAAATGTGGTGAGGGATTCTGCCTCTAGCACCCTTTCAGGCAGTGAGTCGCAGACCCCCATCACCCTCTGCGTGAAGAGATTTCCCCACAAATCCTCTCTAAACCTTCGACCAATTACTTTAAATCTATGTCCCATGGTTGTTGACCCCTCTGTTAAGGGAAATAGGTCCTTCCTATCCATTCTATCCAGGCCTCTCATAATTTTATACACCTCAATAAGGTCGCCCCTCAGCCTCCTCTGTTCCAAAGAAAACAAACCCAGCCTATTCAATCGTTCCTCATCGCTAATTAATTATTTTTAAGTTTTTCTAATTTTTTGTCAAAACTTTCCTTAAGGTTTTAAAAATTTTCTTTAAATGTTTTAAAGTATTTTGAAAGTATCAGTAAGAATTTTTAAATTTCTTTCAGCATTTTGACCATATTTTTAAGTTTTAGGGTAGCAGACTGGTCCTCGGGAATCATTGAGGTCTCCCTTGGTCTCCTCTGTTCCTCTGCTTTACGGAAGAAGTACAAGAACAGGAAGCCCACTGCAGGAATTCCAGGATGAAAAGGGACAGTAGATGGTCCTTGCCCTCTGCCACAATGATAGACACATCTTCCTAACTGCAGTTGCAGGTGGGCTACTTTACCTGACTCTTGGCAATGCATCACAAAGCAATAACTGAGCTGTACCAGCTGCCGAACAACTGCAAGCACAGATCAATAACATCTGGCATCACCATCAAATTTAAATATATTTTTTTATTGATTCATTCACGGGATGTGAGCATCGTTGGCAAGGCCAGAATTTATTGTCCATCTCTAATTGCCCTTGAGAATTAAGCCACCTTCTTGAACTGCTGCAGTCCGTGTGCTGAAGATACTCCCATGGTGCTGTTAGGGAGGGAGTTCCAGAATTTTAACCCAATGACAACAAAGAAATGGCGATAAATTTCCAAGTCAGGAAGGTGTGTAACCTGAGGGGAACTTGGAGGTCATGGTGCTCCCATGCCAAACAGCTGCAAGCACAGCTGCAAGACCATGTACTGTCCTCCTAGGTGGTAGAAGTTGTGGTTGTGGCAGCTGCTGTCGAAGAAGTCCTGTCATCAAATTCTCCTTTTGGAAACAAACGCAACTCAGTTGTTGACATGGAGTTGTTCCCCACAATTTCCAAGGCTGCTAATTTGAGACGATTCTTCTGCTTCTTTGAGCAGGTGCTTCCCCACTTTGCCCCAATTCATGAAGATGGAATTCACCGAGGATGAAGAGTTGTTCAGTGCAGAAGCTGAGTGAGGGAAGGGGAGAGGATATATCAACAATAACAAATTGCAGTAAAATGTCCCAAGGTGCTTCACAGGAGCGTTATCAAGTAAAATTTGACACCGAGCCACAAAAGGTGAGATTAGGGAAGATGGCTAAAATGTTTTAGGGAGCATCATGAAGGAGGGGAGAGTGGTAGAGAGGCAGAAAGGTTTAATGAGGGAATTCCAGAGTTCAGGGCCTCGGCAGCTGAAGGCATAGCCGCCAATGGTGGAGTAATTAAAATCAGGAATGGTCAAGAGGCCAGAATTTGTGTAGCACAGATATCTCGGGTGGTGGTGGGGCGGGGGGGGAGGCGGTAGCACTGGAGGAGATTACAGAGATAGGGGGAGGGGGAGGCCATTAAGTGATTTGAAAACAAGGATGAGAATTTTAAAATCAAGGCATTGCTCAACTGTGAGCCAATGTAGGTCAGCGAGCACAGGGATGATGGGTGAAACTGGACTTGGTGCGACTTAGGATACGGGCAGCAGAGTTTTTGATTCGCTCAAATTTATGGAGGGTTTAAGATAGGAGGCCGACTAGGAGTGCATTGGAATAGTCAAGTCTAGAGGTAAAAAGGGCATGAATGCTGGTTCCTGCAGCAGATAAGAACATAAAATAGGAGCAGGAGTATGCCACCCAGCCCCTCGAGCCTGCTCCGCTATTCAATAAGATCGTGGCCAACCTCCACAGCTCTCTGGGTTAGTGAATTTCACAGATTCACGATCCTCTTAGAGAATTAGCGGGCAGGGAAGTGGAGTTGAGGCCAAGATCAAATCAGACATGATCTTATTGAATGGCGGAGCAGGCATGAGGGGCCAAATGGTCAACTCCTCCTCCTAATTCGATGTTCTTACTTTCCTCCAAATGGCTGCCCTTTTTCTAGCACACTGGTATGGCCAGTGGAGGAAAATTAGAGAGAGTGTGGTTTGAGGCCTTCATCCCCAAAACTGATTGGAGGATTTTCCTCAAACACCCCTGGGGGGGGGCGGTGGGTGGGGACATCTTTGGCAGCCGCAGCGCTGCCCCATTGCGTGTAAATGAGGCAGGGTTTGCTGCTGGGACACAGTAAGCTCAATTATCGCTCTATAATCGCTGGCAGGGATAGGCGATGGAGCAAGCTCGGAGTGGACCAGAGGCATCCAAACCTCAAGGCCGATGGGAACCAGCTGGTGAACAACTGCAAGCATAACTCACAGCAGAGACCTTCAGCTCAATACACTCTGCAGCCACTGCCAAATAAGTATAAATGATTGTTGGTTTTAATCATAAAATCATAGAAACTTACAGCATGGAGGGAGGCCATTTCGGCCCATCATGTCCACGCCAGATGACAAAGAGCTTTCCAGCTGAATCCCATTTCCAGCTCTTGGTCCGTAGGCTTGTAGGTTACAGCACTTCAAGTGCACATCTAGGTACTTTTTAAATGTGGTGATGGTTTTTGCCTCTACCACCCTTTCAGGCAGTGAGTTCCAGACCCCACCACCCTCTGGGTGAAGAAATTTCCCCGCAGATCCCCTTTAATCCTTCTACCAATTACTTTAAATCTGTGCCCGTTGGTTGTTGACCCCTCTGCTAAGGGACTTAGGTCCGTCCTATCCACTCTATCTGGGCCCCGCATAATTTAATGCACCTCAATAGGGACTCCCCTCAGCCTCCTCTGTTCCAAAGAAAACAACACCAGCCTATCCAATCTTTCTTCATGGCTAAATTAATTATTTTTAAGTTTTTTGTAATTTTTTGTCAAAACTTTCCTTAAGGATTTAAAAATGTTCTTTAATTGTTTTAAAATATTTTAAAGGTACCGGTAAGGATTTTAAAATTTCTTTCCGCATTTTGACCATATATTTAAGTTTTAGTGTAGCTGACTGGTCCTCGGGAATCATTGAGGTCCCCTTGGTCTTTTCTATTCCTCTGCTTTATGGAAGAATTACAAGAACAGGAAGCCCACTGCAGGAATTCCAGGATGAAGAGGGACAGTAGATGGTCCTTGTCCCCTGCCACAATGATAGACACATCTTCCCGATTGCAGGTGCAGGTGGGCTACTTTACCTGACTCTCGGCAATGCATCAGAAGGCTGCATTTCCCTCACAAAGCAATAACTGAGCTATACCAGCTGCCGAACAACTGCAAGCACAGATCAATAACATCAGAGGTCACTGTCAGATTTAAAAAAACATTTTTATTGATTCATTCACGGGATGCGGGCATCGTTGGGAAGGCCAGCATTTATTGCCCATCTCTAATTGCCCTTGAGAATTAAGCTGCCTTCTTGAACTGCTGCAGTCCGTGTGTTGAAGATACTCCCATGGTGCTGTTAGGGAGGGAGTTCCAGAATTTTAACCCAACGACAACAAAGAAACGGCAATAAATTTCCAAGTCAGGAAGGTGTGTAACCTGAGGGGAACTTGGAGGTGATGGTGCTCCTATGCCAAACAGCTGCAAGGTGTTTCACAGGAGCGTTATCAAGCAAAATTTGACTCCGAGCCACAAAAGGTGATATTAGGGAAGATGGCCAAAAGTTTTAAGAAGCATCATAAAGGCGGATATAGAGGCGGAGAAGTTTAGGGAAGGAGTTCCCAGGCTTAGGCCCTCGATCGCTGAAGGCACGGCCACCAATGGTGGAGTAATTACAATCAGGGATGCGCAAGGGGTCAGAATTTGTGTAGCACAGATATCTCAGGGAATTGTGCGGCTGGAGGAGGTTACAGAGAGAGGGTTGTGTGAGGCCATGAACTGATTTGAAAACAACGAAAGGAATTTTAAAATCAAGGCAAGGCAGGACTCAATGTAGGTCAGGGATGATGGGTGAACGGGACTTGATGCGAGTTAAAATACAGGCAGCAAAGTTTTCGATGAGGAGGGTGTAATATAGGAGGCCGGCCACGAGTGCGTTGGAATAGTTGTCTTGAGGTAAATAAGGCATGGATGATGGTTTCAGCAGCAGATGAGCATGAAGCAGAAACATAGAAACATAGAAGATAGGTGCAGGAGTAGGCCATTCGGCCCTTCGAGCCTGCAATAAAATCATGGCTGATCATTCCCTCAGTACCCCTTTCCTGGTTTCTCTCCATACCCTTTGATTCCCTTAGCCGTAAGGGCCATATCTAACTCCCTCTTGAATATATCCAATGAACTGGCATCAACAACTCTCTGTGCCAGGGAATTCCACAGGTTAACAACTCTCTGAGTGAAGAAGTTTCTCCTCATCTCAGTCCTAAATGGCCTACCTCTTATCCTAAGACTATGTCCCCTGATTCTGGACAGAGGCAGATTACAATGTGGAACTCACACCGCACCTGGTGGACAGACAGAGGGAACAACCTGAGGAAAGGGCAGTCTCAACAGACAGCCCAGGCGAAATACCAGCAATTGCACTGAATGAAACAGACAACCCAGGCGAGATACCAGCAATCACACCGAAAGAAAAACAGGCACCAAGGCAAACAACTGAACCACAACTAAGACGCTCCACCCGAGAGCGTAGACCGCCTGAGAGACTGAATCTATAAAGACAATAAGACCTTGGGGGAGGGTGATGTCATGTATCTCACACTACTGTATATAACTGTATCTTACCATGCTATACATGACTGTAACTAGATATGACTGTAACCACAAGCATACTTTACCACCAGGGGTGCACTTGCAGGAGACACTGCATACCTGTTCCACACAGGTATATAAAGACAGGTCTCAGGCAAGTGTGGCACTCGAGAGCTGTGAAATAAAGGTGCAGGTCCAGAGTGACCTTGACTTCAGCATGTGCCTCGTGTAAGTCTGTACTGCAGGGTCAGGACTTTACAGACTGGATCAACTGGGCCTTTATACACTGGAGTTGAGAAGGATGAGAGGGGATCTCATAGAAACATAAAAGATTCTGACAGGACGGGACAGGTTAGATGCGGGTAGACTGTTCCCGATGTTGGGGAAGTCCAGAACCAGGGGACATAGTCTTAGGATAAGGGGTAGGCCATTTAGGACTGAGATGAGGAGAAACGTCTTCACTCAGAGTTGTTAACCTGTGGAATTCCCTGCCGCAGAGTGTTGTTGATGCCAGTTCATTGGTTATATTCTAGAGGGAGTTAGATATGGCCCTTACGGCTAAGGGGATCAAGGGGTATGGAGAGATAGCAGGAAAGGGGTACTGAGGGAATGATCAGCCATGATCTTATTGAATGGTGGTGCAGGCTCGAAGGGCTTAATGGCGTACTCCTGCACCTATTTTCTATGTTTCTATGTTTCTATGTTACTCCATTCTAAGTTAGTTTGGAGTAGATTTCGCTGCCTAAACTTGCAAAACAGGCGTAAGTGGCCGGACACGCCCCCTTTTGAAAAAAAAAATCTGTTCTAAAATGAAACTATTCTAACTGATTAGAACTGGAGCAAACTAAATGCCGAGAATTGTAATTTCTAAGATGCTCCAATCTAAACTAGTTGCTCCAAAAAAATAGGAGTAACTCAGGCCGAAACTTGAACCCATTGACTCAATGTGAGCTTTCGACCACATATCTGCAGCATAACTAAGAGCGCCTATTTCCACTTCCGCCCCTTCCATGCCTTTGTTACCTCTAGACTTGACTATTCCAATGCACTCCTGGCTGAAGGGTGCAACATGTCGCACATTGCGATGCGCAGCATAATAGAGAGGACCATTGGCATCTTGCTACTTGCAATACTCGACGCAGATCACTGGGGAAAATTGAGCCCAAGACCTCACCGCCGCTCTATCTCTCTTTCCTCCTTCAAGATGTTCATTAAAACCTACCTCTTTCGGTCACATGTCCTAATCTCCCCTTATGTGGCTCGGTGTCAAATTTTTTGTCTCGTAATACTCCTGTGAAGCGCTTTGGGACGTTTCACTACGTTAAAGGCGCTATATAAATACAAGTTGTTTTGTTCACTAAGGCCACCAAGTTCAGGCCAAAGAATTTTACAGCACAGAAGGAGGCCATTTTGGCCCATCGTGTCTGTGCCAGGCGTCAAAGAGCTAACCAACCTAATCCTACTTTCCAGCTCTTGGTCCATAGCCCTGTAGGTTACGGCACTTCAAGTGCACATCCAAGTACTTTTTAAATGTGGTGAGGGATTCTGCCTCTAGCACCCTTTCAGGCAGTGAGTCGCAGACCCCCATCACCCTCTGCGTGAAGAGATTTCCCCACAAATCCTCTCTAAACCTTCGACCAATTACTTTAAATCTATGTCCCATGGTTGTTGACCCCTCTGTTAAGGGAAATAGGTCCTTCCTATCCATTCTATCCAGGCCTCTCATAATTTTATACACCTCAATAAGGTCGCCCCTCAGCCTCCTCTGTTCCAAAGAAAACAAACCCAGCCTATTCAATCGTTCCTCATCGCTAATTAATTATTTTTAAGTTTTTCTAATTTTTTGTCAAAACTTTCCTTAAGGTTTTAAAAATTTTCTTTAAATGTTTTAAAGTATTTTGAAAGTATCAGTAAGAATTTTTAAATTTCTTTCAGCATTTTGACCATATTTTTAAGTTTTAGGGTAGCAGACTGGTCCTCGGGAATCATTGAGGTCTCCCTTGGTCTCCTCTGTTCCTCTGCTTTACGGAAGAAGTACAAGAACAGGAAGCCCACTGCAGGAATTCCAGGATGAAAAGGGACAGTAGATGGTCCTTGCCCTCTGCCACAATGATAGACACATCTTCCTAACTGCAGTTGCAGGTGGGCTACTTTACCTGACTCTTGGCAATGCATCACAAAGCAATAACTGAGCTGTACCAGCTGCCGAACAACTGCAAGCACAGATCAATAACATCTGGCATCACCATCAAATTTAAATATATTTTTTTATTGATTCATTCACGGGATGTGAGCATCGTTGGCAAGGCCAGAATTTATTGTCCATCTCTAATTGCCCTTGAGAATTAAGCCACCTTCTTGAACTGCTGCAGTCCGTGTGCTGAAGATACTCCCATGGTGCTGTTAGGGAGGGAGTTCCAGAATTTTAACCCAATGACAACAAAGAAATGGCGATAAATTTCCAAGTCAGGAAGGTGTGTAACCTGAGGGGAACTTGGAGGTCATGGTGCTCCCATGCCAAACAGCTGCAAGCACAGCTGCAAGACCATGTACTGTCCTCCTAGGTGGTAGAAGTTGTGGTTGTGGCAGCTGCTGTCGAAGAAGTCCTGTCATCAAATTCTCCTTTTGGAAACAAACGCAACTCAGTTGTTGACATGGAGTTGTTCCCCACAATTTCCAAGGCTGCTAATTTGAGACGATTCTTCTGCTTCTTTGAGCAGGTGCTTCCCCACTTTGCCCCAATTCATGAAGATGGAATTCACCGAGGATGAAGAGTTGTTCAGTGCAGAAGCTGAGTGAGGGAAGGGGAGAGGATATATCAACAATAACAAATTGCAGTAAAATGTCCCAAGGTGCTTCACAGGAGCGTTATCAAGTAAAATTTGACACCGAGCCACAAAAGGTGAGATTAGGGAAGATGGCTAAAATGTTTTAGGGAGCATCATGAAGGAGGGGAGAGTGGTAGAGAGGCAGAAAGGTTTAATGAGGGAATTCCAGAGTTCAGGGCCTCGGCAGCTGAAGGCATAGCCGCCAATGGTGGAGTAATTAAAATCAGGAATGGTCAAGAGGCCAGAATTTGTGTAGCACAGATATCTCGGGTGGTGGTGGGGCGGGGGGGGAGGCGGTAGCACTGGAGGAGATTACAGAGATAGGGGGAGGGGGAGGCCATTAAGTGATTTGAAAACAAGGATGAGAATTTTAAAATCAAGGCATTGCTCAACTGTGAGCCAATGTAGGTCAGCGAGCACAGGGATGATGGGTGAAACTGGACTTGGTGCGACTTAGGATACGGGCAGCAGAGTTTTTGATTCGCTCAAATTTATGGAGGGTTTAAGATAGGAGGCCGACTAGGAGTGCATTGGAATAGTCAAGTCTAGAGGTAAAAAGGGCATGAATGCTGGTTCCTGCAGCAGATAAGAACATAAAATAGGAGCAGGAGTATGCCACCCAGCCCCTCGAGCCTGCTCCGCTATTCAATAAGATCGTGGCCAACCTCCACAGCTCTCTGGGTTAGTGAATTTCACAGATTCACGATCCTCTTAGAGAATTAGCGGGCAGGGAAGTGGAGTTGAGGCCAAGATCAAATCAGACATGATCTTATTGAATGGCGGAGCA
Source organism: Pristiophorus japonicus (assembly GCF_044704955.1). Classification (NCBI taxonomy): domain Eukaryota; kingdom Metazoa; phylum Chordata; class Chondrichthyes; family Pristiophoridae; genus Pristiophorus; species Pristiophorus japonicus. The sequence continues at coordinate 281,061,024 of NC_091977.1, read as the reverse complement.
GGCATGAGGGGCCAAATGGTCAACTCCTCCTCCTAATTCGATGTTCTTACTTTCCTCCAAATGGCTGCCCTTTTTCTAGCACACTGGTATGGCCAGTGGAGGAAAATTAGAGAGAGTGTGGTTTGAGGCCTTCATCCCCAAAACTGATTGGAGGATTTTCCTCAAACACCCCTGGGGGGGGGCGGTGGGTGGGGACATCTTTGGCAGCCGCAGCACTGCCCCATTGCGTGTAAATGAGGCAGGGTTTGCTGCTGGGACACAGTAAGCTCAATTATCGCTCTATAATCGCTGGCAGGGATAGGCGATGGAGCAAGCTCGGAGTGGACCAGAGGCATCCAAACCTCAAGGCCGATGGGAACCAGCTGGTGAACAACTGCAAGCATAACTCACAGCAGAGACCTTCAGCTCAATACACTCTGCAGCCACTGCCAAATAAGTATAAATGATTGTTGGTTTTAATCATAAAATCATAGAAACTTACAGCATGGAGGGAGGCCATTTCGGCCCATCATGTCCACGCCAGATGACAAAGAGCTTTCCAGCTGAATCCCATTTCCAGCTCTTGGTCCGTAGGCTTGTAGGTTACAGCACTTCAAGTGCACATCTAGGTACTTTTTAAATGTGGTGATGGTTTTTGCCTCTACCACCCTTTCAGGCAGTGAGTTCCAGACCCCACCACCCTCTGGGTGAAGAAATTTCCCCGCAGATCCCCTTTAATCCTTCTACCAATTACTTTAAATCTGTGCCCGTTGGTTGTTGACCCCTCTGCTAAGGGACTTAGGTCCGTCCTATCCACTCTATCTGGGCCCCGCATAATTTAATGCACCTCAATAGGGACTCCCCTCAGCCTCCTCTGTTCCAAAGAAAACAACACCAGCCTATCCAATCTTTCTTCATGGCTAAATTAATTATTTTTAAGTTTTTTGTAATTTTTTGTCAAAACTTTCCTTAAGGATTTAAAAATGTTCTTTAATTGTTTTAAAATATTTTAAAGGTACCGGTAAGGATTTTAAAATTTCTTTCCGCATTTTGACCATATATTTAAGTTTTAGTGTAGCTGACTGGTCCTCGGGAATCATTGAGGTCCCCTTGGTCTTTTCTATTCCTCTGCTTTATGGAAGAATTACAAGAACAGGAAGCCCACTGCAGGAATTCCAGGATGAAGAGGGACAGTAGATGGTCCTTGTCCCCTGCCACAATGATAGACACATCTTCCGATTGCAGGTGCAGGTGGGCTACTTTACCTGACTCTCGGCAATGCATCAGAAGGCTGCATTTCCCTCACAAAGCAATAACTGAGCTATACCAGCTGCCGAACAACTGCAAGCACAGATCAATAACATCAGAGGTCACTGTCAGATTTAAAAAAACATTTTTATTGATTCATTCACGGGATGCGGGCATCGTTGGGAAGGCCAGCATTTATTGCCCATCTCTAATTGCCCTTGAGAATTAAGCTGCCTTCTTGAACTGCTGCAGTCCGTGTGTTGAAGATACTCCCATGGTGCTGTTAGGGAGGGAGTTCCAGAATTTTAACCCAACGACAACAAAGAAACGGCAATAAATTTCCAAGTCAGGAAGGTGTGTAACCTGAGGGGAACTTGGAGGTGATGGTGCTCCTATGCCAAACAGCTGCAAGGTGTTTCACAGGAGCGTTATCAAGCAAAATTTGACTCCGAGCCACAAAAGGTGATATTAGGGAAGATGGCCAAAAGTTTTAAGAAGCATCATAAAGGCGGATATAGAGGCGGAGAAGTTTAGGGAAGGAGTTCCCAGGCTTAGGCCCTCGATCGCTGAAGGCACGGCCACCAATGGTGGAGTAATTACAATCAGGGATGCGCAAGGGGTCAGAATTTGTGTAGCACAGATATCTCAGGGAATTGTGCGGCTGGAGGAGGTTACAGAGAGAGGGTTGTGTGAGGCCATGAACTGATTTGAAAACAACGAAAGGAATTTTAAAATCAAGGCAAGGCAGGACTCAATGTAGGTCAGGGATGATGGGTGAACGGGACTTGATGCGAGTTAAAATACAGGCAGCAAAGTTTTCGATGAGGAGGGTGTAATATAGGAGGCCGGCCACGAGTGCGTTGGAATAGTTGTCTTGAGGTAAATAAGGCATGGATGATGGTTTCAGCAGCAGATGAGCATGAAGCAGAAACATAGAAACATAGAAGATAGGTGCAGGAGTAGGCCATTCGGCCCTTCGAGCCTGCAATAAAATCATGGCTGATCATTCCCTCAGTACCCCTTTCCTGGTTTCTCTCCATACCCTTTGATTCCCTTAGCCGTAAGGGCCATATCTAACTCCCTCTTGAATATATCCACTGAACTGGCATCAACAACTCTCTGTGCCAGGGAATTCCACAGGTTAACAACTCTCTGAGTGAAGAAGTTTCTCCTCATCTCAGTCCTAAATGGCCTACCTCTTATCCTAAGACTATGTCCCCTGATTCTGGACAGAGGCAGATTACAATGTGGAACTCACACCGCACCTGGTGGACAGACAGAGGGAACAACCTAAGGAAAGGGCAGTCTCAACAGACAGCCCAGGCGAAATACCAGCAATTGCACTGAATGAAACAGACAACCCAGGCGAGATACCAGCAATCACACCGAAAGAAAAACAGGCACCAAGGCAAACAACTGAACCACAACTAAGACGCTCCACCCGAGAGCGTAGACCGCCTGAGAGACTGAATCTATAAAGACAATAAGACCTTGGGGGAGGGTGATGTCATGTATCTCACACTACTGTATATAACTGTATCTTACCATGCTATACATGACTGTAACTAGATATGACTGTAACCACAAGCATACTTTACCACCAGGGGTGCACTTGCAGGAGACACTGCATACCTGTTCCACACAGGTATATAAAGACAGGTCTCAGGCAAGTGTGGCACTCGAGAGCTGTGAAATAAAGGTGCAGGTCCAGAGTGACCTTGACTTCAGCATGTGCCTCGTGTAAGTCTGTACTGCAGGGTCAGGACTTTACAGACTGGATCAACTGGGCCTTTATACACTGGAGTTGAGAAGGATGAGAGGGGATCTCATAGAAACATAAAAGATTCTGACAGGACGGGACAGGTTAGATGCGGGTAGACTGTTCCCGATGTTGGGGAAGTCCAGAACCAGGGGACATAGTCTTAGGATAAGGGGTAGGCCATTTAGGACTGAGATGAGGAGAAACGTCTTCACTCAGAGTTGTTAACCTGTGGAATTCCCTGCCGCAGAGTGTTGTTGATGCCAGTTCATTGGTTATATTCTAGAGGGAGTTAGATATGGCCCTTACGGCTAAGGGGATCAAGGGGTATGGAGAGATAGCAGGAAAGGGGTACTGAGGGAATGATCAGCCATGATCTTATTGAATGGTGGTGCAGGCTCGAAGGGCTTAATGGCGTACTCCTGCACCTATTTTCTATGTTTCTATGTTTCTATGTTACTCCATTCTAAGTTAGTTTGGAGTAGATTTCGCTGCCTAAACTTGCAAAACAGGCGTAAGTGGCCGGACACGCCCCCTTTTGAAAAAAAAAATCTGTTCTAAAATGAAACTATTCTAACTGATTAGAACTGGAGCAAACTAAATGCCGAGAATTGTAATTTCTAAGATGCTCCAATCTAAACTAGTTGCTCCAAAAAAATAGGAGTAACTCAGGCCGAAACTTGAACCCATTGACTCAATGTGAGCTTTCGACCACATATCTGCAGCATAACTAAGAGCGCCTATTTCCACTTCCGCCCCTTCCATGCCTTTGTTACCTCTAGACTTGACTATTCCAATGCACTCCTGGCTGAAGGGTGCAACATGTCGCACATTGCGATGCGCAGCATAATAGAGAGGACCATTGGCATCTTGCTACTTGCAATACTCGACGCAGATCACTGGGGAAAATTGAGCCCAAGACCTCACCGCCTCTCTATCTCTCTTTCCTCCTTCAAGATGTTCATTAAAACCTACCTCTTTCGGTCACATGTCCTAATCTCCCCTTATGTGGCTCGGTGTCAAATTTTTTGTCTCGTAATACTCCTGTGAAGCGCTTTGGGACGTTTCACTACGTTAAAGGCGCTATATAAATACAAGTTGTTTTGTTCACTAAGGCCACCAAGTTCAGGCCAAAGAATTTTACAGCACAGAAGGAGGCCATTTTGGCCCATCGTGTCTGTGCCAGGCGTCAAAGAGCTAACCAGCCTAATCCTACTTTCCAGCTCTTGGTCCATAGCCCTGTAGGTTACGGCACTTCAAGTGCACATCCAAGTACTTTTTAAATGTGGTGAGGGATTCTGCCTCTAGCACCCTTTCAGGCAGTGAGTCGCAGACCCCCATCACCCTCTGCGTGAAGAGATTTCCCCACAAATCCTCTCTAAACCTTCGACCAATTACTTTAAATCTATGTCCCATGGTTGTTGACCCCTCTGTTAAGGGAAATAGGTCCTTCCTATCCATTCTATCCAGGCCTCTCATAATTTTATACACCTCAATAAGGTCGCCCCTCAGCCTCCTCTGTTCCAAAGAAAACAAACCCAGCCTATTCAATCGTTCCTCATCGCTAATTAATTATTTTTAAGTTTTTCTAATTTTTTGTCAAAACTTTCCTTAAGGTTTTAAAAATTTTCTTTAAATGTTTTAAAGTATTTTGAAAGTATCAGTAAGAATTTTTAAATTTCTTTCAGCATTTTGACCATATTTTTAAGTTTTAGGGTAGCAGACTGGTCCTCGGGAATCATTGAGGTCTCCCTTGGTCTCCTCTGTTCCTCTGCTTTACGGAAGAAGTACAAGAACAGGAAGCCCACTGCAGGAATTCCAGGATGAAAAGGGACAGTAGATGGTCCTTGCCCTCTGCCACAATGATAGACACATCTTCCTAACTGCAGTTGCAGGTGGGCTACTTTACCTGACTCTTGGCAATGCATCACAAAGCAATAACTGAGCTGTACCAGCTGCCGAACAACTGCAAGCACAGATCAATAACATCTGGCATCACCATCAAATTTAAATATATTTTTTTATTGATTCATTCACGGGATGTGAGCATCGTTGGCAAGGCCAGAATTTATTGTCCATCTCTAATTGCCCTTGAGAATTAAGCCACCTTCTTGAACTGCTGCAGTCCGTGTGCTGAAGATACTCCCATGGTGCTGTTAGGGAGGGAGTTCCAGAATTTTAACCCAATGACAACAAAGAAATGGCGATAAATTTCCAAGTCAGGAAGGTGTGTAACCTGAGGGGAACTTGGAGGTCATGGTGCTCCCATGCCAAACAGCTGCAAGCACAGCTGCAAGACCATGTACTGTCCTCCTAGGTGGTAGAAGTTGTGGTTGTGGCAGCTGCTGTCGAAGAAGTCCTGTCATCAAATTCTCCTTTTGGAAACAAACGCAACTCAGTTGTTGACATGGAGTTGTTCCCCACAATTTCCAAGGCTGCTAATTTGAGACGATTCTTCTGCTTCTTTGAGCAGGTGCTTCCCCACTTTGCCCCAATTCATGAAGATGGAATTCACCGAGGATGAAGAGTTGTTCAGTGCAGAAGCTGAGTGAGGGAAGGGGAGAGGATATATCAACAATAACAAATTGCAGTAAAATGTCCCAAGGTGCTTCACAGGAGCGTTATCAAGTAAAATTTGACACCGAGCCACAAAAGGTGAGATTAGGGAAGATGGCTAAAATGTTTTAGGGAGCATCATGAAGGAGGGGAGAGTGGTAGAGAGGCAGAAAGGTTTAATGAGGGAATTCCAGAGTTCAGGGCCTCGGCAGCTGAAGGCATAGCCGCCAATGGTGGAGTAATTAAAATCAGGAATGGTCAAGAGGCCAGAATTTGTGTAGCACAGATATCTCGGGTGGTGGTGGGGCGGGGGGGGAGGCGGTAGCACTGGAGGAGATTACAGAGATAGGGGGAGGGGGAGGCCATTAAGTGATTTGAAAACAAGGATGAGAATTTTAAAATCAAGGCATTGCTCAACTGTGAGCCAATGTAGGTCAGCGAGCACAGGGATGATGGGTGAAACTGGACTTGGTGCGACTTAGGATACGGGCAGCAGAGTTTTTGATTCGCTCAAATTTATGGAGGGTTTAAGATAGGAGGCCGACTAGGAGTGCATTGGAATAGTCAAGTCTAGAGGTAAAAAGGGCATGAATGCTGGTTCCTGCAGCAGATAAGAACATAAAATAGGAGCAGGAGTATGCCACCCAGCCCCTCGAGCCTGCTCCGCTATTCAATAAGATCGTGGCCAACCTCCACAGCTCTCTGGGTTAGTGAATTTCACAGATTCACGATCCTCTTAGAGAATTAGCGGGCAGGGAAGTGGAGTTGAGGCCAAGATCAAATCAGACATGATCTTATTGAATGGCGGAGCAGGCATGAGGGGCCAAATGGTCAACTCCTCCTCCTAATTCGATGTTCTTACTTTCCTCCAAATGGCTGCCCTTTTTCTAGCACACTGGTATGGCCAGTGGAGGAAAATTAGAGAGAGTGTGGTTTGAGGCCTTCATCCCCAAAACTGATTGGAGGATTTTCCTCAAACACCCCTGGGGGGGGGCGGTGGGTGGGGACATCTTTGGCAGCCGCAGCGCTGCCCCATTGCGTGTAAATGAGGCAGGGTTTGCTGCTGGGACACAGTAAGCTCAATTATCGCTCTATAATCGCTGGCAGGGATAGGCGATGGAGCAAGCTCGGAGTGGACCAGAGGCATCCAAACCTCAAGGCCGATGGGAACCAGCTGGTGAACAACTGCAAGCATAACTCACAGCAGAGACCTTCAGCTCAATACACTCTGCAGCCACTGCCAAATAAGTATAAATGATTGTTGGTTTTAATCATAAAATCATAGAAACTTACAGCATGGAGGGAGGCCATTTCGGCCCATCATGTCCACGCCAGATGACAAAGAGCTTTCCAGCTGAATCCCATTTCCAGCTCTTGGTCCGTAGGCTTGTAGGTTACAGCACTTCAAGTGCACATCTAGGTACTTTTTAAATGTGGTGATGGTTTTTGCCTCTACCACCCTTTCAGGCAGTGAGTTCCAGACCCCACCACCCTCTGGGTGAAGAAATTTCCCCGCAGATCCCCTTTAATCCTTCTACCAATTACTTTAAATCTGTGCCCGTTGGTTGTTGACCCCTCTGCTAAGGGACTTAGGTCCGTCCTATCCACTCTATCTGGGCCCCGCATAATTTAATGCACCTCAATAGGGACTCCCCTCAGCCTCCTCTGTTCCAAAGAAAACAACACCAGCCTATCCAATCTTTCTTCATGGCTAAATTAATTATTTTTAAGTTTTTTGTAATTTTTTGTCAAAACTTTCCTTAAGGATTTAAAAATGTTCTTTAATTGTTTTAAAATATTTTAAAGGTACCGGTAAGGATTTTAAAATTTCTTTCCGCATTTTGACCATATATTTAAGTTTTAGTGTAGCTGACTGGTCCTCGGGAATCATTGAGGTCCCCTTGGTCTTTTCTATTCCTCTGCTTTATGGAAGAATTACAAGAACAGGAAGCCCACTGCAGGAATTCCAGGATGAAGAGGGACAGTAGATGGTCCTTGTCCCCTGCCACAATGATAGACACATCTTCCCGATTGCAGGTGCAGGTGGGCTACTTTACCTGACTCTCGGCAATGCATCAGAAGGCTGCATTTCCCTCACAAAGCAATAACTGAGCTATACCAGCTGCCGAACAACTGCAAGCACAGATCAATAACATCAGAGGTCACTGTCAGATTTAAAAAAACATTTTTATTGATTCATTCACGGGATGCGGGCATCGTTGGGAAGGCCAGCATTTATTGCCCATCTCTAATTGCCCTTGAGAATTAAGCTGCCTTCTTGAACTGCTGCAGTCCGTGTGTTGAAGATACTCCCATGGTGCTGTTAGGGAGGGAGTTCCAGAATTTTAACCCAACGACAACAAAGAAACGGCAATAAATTTCCAAGTCAGGAAGGTGTGTAACCTGAGGGGAACTTGGAGGTGATGGTGCTCCTATGCCAAACAGCTGCAAGGTGTTTCACAGGAGCGTTATCAAGCAAAATTTGACTCCGAGCCACAAAAGGTGATATTAGGGAAGATGGCCAAAAGTTTTAAGAAGCATCATAAAGGCGGATATAGAGGCGGAGAAGTTTAGGGAAGGAGTTCCCAGGCTTAGGCCCTCGATCGCTGAAGGCACGGCCACCAATGGTGGAGTAATTACAATCAGGGATGCGCAAGGGGTCAGAATTTGTGTAGCACAGATATCTCAGGGAATTGTGCGGCTGGAGGAGGTTACAGAGAGAGGGTTGTGTGAGGCCATGAACTGATTTGAAAACAACGAAAGGAATTTTAAAATCAAGGCAAGGCAGGACTCAATGTAGGTCAGGGATGATGGGTGAACGGGACTTGATGCGAGTTAAAATACAGGCAGCAAAGTTTTCGATGAGGAGGGTGTAATATAGGAGGCCGGCCACGAGTGCGTTGGAATAGTTGTCTTGAGGTAAATAAGGCATGGATGATGGTTTCAGCAGCAGATGAGCATGAAGCAGAAACATAGAAACATAGAAGATAGGTGCAGGAGTAGGCCATTCGGCCCTTCGAGCCTGCAATAAAATCATGGCTGATCATTCCCTCAGTACCCCTTTCCTGGTTTCTCTCCATACCCTTTGATTCCCTTAGCCGTAAGGGCCATATCTAACTCCCTCTTGAATATATCCACTGAACTGGCATCAACAACTCTCTGTGCCAGGGAATTCCACAGGTTAACAACTCTCTGAGTGAAGAAGTTTCTCCTCATCTCAGTCCTAAATGGCCTACCTCTTATCCTAAGACTATGTCCCCTGATTCTGGACAGAGGCAGATTACAATGTGGAACTCACACCGCACCTGGTGGACAGACAGAGGGAACAACCTGAGGAAAGGGCAGTCTCAACAGACAGCCCAGGCGAAATACCAGCAATTGCACTGAATGAAACAGACAACCCAGGCGAGATACCAGCAATCACACCGAAAGAAAAACAGGCACCAAGGCAAACAACTGAACCACAACTAAGACGCTCCACCCGAGAGCGTAGACCGCCTGAGAGACTGAATCTATAAAGACAATAAGACCTTGGGGGAGGGTGATGTCATGTATCTCACACTACTGTATATAACTGTATCTTACCATGCTATACATGACTGTAACTAGATATGACTGTAACCACAAGCATACTTTACCACCAGGGGTGCACTTGCAGGAGACACTGCATACCTGTTCCACACAGGTATATAAAGACAGGTCTCAGGCAAGTGTGGCACTCGAGAGCTGTGAAATAAAGGTGCAGGTCCAGAGTGACCTTGACTTCAGCATGTGCCTCGTGTAAGTCTGTACTGCAGGGTCAGGACTTTACAGACTGGATCAACTGGGCCTTTATACAACTGGAGTTGAGAAGAGATGAGAGGGGATCTCATAGAAACATAAAAGATTCTGACAGGACGGGACAGGTTAGATGCGGGT